>NC_058101.1:28150000-28775000 GCF_020171115.1 Neogale vison | reverse complement strand
TGGGTGATGGATTCATGGGACCTCTCTGTGCTATCTATGCCACTTTCTAGGAATCTACAATAATTTCAAAATAAAAAGCTTAAAATAAAGTCCATAGGAAGAGATTAATATAATATATGAAGAGATGGAGTTTCAGAAAAAGATTCGAAAACTATGGAAAACAACCAATGGAAATCATAGAATTGAAAAATGCATTAGATGGATTAGCACCAGATTCTATACAATAGAAGAAAGGATTAAAAAACAAGAATAGGGTGCCTGGGTGGCTCAGTCCAATAAGCGTCCAACTCTTGATTTTGGCTCACGTCATGACTCAGGGTTGTGAGAGTAAACCCCATGCTGGGCTCTGCACTGAGCATGGAACCTGCTTAAGATTCTCTCTCTCCCTCTCTCCCTCCCCCATCACATGCCCACACTCTAAAATAATTAAATAAAAGATTAGTGAAATTAATGTTAACATTGGCCATCTCTCAGTTTTTCCATTGCACTAGTTCTTGTCATAAATGCTACTACCTCAAGGATGCCTTAACTGACCAAACCCACTGTAGGTTTATATTTTGTACCATTGTTATTTGTCCTTACCACATCCTATGCTTTTCCACAACAGAATATATCACAATAGTGAATACATGTTTACTTAGTTATTTTTTTAACGTCTGTCTTTCTATTAAACTGCAAGTTTCCCAGGGATTGGCATCAAGGTCCTTGTCTATTTAATTTATTGTTCTTTACTCAGAGGCTAGAACAGAGAACAAAAAACAATGACAAATAAATATTTGTTGAATGAATAAATCCTAGAGAACACTTCTCCATTTAGTGAGCATTTAGGATGAGTTCTTAGGTACCACCCAAGTTACTGAATGTTACATTATAATATTTTATAAAACCTTTACATATTAATAATAAGTAAGAAAAAGACTATTTATAGTCCACTTTAGTTTCTGCTCCAAACTTTCTTACAGTTTCTATCACTTTGATTTTTAATATTTTTAAAGCATGATTTATATCAATCCCCACTATTCGTTCTGAATGGCAGTGTCCTCTAATAGCAGATAGATATAATCTTCAATAAAAAAGCAAGTGTATTACTTCACCTGTTCATTGTATTGTCTCCAGCAGTTAAGATAAGAATGCTACCCCCGGTTAAATTTTAGAAAAAAATAGAAAATGATATGAGATTTTTCCTTTCCTATAATGGTTGGATGATCCTCCCCTTTCCTTTCAGATACTTGTAAACAGCTGAATTCAAATGATATATGTGTTGTGGTCCCAGAAAATTTTCATTTGAGGGACCCTAATATTTGCCTTGGTACCATAGAGCACAGTGTGGCATCATTCATTTATTACACATTACTTTTGATAGCCGTGGCTGGGCAGTCATGTCAAGGGTTATTTGTACTGAAGCATCAGAAGGGCTTGCTTTGTCTTGATTTATATTTCCATCAGCTGCACTGAAGCATCGTTTTATAGGAGTACAGACGCTGAATCCAGACATTAGGAGAGTTTCAACCTCCAAGGTGATAAAGACTGTAGATTCATGAACCCCTCAGGCATCATCTGAGCTAGAGATGTTATTTAGAGTTTTGAAAGATTGATTTCACAGGATAAGTAGGCTGTAAGTAAGCCACTTCTGAGCTACTTTTACACTAACCTGGAATTGACATGGTTGTGTCGGTTGGCCACATGATTTCCCATTTGCATATAGGTTCACCTAAGGGGAATGGTTGTATGGGTAATCTGTAATTAGATACTGATTCAAAGTTGTTTGAAGTCATGGGGGACATCAGTGGGATCTGCCAAAAATTCACACCAAATGTGCAGTTGTAACCCTAACAGTTAAGAAATAGAATTTCCCTTCAGAGCCAAATATTGATACTGTAATGGGGCCTCTTTGCTCTCATTCCTCGTCTCTGTAGTGTGTCATCTACAGTTTCAGACACTTTTAGACATCTACACTTTCAGGCAACTTTCTAAATGGAAATCAGCTCTGTACTGTGATTAATTCCAGGATACATAATGCATGTTAAAACAGGCATCCTAGAAGTCAACAGCTCTTTCCTTAAAACTAGCTTGACACAGATGGATACGTACATTATTAGCCTTTGAGCCTGGGGCCTACCCCAAATCTCTACCTTGTCCTGAAGCCAACTAGGACACTTCCCTCAACCTTTGATGAAATTTTAACATTTCTGACTTAACATCTTGGATTTTGGAGAAATTCAGGCAGAACCTTTGATTTCTAATGACAGCCTGTGTTAAGAGTTCATGAATATCTTTAGTCCTCAAACCCCTGCCCAAATCTGGATCAGTTCATGCTTTGTTCTCCAGTCTTGGCTTAATGTAGCTCATCTCTAGATGCTTCCACAGTCTTGTTTTCCTTTCTAGGAATCTCCAAATCAGTCTCCCTTCCTCACTCCCTCTCCTTTCTTCTCTCTCTCTCTCTTTCTCTCTCTCTCTCTCTCATTTTCTCTCTTGCATCTTGTGTCCATTTTCTTCTATATCCAAACAGCTAGAATTCTTCTGTAAATGAGAAAGAAATTGAATTTACTTAACAGGCTTAAGAAAAAGATGAGTTTTCTTGTTTAATGTCTTCTTTTTGTTTTCTGGGTTTTTTTGGTGGGGGGGCATTTTGTACACACAAATTGAAGGTCCATGAATGGCTTTAATTTTTATTAAAGCCATTTAATAAAAGATATTTTTTAAATGTCATCAGAAAACATCTCTCTTCATCTCTTAACTCTGCTTTCCAGATATATCCAGATATTTTTAAAATGTCATCAGAAAACATCTCTCTTCATCTCTTAACTCTGCTTTCCTTTATGTTGGCTTTACTTTCAGGAGACCCTTCCCTCATGGTGGTTCCAAAATGCCTAAGTTCATATGTTCAAAGCTTTATAACCTTAACCCAAAAGTACTGTCTTAAATGCAAGAGTTACAAAAAAAAAAAAAAATCTTAGGATTAAATCTTTTGGATCAACTGGAGTCATATTCTCACGCAGAAATCAATCTCTCTGACAAGGAAGACAGAAAACGCTCGATGCCCAAGTCTGGGTCACGTGCCTATCCCTGGAGCCTCAACGATGCACTTCGGCCCATGCACTCAACCACATGCACCAAGGAATGTCAGGGAATGTTATCAGAAGAAGATGAAATGGAATCAGACAGGTCAAACCAATAGGCATCCACCATAATCCTCCTTCAACTCTGCCTAAAGGAAAATATCTGCCATAATCCTTAACGTGGGATCCAGCTCTCACTGCGATTTCATTCTGCTTTCGTCTTCTCCTTCATTCCTCCTTGCTCCCCCCTTCACCAACACACTCTTTTTTCCAGAAGTACAGCTCACCGTTTTCCCAGATTGCCATGTTTTCATCTTCAGTAACTTTGGCTTATTCCCCAGAATTTACCTCTTGCCTGACTTCTCTCACTCGTCAAGCTAAGTTGATACTCCCCCTACAGCTTTCCACTGCACACTACGCTTACTTGTTTTTTAATTTGAGAAATATTTTGTATTTAATATTAACAAATATTTAATGACGACACACTATAGGAATACCCTCTATGCACTGGGTATAGTCATCAATGAATAAAACGAAACCTTTCATTTGGATAAGAGAGAAAGATAATGAACATCATACGCACAAATACCTCACACCGAAACAATGAACAGGACACCCATAACACATGTAAAATGCCAGATAATAAAAATGCTATAAAGAAAAACAGAAGAGGCCTTGAATGCAGACACTTTTCTCTTCCACTTTTGGTATTCTAATGCACATCTTAGAGCTTAGTACAAATCAGGCACTTACATGATTTTAAAATAAGTGAACTAATGAATCAATGAATTATAAAACCAAATAGGATGCTCTTAAAAGTCATGTGTAATTGGAAACATTTTTTTCCTATTATATTCCTAGTGTTACAAAAACGAGATTTTTAAGCCCCTCCTAAAGTGAAAACTGTTTGGTACCTTTCGAAATTTAAAAATCTATACAATAAATATTTTCAATGAAGGACATTTATTTTGATTAGGGATAGTCAATAGTGATAATAGGTGTGTATGCATTATTAACAGATTGCTTTCAACCTATGTTGATCCTTTTTCTTTTAGAGAGAGGGAGGTGGGGCAGAGGCAGAGGGAAGGAGAGAACCTTAAGAAAACTTCTTGCCCAGCACAGAGCCTGACAGGATGTCCGCGGGCCCACACAGGGCTCAATCCCACAATCCAGAGATCATAACCTTAGCCAAAATCAATCAGACTCTTAACCGACCGAGCCACCCACACAACCCAACACTCTTCTCAGCAATTGCTTCTCCTGAAATCTCTATATTAGAGTCTAAAGTGTTTGATAACTCCACTCTGCCTTTACTTCATCATATTCTCCACTTGGGAGGAATAAAGTGTAAATGTGCATTGCTGATTATCTAGGAAACCATGGCTAATACAGTAAGAAGATCATAACCAATGTGATACAGTAAGAAGGACTTATCCACATAAGAGCAGTATCCCACAAACCCCAAGACAGTCACACGCACGTTGACATCACACACCTTAAATATCTCCTTTTTGACTATGTGAAAAACAATGGTTACTCTGACCAAAATCCCTCTTTTGTTTACCTGAAGAGCAAACCGTTACTGAAGAGATTTAGGATGAATATTTTAAGAGGATTCACTAAAGATGAAGCCAAAAAAATAGCCATTATTTGCATCATTCACAATTCAATGAATTTGCTGATTATAATGCATTTTATATTTAATTGTAAAAAGTACTCATCTCAAATATTGGGACTCTCTAAGCCCATGTATAAAATGATCTTATGTATAAAATAGTTTCTGTTTTCTTGTTTTTATCATTCTCTTCTCAAAGCTAATAAATTCCTACTCACAACAGATTAAGAAATTACTCCCCAACTTTGATGTTACGTATCTCTCAGGCTTGAACGGCGCATATTTGTAATTCATTCTTAGCTGCCTGAAATAAGTTAACTGCTTTGTGGATTTTGAGGCACACCAAAATCAGCTAGGGCCCTTGGAATGCATGTGTAAAATGCAGACCGAGAAGACCTTAATTTAGGATGAAATGGGCTCAAATATTTATTTCTAACAAGCTTCCCAATGGATTCAGATGCACAATAATGTCTGAGAACCATGACCCTAGAGATTCTAACCACTTACATATCCTTGGCCATTGAAACTCAAATGGCGTTCAGACAGACGACTCCACGTCTGGGTTTCAGAGTTCCTCATTCTAAAGATTTTATTTATTTTTTATTTATTTGAGAGAGATTTATTGAGAGAGATCACAAGCAGACAGAGAGGCAGGCAGAGAGAGAGGAGGAAGCAGGCTCCCTGCTGAGCAGAGAGCCCGATGTGGGGCTCCGTCCGAGGACTCGGAGTTCATGACCTGAGCCGAAGGCAGCGGCTTAACCCGCTGAGCCACCCAGGCGCTCCAGAATTCCTCATTCTATAGACATTTTCTCAGCCCCTCCTTCGCAGTATCAGCATCTTTTCTGGAAGAGCACAGGGGATACACAGCAATAGACAACGACAGTAACGAAAGAGCAGCTGCCCTCCTGAAGCTTACAACACAGTTGAATGACAAATGTGTAAATAAATAAATGGTATAAGGGCAAATGATGATAATGATGGTGGCAAAATGATAAGGAGCTAGGCAGGTAGCCATCTGAAGAAGATCCTTCCAGGAGAGAGGAACAGCAGGTGAAAATGCCCTGAGGTCTTAGGAGCATCGGGGACCAGCCAACGAGAGACCAGTGTGGATGGAGCAGAGAGCTCCTGGGGCAGAGTGGTAGGAAGTGAAGGCAGAGATCCCCGCTGGAGCTCAATCACGGGGTGCTTTGCAGGTTTGCATGAGAAATCTGGATTTTATTTTGTTTTGGAGAGTAGCTAGATTTAAATGGAGGAGACATGGTCTGGTTTACATTTTTTAAGTATTACTCCAGCTGCTACGTAAAGAAAAGACCACCGGGCTTCCTTCCTGGAAAGATCAATTGTGCAGTTAGACATGATGATGGGGGAAAGTGGTCAGAATCAGGCTGCGTTTAAATGTAAAGCCATTTGAATCTACTCATACACTGAATGGGAGAAACAAGGCAAAGAAAGGGGATCTGAGAGAAATTTATCTACCTGAGTAATGTTCTGGAAAACTGCCACTTGTTTCATTTACTTCTTTTTCCTTCTCTAATTCAGATAGTGCACATTTGTTTAGATTAACGTAGGTTTGCCCTGTCCTCTATAGCTTCTTGAAAGCACACTAAAGTTTCTGCTTCTACCACTAGTTGTCAGGACATGGCAAAGAGACACGTAGATCATCTCCAGCAAAGTCTCCCATCCTCCGCCCACCACCAAACCAAAAGGTTTCAGGAACTTGAGATGAAAGGGTTGCCACCTGGCAGCCCTGGTGAGAGCCGATGACTGACAGCAACAGCAGGAGCATGATACTTTCTATGAGCAGGATGGATGGGCAGATGTGAGGCTTGGCTCTGTGGCTCTCTGCTCCCTTCAGGCGAAGGCAGCCATTCGCACTGGTCAACCTCAATTAAATAGACTGTGGGCTTCTGAAAGGCAGCTCCTCCTGTTCGAACATCTCTCTCCTTGGCTTCCTGTGCTGTACTTCAGAACCACTCAGTAAATGTGAATCTAATTGAATTGGCTAGCAAGAAGGAAATAACTTTCTGTTTGCAAAGTAGATCGAGCCCAGAGGTATTTCTCAACAGGGCTTTAAAACTGCCACTGAAAACAAGATTATATTTTATTCCAATTATACTGAAATGAGTTCTGCTATATTTACATATGGAAAATATCCAAAACCGTTCAATTCAGTGAGTGGCAACATTTTTTCACAGCCTAAGGCACCGTTTGGGGAGGTTAGGGATGGAGAGAAGGGGAGAGGGAGTAAAATGGAGGGAGTGGGAGAAAGGCTAGCCCCAAGCTAGAAAACGAATTTGTACATTTGTTCAGGGTTCTGTTGAGGGAAGAAATACAGCCACCACCTCAATGTTTTAGTCATTTGGAAACCACCCTTATGATCTTTGCCATACCCTTTTGTCAGTCAGAATTCTCCAGAGAAACAGGACCAACAGGAACAGAACCAACATACATACAAAAAGAGATTTATTTTAAGGACTTGGCTCATACAATTATGTGTGAGATCTGTAAGGCCGGCTGGAAGTTCAGGCAGAATTTCTGGTGCTATCTTGAGGCAGAATTTCTTCTTCTCCAGGAAACTTCAGTTTTTGCTTTTAGTGTTTTTCAGTGATAGGGTAAAGCCCACATCATCAAATGGAATCTCCTCTATTTATAGTAACTGATTAGAAATGTCACCTCTACAAAATACCTTCACAACAACCTCTAGACTAGAGCTAGACTAAACAGCTAGCTGAGTAACTTCGATGAGCTGACACCCACAACTTACCACCATACCCTTTTACAGACTGTACTGTCATTCATTCATTCATTCATTCATGTAGTAGATATTTATTGAATGCTCTGGGGAAACAATATTGAATTAGACAAAGTCCCTGCCTCCTAGAGCAACTTTCTAGTGGGACAGTCAGGGGAGGAAAAAGTTGGCTAAGAAGAATTCTGCTCTATTTTCAGATTAAGAAAACTTTAAACATCCATGCAGAGCTATGGTGTAGGGTGTTCAGTAGTAAGGTCCAGGAGAAAATAAGGGAATTTACATTACTTTAAATTTTTCATTCATTGTAATAAAATGTGACTGTGGATGCACTGTTCAGAAAAACATGCCCAAAATCACCAAGTTAGAGGTCTGGCTACATCTTTCCTAAGACACTAAAAGCAATATAGACAGATAATTTGTTTTCTTCATAATGTTACCTGATTTTTTAAAAAACTAATTTTAGAAGGAAGAAGGGCATTGCCTGTTTTCCTGCATAAGAATATAAGTGCCAAGGGTTCAGAACCTCTTGTGTTTTGCTATCTTCGCAGAACTGCTGTGTCCTCGCATTTTAAAACCAAGATATTGTGTTGGTAAGGGCTGCACTGTAGGAAGGCAGGAGAGGGTTCACCAGCTGGAAGCTGGCTTGTTCCTCCCCATCTCAGGTCCTTACAGTGTGAAACCCCAAGCTTTCTTTTATATGAGAACCCCTCCAATATTTGCCTGTGGTCGGCACACTTTAAGAAGACCCTCAGGATGGAAGAGGAGAGAAAGGTTTCACAGGCAGAAAGCGGTTATCATGCTCACAAATTTCAGAAAAGTCTGTTGGAAAAAGTTAGTAACCTGAGTTTGAACGAGGTCATATTATCCAGGAAAATATTTAGAACCAATTGGAGGTGGAAGGAGTCCCAGGGTTTGTTCAGCAGAGTAAAAAAGTCAGGGGCTTTATTATTTGAGATCTTTGAATTTCTAAAATGTGAGACATCATGTTCCATTATTTATGGAGGGGCTGATTTCCTCATCAGTAAACATTTATTGTTTACTGTTAACTCAGTAAACATTTATTGAAAAAATGAGCAAGGAATGAACAATTTAACATTTTCAATGCTTATCCATGGTATGCCTAAAAATTACCTCTTGGAGTGCATAAAATACGCCTCCCTACTAAGGAGTGAGGTGAGGATGAACAGCTCGTGAGCCGTTGGACTGAGGCTGCAGTCCAAAGTCACCCTCTTTGCTCCCTGGTATCAGTCATCTCAAGCTTACATTTTGACCATCTACCTGAAAGGGAAGAGTGAAGGTTTATTTGTCGACCCTCCTGGAGTCTCAATAACAGTTGTATTCATTTGCTCTAAATTTAGGTTTAATGATGCTCTAAACTTAAAAAAAGAAAAAAAAGTCAGTGTTGTTGGTTGGAAGAATATGTAGTTAATATAATGTAGTAATTCACACACACACACCCCATTTAGATAGATTTATCTCCCTCCCCAGTCGCAGGAACCACAGAATGAGTGCAGGCCTGACTCACCAACCCAGCAGGTTCAACAGGCACATCCCTCACCACATTGCATCTTTTCTGTAAGCAGATCGGAAGGAGAAAAATACCCAGAACACGTGGAGCCACGTATGCCCGCGTCCTTGTCCCACATAGGCCCAGTGGGGAACAGTGCGAGAGGAGGAAGGGAAGAGAAGCTGGAAGCATGGATCCCTCAGTTTCCCTCCCAGGAACTGGAGTGGAGAGTCCCTTCCTTTAGGGTGACAGGAGGAATGGGCAATGATGATCCCAATGAACACTTATGTCCAACATGAGCAGTGCTCTGGGAAATCTGTTTATCTGCCCTAGAAATCAAGTGTGTTGACATTTTCATTTGCCTCACGTCCTTCCGCTTCGAGGTTATGAAATCTTGGGTGTCTGGATCACGCCCAGATGTTGATGAGTTAATCCCTTATCGACAAAGCAGCTACCACCTGGCCCCTCGCTGCTTCTGAGGGTGTGAGGAAACAATGACCACTTCCCCAGGGACATTATTTTTGGAAAGCTGTGCCACCCACTGTAGATCTAAGGAACCTTGGGTGTCTTTATATGCTTGAAGGGAAAGGAAAGACACTCTTCTCCAAAGGGCAGGGGTTCAAGCGGAGCCCACCAGAAACCCACTGGCATCAACAGTGGCGTTGCTGTCACACATTCACATTATGAGGCAGCAAAAAGCTTAGTGGTGGGGAAGGGAAACTCACACTTCAGGAGAAATGTACAAGCACTCCATCTCATACACATGCACGCTCACGCACACGCACACGTACACGCACGGTCTGTAACACTAGCTTTTAGGAGACATTCTAGACTGTGTGGCGGAGAGAGCCTGAAGATGGGTCATCACTGTTACGTGGCCCTTCTCAAATTTCCCAGATAAAGAACAGCATAATGTGGATTCAACTATGCAGTAATGCAGTCAGCGTTCGTGAGTAGTTGTAGAACCGGATTATTTTATATGTCACTTAGAGCTATGATGTCTAGCTCAATGACAAAATATTTTGAGGGACCTGCACAGACTAATAAAGATCATGCAATTTATTGGCTCATTGGAGTCTGAACCAAAATTAACAAAAATATCTTAATAAAATGTGCCTTTTGTACGACTTCTGTTAATGAGGAGCATATCTTTATGCTTCACTGGCTGATTCCAAATTCTAGTAACTTGTTTACTTGGGGAGATTCTATAATAATGCAACTTAATGATGCATACAGTACAGATCAAGTGATTCAATTTTACAAGGTTTTTGGTTTCGTTTTGTTTTTGTTTTTAGTATGCTGTGTCCTCTGCCTAGATAATTCATAATAAGGACCGTCAAAAGTCAGAAACTAGCCCTTGAGATTACCTGGTGAACACCTTGTATTTTTAGATAAAGAAATAAATTTAATAACAAAATCAGGATGAAAACACGGTTTCCTTGTTCTTTTAAGATTTTATTTCGTTATTTATTTGAGACAGAGAGAGAGAGGGAGAGAGCATGAGCAGGGTGAGGGGCAGAGGGAGAAGAAGGCTCCCTGCTGAATAGGGAGCCCAATGCCGGACTTGATCCAAGGATCCCAGGATCCCAGGATCCCAAGATCCCAGGATCCCAACCTGAGCGGAAGGCAGACACTTAACCAACTGAGCCACCCAGGAGCCCCAAGAACACAGTTTTCAACTCTGAATCCTTTGTTCTTTCACCCATCTAGGAAAAGCTGCACCTCCTTTATGAAGCCTTCCTCGACCCCCAGACTTTTAAGAACCCCTAATCATGGTCTATGCTGTACCATTTAGCATTTGGTTAAAAACTTTTGTCACTCCCCCCAATTATATCTCACTCCTGTATCTTTAAGGAGATTATTGTCTCAAGGACAAAATCGTGTTTTATGATACTCTACGCTGAAACACCAGAGGGCCTAGCAGAAAGATATGCACCATGATTATCTCCTAAGGGACTTGCCCCTTTTCTAATGAATTCAGTACTTTGCTCCTTGTCACTTTAATGCCATCACCCTCTTTCATAAAGTAAACTTTCATACATGTGACTTTTCACCCATATCCTGGTGCATGCACAGGCGCGCGTGCGTGCACACACACACACGAACATATCCCCAACACCTAGCACTGTGCCTGGTACACATAGTAAGTTCTCAATACTGTTTACAGAGAGAAAGAGAGAGAGAGGGGAAGTTGGTTTGTGAAGTTACTATAAGCAGGGAAGGTACACAGGTACACACAAAAAGTAGGATTTCAACTGAGTCTTAAAAGAAAATACACTGACTGGGGTGCCTGGGTGGCTCAGTGGGTTAAAGCCTCTGCCCTCGGCTCAGGTCATGATCCCAGGGTCCTGGGATGGAGCCCCACATCGGGTTTCTGCTCAGCAGGGAGGCTGCTTCCTCCTCTCTCTCTCTGCCTGCCTCTTTGACTACTTGTGATCTCTATCTGTCAAGTAAGTAAATAAAATCTTAAAAGAAAATACACTGATTAACATGCAAACAGGAGGGAAAATTATATATAAGGCAAAGAATATCCTGTATTTTAATCCCAAATTGAGCACTTTTTCTTTGTTTAATCGCAGGTCATTTACTTAAGCTCCCTGAAGCTCTATTTCCCTACCTGCTGAACTAGGATAATATTATATATTTTGTAGAGTTGTTATAAGAAATAACTGAGTTAAATTATGCAGTAGGAATCAATAAATAGTAGTTATTAACAACAACAAAAGTTAATATTAACTCCCTGAATGAAGAAGCCAGTAGAAGTGCCCATGAGGGCATAATGGGTAGCTCAATTAGGCCACGGCCACATGCTTTACAGAAAGAAAGGACAGGTGGCAGTGGAGGGAGAAGCCAGATTGAGTCACCGTCTCTCTCTCTCGGACTACCTCCAAGCTTAAAGCTATCAAATGCATCATTAAATTCACTGTGGGGTGTGGTGAAGGCCAAGGACTAGGAAGCGGTCCTTTCTCAGTAAAAAGCACATTTTTTTTTTTTTAAATCAGATAAGACGCGGGTTGTAATCTCAGCCCTAGCAGTGGAGTAAGCCTGAGGCAGTTGGCTGTAGCAGGTGATGAACAATGGATATATACAAACCGGCTACCATGATGTTAGGCACGTAGCAGACACCCAGATTTTCGTCCTGTCCTCGGTGACGTACCAGCATCATATCCCACCACTGTTTCCACCTTTCTTTTCTGTCTTTGCCTCTTCCTAAGCTTTTCTCTTTCTTGGTCACTCATTTTTTTCATCTGCTTACCTAGACTTTTGTTTGGCATTCGAGGGTTTACTGAGATTCATTTCCTATGAAAGCATTTATAGAGCACCTACTGTAACTCAGGTACTGTGCTAATAACCCTAGATTCCAACACAATTGCCTGTACTGCCCGTGGAAGTACTTCAGGCTCATTGGCTTGAATGAACATGTCCTCTCGAGGTAACTTAGTTGGCAAAGGGCATCGAGTAAAGTTAAAGAGAAGCCACATTGTAGGCCAAACATGCTCACGTTTCCTGTAGTTCCATAAATGTGTGTGGGCATAGCACAGACAAAACTCGGGCAATCTGGGATAGGTACCACTCGAATAGCAGGAAGCAACAATAAATAACAGTGGGGACACAAAAGTCAAAGTATAAGCCAAGGCATATCCTTTTGACCCCTGAATCCTACTTTTGGCAATTTAGCCTGAGGAAATAATTATAACGATGCACAAAGATTTAGCTAGAAGATGTCCCTTGCAGGCTTGTTCATGTAGCACTGCAAGTAAAACAAGCCTTAACATCTAAGGATAGATGAACACAATTATGCTTTATCCGTATAAGTAGTTAATAAGTGATATCTCAGAGGAATAATTATTACCATGGAAATAGGACCAGGTACACTATTAACCCCCCTAAACCAGATTGCAAAGGAAAATATGCCTGGTGAACTTGTGCTTGTTAAGTATATATGAATAGAAAAAAAGGAGGGCTAGCAGGAGACTAAAAATAATGAACTCTGAAGGTGAAATTATAAAAATTTTCCACTTCTTATTTCTTTGTGTTTCCTATTTGTTTTCTCATTTTACATACTTCCATGGGCCACTTTCGTAACAACAACAACAACAACAACAAAGCCACAGTTATAAATGATATAGATAGATAAGTATACATACATATAAATGACGTATGGATGAATAGATAGAAGGTAGATTAGACAGATAATAAACAGATGTATGATAAATAAATAAATGGTAGATAACTAGAAGGTAGATTAGATACATAGCGGAATGCATAGTGGTAGACAGATGAAGGATTAGGCAAATGAGAGATAGATGGTAGATTAGTTAGATAAAAAGGTGATGAATTAAATAGGTAGAGAGCATATTAGCTAATGATGGATTAGACAGAGACGGATATAGATGACGGTTTAGAGAGAGAAGACAAACAGACCTTGGGCAGGTGTTGGATTAGACAGACAGGTGGTAGATTAGGTAGATAATGATGAGAGCTACATAGAGGACAGGTCCTCCTGTAGTCCAGGAGGCAGGCAGAGCAGGACGCGCAGCGGGACAGTCTCGGGAGCCCCGCGCGGCATCCTCAGCCGCAGGTTCACGAGAACAGCCAGTGTCCCTCCCGCTGTGGCTGAGCGCGTCCCTTTCTCGCCAGGTCGACGCGCACGGCAACATTCTGCTCAGCACCCTGGAGATCCGGAACGAGACGAGCGGCTCGGAGGTGCTGACGGGCGTGAGCGAGCCCAAGGCCACCAGCATGTACTCGTACGACAGCGCCAGCATCCAGTACCGCAAGCCGCTGAGCAGCCGCGAGGGCTACGGGCGCGCGCTGGACCGGCACGGGGCGCACAGCAAGGGGCGCATCCGCCGGCGCGCCTCGCAGCTCAAAGTCAAAATCCCCGACTTGACTGATGTGAATTCCATAGACAAGTGGTCCCGAATGTTCTTCCCCATCACCTTTTCTCTTTTTAACGTCGTTTATTGGCTTTACTACGTACACTAAGGTCTGTCCTCATGGTTCGTAAACGACTACTCTCCTCTTGATTCTTAACCCCACAGGCGCCCCCACCTCCGTTCCCCCCACCCCCGCCCCCACCCCCGCCCAGCAGCAGCGATCCTGCTGTTTTTTGAGGTAAGAGATTCAGCCATCCAATCGGTTTTAGGCCTTGCATATCAATTTTATTACTGCACCATGTTTACTTCCAAAAACAAAACACCTTCCCACCCACCCACATACACACACCAAAAACTGTTTTTTTTCCAGTCTACTGTGGTCCAGGTTATCCGCTCTTTCAGAGCTCTAGTAATTGCCATGTTTACAAACACACACACACGCACACACACAACACACACACACACACACACACACACACAAAGAGAGAAGTTAGATAGATCTTTAGCAGTCCTCCCTGCTTTCCCTGGATTTTACGGATTTATTTTTTAAATGCCATTGGAAAGAGGACCTAGCTCTGTGCGCGCACCGCTTCCTGGTAAACTGTAACAATCTCATGCTGCCAAAAAACAACACAATTTCCAGGATCTCAGAAGAAAAAAACAAAGCCATTGACAAGTTACAGATTTCCAGGAAGAAGGGGGGATAGAAGGAGCCTAGACAGGAAGGAAGACTCCCCTCCCAGGCTCAAGTCTCCAAAACTCCCTTGTAGAAGGGGTCCCAGCTCCACAGGAGAAGAGGGAGGGATTGACAAGGGCGGAGGAGTTTGAGCCCCCCAAAATCTGCCATCCTCACCTCACCGTTAAACTGGATATTCTGGGGGAAAACAAAAACAAAAACAAAACCGCTTCTTTCTCCGACTTGCAATCGGATTTCAAATTAGCACTAGAATCCATCCTGGTGGCCATTGAGAACATTTTTCTTTTGTTGAGAATAAGGAATCTGGGGCAATGGTGATTTCCTTAACTATTCAAATGAGCAGCCTTGAACTCATTTCATCGCCTCTGTCCTCTGAAGCCATGCCTGTGAATGTCCCCTGTCCCTGCTCCAGAGAGTAAGGGACGAGAATGGAGAAGGAGGGCTTCAATAATGGGAGAGTGAGCATTTTTTTGCTTGGAAAAAAAAATTTTTTTTGTCCTTTCCATGAGGAAGGCAAGTCTTATGTGCTGTGAAAAGGGTGCCTGGGTAGTTACCTAAACTGCCAAATCTTCAATCAAATAGTATATATTTCTTAGCCTTCCAGAGAGCAGCACCTAATGGGGACAGGTCTTGTTGGATAGGCCTCAGCGAGCACCTCTGAGCTCTGCATTCCAAAGTATGAAATGAACGCTTCAGGAAATGCCCATACACCCACTTTGCTGCCCTTCTCCTCTGAGGCCAGATTTCTATTTTTAAAGAAAAACTTCAAAAGAGGAAAACCACAGATAACAACAACAATGACAGAATCACTGGGCCTTCAAACATGCATACCAGCCCCTAAAACATAGAACGTGTCCGGACTCGTGAATCATTGTCATTGCTGCTCTGCCTTATCTCTGCTCATGGGTTACCGTAGTCACGAGTCCCTGAAGGGGCATCCCTCATAGGCCCAACACACACTCCTAAACGTGTCCAACCAGCTACATTGAGGTTTATCCCATTTTATGTCATTAAAGCCTCTTTTTTTTTCCCCCCAGTCTAGAGAGTAGCTAAGAATTCTCTATGTTCATTTGCAATGTTGAGTGAGACCCTAAAACGACCAACCAGCGATGGATGCAGTTTGTTTGGAATCTGATCTCTGGATGTCAAATAAGGGTTGAGGTAATAATAAGGATGATTGCATCATTTGATGATCTGGCTTTCTCCCTAAGGCTGGGATGAGGATCTGTGCTTACGAAAGCATCAGCTGCTAGAAATTATAGTCTTACTTGGAAAGATAAGGCCAAATTCCTGCTGATAACCCCAAGGGGACAGAGCATTGAGATACTCTTTTTAGAAAGCAACAAGAAAAGACAACCCCCAAATAAATGGTTATGGCTGCAGATAATATACATTAGTAAGAATATAAAAACTGTGCTTTTACTGCGAAAATTATCTCAGTGGTTTCATAAGAAATTAATAGAGTCTGGGGACCAAATTCTCATTTAGGGTTATAGTTTGCAGAATCACAGTGCCCTGGTCAAGAGAATCTCCAGCCTCCGGGGATGAAGAGATCCATTCTGCAACTAACTAGTTCTTGGCCGGGAAAGATGCTTTGCCATCAAGAAATGCCCAAAGAGAATGGTATATGACCATATTGGGAGGTTAATATTCCCAATGACCATCCAGGAACCACTGCATATTTAAACACAGGAAGGGAGATTGTTGGCCGATGCCCAACAGGAATGAATCCTTCTGGTGTCAAAACTCTTGAAAAAGATTTTAAGGATGAAATGCTAAATGAGAAAGGAAGTGTCTATAATCTATGTTCCGTAACAAAAAACAGTTTTTTCTTTATTCATCTGTTTAGATCGTCCTCCTTGGAAAAGACTGAGGTAATTTTAATTTTATGATTTTTTAAAATCCTGCCTTCAAAGTCTTAAGGAATTTGATGCTTATAGTTGAAAGCACCTCTGAGAAAAAGAGAACATTTTAAATTCTTATATCTTAACCTTTGTAAAATGGAAGATTAGTGAACCCGAATCTACCATCGGGCACAAAATAGTGTCACTATATGTCCTCCTGGGCTATAGAGGGGACACAGGATGGTGCAAATAGCTATTTGCTATTTGCAAATTAAATAGCTATTTGCGATTTCCTATTAAATAGCTTTGAGTTTAGAGGCAATGGGAGCCTGAAAAATGGACAAGCTGACATATTTCTGGTTTATGACCTCTGTCCCCACTTCCTTCTTCTGGACACTTCCCAGCCAAATCCCCTCCTCCTAGGCCCCCACCCACACTCCCTCTGGAGTTAACAGTCCATGGAAAAAATTCCTTCCTTCCCTACCTCTCTCCCTTGTCTTGCTCTAAATGATGTACATAAAAGTTGTTAGACATTCCTAAGTGCCCTCACACTGGTCCCCATTCCTGAAAGATACAGATCAAGACATTATCAAGGGGTCACCATCTAGGTATTCCTGGGTTGTTTTCTTTTTGCCATGAAAATAGCCATACTCTCCTGCATTACTGAGTGGCAGCAGAAGCAGAAGACTGCATAGACTCACTCTCCTATGCAACAGTCATGTCCAGGGGACCCCACGTCCACAGTTCATAAAGTGGCACATAAGCTGTGTCATAGATGTAGCCTGTGTAGACCCAGCGGAAACCCCGTCTTTCATTTGACAATGTGACTACGCACTCATTTTTCCCACTCATGTTCCTTGGCTTCACATATCAGGGGTGACCTATGTTATGCTTAACAGCTTTGTGAGGCAGACCCAGGCAAAGACACACTCGGAGGTAAATTACCCAGGATTATTGCCTCCATCCTCTGTACTGCCAAACAGAAACAGCAGACTGGTTGGTGATTCTGCCGGCTAAATGATACATGTTCTCATATCATATATGCCATCTTTATTGTGCATTACAAGCAACGAAAGATCCTGAAAATGCAAAGAGAAAAATGTGGTGCAGAGAATAAAGTTTGGTTTATGGATCCAAGCATAGACTTTCCTTAAGCAAACATTACATACAATATACAGAAATGTTGACTAAATTCCATCTTTCCAAAATCAATGACTCCTTTATAAATATTCATTTATGAAAGAACTCAGTTAAAATTCACCAAGTTAAACAAACAAACAAAAAATATTTATAATGCTAGAAGGAGACAACCTCCAAGATTTCTTACATGGACAATTTTGAATAGTGTCTCACCAAAGGGTGATGTGCCCCTAATTTTTTTTCCTAAACAAAATGTAATTCTATATCCCAGGAGGGAGGAAAAAGGAATGTACCATTATTTGTTCGTGTTGGTTCAATCAGCGATTACTGGGACGACAAGAAAGAATAACGGACACGTTATCTCAGTTTCCTGAAAGCGAACAAAGGTAAACTTGTGAACAGAATGTAGAATAATATTATGTAAACTTCCTTGTAAATTCTGTACATAGTTCATTGACTTGTTCCCTGTTGCGTGGTGGTCTTCGGCTTTGGGTGGGTGTTTGAACAATCTGAGCATTGTAAATAATGTCAGCTTCTAAGGCACTTGCTTTTATTCACGAAGTGAAGCAACTAGTGATTTGGGCCCAAACCAGAATCTCTTTCGCTCTTGCTGTTTCTCTGCCATTTTGTGTGTGTGGTTGTGTGACTCTGCCAGGCATCTCTCTGCCCCCTGCCTCGTGCCCCCAACCCCGCAGAAAGGAACAGTAGCCGCAGAGACGGCTGCGCTCTGGTGGGGTATGGGAATGGCGCGCCAGCAGAGACAGGAACTGTAGCGAACTGCTTCTGGAACCGTGTCGTGAAAAGTAGATGTGTTTGTATCAGTCATTCGTGGCTATTCATATATCGAAATACCAAATTTTCCACGCTGTTGAGGGGTCAGGAATGGAAGAGATGTTCAAAATCCACAGGTAATCCAAAGCTTCCTTTGCACCGATAGCTCCAGCTTCCTTCCACAATATTTCCCAGAACTTTTAATGAGAATAGATGTGAATGGATGGGTATGATCAGGGCAAACACACAGTCAAATGTCCAAATGATGGGAAGGAGAAAAGGAAGAGACAGCAAATGACACTGAAACACCAACTGGCTAATGAATCCCTCAAAAATGCAGAGGTAACTATGTTACTGTTTCTAAAAGGTAAAGAGAGAGATCGGCAATTAAAGCAAGTATTTTTCATCTGGGGGCCCAGGGTTGTGTTTGATATGTGTTAGTTAAACTTAGAATCTGGTAATTAAATATTTTCACATATATTTCTCCCAAGTCCTGATATTCTTGAAAAAGACGTCAGAAGGCTGGGACATTCAGGCATACGCTGTGTTTTCATGCCAGCTGGCAGTCCCAGAGAAGGTGATGGAGTCTGCAGAAATTCAGAATATCTCAGCAAGCCAGGACATAGATTGGTTTTTTAGAAACATTTTTAGAATGAACCGTGTCTTTCTTGGAGCTAAGAACTTGGCAAGGCAGGACTTTTTGTACCAGGATTTCATGTACCCGGAGAATCATTTTGGTTCCAAAATGTGTCAACCAGTGTCCATCAGTAATCAAATAAGAAAAAATGTCCTATAGGAACTAACAAAGTCAGTCAATTTGTAGATCCAGAATACACTGTGCTTTTACTCTAATCATGCTTTTTCTATATAACAGAAATCAACTAAACTGACAGAAAATTGTTAAAGGTTACAATTTCACAAGCCACATTTGAAAGGAAACCTTTGGTAGGAGAAGAACTGCAAACCAGAAAATCCTAAGTTCCTAAAAGGGTAAGAATAAAGAGTTTTGAGTTTATTTTTAGTTCTCCGATAGCAAGAATTTCCTTATTTGAATGGAAAAGGTCTAACAGTTGTCTTGTTCGGTTTTGTTTTTCCTAATCAAAAAGTCTTTGGTACATCAAGGGGCTCACGGTCGTTCCTGATTGGCCGCTAGATACCTTGCACCTCCTTGAACAACCAGCACTCATCACAAAGATTTCAGTAGGAAATCAATGTGGGAAAAATAGGTGTATTGTTGAACTGGTTGGAAAGAAACCCATTCTCAATAATGACTCTACCGGTATTTCCTGTCTGGAAGACAATAGAAAAATAAATCAGGTGTAGAGAGGCCAAATAACATTACGCATTTGCCTTAGGTACACAGGGTCACAGATTCACCTAGCTTCAAACAGCTCCCGTTAGAAGCCAAAGGATGAATAAGAGCAATCGGTATTGCCATCTGGCTTTCACCTCTCCCTGGGTTTCCTCTTGAGGAGAAACAGTAAAGGGGGAACATTTTCCAATATGACTTTTTTATAGGTGAAAATGATTAAAATACGATATGCGTGTGCACCATGCAGGTTTGGCTGCGTGCGAAATACATTACCTCTCTTGTGCCCATTCCCTCCCAGCACCGGACGCCATCTTGCCTCCTGCCTTAACCCAACAGAATCAATTCATGTTGCCTCCTCGTCATTCGAAACCTCCTGAGTTATGTGCCCTTGCATAGCTGAAAGCTTGTATTGTGTATCTTCGATTCACAAAACAATGAATCTTAATGATCTCCCCAGATTCTTAGTCCTATTGCCTTTAAAAGGTCTTTGGAGGGAGCTTTGGAATCTGGGTAGCCTCCTCCAAACTGCTTCGGGTTATTTTTCTTTTCTGCTTTTCCGTCCTGTATGTCAAGAGTACATGTTTACATAAATCTCGTCTCCCTCAGCCCAATTTAAAATAAAGTGGAAATAAAAGTCATTAGCTCAAGCCTGGCAAAATTCACATTATCTACACCAAAGCTGGAAGACAAGAACGTCCCCCAACAGTCTAGTGGAGGGACGGTGAGTTCACACTGTATCAGCTCTTTTCCATCAAACTCATTTCTCATGCCCTCCTTCAGCCTTAACTGTATGCCTTTAAGAAACCTATTATGATTCCAGAATGGTTTCTCATTCACAGCATACACTGCTGGTTACAGACCATCCTCTAGGAACTCTTTTAGTCCTGTTACAGATTCTGTGTCTGTGCATCACCTCACTAACCCCCCCTCAGCCTTCTAACAGACATTAAATGTAGGAAGACAAGTCATAAGGCAGACTTGTCCAAACTTCCCCTATGAAATTATATAGAACATCTTTTTCCTCCAAACAGCCTTCTTCTACTTAGAGAACAGAGTCCTCTACACCTGCACCAAGCAACGTGAAGACTAACTTCAAAAAATTAACAGTAAATGAGCAGCATGGTAGAGAGAGGGAAATTATAGTGGGTGGAGGATACCCTGGAGTTAGGACCGCATGACGTGGCCTGTATGTTGCCTCTAGCACTGCCCAGTGTTTCCGGACATGCCACCAGATGATTCTTAAGTTCCCTCCCAGATTTCCACCAGTGGGAAACCAAGTTCCCAGCTACATTTCAAAAGGAATTTTAGAGAGGTTCATTTGTCCAGGAAGTTACTGGAAAGATACAGGAGCACTGTAGGCTCTGCTAACACAACCCCATAAATTCAGTAATAGTTCTTGTTGTCTATCTGTGGGAGTCAGTCATCAGGGTAAACTGTCTGGTGTTAAGTGAATCTAATTTAATACCTCTTCAAATTCCTTTAAATATACATTGAAGTTCCAATACTTAGAAATTTAAAATAAATTTATAGGCAAATGGCAAAAAATAAATTATTTTATAATTTTAGTAATGGTCTACACTACAATATTACCCTCCAAGGCCACTGGACAGACTCAGATAGCATAAATCAGTGTGGTCTCTATTTTTAGATCTCTGGAAGATACAGCTCCTCTAGGCCACTCTCTGTGTCTCGGTCAGGAAAAGCCCTGAAATACTCCCTTAGGAGTGGAGAAGCCCAGGTCTAGGCAGCATCTAAGCAGAAACACTGTGGCAGTGCCCTTCAATGTTTGTCCCCAGAGCCGGCCCCCATTGCTCTCTGTGCTCTGTAAGCGGGAGCAGCAGGTGGGGTTAAGCTCTTAGATAAGGGGCAGCCTCCCACCTGGTTGGAAAACATTCCAGGTCTTTAGAACCTCTGTTATCCGCTCTCCCTGCCCCACTTTACCAAACCCCCTCTCATTCCCCACTTAACTAGTTCAATCTGACAAATGTTTTAGGCACAGCCATGACTTAACTGGAAGTTTACTTTATTAAATTGAGATGAGCATATCTAGCTTTTTGTATATTTAAAGCATGCACCCTCCCCATTCCAGCCTCTGAGCCTGATTCCCGGGGAGATCTCTGCCCACTGGTGTTCTTAACTTCTTCCCTTTTGCCAAAGATACCTTCCAACTCTAAACTTCCATTATTCTCCTGAGAGCCCCACCCCCCCCATCATTCAGAATTGTTAGGAGAATGCCTAAAAATTCCTCCTTCCCACGGTAGACCAGTCTACCCATGAGATGGCCGCTTTTTTGTAAAGTTAGCTTAATATCCTATCCCTTGACCTCGCACACCCTCTATAACCTCCCGTTCCAAACTTCCCATGTGCAGATGTACTCATCACTCCTCAAGTAGTGAGCTTATAGTTTTTTTTTTCAGGTTTCTCATACTTTTACCTTGAGATAGGTTCATATTTAACGACATCTTTTTAAAAACAGAGGAAGCACTTGTAAGTCTTCAAGTTCTCACCAAGATGAAATGAATACTTACAAAGATGAAAAGCAATTAGGATTCATTCAGGTACAAGTAACCAGAAACACAACTAAAAGTAACTTCAGCAATCCAAATGATAGAGCTCTTATAACAGTAAGTGCAGGAGTAGGGTCGTTACTGGCTTAATTATATCAATAGCACAACTTCGTCCAGGACCCAGGCCCCTTCCCAGGACCAGATCTTCTGAACTCTGTATGTTACCGGGACCCGCTGGGGTTGCAGCATGGCTATACTCAGGAACTCATATCAAGTGGCAGAAACAAGGGAAAGTCCTGTGTAGGTCTCTTTTGAAGAACCAGGAAATCTTTCCCCAAAAACCTCTCCCAGCCATTGTTTTTCATTCCTTTGGCTAGGGTTGGATTGCACAACCCCTTCTGAACCAGTTACTGGTAAGAGGAATGAAATTATCATGATGGGGTTACATTATTGACCCAAAGCATTGTCCAATGCCTGGGGCAGGGGGAAAAATGGAATATGTTAACAAAAAGAAGGAAGAATGGGCTTTTGAGTAGATATCCAGTTGTGACTGCCACACATCGGTCTAAGGTTTCAGAAAATATTTCGTTACACAGAATTTCATGATTCCATCTTCCCTACAGCCATGTGGTTATGATGACAATACCAATATTTGGAAATAGAGGCTAAATAGGTTAAGTTATTTACCCCACATCTGATAACTAGTTAGTGATAGAGTTAGTATTTGATCTGAGTTTGTTTTGTTTTTTTCTGGCTGCAAAGGCAAAGCTTTGTCTACTCTATCACACTGCCTGTATCTAATCCTTTTTACCTCCATGATCCTCCGTTCTGGGTGGCTCAAACATAAGAGGAGAGTAGGAAGAAAAAGAACAATTTCCATTCCCAACATCTAGATATTATGCCCAGTAAATAAACACTTCTGTTCTTTTTTTATCCTGTTCCTCCTCCCTGTCCTTGCCCCTCCCCCTACACCCCCAACAAACATACAAAAACCTTTCATTATACTCTTGAGGGAAAGTGTAGAAGGAAGAGTTCACATAACAACTGAATAGCCTGAGGTGTGCCCCAGTTCTTTGGGGATAATATTACACTGTTAGGGGACCACAGGTCCCAGTTTCCCTGAGACAGTCCCAATGTGTAATTACCAACTGAACCACATTTCACTCTCAGATCTATCCATTTGAATAACAATTATATAGTCACACTAATTATGGGTCTCATAATCCCCATACCTGTGTATATGGGAAATATTGATAAATTAACACCTTAAAGAAAATACATGCCTTGGCTCCCTATGAACCACTTAAGTCTGACCTCAGTCTCTCCATCACTCAGGGTCATTTTCTCTCTCATTTTTCCCCTGACCCACCCTCAAGCAAACTATTCCTCAGGTCTTTCCTACCCTTTCACTGAAAGGACTGCCACTTCTCATCCTAGAATGTTCTCCTTGCTGTGCTTGAAGTTTTACATTTTATTTCCATGGCCCAGATTTTCCTCTTGCCTAGCACCTCCCCAATGGGTGGATTATCAAGCCACCGTCATCCAGAAAGCCAACCACGAGCGATCTTCCCTCATTCTGTTCACTCTCCTGCTACCACTCCTTCAAATCCTGTGGCCACTAAGTCAGTAATAATGGATGCTTGTTGAATTTGTGGTTATCTTCCCGTAGTTTTGCAAATAGAGGTTCCCCTTCCCTAAATAAAGTGTAAGGTCTTTAAGGGTAAATGCCCCATTTTCTAATTCTTCTGTATTGCCCAAAGCACCTATTGATCTTATCATGGTAGAGTCTGTAAATGACCTACGTTGGTAAATGTAGCAACAGAAAAATGTAATTTCGTAACAGGCAGTCCTTCAGGATTAGAGGTAACACCATGTGAGACAGGAGCCGCCTTCGCCCTCCCCCGAGTTACCTTAGCTCCTTAGAGCCTACATAAACAGCTTCTAACTGGATAAAACATGCAGTCAACTTACAGAGGAACCCAGGTTTGGGTCCGTGCAAAGTGATTACGCAGATTTTTCCCCATTACTCACGACTAAACAGACTAAATCGTAATAACAGCATTCTAGATTCGACCAGTTCTGGCAAATTGAACTTTCCATGCTGATTACTGCTCCTTTAACTTTATGGAAACAGGAAATTCTTCGTTCTAAGTCTCACTTTTCACCCATTTATCCCCATTTGCCTTATTAAAAGCCTTCTGAATCTAGGTTCTGTGGGGGTGTTTACTCTCCCAGTTGGGATTGCACTGCTTAATTGGAACACTCCAATGTGAATTCCAAGAGAATACTTCTAGATGGTATTGCACACCAAATTTCACTTCTGCCAAGAAATAGAAGGTTTAGAACTCCTAAGAGGGACGGACAGTTAGTTCTTCACTGTCCCTCAACATTGCCTAAAATAGATGTACAGAGAAATACCTTTTCTGCACCCCTCCGTTCAATTGTTAACTTTCCTGTTCTCCTGTTATGTATATTATTTACAAATTTGCATAAAAGAAATACATCATTTGCAAGCCTTACCTCAGAGTGGCAACCAGCCACCCCAGTTTTACTAGATAACGTATTTTTCTACTTGATATTCCCCCGAATACATTGAATTGCAGTGTATCTTTTTCTTTTTTTAAGCTAATCAACTCATGTTAATCCGTTTCCTACATCTTTTTAAAATATTCACTGGATAAAGCTTGAAATATTTTATATTTTGCGACAATGCTCCTGAGACATTTTTAGGGAAGCCCCTTGATTATTCTAACTCACTGCAGTGTCATGGAAAGCAGAATTATAAATACAGTGATATTTCACATTCAGAACATCCACTACTAAGTAGGGAATGCTCGAGATTAGATATGCATATATTTATTGACTGTGTCGTTCAACTCCTTAGAGAGGGCCAGTAACCCTCTTGGTAAAAACTATCATGTGGCATTATTCCAAAGTCAAGATTGCATGAGGTTTCCAGAAATTCTAAATGATATGTTTACAAGGACTAAAAATTTTTTGACATCTTTAAATAAGCTTTTTATTTTTGACCACCAGGCAGCATTTTGTGCCATTGTGATGGGAACCTAATGGCTAATGTGAAATAATGTCGTGTCATTTCAAAGGTTAATGGAAATGTAAATTGGAAACTTTAACATTGTGTAAATAAAAATAAAACTGTTTTTGAGAGAAAACTGTTTTTGGGTTAGGGTGGCTTGCTTGAAAAATTCTCTTGGCTGTCCATCATCTCTGAATAATTATTCCATTCCCCTGACTTTACCCAAGAAGACTCAATCTGAGGCAAAGATCTTTTGACAGTGATTCAGAAGGTTTGGGAAAGCAGGACACATTAGGCTAGAGTCTGGGGAATTTCAATCCTGCCAACAGGAACACCTCTCACTTAAAACCTGATGGAATTAAAAAATTAGCAAAACTTTCCAGACCAGTCTCCTGCTATTTTAGTTCACAGCACCCTGTCCTAACTAGCGAGGGCTTTCAAAAGCAGGTGCTACTTATTCACAAAAACTCATACCTTGTGTTGCCTCTCAAAATCTGTTATGCTTAACTCACCAAATATGTTGGAATATGTTAAATGTCTTTTCTCTTGTTTTTAAATTTCCTCTAATCCATTTTCTGAATTGTCTATTTACCCTCCTACCAAACAGGCATTAGATAATTCATATCCTGATTGGTATTACACAGTTCTTGTAAATAAAATAATCCCTTTGTCCCTCTTGATTTTTCAGCAGGCAGAACTTCTTTAATTGCAAAGAAACATAAAATACAACATATTAATTTTCTTTTGACATAAGCATTTGCTTTCTTACATAAACAGATAATACTTTTGTATACCGAGAGACCACCTGAGGAGCTAAATAGCCGGAATAAGTATTTCTGGAAACCAACAGAAATTTTAATGAAATGGGAAAGGTTTTAAAAATGCAAAGTAATGAAAGGTGGCCTCTTTACTTTTATAATTCCAGTTCTTATTTTATATCAATATATGCTGCATTTTCTGACTGAGACTGCTGTTCTAATGAAACTTGAGATTTTTCTGTAGCTGCTTTTAACATTTGAAACCAAACTTTCATACAGGGTGTTGGAGTGTAATCTTTCTATTAGGGATTTGATTAAAATATCCTAACTGTTTCATTAATCCCCCTTTTACATGCTACAAGTATGTGACGTTATGACTTTGCTATCTCAAAAACTGTCTGTGGACAAAATCCATGAAGCCTGTAGACTGTGATTTCTACCCATCAAAGAAGAAATAGATCTCCCTCTAAGCAGTGAATCAGCAAGAAACTGTGCAGTGTCCTGTGATTCCTGACCCTTTTACTTCTCATGGCCTTTTTTCTATTCTTATTCCTTAAGTAATCATGTATTCTTGTAAAATAAAAAATCCACTTACATGCAATCAGGTATGGACACATGAAATGCTTGTGCTCTCGATTTCGGGACCCAAGGATACTCCAGCAGTCACAGGACTGTGGTCTGCTCAGTATTTTTGTTAATAATGTGGCTTTGCTATAAAATAAGTTGCTGTTTTCTTTGCTCTGGTACTACAGGATTTTAAGTGTTTCTGCAAATGACAGAAAGAAAACATATTTGAAGGCCGGTGTCAAAAGCCATCGGCTACCCTCACAAAAGTCGTTGTGCAGCTTCTGAAATGTAGTTTATTGCTGTAAATAAGTACAATTTATGTTAGTTTGTTTACTCCTAAAACTCAAATAAAATTTTTTAATTGAAAATGCCTACATATAAAAAGCTTAGTTTGGGGGCGCCTGGGTGGCTCAGTGGGTTAGGCCGCTGCCTTCGGCTCAGGTCATGATCTCAGGGTCCTGGGATCGAGTCCCGCATCAGGCTCTCTGCTCAGCAGGGAGCCTGCTTCCCTCTCTCTCTGCCTCTCCATCTACTTGTGATTTCTGTCAGGTAAATAAATAAAATCTTTAAAAAAAAAAAAAAAAGCTTAGTTTGTACTATGTCCAAAAACATGCAAGATTTCAGGCATATCTTTTTATAATCCTTAAAAATGTTTAGAATTCTGGATCTATCATTTCAGAGTCTATTGCAAAATTTAATACAAAGTAAAATCCCTTTACTTGGAAGAACTTCTTTGCAGTATTATCCAACAACTGGGCAAAAAGTACCAGCACTTTTCCACGAGCTTATTTCTGTACCACTTTGATTTTTGGGAAAAAAAAAAAAAATCTTTAAGATAACACGCCTTACAAACATTTGGACCTATGAAGTGTTTATATATCAGAAAAAAAGAAGAAATTAAGTCTCCTTGTATTCAAAATGCTGCCTAAAATGGACTCTAATAGCATCCATTTGTGGGGTACATTATGTCAAATTTCTTTAAAAATCTGCATTGTAAATATATTAGAGTTGGGCTATTTGTCAGTCTTTCCTAATTGGAAGACCTCCAACCTCCAAACTCACTGTCTCCCCTCAGAAATCATATGTTGGCAATAAAATAATGAACAGACTAAAGGTGTGAAGTTCATATATCCATTCATTGGTGGTTGGCAGAATAGCTTTTCAATGAGAATCTAAATTCCAGGCTAAAGACAACTTTAACATCCAGTCAGCAAAGTACCTGGAATCAGCTCATCATCAACAAAGCCTCAGCCGTGTGGAGTTACCAAGGATTTTAGAGATGCCCTAACAATGGCTACTAGTTCTGGGAGACTACATTATACAATGGAAGAAATAAATGGCCATCCACTATTTTTAGGAAAGTAACATATATATGTTACATGTTTAAGATTTGCTGTAAGAATTATAGGTAATATGAAGTTAATAGAAGATAGGTATTTGTGTATCTGTGATGGAAGTAGTATCAGCTAAGGATATGGAGAAAATGGAACCCCTGTGCGCTATTGGTGGAACTCTAAAATGGTATAGTCACTATCGAAAACTGCATAGAGGTTCCTCAAAAAATTAAAAATAGAACTACCATATGATCCAGCAATCCCACTTCTAGGTATTTATCCAAAAGAACTGAAAACAGATCTTGGAGAGATACCTGCACTTCTACGTCCATTGCAGCGTTAGTCATAATGGCCAAGAAGTGCAAACAACCTGAATGTCCATTTGTGGATTAATGGACAAAGAAAATGTGGTATATACAAAAAATGGACTATTATTCAGCCCCCCAAAAAGGAAATTCTGTCATATGTTAAAACATGGATGAAACTTGAGGACATTATGGTAAGTAAAATACTCTAGTTACCAAAGGACAAATACTGCATGATTCTACTTACATGAAGTACCTAAAGTAGTCAGACTCTTGAAGAAGAAAGCACAATGGTGACTGCCAGGGGCTGGAGGATGGGGAAATGGGGAGTTACTGCTCAATGGGTAGAGCTTCACTGAGAAAAGACGAAAAAGTTCTAGAGACCTACTGTGTGCAGCAAGTTAACACTACTGTACTACACACTTAAAAATCAGAGATTTCATGCTATGTGTTTTTTGCTGTAAGTGAAAAAAAAAGAATGAGGAAAAAAAAGAAAAAGAAATACAAAGGAGTACAGCCACTTTGACAAAGTTTGGTAGTTTCTTACAAAGTTAAACTTGTCACACAATATGATCCAGCAATCACATTCCTGGGCATTACCAATTTCCTTCAATAGATGAATGGGTACACAAGCAGGCACACCTACTCAATGAAATATTATGCAAGGATAAAAGAGAAATGAGTTATCAAGCCATGAGAAGACATAGAAGAACCTTAAATGCATATTGCTAAGTGAAAGAAGCCAGTCTGAAAAGATTGCATACTGTAGGACCCTAATTATATGCCATTCTGGAAAAGGCAAAACTATAAAGACACTGAGAAAACTCACTGATTGTAGGGTTCAGAGGAAGGTAGAGGAATGAACAGGTAAAGCATGAGGAAATTTTAGGGTGTCGAACTATGCTGCAAAGTGGATTCATGACACTAGGCATTTGCCAAAACACAGAACTATTCAACAAAGAGTGAAAATTAATGTATGCAAATTTAAAAATCATTTAGAAGTCAGGCAATCCCCGGAGAAATACAGATTATGTTTTAAAAAATCTAATTTCATTACAAATGTATAAAACCACCTTCCTGAAGGGGGGTCGGTACTGAGCTAAGTAAATCTGGAAATGAGTGAAGTCTCTAAGACTAAAGGCAAAAGAACTTCATGTAATTCCTTCCAAGAAGATAAAACTATTTCCCATGGATTAACAAATCAGATACTGCCATAAATGTGTGTGTGTGTGTGTGTGTATACACACACACGGACAGTGGATGGTGGGAGTCAAGTTTCTTATGGCTGAACTATAAATTTACAGATAAGGGTAGCAGGTTAGAATGATCCATGTGTGGGTCCTGGGTGGTTCAGTGGGTTAAAGCCTCTGCCTTTAGCTCAGGTCATGATTCCAGGGTCCTGGGATCGAGCCCCGTGTCGGGCTCTCTGCTCAACAGGGAGCCTGCTTCCCTTCCCTCTCTCTCTGCCTGCCTCTCTGCCTACTTGTGATCTCTGTCTGTCAAATAAATAAATAAAATATTTTTTTAAATGATCCATGTAGTAATGGATTAGAGTTGAAGACATCAAGATGAACTCATGTGTAACTTAATATAGATACAGCTAATTACATAAAGAAATATTTATAGATATGTATACCTATCTTTGTTTACATACATATATTTGTTTACATACATATATTTCTTTGTTCTGTCAATAAAATGAACCAAGGCTTCTTGGAGAAATGGCTGATTCTAGAACCCGGCAGGAAACAGACAAAATGAGCCTGGAGCATCTCGTATTGCCAGAAAGTTAAGGAAATATAAAAAATAGATAAATACCTACCTTCAGTGACAGAGCTATGTCATTGGGACAATGGAGCCAACTGAAAACGCTCCTGATGGCCAAACCTGGAACAACTTAAATAAGTATTACTGGCTTACAACCAAAAGGATAAAATAAATATCCATGAGTCCATATTATATAAATATGGATTTAATTAATTAATTAATTAACAAATAGAAGACACAAATCTGTGGATTTACAAAAGGTTTAAATAGGTACTCTGACCTCGGGGGGGGGGGGGTGGGCACAACTTCCCATTTCTTAAATATGGGCCACACCCAGTGACTTTCTTCCAAAGAGTACGAGACAGAAAAAGGAGAAATAAAGAGTAACTTCACAGTGAGAAACCGGACAAACTATCTCAGCCAGGTGAGCAAGGTCAATGTCAAATCATAAATCCTGCTAACGGAATGTACCCTCAATATGATGTGATGCAAATGGCACTTCACCACTGTGATTTTCCTCCCCCAAACCCAGAATCCCAGTCTAAGAATGAGAAAAACATGTACGATACAGGGCTATCCTACAAAATACCTAATATTCTCCAAAACTATAAAGGTGATCAAAAACAAAGAAAGTATGAGAAATTGCCACAGCAAGAGAAGCTTAAGGACACATGACTACTAAAATATGAAATCTTAGAAAAAAGGACATTAGGTAAAAACTCAGGAAATCTGACTAAACGATGGAATTGAGTTAATAACAATGTACTAACATTCGTTAACTTCTAACAAATGTACCATACGTACATATTAATAATAGGAGAAACTGGGGCGTCGGGGTGGCTCAGTGGGTTAAGCCGCTGCCTTCGGCTCAGGTCATGATCTCGGGGTCCTGGGATCGAGTCTCGCATCGGGCTCTCCGCTCAGCGGGGAGCCTGCTTCCCTCTCTCTCTGCCTGCCTCTCTACTTGTGATCTCTGTCTGTCAAATATACAAATAAAATCTTTAAAAAAAAAAAATAATAGGAGAAACTGGATCCCATATAGTGGGGGCTATATGGGATCTTTCTGTATTACCTGTTCAATTTTTATGTAAATCTAAAATTATTCTTTAAAAGAAAAGTCTAGGGGCGCCTGGGTGGCTCAGTGGGTTAAGCCGCTGCCTTCGGCTCAGGTCATGATCTCAGGGTCCTGGGATCGAGCCCCGCATCGGGCTCTCTGCTCGGCAGGGAGCCTGCTTCATCTCTCTCTCTGCCTGCCTCTCTGCCTGCTTGTCATCTCTCTCTGTCAAATAAATAAATAAATAATCTTTAAAAAATAAATAAATAAATAAATAAAAATAAAAGAAAAGTCCATTTCTATAAGAAAAAGTAAGCCATAGATTGGGAGAAAACACCTGCAAGGCATATATATGGTAAAGACTTACCTCCGGGCTAGGAAGAACTCCCAAAACTCAACAGCAAGAAAACCACCCAATTTAGAAACTTAGATCCAAACAGACACTTCACCAAAGAAGAGCTACAGATGGCAAATAGCACATGAGAAGACAGTGAACACCATCGGTCATTACAGAAATAAATATAATTAAAACCACAAGGAGATACCACTACACACCTACTCCAGTAGCTGAAATGAAGACGGCTGACCAAACCACGTTGTTAGCAGGCAGGTGGAGGGGGTGCTCGCAGACTGTGGTATGGAATGTAAAGTGGTAAAATCACTTTGGAAACATTTCACTCCTCAAAGTATTCACTCAAAAGGAAGCACATGTCCAGACAAAAGCTCACACAGGAATGCTCAGAGGATTCTGTGTTATGTAATAGCCATAAACATTTTCAATCACCAAATTATCCTTTAACAGGTGGATAAACAAATTATGGTGAAACTCTACAACTGAATACTTGACAAGAGAAAAGAATGAACTCTTGCTAATATGCAACAACACAGATGAACTCAATACTGAAAGGAGCTGGGTCAAAAGAAAATAAATGGTATATACCATATGATTCCATTAATATTAAACTCTTGAAAGGTGTGAACGCTCTGCAAGTGACAGGAAGCACATCAGGGGTTGGTGGGGGTTGGGTACAGGAGCAGGGATCACAAAAGAATAGGAGGAAACTTCTGGGAGTGATTGCCACGTACACAATCCTAACAGAGGTGATGCTTTCTTGGCTGTCAAAACCTACCAGATTACCCGATTATACACTTTAAATATGTGAGGTTTACAGTATATTGGTGATATTTCAATACGTGGTTAAATATTCTAGTAGTGATAAATAAGGTGGTGACAAGAAGAATATGTAGAGAAAGATTTTCTGCTTTTCAAAGGAGGAAAATGGAGGGTTGAAATTCAGAAGGACCTTAAATCAGTATAGATCTTTGACACAATGCGTTTACATCCCAACAAACCCATCATATACTGAAAACCCTCTAAGTCAAAAATGCATTTAATATGCCTCACCGAATGACCATCATAGCTTAACCTACTCTACCTTAAAGGCTCAGAACACTTAGACTAGCTTATAGCTGGGCAAACTCATCTAACACAAAGCCCATTTTTAAATAAAGTGTTGAATACTTCATGTAATTTATGAAATTACAGTGAAAACCAGTGTGGTTGTCCTGGTAAAACATGGCTGTCAGTGTACCAGCTGTTTCCTTGTGACCGCCTGGGAGCTGTGGGCTTGCCGCTGCCTGATATCATAAAAGGGTGTTGTAATGCATATTGCTAGCCCAGGAAGATCATGTACAGCACATTGCTAGCCCAGGAAAAGACCAAAACACAAAATGTGTAAAAAAAAAAAAAAAAATCAAAATTCGAAGTATGGTTTCTGCTGAATGCAGGTTCCTTTAGCACCATAGCAAAATCAAAAAAATCCTAAATCAAACCATCGTACGCTGGTGATCATCTGTATTATTTGAAGTGCTAGGTTACAAACTGCTACCAGTCCATAACATAAGGAACCTGCACGGGGGTAAGTCAACGACTTCCCTAAGCACACTGTTTAGTCCAACTGATATTTTTTTCCATAATCAACATCTCTCAGTGAGAAAAGCGATATATTGATGAACACTGGCATATGCTCCTCATCTAATCCCAAACCTGTAAGAGACAGTCCCCAGACCGCAGACTGGCATTAGTCTACCGACACCTTTCGAGTAGCATGGCCTTGGTAACATGCTTTTTTTTTTTTTTTAACCCCTCAAGCCCATCTTCATCTCTATGATGAGAAACAGTAAAAACTGTTCTAAACACCTCAAACAGTCTGATGCTCTTCAGAGCAATTAAGCTTGCAAACAGCGGACACCAATGAATTATGGGTCACTGCATTATGCAGAAAGTCTTTTGAAATAAAGCAATATGTGAAAGTAAAATGACATTTTTTATTTGTTCAGAATGCCTGTTTTTAAAGTTAACTGCAATTAAAAATGGTTTGTTTTCCAGTGAAGTTAACACCCAAAACTATTAACTTCAGTATTAAAAGTCTATCACAAAAATGGACCTATGTTTAATCTTGGCTGACATCTGGATAGCTATATATACACTATACAACGACATCCATTCTTTTTATTAAAGCATACCCTCCTATCAGACACAGAAATGCAGGAGTAACAGTGTTACTTTCATTATTTCCCACTCGGGTAAAAGATTTTAATCTCTGGAATTCATAAACTCATTGTTGATGCAAATTTAATTATTTTTTTCTTGTTCATGTCTGAAGAGAAGCTTCTTTCTCTACGAAATTTTACATTTTATAATCTTTCCTTTGAAATAGAAGAAAGATACGGAATCTCCTGAGTTATAGATGCAGCTTATACATTCTTTCAAAGTTATTTTTAAAATATTACAAATTAATCATATATATCCATAATACACATCCTTGCTATTCATATATTCCTTTAAGCAACATTCAAGTAGATTTGTGCTTTGTACGTTTACATTACTTTACAGTCTATTTTTAGCTTTCAATAAAACTGTATATCTATAAAGATTTCTCAAATATTTAATAAACGAGGCAAAACAGCCATTATGAAAATATAAACTGCTATCACAGCTTTTTCATCTCTCGTTTTTTATGCATTTCCTGTCAACCATGTCATTTCCTGTTCTTTAGGGAAGCGGATACATTTTTATCTCTGTAATCCCAACACTGCTGCTTTCTCAGCACAGCAAAACAGTCAGTATAGCGCAGGTGCTCTGAACACACAGTATTCACTCGGTCGCATCTGGGGTAGCAGTAGAATCTGATAGTGTTGGTATCCACCATTTCCAGTTATTTCAACTGCAGGACCACCTTAAAACACAAAGTTGGGGGGGAAGGGGATCAGGTTATTCCAGAATGATGCCCACGTCTGCTTAATGAAATGTTCTGAAATTTCTGAGAGCTAGACAAGAGATAACAAGCAAGTACAATGCACAGTAACTGATGATGCAGGCCTGCCAGGATCCACGGCTCAGACTCAACTAACATTCGAATGAGTCTCTACCACACACACGCTCAGACATTGAGCCCCATCCAGAAGCAAGCCAGGCTACCCGTGTGGCTACAAGGCATGTGGACTAGTCACCATGGCACTAAAATGACTGAGTAACTGCAGACGGAAGCTGAATATACCAGGGTTTCAGAAAGGTAGGCTGGGGGGGCACCTGGGTGGCTCAGTGGGTTGAGCCTCTGCCTTTGGCTCAGGACGTGACATCAAGGTCCTGGGTCCTCTAAGTACAGGAGACAAAATATGGCTTGTAGTTACGACAAGATCACGTAAAAGCCAATGAATGACTGAAGATTTTATATATACAAAGGGTTGACTAAATAAAACTGCTGCTGTCAGAAAGAAAGAAAAATAGCTCTCTGTATACATGTGTTTCTTTCATAATCACTCAGCACTGGGCACCCAGGTGGCTCAGTCTGTTAAGTGTCTGCCTTCAGCTCAGGTCACGACCCCAGAGTCCTGGGATTAAGTCCTGGACTGGGCTCCCTGCTCAATGGGGAGTCTGCTTCTCCCTCTCCCACTTCCCCTGTTGTACACACTCTCTGTCAATAAATAAATAAAATCTTTAAAAAAAAAAAAAAAGATTGCTCAGCATCTTCTCTAGTGATCTGCTCCCCAGTGATCAATGTCAGATATTCTAACCAACTTCTCTTGCCCTGCACAACCTTCTTAGCCATACATTTTTTTTTTTTTTTTTTTTTAATGCAAGACTTAAACTCAAAACCCTGAGATCAAGACCTGAGCTTAGATCAAGTGTCAGATGTTTAAGTGACTCAGTTACCTGGGCACCCTGGTTCTACTTTTTTTTTTTTTTTTAAAGATTTATTTATTTATGTATTTATTTTGAGGGACAGAGTGTGAGAGCATGAGCAGGGTAAAGGGAAGAGGGATAGGGAGAAGCACACTCTCCGTTGAGCAGGGAGCCTGATGTGGGGCTTGATCCCAGGACTCCAGGATCATGACCTGACCTGAAGGCAGACGCTTAACCAACTGAGCCACTCTCAGGTGCCCAATGCTGAGCAATCATGAAAGGAACACACATGTACAGAGAGAGTTATTTTTATTTTTTTCTGACAGCAGCAGTTTCTACTGTTTAAATATGATTTTTCTGATTAAAGAAACACTGAGAAAGGTTCCTGTTATTTAGTCAATCCTTTGTATGTGTAAAGTCTTTAGTCACTCATTAGTTTTACTTGATTTTGTCCTAACTACAAGCCACATTTTGTCTTCCCTACTTAGAAGATTATAAAAGCAATTCTCTTTGGGCCGTTAAAACTTACTAAAAAAGATTTTATTTATTTATTTGACGGAAAGAGAGCACAAGCAGGGGGAGCTGCAGAGGGGGAAGCAGGCTTCCCACTGAGCACCGAGCCTGATGCAGGGCTCAATCCCAGATACCTGGGATCGTGATCCAAGCCGAAGGCAGATGTTCAACCAACTGAGCCACCCAGGCATCCCTTACTTGTGCATTTAAATAAGATACTCTTTTCTTTAAAATCATGACTACTCATAATAATCATAAAAACACTTCAGGATCAACTAATTTCACAGCCCCAAGGTAAAAATTTTATTTTAATCATTAATAAGCACCAAGGCAAATAAAAAAAAAAATAGAGCTGTTAGAACACCACCATTATTCAATCAAAAATAACTACTTGATAAATTACGCTCAAAACTAAGTAGTTATAATTATAAATTATAATATCTAAAACTAGAGATACAGAATATATCAACAAGGTATTTTCTCTGCTTAACACATCAGGAATAAAAGATATATAAAAAGTCAATTATGAGCTTTTCTTCGATTGTTCAAAGAGTATCAATCAAACAAGATATTTGTTTGATTTTTATCGAACATATCGATTTTTATCAATTTTTTTGAATAATTTAAAACACACAACAAAATTAAAACAAATACCTTATTAGCTGCTTCCAAGGAATTTATTAGATTCTGCAGCTCTTCTTTACTCATTTCAACAGAATATGGTTTGACTTCGCCATTTTCTTTTATGTCTAGATGAAGGTTTAAAAGCGGCATTTGTAAAGTAGCAATCTTGTCACTAGACAGTGCAAGCTGTTTAAAATGAAGAAAACAGTAATTAAAAGTAGTAAAAAAGACTACATTAAATAGGCATCAGAGCTTATTAACAATACATTTTAAGAAAAGAATACTGGGGGCGCCTGGTGGCTCAGAGGGTTAGAGCCTCTGCCTTCGGCTCAGGTCATGATCTCAGGTCCTGGGATCGAGCCCCGCAACCGGCTCTCTGCCTGTCTCTGCTTACTTGTGATCTCTGTCTGTCAAATAAATAAAAAAAATCTTTAAAAAAGAAAAGAAAAGAATACTTCTGTTTGCTGTCAAGTACAGGAAAAGGTAGAAGAAATAAAGAAACCCATGCCAAACCAACACAAATATAAAGAACGGACAGAGAAAGGATGATGAGAGAGGAAGACAACTAAGGAAAGGAAAACCAGGCAATTTGTAGTAGAAGCGGAAATCCAAAGCACAGTTATGGGTGGGAAGGAAGTGCTGAATGGACCCAGTGCGTCAGAAAACCGAGAATTCTTAAACTTGAAGAAGTGTGGAGATACCAAGAGGATGAAAGTCCATGAACAAAGATAAAACTAAAAACACTGGTAAACCTTGTGCAATGAAGATACTTAATTTAAAATCAGCCAATTTTCTGCTAAACTTGCTAAATATGTTATCAAGATACCATTTTTAATTACAGCCACTCGGCAAAAACACTCAACATTTACTCCACTTCCTATTTTCTGTCTAAAGAGAATCCTAGAGGAAACGAAAGAACCAAGTATTTATGATACTAATACTTTTTGAAACAAACACGATAGCTTCATTGGCATATGGCAAAGGGAAAGTCAATTTTCCTGGGATCTGAGGTAAAAAGCCACAATACCTGAATCTTCAAAGTGCTACCACTTGAAAAAATTTACTTGTACCTTCACTACCTGATAACGAACTACACTTCCCTAACAAACGTCCTAAGAGTGCGCACACTACAGAATCGAATCCTTACATACCTACTTCATTCTCTCTTCAAAAACCAGGACTCCTAATATCTGAGGTTTGAAGTACCACAGATGGTCTACCCTATAGATAATCTTCCTTCTCAGTGTGTCCAGTAAGTGCTTTCTCAGTTTATGCTTGAATACGACCAATGGTGAACATGCTACCTCAAGAAGTGGTTAAAAAAAATCTTCAGATACTCACAGCTGTAAAAAAAGTTCTCCTTAAACTGAAGGTGAACTCATCTTATTGGAAACCATATACCTTAGGCCTTAGTGTCTGAAGCCACACAGCATGTATCAACTCCTCATCTACAGAGATAACCTTTAGTCCTTCAAAGATAAGTGTAATTTTTCCACTAAAGTTTCTCTTTTCTGGATACAGGGGCCCAAGTGTTTCAAAAAACCTTCATGTACCACGATTTTAAGTTCCTGTTCATTCTTTTTTCGTTTGGCTCCAATTTGTTTAAGTATCTCTAACTTTGGCAGCCAAAAATAAAAGTATTACTAAATTAAATTAACTAAAAAGACTTAATGAATGAAAACAATTAGAACTACCCATTGCTTCAAACACTACATTTCTACCAACAGAAGACTGAATCATTATACTGCTGACTCAGGCCACATTTGGCAAATCAAAACAACTAAATATTTTTCAGACAAATTACTTTTGGCATATCTCTCATATTCTTTTATATTAAATTGGTTTTCCTTAAATAAAAATCCTCTACCTAGGTTATCTCTGCTCAGTTTATTTTGCTTCATGTGGTCCATCACTGTAATTTGCTATAAAATAATTTTCAACTTTGATTGTATTATATTAATATTTAACATATCTCAGATTTGATAAGCATAATATTCATGAAAGAATATTTGTTGAAGAAGTTTGGGCCAAAACCAGAATCACAGAGACCTCCTTCCTGGCTAACACAAATTCACCTGTTTTTGTTATTCATCCAGCTATGACGCATTTAACTCTGTGATTTGTCCACATTTTTCTCCACTATATCCTCAAAGACAATATGAGGCACTTATCATGCTGAAATGAAGAAAGACAATGTGTTTCAACACTACCTCCTCATCTAGATCCAGGTAACCTATATAGCATGGAAAGTTGGTCTGAAATTGTTCCTTATGAATCCTACAGACCATGAGTCTCTTTTCAAAATATTTGTCAATGGGACGCCTGGGTGGCTCAGTTGGTTAAGCAGCTGCCTTCAGCTCAGGTCATGATTCCAGCGTCCTGGGATCGAGTCCCACATTGGGCTCTTTGCCTTTGCCTGCCATTCTGTCTGCCTGTGCTTGCTCTCTCTCCCTCTCCCTCTCCCTCTCTCTAATAAATAAATAAAATCTTTAAAAAAAAAAATGAAATCATTAAAAAAAAAAAAAAATATTTGTCAAGTGCTCTTTTAACAGCACATTATATATTTTCCCCCTGGAGGCAGAATCGCATTTACAGGAAGACTATAAAGTCTAGACAGTTCTAGCCAAAAACAGATGTTGAATACATACTACTCCACTACTCAAGACATTTAATGATTCACAGCTCTAGTAAATTAAGTTTATTACCAATGTAATGTTTTTACTTATTATATGGATGTTTATACTGTATTAAGGTAAAGTAAAAATGTAATTTTTGGACAATGTTTTCTTAAAATAATAGAAATTTTAGATGTATATTATGAAAAAGAATAAACATTTCTATTAAAATTAGGTAAAAAGCATCATGCCCATAAACAGATTCTCACCTTTAACTGCCAATCAAAATCCTGTAGCTGTGCAGAAGAAATATCAACTATTTCTTCTAACAGAGCCTGCTTGATTTCATCTTTCCTACTTTTTAAGCATTTCATGACAGCTTGTTGATGAAATGAATTCAACTGATTCAACTGCTGAAATATCTACGAAAATAAAAATAAACAGAAAATAAGTGAGTGTCTTTTTGTTTAAAATGTAAGCACAGCTCCTCTCCCCTTTCATAAAATCTTTTAAATAAGTTTTTAAAAAATGTATATATATATATATGTTTTTATCTCTGTGAAAAGAATAAGATGAGAATGAATAACTAACAGACAAGCAATTTTAACAAATTTTTGTAAAACAGAAATGAAAAGGACTGACTGATGAAGTAGCACAGAAGCAAAGACCACTAAAGCTGATAGAGATATTTTAATATCAGACAAGGTAGCCTTTAAGGCAAAAAGTGTTATGAGAAATAAATAATGTCCCAAGGGCCATTCAATAGAAAGAACAATCATAAATTTATGTGCACCTAATAACAAAGCTTCAAAATATATAAAGCAACACAACTTGGCAGAACTAAAAGGAGAAATGGATAAATCTACCTTCGTAATTAGAATGTTAACACATCTCCCAGTAACTGACAAAAAAAGACAAAAAAAATCGGTAAAGATAAAAAACTTAAAAACACTATCTTTCTTAAACTTAACTGACATATAGAACATTGTGTTCAATAACTACATTATACATATTATTTCAAAAGTATAGGGAACATTCACCAAAATGAACCATATGATGAGGCATGTAGCTAATCACAAGATTTCAAAGGACTGCAATCAAATTATTTATGTTTTTTTCACCACAGTGTAATTAAATCATAACTGATAAAAAAAATTCCAAATACCTGAAAATTATGCAACACAGTAAACAGTACTATGAAAGAAATAAAAATCAATCTTACATAAACTCTTCCAGAGAATAAGAGAAAAAATACTTCCTAATTCATTTTATTAGACCAGAATAAAACCTGACATCCTGACAAGGACATTACAGAAAAGAAAAACTATGGGCCAATATTGAAAAAAAAAAAAAACAGATACAAAAATCCTAAATAAAATAATGGCAAAACAAATTTAGAGATCATAAAAAGATAATACATCATGACCAAGTGGCATTTATTCTGGCAATGCAAGGTTAGTTTAGCTTTTAAAAATCCAATGAAAGACACCACCTCAACAAAATAAAGGAAAAAAAAATAACAAATTTAGAGAAAAAGCATTTAAATAAAATTCAATACCTATCAATGGCAACAATCTCAGCAAAGTAGGAACTGTAGGAAACTTCTTTAATCTAATAGCTGATATCTAGAAAATCATACAACTAACATAATAAATAATAAAATAGTGAATACATTCTCCCTAAGGTCAGGAATAAAACTGCTTTTTCTTTGTTTTTCAACATTGTTTTAAAGATGTTAGCCAGTGCAATAAGGTAAGGGAAAAAACATATTAAAATGTAAAAAATGTAAAATGTAAAAAAGAAAATAACTGAATGTAAAAAAGAAAATAACTCATACCAAGAAAATTTAAACCAAAAATTTTTTGAAATTTTTACCACTTTTTAATGGTATACCAAAAAAAAATTTTTAAGTTTTAGAAGCCATTAAATAATAAAATTTTTAAAAACTGTTAATCATGGGGTAAAGATATAAAAATTGACGGTGTTTCTACATAATAGCAATAAACAACTGGAGAACAAAATTTAAAAACATCAAAAATATCAATTACTTGGAAATAAATCTAACAATATATTTGTAAGATCTCTATACTAAAAGCTACAAAATGTTAGAGAAATTGAAGTAATCCAAATTAATGGAATGTTATACCATGTTCATGGATTGGGAGTATTAATATTAAGCTGTAAATTCTTCCCAAAATGATCTAGAGATTCAGTGCAATCCCATGCTAGGAACTTAATTATGTCACTCCAAAATTTCTACATTGCAATCCTAACCTTCACTGTGATATTTAAAGATGGGGCCTCTGAGAAATAGTTTAATAGGTCATAAGGGTGGGAGTTAGTGATGATAGGATTAGTACCCCTATAGAAAGAGGAGAACATGCTTCTGTCCCTCCCCCCACCAATGTGAGAAACAAAACAAGCAAGTAGTCTGCAGCCAGGAAAAGGGCTCTCAACTGGGCATCAAATCAGTCAGCACCTTTATCTTGGACTCAACAGCCTCGAGTATTGTGAGAAATAAATTCTTGTTGTTTAAGCCACCCAGTCTATAATATTTTGGTATGGCAACCCAGCAGGTTTTTTGGTTGAAATTGACAAGATGGTTTTAAAATGTACATGAAAATACAGAAAAGCCAGAAGAGCCAAAGCAATCTTGGAGAAACATGAAGTTGAAGGTCTTCTACTACCAGATACAAGACTTTATGTAACACAGCTTTAATTCTACAGTAATTAAGACAGTATAGTACTGAGAAATATACAGAAATAAGCAAATGGAGCAGAATAAAGAGTCCAGATACAGGGGTGCCTATATGTAAGTATGTGAGTGTGTGTGTGTGTGTGTGTGTGTGTATCTATATATACATGTATATTCACTGTATGTATATATGTGGGTATATATATATTATATGTATGTATATGTGTGTATACGTATACATGTATATATGTGTGTATATACATGTATACATGTATATGTGTATGTATATATGTATATATACACATGTATATATATATATATGTATATATACACATATACATACAGTGACCTGATTTACAACAAAGGTTGCTCAGAAACTCTGTGGGAGCAAGGACAGTCATTTCAATAAATAGTACTGTGTCAACTGGCTACTGATGTGAAAAAATGTGAACTTGACCCTTACTCCACACACAAGTATTAACTCAAAATGCATCAGTAACATAAATGTGAGAGCTTCTACAGGAAAACTAACACACACACCTTCATGACTTTGGCACAAATACTTCTTAAACAGGACCTTAATAGCACTAAGCACCAAAATAAATACTGACAAAGCTGGACTATTAAAATTCAGAACTTCTCTTCACAGAAAGACACCATTAAGAGTGAAAAGGCAAGCCACATAATGGGATTAGATACTTAAATAAATCTAACAAAGAACTCCCACCCAGAATATCATCCAAATCAAATGAACATACATAACTACATTTTTTTAAGAGTAGGCAACCTATACAAACATGTCAAAATAATTTTTGACCAAGGTACAAAAGCAATTCAATAAAAGGATACTCTATGACCTATAATTTCATGTCAAGATGTCTAGCCAAGAAAAGTTGGCAAATATGTGGATAAGGAGACATGTACAAAATGTCTATAGAAGTACTATGCATTGAAGAGGTAATGATCTAAGAGTTCATCAGGAGGGGGCCAGAAAAATAAGTCCTGCTAATTCCTATCATCAAATACTATAAGAGTTAAAATACATGAACCAGATCTACATTTACCAACACTGATAAGTCTAAAAAACAACATTTCATAAAAAAATTACAAAGGGATACATGTTATCAATTATAAGTTACATGGCTAAACAGCTCAAATAATTGTACATATTGCTTACAATGCAAATATTCATACAATATAGAATACAGAACATGTACACCAACTTCACAAGTGGTAAAGGGGAAGAGTGCCATGCCCAGGTGGTATTTAGGTTTATCTGTAATGCCTTGTTTCTAAAACAAACAAACCTGTAAGGCATAAAGATGTTAACAACTGTTTAATTGTGATAATGGGAGTGTAGGTGTCAGTTATGTAACTTTTAGGTTTTTTTCTACATGATTTAAATGTTGTCACAATTTTAAGAACACAAACAACCAGAACTATAAAAAAAAAAACAAAAGTACTTCCACAATCAGATTTGCCTATTCACAATTATAAGGTTTCTTGTTGTAATGTAATATATAATTACTGGTGGCACCTGGGGATCTCACTCAGTTTAAGTATCTGCCTTCAGCTCTGGTCATGATCCCATGGTCCTGGGATCAAGCTACCTGCTCAACCAGCAGTCTGCTTCTCCCTCTCCCTCTACCCTTTTCCTCCTCCACCCCCATTCCACTCCTGATCTCTCATGTTCTCTCTCTTGCTCAAATAAATCAATAAAATTTTTTTTAAAAGGTATAAATATACACTTACTGATGATGACTCTTGTATAATATAGTGCCTTCAAGACCAGTTTAGAAAAACCTGAAAACTATTATTTATTACAAGGTATAGAAAATTGGAGTGAAGTTACCTCTTCATCAGATAAATTTTTACCAACTACAGCTTTGAAAAATTTGGTAATATCTTCTAGAACATTCTTCCATTCTGCTACATCCCAAAAACTGTGATAATCCTGATGGAGAGGATAAGCTCGGCCACAAATGCCATCAATTATTTTGTGAAGCAGCTAGAGAGAAAAAGAAATAAATGAATTACTAGTAAACTTATAAAAAAGATTTATCTTCCTTGTAGGAAACAAATACAGTTGGGACAAGCTCATGTTATCTGCAAAGCAGCTTGAGGTTGAAATATAACTATTTTTAACATTATCTTAATTAAAAATTAAGGCTCCAATAAAAATCACAGACTTTCTATAATCTTGTCCACCTTCAGAGGCTAAAATAATTTCATAGATACACTGTTATTTCCCCAATATTCATGAAAGAAAATGGCGAATATAAAGGTTTCAGCTTGGTATTAGACATTGTATTTATACCAATAATCTAAAAAAAAGTATGACTTTCAGTCTGAAGTTTTTTTTAGCATAGATCAATAAACGTCATTTCCCTTTACCTCCATTTTTACAGCATCCATACTCACTTCTTTTGGTCTATTTCAAGACAGTGGTCAGTACCTTTCTTTTTCTTTTTTACATTCTTTTATCTCTACACTACCGTAGCATCAGCAATGGAAATCCTAACATATATATAACTGAACATAGTTATTAACACTGAATTTTGGAATAAAACTGTCTAGTTTGAATCCTAGTTTCACCACTTAACTAGTTTGATCAAGTTATTTACATGTTCTGTGCCTGTTTCCTCACGTATAAAATGAGAATATCACCTACCCCCATTATGTTGTAAGGATTAAATGAGTACATGCAAATCATTCGGCACATTCCTGGCGTGTATAGAATACTTAAACATTTTGCCAGCCATTGCCATATTTCTTCTTATTATTATTATAACTATTACCACTACTACTACTACTGGTATCATGTTCCATGTCTTTAACATATATTAACTGAGCACCTACTATGCCAGCACTATTCTAGATAAATGATTGATATGGTTTTCTTTTCTAGGGGATATTTGTGTCTTATAAAAGAGTATCTGAACCCAAATAATTTGGAAATAATTTAAACAACAAGTCTTATAACTCTTTTCCCCTGAACCACATTCTACTCCATTTTAAGCAATAACTCTTTCTATATAACACCACAGATATCAGAATAGAAATGAGAAACTAGTAACCCACTTCTGAGTGATGGCTAAGGCACTATATGAGCAGATTTTTTAAATACCATAAATCAATGAACATTCTTAATTTGAAATTCAGTCAAAATTCTCTATACATACCCCATGTTATCCTAAGAACTAAAGCAAAACCCAGAACTCTAACTAAAAAATAAAAGTGCTATCTTTTTGGAATACAAATGTCTTTACTCATTCATTCATTCACTTATATATGTTTGTACTCATATATACAAATATGTAATGAGCACTTTATTCAACTGTTAGACAAGTTAATAGAGATACCAAGCAAGAACAGCCATTAATAACTATCATTTACGGAGCCCTGAGTACCAAGCACTGTGCTCATCCTTACAACCCCATGAGGTAAGTGCTGTCATTTTACAAATGAGAAACTGCGGATAAACAAAAGTAAGGTTCTACCATAGAGTTTTAGTCCATCAGAGAAAGGCAAACATACAAATACATAAATGCAATTTAGAATGATTGGAGGTAAATTATAAGTTTATAGAAGCTACAAAAGAGCAGAGAGAGGAAACATGGAAAGGGTTCTTTTAAAATGATGAGTCTTAAATGGAAGAGAAGGCCATTTCTAGTCCCAAGCAACAGCATATGCATAGAATGGAAATGTAAAATCACTTGTTCAATTTGAAAAAAGACAGGATACAAGACTGGAGAGGTGAGTGGAAGCCAAATCATAAAGAGCCCTCTTTACAGCGTCCAGACTTTTTAATTATTTCCACAGGAAAGCAACCTACTCACATATTTGCCTTATTTTCCCAAAAATTTGCCAACAAGTTAGGAAAGAGAGATGGTGAGACCAAAGGCCCCCTGCCTTCAGTTTATCAGGAAGAAATCAGGGGTCCCTAAATAATTGAGGACACTCAAAATGGAGGCAGTACAGAGGTGAAAGAGACATAAAAAGGAGGCAGAACCAACCAAGGATGATACTCAGAATGTCAGGTTGAGTGGCTGGGTGAATGGTGGTGCCCCAAACCAAAAATGAAAAATGAAGCTATAACCAGAGGAAGAGTAGTTGGGGGGGGGGGGGGGGGCGAGGAGTTCAGCCCAGAACACACTGAATTTGAGATACATGGGGTGTTATCTCAGCAGAAGCCTGACACTCAGGGAAGAGATCTTGGGCTGGATGCAGAGATCTAGGTGTCATCAACCTACACGGTGGGAAAGGTTATGGACCTTATCGAAGAAGTAGGTAGAAAGAAGACAAGGGCAGAAGGCTAACACAAAGGCTCACAGTCAACAGATCTGAACACACGTTCCACCTTTGCCACTTACTAGTTTGACAACCTCGGGCCCATTACTCCAACTCTCTGCTGACATTTCAGTTTCCGCACTCATAAAAACACAGAAGAGAGTTAAGACAGGTTTTTTTTTTTTTTGATCCTGTTAAGAATTAAGTTTCTTCCCTTCTATCTCCCCCACACTTTCCCACTGTAAATGGAATAGAGGAAAAAAGAAGACCTATGTGTGGGGCTTATAAAAGCCGCCTACCACATACCCCTCTATCACATTATGTAGGCAAAGCCCCCATACCCACTCTTCGCCCACTGTGACTGGATGAGAATTGGGACTTACTCAGTGGTGCCTATCTCTGACACTGAAGGCCATCCCACAAAAGCTTGGCACCCAGATAACTGCCCCCATGGTTAAGCAGATTTTAGCATGCATTAATTCCTTCCCTCGGTAAACACTGATCAAGAACCCACCTTGAGCCAAACAGAACTCTCAAGCACTGAGGATATAAAACGAAGTAACTACCCTGAAGGAGTTCAGAATAAGAGAGACCAGAGAGCAAGCCAACCAGTCAAGAAGCTGTGTGACGGGGCGCCCCGCATCGGGCTCTCTGCTCAGCAGGGAGCCTGCTTCCTCCTCTCTCTCTGCCTGCCTCTCTGCCTACTTGTGTTCTCTCTCTGTCAAATAAATGAATGAAAATCTTAAAAAAAAAAAAAAATCTGTTAAGAAGCTGTGTGATGAGACCCGCATCACTGTGGGACAAAGGGGAAGGAGTAAACATATTTACGTATTAATTACAACAGAATGAATTAGTAGGCTGACTTCTCAGGACAAACAGAAACACAGCTCCCAGAGCTAATACTGAAGCTCAATTTTGCATATATTGCTTTCTTTTAGGGACAGGCAGATTTCCTTCAGGTCTTTCCTTCTTTTCGAGGGGGAAAAACCCACTTCTCAAGTCAGATTTTCCTCTTAGAGAAACCACTGGGTTTTCTCTTCCTTTCACCAGTCACAATACTTGTTAGACATAACTACTCTCTCCACATTGGATTTTTCAAACTCAATACTGCCAATGCCTTTGGTATTGAGGCCAAACACAAAAGCATGGCATGCATAAAGACTTGAGCCAGCTGACTTCCTGCTCACCTGTCCAGTCTTAGTCTCCCTGCTCTGCTCAATCCAAATTTCAGCCTCTAAAATAATTACAGAAGGTCCTAAAACCTGTGGAGGCTGGTTTCCTTCCCCTAGACTTGTAGCTGCTATTCCTGTGCCTAGAACACTTTCCTTCTAGCTTGTCTAGTTCCTACTCATCCTTCAGAACTCAATCTAGAAATTTAGATGTTCCTTTTCTGCAAAGCTTCTCCCCGCCCCCTCAAATCCGGAGTACTCCCTGTCCCACAAGCTCACTGCTGGTTAATTCAGTGGTTTCCTTATTAGAGAACAAGCTCCACAGGGGCACAGGCTGTATCTCATTCACCATTTCATTGTACACCAGCCATATGGGCACTCAGCACAAGGCAGACTTCAGTGCAAAGCTGGCCCGACGAATGAACAAGGCTGTTTCTCCCAGATCCGCACAGTCAGGTTCCTTCTCAGGCTCAGGGTGTCAGTGTCTATGTCACCTCTTGAGGGAAAGGCTACCTTATACCACGTTACCTAAAGTAAGTGGCCCCGTTATTGGTGGCACTTACCATTTTTTTTTTTTTCTGTAGCCCTCAAGGAGGCAGGGTATGCTTTGCTAGGTCACCAGCTTGTCCCCAGCACCTAGCACTGTGCCTGGTGCAGAGAGAAAGTGAAGGTGTGTAGTGTATGAATGAATAAATTGGACAGGCTCCACGATGTAAGATTTCAAATACCATGGTGGTGACTTCGTTCCCCATCCCAGAGTCACGAGTCGCGGGCGCACTAGGGAGGGAGCTGACCAGCCGTCCCCACCCGGGTCGAGCATGGCCCGCCGCAAGTCAGGTCGGAAAAGCCCCTCGAGGGGCAGCTCCGAGCAGGGGCGCGGAGGTGCCGCTAAAAGCCTCGGCCTCCTCAGCTCTCCAGGGGAAGCAGGGGGCCGGACACCCGTCATCACACCCATTCCCGGATCCCTGCCCTGGACAAGCCTGGGTGACCCCTGCGAAGACTTCGCGAACAGACCGGGCCAGACCTGCAGGCCAGGCCATCCCAGAGCCTCGCCTGCCTCACCGCCTGCACTCTCCTCACCTGCGGGCCCAGCTCGGCTGGAAGCTTCTGCAGCTGCCACAAGGGCGTCCCCTCTTCCGGCTCCATCCCAGTACGGAGCAGAAACCTCGGTCACATGACACGGCCCGGTCGCGCCTTAGAGCTGCGGCTCACCCACGTGACTCTCTCGGGTGGGCGGGGCGGGGCGTGGAGACGCTGGAGCCCTTGTGCGCATGCGCAGAGGCACAGCCTAAAGTCCCCTTTTCCCCCGGAGTGAAGGCAAATTTGCAGATCCTCGGAGCAGTTTGGAACTTTGTTCAGAGTTCTATAGAACTTTCCCTGCACTCCGTTGAAAGCCAACTAATAAAAATAACCGTGTTTTGAGCTCAGGGCCATTGTCCCTGAGTTTTGGCAAACGTCTCCTACTAAAGCATTCTGGTTTGGAAGGTTTAGTAAGGGTTTGCCTGTGTGCAATATTCTTCATATAGATTATTTTAAGAAGAAGGTACTGTTCTCGTGCCCATTTCCAAATAACAAACACGATCAGAGAAGTCAGGAGAATTGTCAGATTTAGCAAATAAAAAGACGGGAGTGCCCAGTTAAATCCGAAATTTCAGATAAACAACAAACAATATTTTCTTATATGTGTGCCCTAAATATTGCATGAGGCATAATTATGCAAAAACATTATTCCCTGTTTATCTGTAAGTCAAACCTAACTGGGCAGTCTGTATTTTATGTCAACCCTAGAAGTCACAAGAGCTAAGAGGCACAGTCTAAAGTTAAACAAAGCCAGACTCGACAGCCACACTGAACTAACTAACACTGAACTAACAAAAAAAAAAAGCCAAACAGCTTTTCTATGATTTCTCTCCTCATTATAACTGTTACTTTGATTGGGTGCTGGAGAATCTAGTGGGCTAAGACAGTTCTGCTATCCAGAATTACACAATAGGTAAGAGATACAGAAATTACGGTCTAATATAAACTTAATAATAAAAGTGGTGAAAACTGAGGAAGCATACCACAGAGGAGAAAGTAATTGTGTGGACTATGCAAAGAAATACTATTTATTAATGACATCCTCGAATGTTTAGCTCTAATACCCTTTCTCTACTCTGTTCCCTATCTCTTGGAGATGAAAGCAATTTCTTCCAACTCTGAATTTTCATAACTGTCCCTCACTTAAAATATTTACCACTTTATAGTTCTTAATAAAGATAGTTACTTAACAACAATCACTGCCCCAACTAAAGCATAATTATCTTAAGACACTTTGTGCATAGGAGCTTCTTAAGTAATAGTTAATAAACATGGAATCTGGAAACTTCCTAGCTTAAATCTATATTTGTTAATAAGACTACTAGAGGTCGAGTCTGTTTCTAAGAAAAAGGTAGATTTTATATACTGTAAAAAATGGGGTAAAGATAATTATCGAGCATCTACTATATGCCAAACTGTTTATATATTGTATCTTATTAATTCTCCATATAACCTTGTGTTGTGGGTGTTACCACAACTTTTAAAGATGAGGAAACAAATTTGGTGAAGCAGTATCGACTCTGTCCAAGGTCATATGGGTGTTAGTTGCAAAGTCACTGTACTGAGTCTGTGTTTCACTGGCCCTAATGAGGAAAGAAAGGCATTCTGAGGTGATATGACTTCCTAAGGTCATAAAATAGGTTACTAAATAAAGCAGGGCCCAAGATTTAGTCAGAGGATACAGAATTAGGTCCTGATTTCTTTCTCAAGCAACACTAGATATTAGGAAGAATTTGGTTTTTCCTTTGGGATTTGGTTGTAACAAAACTTAACCTTTAATTGTTGAATCACTATATTATATGCCTAAAACTAATATAACACTGTATTTTAACTAACTGGAATTAAAATTTAAAAATAAGAATGTAATAGTACACACACAAAAAAACTCAACCTTTAACAAACACAACTTCTTTTTTTTTAAGATTTTATTTATTTGAGAGAGAGACAGACAGACAGATAGTGATGCGGGGCTCTATCCCAGAACCCTGGGATCATGACTTGAGCCAAAGGCAGACACTCAACAGACTGAGCCACCCAGGAGCTCCAAAACACATGGCTTCTAATATAGTTCACAAGTTGAGAGTGCTTAATATTTGCCTTTTGATAAGTAAGAGGACCTTCTTATGTGTGTAATCCAAGAGGTTTTCAAAACCTATTTCTGTCTCTTACAGTCCCATTTTTACTAAGTGTGTTCTAGTTTCCATGTTCCAAATCTTACTCATAGTGGCAGTTAGAAACGTGGACTCTGGAGCTAAACTTCTTAAATTCAAACCCCACTTAGGCAAATTAGTAGATGTGTAATATTAGGCAAGTTGTGTTCACTTCCCTGTGCTTAGGATTCCTCACCTGTACATGGTTATAAGGTTAGCACAGAATTTACAGAGTCATAAGTTCGTATATGTAAAGTTCTTGAAATGAAGTCTAGTCTGGCACATACATTCCTTTGTAAGTGACCTTCTTTTCTCACCTGTTATCTAGCCAAAGTTTAGTGGGTTCCAGAAAGCAGAATGTCTCCTCCTTCTTTACCCTCCTAGATATAGGGTTGGAGAATCTCTCTGCCTTGGGAATGTGATTTGCCTCCAAAACCCACCTTGGCTGTTATATAGTGCAGTAGAGGCAATGTAAGTCAGTGGTGTAAAAAAGATCTCAGATAAGCCTCACTGAAATGCGCTTGCAGAGCTGAACTTGCAATTCTGGTAGAGTTAATTTGTTGCTTTTTCTTGAGGTTATTTGATTGAAATTTTTTTGTTTTGAAGTGGAAGGAGCAAGAAAGTATTTTTTACATCATTCCCTGGGAAATTTATTCATTCACTCATTCTTTAACAATTACTGGTTAAACATCTACCTTGTTTTAGATATCCAAATGGCTCCAGCATTGCAGGCAGTAAACAATAACGGACCTTCTTGTTTTGTTTGGCAGGGCCTCAGATAACAAACAAGTAAGCAAATAAGAGCATATCAGCTATGGAGAAGCATCCTAAAGAAAATGAAATAAGGTGATGTAATAGAGAGGGATGGTGGAAATATACTTAGACTGGTCAAGGGAATACATTGCCAAGAAGTGGCATTTATACTAAGGCATAAAGGAGGAGTTGGAGCCATGAAGGCAAACATCTGGAGAATGAGAGTTGGGATTAGAATGCAGAGACCCTGAAGCAGGAGAAAGTCTGCCTTACTCAAGATAATAACCAAAGGTCATGTTTGGCCAGACTGTAGATAGCGAGCAAGGCAGGTGTTGTGGAGATGATGTCAGAGATGCAAGTAAGGATTTTATTTTATTTTTTTAAGGCTTTATTTATTTGTGAGAGAGAGCACACACAAGCAGGGGGAGCAGCAGGCAGAGGGAGAAGCAGGCTCCTCACTGAGCAAGGAGTCCCATGTGGGACTTGATTCCAGGACTCTAGGATCATAACCTGAACTGAAGGCAGACACTTAACCAACTGAGCCACCCAGCTTTCAGCAAATTGACATGCACTAGTCTGCATTTTTAAAGGTTATACTCTGGAAAGCAGTTAGACTTTGGGAAACCAGCTCTTGGATAGAAGTGTGAAAGCAGGAGACTCCATTTTGGGGCCATTCCAGATTAATCTTAACTAAAGTAGGCATTAAAGTTAATATGACCTAATTTGCATGCACAGGCTGTAGAAATCTAAGGACCTAGATGATGAGTGGTGGCAGTGGGAACCAGATACAAATGGAAAGACTCAAAATATATTTTGGGTAACGTAGAATTTTTGAATCATTATATTTTACACCTGAAACTGACACTGAGTGTTAATTATAGTTCACTAAACAAACAAACAAACAAACAATAAACTTGTTTAAAATCTCAAAAGAAAGATATTCTGGAACTACGGAACTGAGATCAATGGAATTTATGGGGGGTTGGATGTTTTTGAAAGAGAAAGAGAATACAGAAATAAAATGCAAGCTATAAGACAAGATCAAGCATCCGTCCTCCCCAAGAGTTGGAGGTTTGGGGCTATGGCCAAGAGACAGAATCATAAACCATAGCCACTGTGTTAGTGAAAACTTTTGGAGGAAAAGTGTGCTGTAGTAGCTCTAGAGTCAGAGGCCATTTATATCCTTGTCACCAGCCATGTGACTTCAGAAAAATTGCTTAAATTCACTGTACTTCGGTTTCCTTGACAGAAGATAGGGACAAAACTACTGCCCACATAACAAAGTTGCATGAAGCTAAAACGAAGTAAAGCATACAATATGTTAACATGGCATCTAGAATGTAGTTCGCCCATAGGAAAGGTTATCTTTCTCCAGTATTAATATCATAAGTAAGTATAAGTAGCATGTAGCCCTGGGAACAAAGTAAGATACGTTCACACACAAACACACATGCCCTGTGCTAATGAGTCTGGTGAGGTGCCTTGATAAGTAAAGTTCAAGAGAAATATGGAGCTGATTCATCCCTGTGAACTCCCACAAGTAACTGACTTGGGCAGAGGAGAGATAGATTGTGCCAATCATTCAGACACAAGATGGGCATTATAGCAGAGATGGCTGTTTGTCCCCCAAAATCTCTCCTCTGTTATGAGTTAAATTGTGTCCCCCTTAAAATTAGTACATTGAAGTCCTAAGCCCCAATACATCAGAATGTGACTGTATTTGGAGATAGGTCTCTATATAAAGAGATAATCAAGTTAAATTGAGGTTATTATGGTACATCATAAAGCAGTATGACTAACGCCCTTATGAAAAGGGGGAATTTGGACACCAATACATATGGAGGGAAGGCTATGTGAAGAGATTCAGGAAGATAGCTTGGCTCTCCAAGCTAAGGAGAGAGGCTTGGAATAGATCCTTCTCTCACAGCACTCAGAATGAACCAACCTGCCAACAACTGAATTTTTAATTTCTAGCCCTTAGATCTGTGAGAATAAATCTCGGTTTTGTAAGCCACCTCTCAAGACACTGATTGATAAACCAGAGTGTCACAGGGTAAGAATTGTTTCATCCTAGGGCATTCTCTCTTGACCCATAAATTCCTTTAACCAATCAGGGATTAGAAACTTGCTCAGTGAATATAAGACCAAATAAAAGAAAATGGAATAGATCTAAAATGTTTCCTTGAAATTGTAATGGACCATAGTCCTTTTTCATTCCAGGAACAATTCTGGGTCAAGAAAAGACAAAGCATCCCAGGGGCACCTGGGTGGCTCAGTTAAGTGTCTGCCTTAGGCTCAGGTCATGATCTTGGGTCTGGACCCTGGGAACGAGCCCAGTGTTGCATTCCCTGCTCAGTTTGTCCTTCTGCACCTCCCCTCAGCTCATGCTCTCTCTGTCTCTCTGCCAAAAAAATAAATAAAATCTTTAAAAACGGAAAAAAAGACAAAACATCCTTTCCTCTTGCCTGAACTAAAAACTTTGTTGCTTTGACTCTCCTTTTTACTAGCTACCATACCCTTATAATTCCTTCACACAGACTCTTGACCAAGATTTAGGAAATATTTCTGTTCCAGAGGATTACTCTGGGAATTTCTATTCCCCATTCTTGTAAGTTGGATCTTACTAGTTAATTTCAGATGATTACCTTTTCTCGTCCCTAAATTCTGAGGCTCCCTACTTTTGCTACCCAGGAGCTGACTACATAAGTTTCAGTAAGTACAATTTCTGACAAATGTTCTAGGAATCAAAAGCTATTAACTCATTATTCAGAGTTTACGGCACCCTTTAATAAAAGAAATTGTCTGTAGCTTTCCACATCTATTTCCTCAGTTCAAACCTGCTTTTCAGGTTATTCTATGTGAAGTTGACTAATTTGTTCATCATAATTGGATGTGTTGCAATGCAGATGTGCTTAGTGATTTGCATTGCAATCTATTTAAAATTATTCTTGTCCATAAATTGTTGAGAGGAAAGAGCCTTCAAGTTTAAATGAGTTTAATTATCATCTTATAGCCATACAGGAAACATTTAACTGTTATATTGGCATTGATTCCCTTTCATTGAAAGAAGTTACCAATAGTTAATTTGTAAATACTGGGTAGGTTCAGCGTTCAGTCTTGTCTGAATAAACTCAGATTTGGCTGCCTAGAGAAACAGCTTCTTAGAAGTCACTTGGATAAATGTCTCATTTCATCCTGATGAGTAAACTTGATAAACTGGAAGTCTTTTTCTTTTTGAGTTTTATATGTTATTAAGTAATGCTTTTTTTAAGATGTTATTTATTTATTTGAGAGAGAGAGTGAGAGAGAGCATGAGAGAGGAGAAGGTCAGAGGGAGAAGCAGACTCCTCCTCCAGTTGGGAGCCCGATGCAGGGACTCCATCCCGGAATTCCAGAATCATGCCCTGAGCCAAAGGCAGTCGCTTAAGCAACTGAGCCACACAGACACCCCAAGAAATGCATTTAATACTTCCTTATTCCATTATTTTCTTTACCAAAAAATATTCTCGTAGCTTAAGCCATCTGAGTTCTCCATTAAAGTGATCTTTGAAACACATAGGCATTTTGATTTAAAAGGGGCAACAGACATCATACATAACAGTGATTTCAGTGTAGCAATAAAGAACACAATATATTAAAAGCTCGGAAATTGCTTTGTTAAAGTGAAGTACTTAAGTGAACTGCAATTTTGGAACTTAACTGGAACGCACTGTAATCCACAGTATACCCTCAGGAGTTGGCTGTCTTTTAGAATGGCATGTCAAGTGCTCAATTAGTCTTCCTGATGAAGATTCTATGCCTGTAAGACCTCTATTCTCAGTTGCCACCTCTTTTAATCACTGTACAGAAAATTCTCCACATCTGTGAGCACTTAGAATTTCAGCCAGTGGTTCTTAATCAAGACAGCACATTAGAGTCACTCCAGGGAATATCTGAGTAGTTGATTCTTCACTTTCAATGTGCTACACTTGTATTTTGTTTTGTTTTTGCAAAAGCTTTGTAATTTACATACCAAAAATCCCACCACTTGAAATATAGTTCAGTGGCATTTTCTGAATCTATACAGTTGCACGACCATTCCCACAATTTAGTTTGAGAATTAAAAAAAAAAAAAAATAGCCAGACTTCACCCCCTAGACCAATAATATCAGAGTCTTGTCAAGGGTAAAACATCAACATTATTTTATTTGACACAATACTCCACATGACTTAATATAAACTAGCATCAATATCCACTGCTTTGGACAAAACTTCGCAGAAGGTGAGGATTTGGAAAGTGTAGATGTAACCCCTTACTAACCAAGGGATCTGATCAATTGAGATCAGTGTTGTCACAACACCCGCACAGCAACAAAGACCTTTAGGATGGTGGTTTTTTGATCACTCTGCAATTCCCATTTTTTCCTCTGCCTAGAATCTTCTCTCCTTTCTCCTGCAGCTCCCTCCATGCATACCTCATTGGCCTAATGAACTCCAACACATCCCCAAAGAATGTCCACTGCTGTCTCACTTGTGTCTCCACAACTCTTTGAACAAACTGCTATCTTAGTCCTTACAACACTGTGTGGCAGCTATCTGTTTATATTCTATGTCTTCCATTGTTCTAAGAGCTCCTAGAAAAGCAGAGGCCATGATACATTCATTTTAGTATTCTTGACAGTACCCAGCATGAAGAAGATTCCCCATAAGTGTTTGCTGAATTCAGAAAGGCAAGTGATTAAAAAAAAAATACAAAACAACAACAACAAACACTGTGAGACGCTTGGTCAGTGATTCACAACCTTGAGTACAAATGAGAATCAACTGAGGAGTTTTCCCAAATCCCTATGACCAAATCACACCTAGAACGCTTAAGTCAGAATTTCTAGGGATACAAGTCAGCAGTACTTTTTTCCAACTCCCCTGGTGATTCTAAGACGTAATTTAAGTTGAGAACCATGAGATTAAAGACTTAGAGGATGGTCCCAAATTACCTTCTTGACCAAAAAGAGCTCTGCCCCCATGTCTAAAATATATAAATTATTTCTTATCCTTTTGCCTGAAAAGGGCTCAGAAACACTGTAAATTATTGACAAATATCTATTTAAAATATATACAAAGCCCCGAAGTCTCAAGGAAGAGTAATGGCGATTCAGACAGCATAAATTAGTGAAGCCTGATTACTTTCCTCCTGATATCTCACATAAAATAGGAATCTGAATTTGAATAGAAAAATTGGGAGCATCAAAGCAAAAGTTGCACCGAACAGGGTTAAATAGGTAAGGAGGTCTCTCAAGTAGGGGAGAGATCAAATTCCACTACACTGAAACGAAGAGTCAGGGCATCTTTAAGGGCTGGTGTGTGTGTGTGTAAGAACACAGGACATCTGTATCTGCTCATTGGCTTTATGCAAAGGAAACTAAACTTTCTTATGTCTTTGTAACAGGAGACATGTTTGTGATACGAAGGAAGTCACTTACCAGAATTAGCTCTAGTCCTTCCATGGTTAATGGAGAGAGGGCTGTTATCTCTTTTGGTGATTACATTTCAGGAGCATGAATCACAAATTCTTCAGAAACATGTTCCTAAACTGTAAAACTGGCAAGAGAATTTTTAAAAGATTTCCATCTCCAAGGGGAAAATTATAATTGTACGTTTTCTAAAGGAGATGTTCTAGGAAAGTGGAGGTCGGGTGTTCAGTCAGGAAGCAGCCTCTCTAAAGTTTAGTCCAGGTGGGAAATGTAAAGGAAGTCTCAGTCAAAGTCAAATACATAGGTAATTTTGAACCCCAGAGAGCAGTATATAAGGTCAGGTCCAGAGGAACTGCCAAAGAAGTGCCTCAACAAAGAGCTTTCAGCCCCGAAGTTTAGCAAGAGGGGATTGGAGAGGAAAGCTAGCAAAGGGCTTGAGGAATTTCTGGAGGTGGTTAGACTATTTTGTAGCTTTCCCTGCAGGGCCTCCTTGATATCCAGCACATGAGATGGAAAATATATCCTTCAGCACATTCTTCTTCCTGAAGGACTGCTTGGGTCCACATTCCACCCTAACCTTCAGCTCCTGAGGAAAATACCCACAGCTGTAATCCCCCGCTGGCCTGGAAAGGTCCTGCTAACTAGCCCTTGCTCTACTGCGTGAGGTCCAGTCAAATGTAACTTCCGGCCCCAAACCCTCTTCATATATTATCCCAAGCCAGTTATGACAATAGAGGAAGCCACAGAGACCTTTGCCCTGCACGTGTTTCAACAAGCAGTGTGATTTAGAGCGTGTTGAAATTTGAGGAGAATTCTTTTGGTTTTATCATGGAATCATAGGAGTACTTCTTTTTTTTCTTTTCTGCACATTATGATTCTTTTTTACCTTCTATCTGGCAGTTTCCCCTTCTTCATGGCTCCCACTCTCTCCTGCTTCAGCACTTGAGTTTTTAACCTTTAATCAGCTCAATTCAGTGATTCTCAAACCTCAGACCTATGTCTTCAAGTATATATTTTCCGGTTTCTCCAAAATTTATCATTCTTTTCCTTGGCGGTTAAAGATATTTTCTCATTTTATTCTATCTTTTTGCTTTTCCTGGGAAAAGGGTTTTTTTTTTTTTAAATATCTTTGAAACTCTAGGACTTAACGCTGTCATAGGAGAGATTTATTTTATGAACCAATTACCACAATATAGAAGGCATCCATATTGTACAGTCTATCAGTAAAAGAATTATAAATGGAATAAGGTACAGTCATATAATGGAGTGCTGCGTGCTCTTTAAGGAAATGAACTTATTTACTTCATCTATGAGAATAGAGCTAGATCTTAAAAATACAATGTTCGAAGAAGCAACAAGTGTTGGCGAGGATGCACAGAAAATGGAACCTTCTCTCACTATTGGTGGGAAGGCAAGCTGGTGCAGATGCTGTGGAAGACAGTATGGAGGTTCCTCAAGAAATTACAAATAGAAATACCCTGAGATACCCAAAGAATATGAAAACACGAATTTGAAGGGACACATGCACCTTGATGTTTACAGCAGCATTATCTATAATAGCTAAACTATGGAAGCAACCCTTGTGTCCATCGATAGGTGAATGGGTAAAGAAGATGTGAGATATATGAATGTTACTCTGCCATAAAAAAGAATGAAATATTGCCCATTTGCAACAACATGGATGGATCTGGAGAGTAGAATGCTAAGCAAAATAAGCTAAACACAAATACCAGATGATATCACTTAAATGTGAAATTTAAGTAACAAAACAAGTAAACAAAGAAAAAAAAAGACAAACCAAGAAACAGACTCTTAACTACTGAGCAAACTGATGGTTACTAGAGGGGAGGTGGGAAGGAGGGGAGTGGTGAACCAAGTGCAGGGGATTAGGAGTACAATTATCTTCATGAGCACTAATATATGGAGCTATTACATCACCATAGCGTACACTTGAAACTAATATAATACTGTGTTAACTATACTGGAATTAAAATAAACATATACATATAATGTTCAGTTAAAAAACAAGATGTGAAACTAAATATTGGCATATCATATAATATCATGTACATTAGTTAAAATAAAAAAGTAACAGGGCAGCAAATATATGTATTTTTTTAATGGCTCTTAGAAGCTTATACAACATATACATATAGCCTCTGGAAACGGGACGTGAAGTAGTATTCGAGGAGACTTTAGCGAGATCTATAATATTTCATTAAAAAAATAAAAAATTGGAGAATCATAATCCAAAATTCTAACTGTAATTCTGAATAGTAGGATATCGTAAGTTTGCTTTATGTTCTTTCTACTGGTCTAAACCATTTAAAATTACAAAAATAAAGGAATAATAAAGTCGAAGATCAAGTGATAGGTCCAAGCCAGGAGTTCAGAAGAAAGAGAACTCACTATCAGGGTGACCAGAGTCATTCTGGTAAGGAAATAAGGAGGATTTGGGAGTTGGGTTGAACATCCATGGGAGAAATGAATGTGCATAGCAATTTAGATGAGCAGAGTTACACAAATCAAAACGGGAGATAATAAAATTCAAAAATTCGAAATTCAGGATATATCTAAAATAAGTACATTTTTAAATAAAAACTTGAGGCTAAGAAGAAATTTCTATATATAGCATTATGGGAATATTCAGATCCAGAGTGATGTGGGTAGATTTTTCTAAGTTTGCTCTTCTGTTGGCATTGTTGTTAAGTTATGAAGAGAGCAAGAGGAAACAAGAACTTGGTCGGACAATTATAGGGATAGAAGCCAAACTAACCTAGAAAGCATCTAATTCCATTTACTCTTACAATATAGGAAACTGAGGCCCAGAAGTTACAGTCACTAGTGGTCAAGTTCAATCTAGATTCTGGCCATAATATCAATGTCATTAGAACACAATTCAATAAGACCAACCAGGTCTTGCTTTTTCACTCCTGTAATAAAACAGAGTTATCCACTTCACATGCTGAAATGTAAGAAAAATGATACATACAAACTATAATGTCTGCTCTAGACCGTTTTTAAAAATTTTATAGATAAAACCAATACTTTTGTAAATTCACTTTTGTTAACTCTATTTTATTTTAAGCTACTTTATGCAAAGAAAGGTTATTTTAAAAAATCAAAGATATTTTAGCCTAGGTTAAGGGATGTAAATTGAGAGTATATAAAAGAACAGCGTAAGTCCTCCGTTTTAACACCTGGAAAAGCTGGCTTAACAGAATGTATACACACAAAACATTATTAAGAATTCTCATAAAATCCCTATGGCAACAATAGCAAATGAATTTTATGCAATCAATAAAAAACTATGGAGGGGGCGGGAGGGGGAGGAGGGAGCACTCAGAACCTGACAGGACTGTGTAGCACACTGAACACCATTAGTGCCCTCTTTTAAGAAAACAAACATAACAAAATCTGACATTTTAAAAGGATGCTCTACCCGGCTCCTTTAATCAAAAATTTCTCTAGGGCATTTGAAATAAAGCTTGGTTTATGGAACTTTGATAAATACAATTTTTAAGAAACATCACTTTAGTAAACAAAGAAATAAATATTTGTCTTGCTCCGTACTCACTGTGGGTTGAGTAAATGTGTCTCCTAGATGACAGATGGTCCAAATTAATCTGAACATTAAACATTATGCCCTGGGTGGATTGAAGCAATAACAGTTTTCAGAGAAATAGTGAATGGCTCAGAAGCTGTTTGCAAGGGAGGCAGCCCATGGGGGGTTTCAAACCAGCCTTCTTTCCTGCCTCTCAATTCTGTTGGCTTGACAAAAGCAACCTTTAGGATATTTTCTAGATTCTTCCCTTCAGATCTCAACTAAGGATTTCAGCAAATGCCCTGAACCTCCAATTGAGAGCTTATTAATAACCTTCTGAATCTGTGGGGTATTGATAATGCTGGCTAGGACCAAGTGGGTGAGAACAGGAAAGGTCTGCCTATACTTTGCCCTTCTGTTTTGGTCTTGCTTCTTAAAGCTTTGATTCCCTTGCATTCCAAAGAGCCTTTGTTTGGCTGTTCCTTTCTTTGTTTGTTTGTTTTTAAGTCTATTTTATGAAATACTCGCTTACCAGGGCTTTCACAACTGCCTTGGCTAACCTTGGGATCTCAAAATCCAAATTGTATCTCAGCCTCCAAGAAAAAGGTACTGATCCTTCCAAAAATTTTTAGTGTATATTAAACATCTAAAAACAACAATAAGGGGCGTCTTGGTGGCTCAGTCTTTAAGCACCTGCCTTAGGCTCAGGTCATTATCCCAGAGTCGGGATGGAGCCCCACATCAGGCTCCCTGCTCCGAGGAAAGCCTGCTTTACTCTCTCTGGCTTCCTCTGCTTGTGTTCCCTCTCTCACTGTCTCTCTCTCTCTGTCAAATAAATAAATAAAATCTTTAAAAAAATAAAAATTAAAAATAAAAACCGTATAAAAGGAAGCTCCCACTGGTGATGGTAAATTTTGTGTGCCAATTTGGCTATGCCATGGTACCCAGATGCTTAGTCAAATGTGACTCTTAATGTTTCTGAAAAGGTATTTTTAAAATGAGATTAACTTTAAATCGACAGATTTTGATTAAAGAAAATTAACCACGATAATGTAGGTGGGTCAACTCATTCAATCAGTTGACAGCAACAGAAAAAGCCTGAGCTCCTTCAGGAGAGGGCGAGTTCTGGCAGGAGACTGCTTTAGACCTCACACTGCGATGTCAACTCTTCCCTGGGTCTCCAACCTGCTACAGGGTTGGGATCTACCACCCCAACTGTGTAAGCCATTTCCTTCAAGTGTCTCTCTTTCTCTTAATATATATTTATATACACCATATTGGTTCTGTTCTCTGTAGACTCCTGGCTGTAATACCACCCTTGAGCTGAATGAGAAACATCCCCGGCACCTTTGAAGTCTACTGTGTCCTCCTCCCCAGCCATGCTGACTGTCTGTTATGATTTTCTTTTCCTGGTACAATAATTGCCCCTCAATTGAGATTTTGCTTTCCATGGTTTCCGTGACCTGTGTGGTTAACCGTGGTCTGGTAGCAGAAGATCCTCCTAATATATGGTCAGAAGGTCAATAGTAGCCTGCCCTGTGTCATTCACCTCAGTCCATCTCCTCAGGTAGGCATTTTATCATCTCACATCATCACAGGAAGAAAAAGCGTGAGTGAGTCCGTACAAGAAGACTGTGAGAGCGAGAACACATTCACAACTTGTATTACAGTATAATTCTATTTTGTTATTAGTTATGGTCGTTAATCTCTTATTGTGCCTAATGTATACATTAAACATTATTGTTGGTCTGTATATATAAAGGAAAACATGGTATACATGGGCTTCAATACTATTGGCATTTCCAGGGTCTCAGAACACATCCCCCAGATAAGGAAGGGAGGTCGAGAAAATCATTCCGAGAAGAGATTTGGCCCTTCACCCAGTAGATGGCAGGAATGTCACTATATTCGGCATGGAAACTTGCACTCGGCTTCATGAAGCTCCTAACTCAATGGCGTAACGACAGGTCCTGCCGCCATTTAAGTCATGTATCATCTATCGGACAAAAAATACACCACCCAGGATTCTGCTAATAGCCTGCCCAGGTCAAGGCTCTTCTGGAGAGCTCAGGACCCTCTGAGTGACCCCATCACTGCAGAGCAATAACATTCCTACCAGCCACACAACCTCCATTGTGGGATGGAGCTCTGTTCCTTCTCATTTCTCTTAACAGGGAAGATCTGACCTTGCAGAGACTTTGAACGCATCCCTTCCTTTCCATGCCGCTACCAGATCCCTGCTTTCAGGCCTTTCCCATCCAGCATCTTTACGTTATTATGGCACAGGACTGACCACAACTCTTTTGCTTAAAACCTTCACAGTGGAGCGCTAATACTCTTCCTCTCCGTCCCTACTCTGCACTGGTATCAAAAAAGTAACCAATCTTAAATGTGCCATATACTCCAGTGTATTTGTGTTTTTTCTTCTTTTTTATCTGTTGCTTTGTATTTGCCCAAAGGCTTTTCCTGTATTTTTCCATCAGAGCATTTCTACCCATATGAGAAGCCCCACTCAAGTGGTAACACCACATGAAACTTTTGCTAACTCTCCTGTTCCATGAGAAAAATGAATTCTCTGTGTTTTACACTTCATAACACCTGTTCTATACCTCTATAGTAAACACTGTCATATTAGCATTTCACAAAAGTGGCCTTAAGGTTTTGTGGTGATACTTAAAGGGAGAGGGGGGAAATAATTCTAAATGAAAAACATGTTATCCTTAGAGTCATCCAATCCCAAAGAGGATTAAGATTTTTGCGAGGCCAATCAAATTGGCCTGGTATTTCCTCTTAAAATAGCAAAATCCCAAGTTCTTCCTGGGTCTCCCATGCCAGTAAGCTCCCGGTGGGCTACCCCACTAGCTTGCCAGACCTACCTAGTCATGGTTGAATCCCAGCTCTGGCCACAGCAGAGCCTGGTAGGGAAACTGGAAGGAGCACTGGGAGGAGCAAGTATATAGAGAAGGGCATGTTACATTAGAAGTGTCAAGATGACATTGCTATCAGGAGGAAGTGGTGGTTGGCAGACAATTGGAAATGTACACCTGCAGCTAGCTCAGTAGAAGGCAGAAGAGTTCTCGAACTTTCAGAAGTCCTCAGGCTAGAGGCCATAACGAACCAGACAAGAGTCTTTTTAAAAATATATATATTTTTTTAAATTTAAAAAATTAAAAGAAGAAGAAGAAGAGAACCAGAAGAACCTCAGCATTCCCCAAGAGAGGAGATCCAGGTAACTGGGAGTGGTCATCAAAGTCAGTTGCGACAATGGGCAATGGGAGAGAAATCATTGAATTTGACATTTGGAATTGGGACCAGTGATAAGTTCAGGGGAGAAAAAAAAACTGAAATGGGATTGCAGGGACTTACAGAGTCAGCAAGTGATTAAGATACGTTCCAGTGAATTTCGGTAATGTGGTAAAGAGAGAAAGCCATAGTCTGATCTGAAACAACAGCAGGATCAAAAGAAAGCCTTCTCTATCATTTTCCCTTCTTTCTTTTCATGAACATCCTTTCTTCTCTTTCTGCCTCCCTCCTTACCTTCTTTCTCCTCCTCCTTCTTCTTGGTGGGGAGAACATACATATTCCCCTCTAAATTAAATATTTGTAGGTTGAGGGAAAGAACCTAGTGGAGAGAAACGAAGTGATGATATAAAGAGGCCATAACTGATAACATAAGGCTGTGGAAGGGGCAAGAGCAGGTGGCCAGAGATCTCAACTTTAGAGAGAAATGAACTTCTTTCCGTAAGGAAGGAGCGCTTATATAGAAATGCAGGAATGGAGAGAGAGTAAGAGAGGACGGGGGAATAATGATATGTACACATCACCGTGCTTGAATCCATCTCAGCATGCTGGGTACTCACTTCTAGTGAGTGAAGGTGGTGAGCCCAGCCTGAGATTGTTTGCTCCTGGCACCTGGTGGGTGCTTGGTAAGTGTTTGTCAGAAGAGGAGGGCTAGCCTGAGAATGATAAGAAATCACCCAGCCATACATAGAAAGTTGGCTTACCAAGAGTAGGGGACTCCATGAACTAAAGTTTTCAAGTAGCTTATCATCACAACATTCTCCTGCTAACACAGTCTGGAAACATAAGGGGCAAAAACACCTGGGAGAGACTCTGCAAGGTTGGGAATTGACTAGGTGGGCTGGTGGCAGGGAAAGGGATAGAGAGTTGACTACGATCATGCAAGACACACATGAAATACGGAGCCAGAAGTATCAAACCATGGTAGAGATGGCCAACCCAATCAGATCAAAGCCTCCAGTGTCCTGTGAGAATCGCCATGTTAGTCCCAGGAATATGACCTATAAATCCCAAATGTGATCGCTGTCCCACCTCCAGAATGTTTCCTCCATCGGAAACAGTCTTACCTTGATTCCCCTTCATCTGGCTGACTTCTCATCTTTCACACTGCAGTTTGCTCCAACTGTAGCTGAGAAGAGGATCAAGTGAGATAATGCAAAACTACTTAGAAGGGTGCCTAACAGGAATGTCTTACTAACTAACTTACTAACTAACTAACTAACTTACTAACTAACACTCAGTAAATGTCAAGGAAATAAAAAGAGAAAAAACAAACAAACAAACAAACTCTACGTGGGATGATATTACTAAAATCAGTGTTCATCTATAAGAAATAAGCCCTCATTACTTGAGGCATTTGTTGTCCAGAAAGCAGTCAGGAAGCCAGTCCTGGGAAACATCCTAATCTGTGCTTGAGTCACACTCTGTTAATAAGTACAGAGAAAAAGAAATGGTTGTTTATGAATCATAAAAAGTCAGCTTGTGTGTCCCTGACTTTTTATGATTCATAAACAACCATTTCTTGGGTGGCTCAGTTGGTTGAGCAGCTGCCTTCGGCTCGGGTCATGATCCCGGGGTCCTGGGATCGAGTCCCGCGTCGGGCTCCTTGCTTGGCAGGAGCTTGCTTCTCCCTCTGCCTCTGCCTGCCTCTCTGTCTGCCTGTGCTCACTCACTCTCTCTCCCTCTGACTCTGACAAATAAATAAAAATCTTTAAAAAAAAAAAAAAGTCAGCTTGTGTGTCCCTTTAAGAAACACTGTTGTATGTAAAATATTTTGAGGCAAGCAAAAAAAATTATTTTATATGTTCTATGCTAAAGAAGTGACCTGGAGGCACTGGCGGGGCTCAGTGGGGGGCCTGCTTCCCCCCCCCACCTCACCTGCCTCTCTGCTTATTTATGATCTCTGTCAAATACATAAATAAAATCTTTTAAAAAAAATTTCCTGATAAATTCTTAATCCATTGCTGTCGTGCTAATCTTTGAGTATGTTTAAGAAAAGATAGGAAAATAGAAGTCAGTGGATTAAATAAACTATCACTTATTAAGCACCCAGTATTTACTTAACACACTGATAAGCACTGTGCAAAGCAGCTATATCAGTTGGTGTAATTTTAATAACACTATGGTAGATATTATTGGATTCATCTTACCTATGGGGCTTAGAGATAGTACCCTAGATCATTTATCTAAAAAATACACAGAGCTAAGAATTTTTTTTTTTTTTCTGTCAGAGAAAGAAAGAGAGAGAGCATAAGCAGGGGAGTGGTAGTCAGAGGCAAAGGGAGAAGCAGACTTCCAGCTGAGCAGGGAGCCTGATGCAGGACTCAACCCCAGGACCCTGGGATCATGACCTGAGCCAAACACAGATGTTTAACCAACTGAGCCACCCAGGCGTCCCCAGAGCTAAGATTTAAAGCCGGGTCAAACTAGGCACTTGACAACTATGCCATGTTTCCTACTGGGAATTAATTATGAAGCCATAGTATTGCAATACTAATTATAAATAATTTTCCAGTTGGAAAAGGTGAAATTTCCTTACATCTATATTATATACTTGAGTATTAGTTTAAAAAATTAATCAGATGATAAGTACATTATATGAATTACATGGAAGTAAATATACTAAGTTTGGCAATGGCTGTATACATTAATAATCACATTTTGGTAGCTTATGTGTTAAATCAAAAATTTTATGGATATTTTATTTTCTTTCCTTTTTTAAATAAAGTGACAATAACCCTTAGGAGAAAAGTTAGAGATCAGAGGAACATTTGCAAAAACAAACTGAAGGACACTTTAATGGTGGCTATTTGCAATGACATTCTTAAGTATTAATTTTTAAAACTTGATATATTTAAATCATAAATGGAGTACACACTCTTCTCCTTGTCAAATGATACAGACATGAATATAAAGCTAATAATGTCCCCTTACTCCTCTGAGGAAAACAATTTTGAGGAAATTGTTCCCCTCTGAGGAAACAATTTTGATGTGTCTCTTGTTATATATTTTCTATTTTTATATAAAAATATGCAAGTATGTAAAGACTATATAAGGATAAGTTACATTCTAATATGTTTCACATTATTCTGCTACTGCATTTTTTAACTTATAAATTATACAGATTTTTCTGTAAGACAATAATTTAAATCTTAGCCAGAGATTCTCAGCCCTTGCAGATTAGAATTACTTGAAGAACTTGAGAGAAAAAAATTGCCAGCACCCCACTCCCAGAGATTCCAGCTTAACTGACCTGGGTGGAGTCAAGCTCCCCAGTTGACTCTGATGTGTACCTAGTTAGAACCACTGATTTAAGCAATCCAAACAGGCTGCAAATACCAACTGCCTGCCTGAATTGTTATGGTATGCATCCTCCCAGAAAGGCTGAGATTACAGCATCAGTGCTGACAGGGGAGACTCTGGGAGGCTTATCTTAAATTTAAAAGTCTCCTAACTGGCTGTCAGTTAGAAAATTTGTTCAATTTTGTAGAAGATTTGTTTGGTCTTAAATCACGTTAGGGACACTCTCATGACTGCAAGAAATGCTACCAAGACCTGGAATTCAGAGGCCACCTAAATGACAGTCTGCTCAATGAAGTTGGATTGATTCCCAGAGTTGACTAAACTCGAGATTTGCCCTTGCCTGCAGAAGGAGGTTTCCAGATTCAGCCATCCCAGGAAGCCACACCCAGAACTTGTTTCTTGCCTCTGGGAGACGCACCTTCTCAGTGGGTGCAGGAACTTGTTTGGCCTCTCCAGCCCGGTCTGGGAGAGTTTGCCAGACTCCCAAGCGGATGCATGAGTCCGCCCTGAAGAGCCCTTCACTGTTAGTGAAACATTGTATCATCCTTTAGTTTCCTTCATTTTTCGCTACACATCTGAGAAACATTTGAGAAAGTAAGATGTACAAAAGAGCTGTGGAGGTCTGTTTCAGCGGGATACAGCAACTGGCAGCCAGAGATGATTAGGTTTCAATCTGAATTCTTGCCTTTATTGGTTCTGTCTTTTCCCAGTTCTCTTTCCTCTCTCAAAGCACTGAGTTGGTCAGACGTTTTGAGAGACCAAATGGGTTGCTGAAAATTTATTTTGGAGGAAAAAAAAATTGTTGAAAGCCCTGAGTTTTCAGCTAACAACCATGGCAGGTATACGGACAGAGCACATTCCACTGAATGAGGGAGGGAGTGAGGGAGAAAAAGACCAAATCAAAATTGTGGTCTTCTCAATTTCTTTCCCAGTTACAAAACGGTAACATTAAATGCTTAGATTCGATCCCTTTAGCCTCCACAAAATAACTGCCAATCATTTCAAGGTAGTGTAAGTGGCCGGGGTGGAACGATAAAAGCCCCTGACCACCGGAGCATGGACAGTCAGAGGGAGAGCAGAACGCTCCAACACCCAGGGAGGAAGCCAGCCTCCTTCAGGCCACGCCCCCTACGTCACGGGAGGCGGGGCCACGGGCGATTGGCAGTTCGCGGAAGCACGGCGGCTCCGGAGCGGTGCGGGGAGGGGAGGAGGAGGCGGTAGTGGTTTGCCTCCGGCTCGGGCCAGGGAGTTTGGGGGCTGTCTTCCGAGAATTGATTTTCGTCCCCCCCGCCGCCCTCCCCCCCCCCCCCCCGCCTCCGCAAAAGCAAATGGCTGGCGTAGAAGCGTAACCCGCTGGCACTCTTCAGATTTGTGCCTGGTTTTTCTCTTGCACCTGGAGAGTCGCGATCGTCGTGCGGTGATGCGTGCCGAGGGAGGAGGAATTGGTAAGGGTGCGCGAGCCGGCCCTGGCACTGCCTTCCGTCTCACTTCTCAGCCCACTCCTCGCTCCCTTCCCCTGCTCCTCTCCCGCTTCCCCATGAACTGCTTTCAGGTTTCGTGTAGGGTCTCAAGGGTAGATTTTAGGGCTGTTGTTGAATTTGAAAAGAGAGAGAGACACACACACCATTTTCAGTCTCTTGATTTTTATTTCAAAAGAGGAATTATTTCATCTGTTCTGAGTGCTGGGATTTGTGGAAGGGCAGATTATGCGCGCGCGCGCGTACACACTTTTGTCACCTCCTGGTGAAATGGGGGCAGTTTAGGGCAATTTTGGCTTTGTCTCAAAGGTAACGAAGAGCATGGGGGTTGAAGTTTTTTAACCCGGTAAATAAACAGGGTTTGTTCCTTAGGAAGGAAAAGGTGTTTGTGCTGAAGTTTGCTCTGAAATAGTTTTCAAAGGAGTGCTGTAAAAAAACCCGCGTTCTTCCCCCCACATACTAACTTGGCAGATTTAGTTTGGAGCATCCTTCTTCCTCTTACGTTGTAAAACATAGTCATGCTTTAGATGTACAGCAGAGAGACACCGGGTTGATTAGTGAAACCCTCCGGTTTGGAGCATCGAAGCTCTGTGACTTTAACAAGAATATATTTAAACTACCCTTAATTATAAAGGCATGCGAGGTCAGCTCTTCTACAGAATGTTCCCTCAAAAAGACCACAAAGTTTCTTCCTGCTTCTTTCCATGCTAGTTCTTGGCATGGAGAGAACAGTTCTATACCCTGAAAGCAAGCCTCTGACTCTAATCAGCCTGCAGAGATTGATCCACAAGAATAGGGGCGCCTTATCCATCAAATGATTGCTGTATCAGAAGGCTCCAGAGGAGATAGGAATTTTTATACTGGGTTAGGTCAAATTTCTGTGAAGAGTCCCATCATAAAAATAAAACAAAACAACAACAAAACACTTTGGTTTGTTAAGAGCAGACATGTGAAACATCATCACTGTAACACCATAAATTCATTCAGTGCCCCAGAGTGACCCTGCACTCCAGCTTACCCCCAAGAGATAATGTCTGCTCCTTCTGGACTCTTCGCTAGTCTCATTAGGAATACATATTACATACCTACATGGAAATAGCTTGTTTTTACCAAAATGAGATCATACTGCATATATTGAAAAACAACTAGGCAACATTCACAACGTTTTAGGGAGTTTAAAAAATGACACTAACTGTGAATTTAATGCCTGCTAAATTATATTAAATGGAGCATCTAAGCAGTCTAAAACGGGATTTCAGAGGTGCCTGGGTAGTTTCTGCCTCTTCTGCCTTCAGCTGAGGTCTTGATCCCTGGGATCCTGGGATTGAGCCCTGGGTCGGGCTCCTTGCTGACTTTGGAGTCTGCTTCTCCCTCTCCTTCTGCCCCTTCCACTGCTCACGTGCGGGTGCATATGCATGGGCTCTCTCTCTCTCTCTCTTTCTCAAAATCATTTAAAAAATCCCCCAGATTTCAGGAATGCTTGACATTTCCATAGCAAGAACCAAATACTTTTCAATGCAATTACTTAGTGAATTTAACTAGAAATTGACTAGGATATTTTTTATTTTGATGTCATTAAAATGAAGGAAATGACTCATTGGTTAGACAAACTTTTTATAATCGGTTTTTAAAATAAGAGGTAAAAAATGTTCGCATACTGAAGGCTTCAGTACATGATTTAGTCATTGTCTGATCTAGTTAGAAGCAGTCTTTTTAATGAAGGAAAATCAAAGGATATGCTCCCAAACCCCAGGGCATTGGCGAAGATAAATTTAATCTCTTGTCCATGCTTGAAAAAAATGGAGAATCTGTTGATCAACTCTTGAGATAATAATGTGCATGCTGGGTGCTGTCACCATTCCTGGGCCATAGTTGAACAGATTTCCTTAAAGCTTCAGGAGAGGGTTGAAGTGAGTGTATTTGCTTGAAGACATTATTCCCTTCCTATTATCTAAGATGGACTTATTACTTCATTTCAGAAATCATAGCCATAGAAACAACACTTTTCATGGAAATATAGCACTATTAGAATAAGATGTAATAGTGGTACTAGTTTTGTAGAAGAGTTGTGGCCTCCATGGAATCTTTCTTTATGCTTCTAAGTGAAGGGTATATTCATATAACGATTTGCAGTAATATTGGAAAATGTATTAAAACCTGTACATCTTTGTAAGATTTGACTCAATAATTCTGGGTCTAGAAATATATACCAAAGAAATCATCTGAATTTTATAGGAAGATTTATGAATGTGTTCATTACAGTGTGTCTGTAATATGAAAAAAAAAAAAAGAAACACATAATAAAGCCCCCGTAGCAGTTCTTAAATTAATGTATTGTATATCTATGTTGATAAAATTCAGTTTCAGAAATAGTTTTGAAAAAATTTCATGATTTTGAAAGATCCTTGCATATTGAGTAAAACAGCAAAATTTAACACTCTTATCTTGAATTTGTAAAATATAATTTTAAAATATACCATTTTTTCAAATGTTAAGTCCTTACTACATGTCAGGCATTTTTTAAATTAACAAGTCTTGGACAACATTGAACAAGATTGTTGTACTTCCTGTTCTTGCATAAAGCCTCTGTAGTCTCTGTGTGGGTAATCCCATGTCAGGTATGTTGTCATGGATTATATTAACTGGTGAAAACATTTGGATTATAGGGGAAATCCCAAGATAAAACTTATTCTAGTCATATTCACTCTTCTGCCCCCAGCCATTTTCTGAAATAATAAGCAGTGTTGGACTGATGAAAGATTTATTCCTTTTCATTTCCTGTTGATCACATCTGCTTGGGGCCCAAGCCACTAGGCTTTAATTAAACACTCCCTAATTTCTTTTTCTAAAATCCACTTACTCCCTTTAAGGCCTTTCTGAATGAGGAAAAGGAGGGTAATATGACTGTTTTTCTTTTCTTTTTTTAAATATTTTATTTATTCATTTGAGAGAAATACAGAGACAGAGATGGAGAAAGCCCAAGCAGGGGGAGCTGCAGAGGGAGAGGGAGAAGCAGACTCCCCACTGAGGCGAGAGCCTGACATGGGGCTCCATCCTAGGACCTGGAGATCATGACCTGAGCCAAAGGCAGCGGCTTAACCGACAGAGCCACCCAGGTGTCCCACTGCTTTCTAAATTTTGATACTGTGTGATTACACCAGTGTTACCTTTTTGCTGTTGAATTGAGTATGTTGACCTGTGCTGGGCACTTTTATTCTTTTTCCAACATACCCAGCATGTTGCCCAAGAGAAGGTAAAATAAATGAACACTAGAAGGTAAGCTCCTAGGAGGCAGAGATTTTTGTTTGTTTTAGTGGTTAATATTAGTTGTCACTTCATTAAAAATGATTTTGGGGCCACCTGGGTAGCTCAGTTGGTTAAGCCGCTGCCTGCGGCTGAAGTTATGATCCGGGTGTCCTAGGGATCAAGCCCCATGTCCGTGGGGCTTTCTGCTCAGCAGGGAGTCTGCTTCTCCCTCTGTCTGTTGGCAGCTCGTCCTGCTTGTTCCTGCACACTCTCTCTCTCACTGTCAGATAAATAATTAAAATCTTAAAAAAAAAAAAAAGTATTTAAAAACCTGACCTTCGGGGCACCTGGGTGGCTCAGTGGGTTAAAGCCTCTGCCTTTGGCTCAGGTCATGATCCCAGAGTCCTGGGATCCAGCCCCGCATCAGGCTCTCTGCTCAGTGGGAAGCCTGCTTCCTCCTCTCTCTCTCTGCCTGCGTCTCCGCTTACTTGTGATCTCTCTTTCTGTCAAATAAATAAATAAAATTAAAAAAAAAAAAACTGACCTTCAATTCTTTTTTCCTCCTCACTGGCTTTAATTTTCTGAGATACAGAGCAAGGAAGGTGATACTTGAAAAGTATAATGACTTGTTTTTGAGATTAAGATTCCTTTTATGTCTGAAAATGTATATGCCCTACTTAAGTGTAATGTGGTTTACTTCAACGATTATCTAAACTTTTTGCAGAAGATCTGTATTTTTTTAAGTAATCTCTATATCCAATATGGGACTTGAACTCACAACCGCAAGATCAAGAATCAATTAAGAGTACCATGAGTACCAATCAATCAATCAATCATGCTATACCAACTGAGCCAGCCAGGTGCTGCCCCTCCCCTCCATTAAACTTTTTGCAGAAAATTATTTAAATTCTATTTCACCTAATTTTCATAAAGAAGACAGTGTCCCATAGCTACCTGGGCATTTAAGTAAGCTATCTTAAAATTTAGCCACCTACATCTATGAGATTTTTAGTATTGGTCTTTTGTCTAAAGGAAACCTGAATGCTTGAGGTGGCTTTGCAACATTTTTAATTACGTTCAAGATTTCTTGTCAGGGACACACATATTTGGCTTTATGATGAAGCTTATATTCTCACTTATGTTTGTGTTGTCCCTGACATAATATCAAGTATTATTAGTATGATACGCGTGCTGCTTGTGGACTTGGACGTGAATATCTTTTTCAGCGTTGAAGCAGCATGCTTGTCTTGCATTTTATAAGGTTGTTCTTAAAACAGAAACGTAAAGGATTGTATCTTTTCGCTGAGTCTTAAATGTAGAAACAATACACTAACATCCGTGTATCCTTTTCTCTACCAGAAGCATTTGACTTTGTGATTAACGTTGGACATGTTTAGTGGGATTAGTTTTAGAATAATTTTTCACTAAAATAGTGATCTCATTCTTAATGATAAAGTAAAAACGTATTTTCATAGTAAAAAGTACAGCCAAGTAAAAAAAAAATATTTTAAAGTTATCTATTAATTACCACTGCAAATTACCACAAAAAATATTTTAAAGTTAATCTATTAATTACCACTGCAAAATAACCAGTGTTAGTGGTTTAAAAATTTATTTTATATATATATATATGTATATATATATATATAGTTTATATAGTCTAGATGAATTCATACTGGTATATAGGTCTTAATCATGGATTAAGTTTTTTTACAAGATTTTATTTATTTGAGAGAGATTGAGCCAGAGCTCATGAGGTGGGGGTAGGGCAGAGGGAGAGGGAGAAGCAGATTCCCCTACTGAGCAGGGAGCCCAACACAGGGCTCAATCTCTGGACTGTGGGATCATGACCTGAGCCAAAGGCAGATGCTTAACCAACTGAGCCACCCAGGCATCCCACCCCCAGACATTTTTTTAATAAAAATTTATTTGAATCCTTTTTAAACAGCTCTGTTGTATTTCCACTTAGATATACCACAATTTTTTAAATTAACATACAATGTATTATTTGCTTCAGAAGTACAGGTCTGAGAAGCATCTGTCTTACACAATTCAAAGCACTCCCCATAGCACATAACCCAGTCACCCTATCCCTCCCCCTCCACCCACCAGCAACCTTCAGTTCATTTCCTGAGATTAAGAATCTCTTACGGTTTGTCTCCCTCCTCAGTCCCATGTTGTTTCATTTTTTTCCCTCCCTACCCCTCACAACCCCCGACCTGCCTCTCAAATTCCTCATATCTGAGAGATTGTATGATAATTGTCTTTCTCTGATTGACTTACTTTGCTTAGCATAATACCCTCTAGTTCTGTCCACATGGTTGCAAATGGCAAGATTTGATGGCTGCATAGTATTCCAATTTACGTATATATACCACATCTTTTTTATCCATTCATCTGTTGATGGACATCTAGGTTCTTTCCATAGTTTGGCTATTGTGGACACTGCTACTATAAACATTCGGGTGCACATGCTCCTTCAGATCACTACATTTGTATCTTTGGGGTAAATACCCAGCAGTACAATTGCTGGGTCATAGGGTAGCTCTATTTTCAACTTTTTGGGGAACCTCTGTACTGTTTTCCAGAGTGGCTGCTCTAGCTTTCATTCCCACCAACAGTGTAGGAGGGTTCCTATTTCTCCACATCCTTGCCAACATCTGTTGTTTCCTGACTTGTTAATTTTAGCCATTCTGACTGGTGAAAGGTGGTATCTCACTGTGGTTTTGATTTGTATTTCCCTGATACCCAGTGATGATGAGTACTTTTTCATGTGTCTGTTGGCCATCTGGATGTCTTCTTTGCAGAAACGTGTGTTCATGTCCTCTGCCCATTTTTTGATTGGATTATTTGTTTTTTTGGGTATTGAGTTTGATAAGTTCTTTTTAGATTTTGGATATTAACCCTTTATCTGTATGTCATGTGCAAATATCTTCTCCCATTCCGTCGGTTGTCTTTGGTTTTGTTGACTGTTTCCTTTGCTGTGCAAAATCTTTTGATCTTGATGAAGTACCAGTAGTTCATTTTTGCCCCCTGCTTCCCCATTTTCTTACATCACACACAAAAATAGACTCAAAATGGATGAAAGATCTCAATGTGAGACAGGAATCCATCTAAATCCTTGAGGTGAACACAGGCAGCAACCTCTTTGACCTCAGCCACAGCAACTTCTTCTAGAAACATTGCCATTGATATACCACAATTTAACAACTTCTCTTTTTCCTGACACTTGGATTCGTGCCCCTTCTAGTGCTGAATTGATCGTCTTTCTGCTTAGGGCCAAAGAGGATGAACATTTTAAGGCATAGTACCTTTTGGTTCCAAAGAAGTGAAGAAGCAGTCTAGATTACCCCAGCATGGAATGAAAGCTTGCTTTCATTGAGCATCATGAAAAAAGAAATTCTTTTCTGTTATTTAGTACCAAAAAAAAAAAAAAAATTAACTCTGCTTTAATTGCTTTTTTTAGGTTACTGGTGAAGTTGGAAGTTTAGGTTACTGGTGAAGTAGTGAAGTTTTTTTCCTGATATTGCTTTTATAAGATATCAATGTAAAAAGTAGGCTATTGTGAGTGATAATAGGACTAGTTAGGATAAAAATGACACAGGAGGGTAGATCCTCCAAATGAGCTGTAAAAATTTTAAGATAGTACACATGTGAATAAATCGTAGTTAAATATAGTCTAAGCATGCTATCATACAAAGTTTTAGCAAGCATAAAATCTTGTATTCAAACTATGACTTAACTCATTTATGACATGTTTGTAAATAATGTGTAGTTTAGGAATTAATAAGAGCCTACGTATGTATGAATGAGTAATAAAATGGAGTGGAGAGAAAGGTGGGTTATTTTATGTGACTAATTTGATGTATAATAATGAGTGAGTCGATGTCTCTGAACCTCAGTTTTCTTGTGTGTGAAGTATTTAGTTGGATTTTTAAGATTTTTTTCCAGCTTTAAAATCACGAATTTTCTATTTAAGTTGCTAAGCCTTATCCTCTTTAAATGCTTTTACTTTAAATAGTTTTCAGAGAACTTCCTCCTTAAGAGTTTTATGACCGTGAAATTCAAATACCTCAGCTATTTTTTTTTAGGGTCTATTTGTTTTAGTTCCCTTTTTTAAATGATTTTTAAAATTTATTTATCTTAGAACTAGAATGCAGTGGGGAGGGGCAAAGGGAGAGGGAAGAAAAATGTTTAGCCGACCACGCTGAGTGGGGGAGTCCAATGTGGGGCTTGATCCCACCATCCTGAGGTCACAACCTGAGCTGAAACCAAGAGTCACACACTTAACCAACTGTGGCACCCAGGCGCCTCAAATTTATTTCCCTTTTCATGTGTTCTTGTTGCATAATCTTGTTAGTCGTCGTTTTAGGGTTCCATGCTATACATCTTTTTTATTTTTTATTTTTTTTTAAGAGAGGGGGAGAGAGTGTGTGCGAGCAGGAGGAAGGGACAGTGGAGAGGGTGAGAGAGAATCTTAAGCAGGCTCCAAGCTCAGCACAGAACCCATTGTAGGGCTCAGTCTCACCACCATGAGATCATGACCTGAGCTGAAATCAAGACTCAGATGCTTAACCGAATGAGCCACCCAGGTACCTCTACATGATTTAAATCTTAATATGAAACTCTAATAACTTTCAATAAAAGATATAGTGAGATCATGAAATAACTAAGTTTTTATAATTTGTGGAGCTGGTGTATACAGGATTGTTACAGGTGTTCTGGTTTTTGCTGCATATCCGAGGGGAGTTGCTCCATTCATGTGTTCATTCCACACATACATATTGAAAGTATACTCTGTGCCTGATAACTTTTTAGGCCTAGTTGCATCAGTGGACAAAAAAGATAGAAATTCCTTCTCTAATGAAGAGGAGAGACAACAAGGGCCAAAATACAAAAATAATTTTGTGATGTTAAACAGTGATGCAAAAGTCCTATGAAAAATAAAACTGGGAAGGAGGACAGGGATTGCTGGGGTGAGGCTGTAGGGGAAGGCGTGAAGGAGGGGAGAGTAATAGACTGGAGAGAACTTTGGGAGGCAGAATCATGTGACACGGACCGCTGTTCTCATAATTAAGATGAAAACCTCTGGAGAGTTTTAGATCGTGGAAAATTTGGGATATAACTTGGGTTTGAACTGGACTAGGTTAGGTAATGGCGGCAGTGGTGATGCCAAGCGGTGAGATTCTGGATATATTTTAAAGGAAGAGCAAAGAGAATTTGCTGACTGACTGTATGTGGGTTTTTTGTTTGTTTGTTTTTCTGAGGGAGAGAGCAAGCACGAGCCGGGTTGAGGGGGGGCAGAGGGAGAGGGAGAGAACCTTAAGCAGACTCCAAGCTGAACATGGAGCCTGACTCAGGGCTCTATCTCATGACCCGAGATCATGACCTGAGCCAAAATCAAGAGCCAGACGCTTAACTGGCTGAGCCACTCAGGCACCCAGAGATGTGGGTTTTGAGGAAAGGACAGGACCCCAGGCTGAATCAGAGGATCTGGTGGGTGACTGAGGATGTGGGACGGCCATCACCTGATAGGGCTGATCTGTGGAGGAAGCAGATTTGGGGGGAAGAGCACAGCTCTGTCCATGTTATGGACATGATGGGCTGCCTCATTGACAGATGCAGGAGTCTGGGGTTTTGGGATGTCTGAGCTGGAGGACAATTACATGGGGGGAACCTGTAGAAGTTCTGGTTTGATGGCTTTGGTTTCCTCAGTACAACGGAAACAAGGTCATCGGCAGGAAGTAAGTCAGGAGGGAGATAGGGCAGGCGAGAGAAGGAGGTATGAGATACTTGTCTGTGACAGCGGGAAAATGACGAGAGTGGAAACGCTGTGTACTTGCAGTCAGCATGTGTGGCCAGTTCCTGATTCATGGTCAGTAATTGCAGTCAAATGCTCTACCACTGAGCTATACCCCCCATGGTCAGTAATTGAAAGTGACACTGATCAGGGAGGTTCTATGTCTGTTTCCAGGTACTTCCCACCTGTAGGTGCTACCACAGAGTATAAGAGGCGTTTAGATATAACGGATTTGGATACAGCTAGGGTGAGAGTCTTGCCAAGAAAGGAGAGCAGAGTTAAGGGGTAGAGAGAGTATATATGGAAGTGGTAACAGAGTTGACCATAAAATTGAAACCAAGTAAAGGGAAGTGAGGCCATGCATGAAGGGGGTTAGTGAAGGGTCGTGGTTTAGTTGCTTACAGGTCCCTGTGGGGTCAGAGAGTTCTGAACTCAGGTTAAAAAGGAATCATTTAACAGCAACTTTTATTTGTGTATACTGAATCATGTTTCAGAAAATGTGAAGAGCTTTCTGTTGAATGCATCAAATGAGTATTTTTTAAATGAAATACAAGTATTTGATTTGTTAATGGAAGTTCTTCATATGAAGTATGTCTTCAGCTCTTTTTTCCCTTAAATGACGTCATCTCACATTTTTTTTTAAGATTTTATTTATTTATTTGACAAAGGGAGAGAGATCACAAGTAGGCAGAGAGGCAGGCAGAGAAAGAGGAGGAACAGGCTCCCCGCCTAGCAGAGAGCCCGATGCGGGGCTCGATCCCAGGACCCTGGGATCATGACCCGAGCCGAAGGCAGAGGCCCAACCCACTGAGCCACCCAGGCACCCCTCATCTCACATTTTTAAATACTAGTCCTTCTCATACTCTGGTTTCTCTTTAGATCGCATAAATCTTTCGCCTTTTAAATACTAGTCCTCTTCTTTCTTCCCATTCTTGTGTTCTTCGGTAGGCAGCCAGATTCTATGTGCCTTCTGCCAACTTACTGCTCAATTGTCTGTGTCCTTTGTCAGAGCCACAATAGCCACCAGGGCTCTCAGTCCATCGCAGTACTTGGATTAGGCTGGGGTAGTCAGCCACTCACCAAGCTGTGTCCCTTGGGTGAATTTCTCAACCACTCTGAGCCTTTGTGTTTTCAGTCCTCTATGGGCATCAAAATAATGCAGTTTGTTGTAAAGATTAAAGTCATCTTATATTTATTCCCAGCACAGAGCTCAGCTTGTCTTTATAAATGGTAGACAGTGTTACGATCTTAGGTTTATTGGAGGAATATTTTGTTAGCATTGAATAATCAAATCTCAAAAACACGCTATTGTGTCATTTCAGTGACATATATTTTAGGAGTACTCTCTAGAATAACCAATGTCAAGACACAGTATTAAAGATCGTTATCATTAATGTTTCATACGTGTGTGATTTTTCCGCTTTAAGAATAGACAGAGACATATTGGGAACTTGCTGTGAGTATGGGTTAGCTTTTTTATGTTTCCAGTAACCAAGAGACATTTATACAACTGCACCATTTTCCCTGGCTTTTTGCTAGCTTAAACCAGTTTGAAGCCGAAACATCAGCAAAAGGTAAACTCATTTGGAGGTGTTGTCCCTTCAAGCGAAAGCTGAGATACTTTCAAGATTTCCATGTCTGAAAGTGTGTCCTTGTATGTTTTATTTTTACATGAGAGGATTGAAGAATGTCTTTATATTTAATGTGTTTGGAAGCATTAAGAATGGGTAACTCTTCCCAGGATAAGACTATGCATCTAGGTACCATGCTCATATTTTATATGCCTCTCTTCATTCAAAATAAACATGATGTATTTGAAACTTCCAATTTCACTCTTCAGCCGCAGTGATATCAATCACATCACTCATTGCTGTGGAGGGTTCCTTCCCTCGGTCTCAGTGAGAAGCCTCTGCTGTGATGTAGAACAGTATCTTTTGTTTCTGTCTCCCCAGCATCAGCCTCTGTGTCTGCTTTGGTCATATTGAATGAATGAACTTGGCTTAAGCGGTGTTTTCTAGAGATACATAAGGGCTACGTGCTTGGTTAGAGTTGGTCTTTTCCCATTTAGGGCCCTAAGAATGACAAAACTATCACAACAATGTCTTCATTCATGGTAAAAATGAAAGATACTATGGGTTCATTTTTTGTATCCTATACAGCACCTCCTTTCATGATAACAATCGGTAATCATCCAAAGTAATGACTTCAGTTCAATGTTTTGCCTCTCGCGTACATCTTAAAGAACATGAACTTCTACTGGGGTTTTAGTTCAAGAAGTTACAATTAATAGAAACTATTAAAGAGCACATAGAACTCCAAGAGGACTTTATTTGGCAAATCTGATTGCTCCCGCCCACTGGAGAGCACTGAGGATTATGAGACTTTGTTATTCAAAATCCAGTTTTCCCACTAAATAAATTGACCTTTGTCATCACCAAACCCTATTAGGTATATTTATAACTGTTCATATTTTTCCAAAGATTATGTGGGGTGATGAAAATCCTTTCTCCTTTTCGATCAAAGGAGAGCAGTTAGTAAAGGAACCATGCCATCAGTTTCCTTTGGCAACTGATGCAACAAAGAAAACAGCAGTGATATCAAATGATGCATCATTTTTGTCATCATTATTACCTGTCAGATAAGGAATTGGTCTCCTTGAAGGCAAGAAGCCTCTAATAGAGCACTGGGCAGAGAGGACCCAGAGTGGAATAAGCCCCACATTTTATCAGGGCTCACTGTGCCTCAGGAGAGCTACCTCGGACATCTAGGTCAAGGAGACATTCCTGTCTTGAGTCTCCTGAGTCTGCTATGAAACATTGCCTATTTTTTTTTTTTTAACTGACCCTGTTAGATAACTTGTCTTTCTTCCAAGGTCTCAAGTGTATAACAACTTTTGATATTTTTTAGGGTTTTCTCATTTTTCTCATCTTGATTGAGAAGAAGATTGAAAGTCTGTCAAGGTCAAGACCTATTGTTCTCCCTTGCTGAGCCTATGGAAATGTTGACTGAAGCTGACTGTAACAGTATTAAACCCATAGAAAGAGTCAGTGCTGCAGGTCTCGTCCCCAACTTCTGGGGATTTTCGTGTAAACTTAGACCTTCACAATTTTAGTTAATTCTAGCCTTGGATGAGAGTATCTGCTTGCATGGGCTGTCAAGTCATTGGTACATAGCCTTGCTCTGTGTACTTGGAGGAGATGGGCTTGCCAGTGACAGGAGGAGCACCTAATAAAGTATTCACTCTTAATTTCAGCTTTACATTTTGAAGTAAAGTGATTTAGTAAGAGTAGTGGTTCTCAAAGTATGATTTAGGACTAGGACCAGCACCAGCACCACCTGGAACTATGTTAGAAACACAAATTCTTTTTTTTTTTTTTTTTTAAGATTTTATTTGAGAGAGAGTGAGAGCGAGTGAGAGAGAGCAGGAGCAGAGGGTAGAGGGAGAAGCAGGCTCTCTCCTGAGCAGGGAGCCCGGTGCAGGGCTCGATCCCAGGACTCTGGGATCACAAGCTAAGCTGACGGTAGACACCCAACCAACTGAACCACTCAGACACCCCTAGATATGCAAATTCTTGAGCCGCCTCTCCCCGCCCCTGTGTTATCAGAAAGGCAGAGGTGTGGCTTAGGACACTCCAATGCATGCTGGAGTTTGACGGCCACAAATACAGCATCCTGAAATGACTGTACATAGAATGTTTTTCTCCTTCAGACAAGTGAGCTCATGTGTATATTTCAAGTTAGTGGTTGGTTGGTGATGACCTCAGCAATTTTTAAATACTAACTGGGCCCCAGGGAATTCATTACCCCATATTTACCTTTGGTCATCTGCCTTGCTACAAACTTTTCATTAAGTATTCATTAAGGGAAACAGGGATTTTGAGAACTGTTTGCTTTCAAGTACATTTGTGTTCAAGAAGGAGCAGAGTGTGATATGTTATTTTAGGTATACTCTGTTATTGAAGTATTTTGGTTTTTTGACATCTTCTAGAGAAAATAAACATTAATTAGAAATCATGTGGTTTTAAATGATCATATTTGTTTTTAAATTTTCTAAAGAAGTAGTATTGTACAATTGGAAAGGCATGACTTTGGAGTAAAACATTGCATTCCTTGAGTTATAAAACCTTTGGCCTTGGGCGCCTGGGTGGCTCAGTTGGTTGGACGACTGCTTTCGGCTCAGGTCATGATCCTGGAGTCCCGGGATCGAGTCCCGCATCGGGCTCCTGGCTCCATGGGGAGTCTGCTTCTCCCTCTGACCTTCTCCTTGCTCATGCTCTCTCTCACTGTCTCTCCCTCAAATAAATAAATAAAATCTTTAAAACCTTTGGCCTTTTATTTCTTACCCTGAAAAGTAGAAGTCGTAAATGACATGGGGAGTGTATTTCATGAACAGTAATCATTATAGAAGTGTTAGTACTTATTTTATTTATGTACTTATGTAAGTGTTTATTTATTTTTCAGAGAGAGAGGGAGCATGCATGGGGCGGGGCAGAGGGAGAGGGAGAGAGAGAGAATCTTAAGCCAGCTTCATGCCTAGTGTGGAGCCTGACACAGGCCTCAGTCTTCTGACCCTGAGAGCATGACCTGAGCTGAAATCAAGAGTCGGATGCTTAACTGACTGAGCCCCAGTACTTATTTTATAGGCAGTGCTTTGTTTATATTTCTTTATTTCTGATCTTAATTGATTTTGTGACTCAAATTGATCTCTTGTAGATTTTAGAACTTCATGTTTTTGTTTGTTTGTTTTGTTTTTTGTTCTTTAGCTTGAATGGAATATTGGCTCATGTAGCATCATGCAGAGTTAATGCTTAGGGCAACATGGAGCTGTTTTGTAGCTAACAATTACAGATTCTCCCTTCAAAAACTTTATTTTTCGAAAATTATCAGTGCATCTTCATTGTGACAAAGAAAGAAAAGTTCATCTTTTACGCCTTTCATATTCTTTTTTTTTTTTTAAAGATTTTATTTATTTATTTGACAGAGAGAAATCACAAGTAGATGGAGAGGCAGGCAGAGAGAGAGGGAAGCAGGTTCCCTACTGAGCAGAGAGCCCGATGTGGGACTCGATCTCAGGACCCTGAGATCATGACCCGAGCCAAAGGCAGCGGGTTAACCCACTGAGCCACCCAGGCGCCCAATGCCTTTCATATTCTTACCATAACCAATATTCATAGCCTTGTGCGAATTATTCTGTACTTGTATTTCTTGCAAATAGTTATGAACATTGCACACACCCAGGCAGTTTGTGTTATTATGTGAAGCAAATCCAGGCCAGGCCAAGTGCGGATTCAACAGCACAGTAGGAAGTAGAGCCTAAGCCTCTGGATAATGCTTGGTTAGTGACCCGTGTGCCCTTGTGTGCTCCCACGGCCCCTCTTCCAGCCTAAGAATTTGAAAAGGCAGTGCGCTTTTGTTCCAGAATCTTGTGAACTGAAAGTTTCCACATTTCTCACAACTGACAACACTACTAACTGGTGCTGTCTTCCTGAGGGACTGGAAAGGTGATACAAACACACACACTCCCGCTCATGTGTGTCCTAGATCGTGTGGATGCTTTTGCGTATTTCGGTAGATAATTAAAGTGAAACTTCAGCTATGCTCAAGTTGTCATTCTTTGAACCCAGATCAGTCATTTGGTCTTACCTCATTCATTTTTAGAAATGTTTGATCATTCATATCCATATTTCTCTGTCATTTCCTTTTTTCCCCCCCTCAATATACACAATAGTCATTGACCCAGGTCAAGGTATGAATACATATTTTTAATCGGTATATAATATTCTGTAATGTGGAAATGTCACAGTGTAGTTAGCTGTTCCACAACTGAAGGACTTTCATGATATTTCCAAGATTGTTACTATGAAAACCAAACCAAAAGAGTAAATAAATAAATGAATGAATCCCAAAATACAGTATGCATTCTTGTACCTATACCAATACCAATAGGTAAGATTCCCCAAAATGGAGTTGTTATGCCCATAGTTCTATGTATTTTCAGTTTTCATAAATATTATCATAAATTTTTTTGATAATGGTGGTTGGGAGATTGTAACAATTCACTTTCCACTGCCAGCGGGTTGGTTCCCCCCATCCTCACTAGCACGGACTGTAAGAAAGCTTGTCTAAACAAGAGAGAAGTTACAGTTTTGCCCAGCTAATAATAATAAAAAATATCCTGAATTTTCTTAAACTATATTTACTGTAATTTTTACATTTCAGTTTTCAGTCTACCTGGAGATTTATTTTTTGAATTAAAAATTTATTAAAATATTTTAAAATAAAAATCTATTTCTTTTAATGTGCTGTAAAGTAGGAATGTAGCTTTCTGGTTTTCAAGATGGAACCATTTATTCTAGGCATGTTAAGTCACCGTTTTTCCACTGATTTGAAATTCTGTGTTTGCCAACTAAGTTTCTGTTTACACAGGGATCCACTTTTAGGCCCTCGGTGTTAGTTTTCTCTTGCCATCATAGCAATCACAAGTTAGTGGCATAGAACAACTCCAGTTCTTGAATACAGTTCTGCAGATTAGAAGTCCCAGTACAGTGTGACTTGGTTCTTTGCTTAGGTCCTCAAAGCCTGAAATAAGGATGTTCTCCAAGCTGAGTTCTTATCTGAAAACTCTGGGGAAGAATCCACTTCCTACCTTCCAGGTTGTTGGCAGAACTCTGTTCCTTGCAGTCATTGGACCTAAGTCTCCATTTTCTTGCTGGCTGTCTCTAGAAGGCTGCTCTCAACCCCTGGAGACAACTAGTAGCCATTCTTTTGCATTGTCTTTAATTTTCTGGATTTTCTAGTGTTTTTCCATCAATATTTGTAAGTGACATGGGTTTATAAATTTTTGTGGCAGTTATAAAAAAGTGAACACATGTTTTTAATGCACATACATATTTATATGGTGGTGACGAAAGATTACTTGCAATGAAACTTTTTTTCTTTTAACCTGTGTAATTGCCTTGCTGTAAAAGGAATATTGCAAGTTGGGTGTATACAGCATTTGGTTTATGTTAATCTCATACCCAGTCCTTCTCTCCCAGTGTGAACATGTGTTAAGAATCATCACCTTTAGGCTCTGTGGCCATATTAATTAATTCTTAAATTCTAGGTAAAATGCTAATGTTAGTTAAAGCGAAGTGTCCAGAGTCAGATGTTTTTGGCACTGTGTATCTAGGTGACGTTGGGCTTCAAGTTTCCACTCTCAACCCAGGAACATGCAGCCTTTTCATATAGTTAATCTTTAATGGTATTTTTCTACCACTAACCAGCAGTAAGTTTGTTGTAATCCAGATTTTCACAAGTAGTAATTTACTCTTAAACTAAAAATAGTATTGGAGACTTTAATAAAACTTAGGTAAACTGTAGGGTTTTTTTTCTTTTTTAATGAAATACTGAACCTCTCTACCTTTAAGGATAGTAGCTCACTCAGGAATAGAGTATCTAGATCTGAAAATTCTTTTTGGTTCCTAGTGATGATAACTGAACTTTATACATTTGCTTCTTTGTGTTTAAAAAAACTTGCTATTAATTCTGAAGGCAGGGTTCCAATCAGTGGCAGAGTATTAGATCAAGTAAAGCATGGGTCCATTTTGTGTATTAGCAGAACCCCATGAATAATTAGCTTTTTTTGGATTGGGCTAAATCTTAAAATTATGAATGCTCTTGAAAAATCCTAAAATGCGGGGCACCTGGGTGGTTCAGTCATTAAGCGTCTCCCTTCAGCTCAGGTCATGATCCCAGGGTCCTAGGATCGAATTCCCTGCTGGGCGGGAAGCCTGCTTCTCCCTCTCCCACTCCTGCTGCTTGCATTCCGTCTCTCACTGTCTCTGTCTCTGTCAAGTAAATAAATAAAATCTTTTAAAAAAATCCTAAAATGCTTCATCCTAACTTGTACATTGAAGTTTTGTCTGCTAGGTTGCTCTGTTTACCCCTGGGAACAGTTGACTAGAAGGTATTGCTATCCTCAGGTGGTTGGTTGCCTGGCAGACTCTTCAGTTAAATGAAAAGCAAAGTTATATTCAGCTTAAGAAATTAAATATAGAAAAGTACTTGGATATAGTTGTTGGGGTTACTACTGTGCATACAAATTCTCAATATATATGAATAAGTACTCTAATTGAGAGAACATTTCCCAGATAGTCACATTTGTTAACTTTACTTAACACTTAACAATGGTTCACACACTATTCTAGGGGCTTTACATATATTAACTCACTTAATCCTCACAACAACCCTTTGGTCAAGGTTAGCTGGCAAGTGGAGGTGCCAGGAATTGATGTCAGAGTCTGGCTACAGAGTCTACGCTCTTAATCACTGCTGTACTGCTTACTGGTCTCATAAATCCAGTAGGAAAGAAAACAGTGATTTTCTGTAAGAGTCTTCTAAGGCTTGGAGAAGCAGATTCCTTCTATTAATAAAGGTGGAATGAATGCAACACAAGCTGACTACTTCTGTTTTCTCAAACTTAGATCTTATTACTCCTGCTTCTAATGGAAGGAAAGCCAGGCTGAATCATGACAGAGGAAATGGGGTGTTTTGTGTCCTTTCCACTTGCTACCTCCTTTCTATAAAAGTCAGTGATCAACAGTTACTTGTTGACGATCCAGCTTTGGCCAAGCATTAGAGTTTGGTGTGAAGTTTGGCAAGTAGTGAGATGTGTTCCTTGACTTTGAAGAACAAAGCCAGCAAAGAGCCCTGAAGCAGGTGCCGTGACTGAGCCAAGCTCAGGACCATAATGGATGCAGAGCAGGGAATGCCTTACTGTGTCTTCTGTGTGGATCCTCCTCAGTTCCCCCCACTCCATGGCCAAACTCCAACAGTCTAAAGTCTATAGGGGCTGGTGGGATGAGTGGGTAATAGGATTGACCCACCTTCCAGAAGGCAGCATTTGCGGAGATTCAGAGTATAAGCTGTGCTTTGCCACCTTCTTGAGAAGTCACCTGGGTCCTAATTAAATTCCACATTCATGGGCCCTATTCTAGATCCTCTTAGTCAGGATCTCCAGGGGAGGGGCCTAGGGGACTGTTATTGAGGTACGCTTAGAAAACACCAGATGAGTGGCATCCAGTTTGTTCATGGACATAGTTGGGGTGAATTTCGGAGAGAATGGTTGAGGAGGAGCTCGGGTGGTGCGGAGGTCATTTTATGTCCTGTCTATCTTGTGACTGTTTGATCTTCTATTTGTATCCTACTTAATGCTGGTTACTTTCCATGTAGCAGCAGATACATACTTGGAGTTGGACAACTTCTTTTAATCTGAAAAGCAATATACTGAAAGTTTGTACCTCAACCCAATTTCCAGAGTTACCAGCCTTGACTTCTGTGTGACCTGAGAAATTGCCAAAGAGGAGCATGAGAGTGGGGAACAGAACGAATATTGTTTGTTTCCGGCGTGTCCCATGACTCTTCACGGTGTCTCATTTTTTTTCATTAGCCAGCTGAGGCACGAGGGTTAATTACATAGGTCACATACCTAATAAGTCATACAACTGATATTCGAGCCAGAGTCCATAAAGCAGGAAGAATTTGATTTGTCAAAAAGTGCTGAACAGGGCGCCTGGGTGGCTCAGTGGGTTAGGCCTCTGCCTTCGGCTCAGGTCATGATCTCAGGGTCCTGGGATCAAGGCTCAGCGGGGAGCCGGCTTCTCCCTCTCTCTGCCTGCCTCTTGGCCTTCTTATGATCTCTCTCTCTGTCAAATAAATAAATAAAATTTTCAAAAAAAAAAAAGTGCTGAACAGAGTGCTCATTTATTCAGTTAAAACAGGTGAGCTGGAATATGAAGGGTTAGGTGAGGGATTATAGTCAAAAGGCTTCTCGTATTTGTTACTATATGAAAATAAATGCCCAGTATTCTGTGATTTTTTTTATCTTTTAAGATAAACTAAATATCAGTATTTTATATGAATTTATCTCTATTTTAAATGTCAGTCCTATATTCAAAAAAATTATTCAAATGTGTTTGCCAACATCATGATACAGGATACATCACTGAATAGAATTTTGCTTAAGGGCCACTGGTTTGTGACCTCTAGGTTAAGTAATTTCTGAAGTCTGAACTTTAAAATAACATGCTTCATGCTGATGCTTAATGAGGTATGACTCCCGATTTGCTTTCCTTTCATATCCTAAAGAAATTTTGCTGAATATTTATGTGAACATTATTAACAACAGATCCAACTCTACGTATTAATACATTTTTAGCTTTGCGGGGGGCAGATGGAGAAAGATGAAAAGGCTCCTTGCTCCTGACTGTGGTGGGAAAAGTGTTGCCTTCCCTGAACCTTCTAGTCCAGCCGCTGTGTTCCCCCCGCCTTTCTATCAGGACAGGACCTAAAAGTGGATCTGTTCACTTCCTTGTACACTTTGAACCCATGTGGAACATCGTGCGGTATCTTTCCGAAGTGTGTATAGCACCATATTAGTAGCCCTTGAAACCAATTCAAGCATCTTGACCAGTATTAAAATGAAAGACTCAGCAAGAAAGAGAATAGAACAGAACAGAAAATGGATGCGTTGCAAGTAATAAGCACCAGAATTGTATAATTTTTGTTTCAGCTGTATATGTATGTGGGCGTGTGGGTTTTAGATTACCTCAAAGAAAGTATTTCTCACTGAACTGGCAAATTTTGAAAACACTTGAATTAGAAGGACTAAGTAGATCCTTGGTCATTCCTGCTCAATATAAAATGGTTTAAATTCTGAACTGGAAATTTGAAAGGATTTTTACCACATGCTAATTACCTCCACATCAGGTCTTTTTCCCTTCAGTCTCATGAAACGCTCTCTTGTGTAGATCAGTCCTTGGACCCCGTAATCCCTTTTCAGGAGAGAATGGCAGTACTGAGGGGAAGACATTGCCAGTTGATGAACTGCCTTGTCTTGGAGGCAAGGACAGAGATTTGATGGCTGAAGAGGGCAATAAGCCAGGCCCAATTCTATCCTCACTAAAATTCCTTGGGAATAAGAAGGGCGGGGAGAGGGGGAGACAATATTTGAGTAAGTAGAGCACCTAACAAAAGTTGAAGGGCGTTGAAAAGGCACACAGGATGGTGGACGCGGGGATACTTAGGCATGAAGTGTTCTCCAGCCATAGGTTTGTCTCTTTGGAACTGAGTGAATGGGGAGAGAAAAGGTTCTGGAATAGATCCACGGAATGGAAAGCTGATTGTTTTTGTGAACCAGTAAGTGTTTCTGCTAGGGTGAGATTATTTGTTAGATACGCCATGAATTACCAAAAGTTAACACCTCCTAAGGGTCCTATTTGTTTAGTTATTTCTGTTCGCATTCTCAAGAAATTCTACCTTAAAATTTTAAAAATTTAAGTAGAATCTATATTACTGTTGAGATTGTGGACACCAGAGGGATACACACTACTGTGTCTTTTTTGTTTTTTTAAGATTTTTATTCATTTATTTGACAGAGAGAGATCACAAGTAGGCCGAGAGGCAGGCAGAGAGAGAGGAAGGGAAGCAGGCTCCCTGCTGAGCAGAGAGGCCGATGCGGGACTCGATCCCAGGACCCCAGGATCATGACCTGAGCTGAAGGCAGAGGCTTAACCCACTGAGCCACCCAAGTGCCCCCACTCCTGTATCTTAACAAGAATTTAATTGCAAGTGGAAAGTCAAAGTTTCTAGAAATACTATAAAATTTTAGTCCTGAAGAATATGAGGTTTGCCATCAGTCCCTGATGTGCAGGGGGTGAAATGCATGAAAAGCATTTAGTTCTTACATTTGGTGTTTTTACATTATCTACTGAATCATTTATAAAGCACTTTCTTACATCCTTAACCTGCAGGAGATTTCTGGATATGTTATAAGCTACTTTAATAACTCAAACTGTCAATACTAGTTATAGATTAAGAAGCTGTTGTTATACACTGGAGTGAAAACCAGACTTTTCATATTACTTCATATGTGGGCTTTTAAAAAAGTTATGTTAAAAGAAAGAATTATTTTGGCCAGTCAGTGTTTACTGATTCAGCTCTTTATGTACAGATATTTTAGAGAGCAAACTCCAAAGGTTAGAGACCTGGTAAGGATAGAATTTTTTTCTCATTAAAACTGGTAAGACTGGGGTGCCTGGGCGGCTCAGATGGTTAAGTGTCTGCCTTCGGCTCAGGTCATGATCCCTGGGTCCTGACATCAAGCCCCACATCACGCTCTCTGCTCAGTGGGGAGTCAGTTTCTCCCTCTCCCTTTGCCTCTTCCCACCATTCATGCTCTCTTTCTCTGTCAAATCAATAAATCAAATCTTAAAAAAAAACCTGATAAGACTAACTTTATGAATATTTTCTCTCAGTGGTCATAGAGGTTATATTTGTGGGTTCAGTATCCACGCACAGATACACATACTTGGAGGCTATTGTATTCTTCCCCTTAACACGACTCTCCGGTCTTACTTGTTTTTATTATTTTGCTTTAGATCATATATGTTTTAAAGATCTGATGAATTTTTAGATTATTATTTATAATTCAACTAACTCTATTATTTGTAATTCAACTAAATACAGTGCTGCTCAACTGTAATTGGGTGGATTGCTGAAGGACCAGTGTATAGTAAGTAAATGTGCTACCAAGAAGGGATTATAAAAAATACCGACTCACTAGAATTACTAGAATGTAATTGGACCAGATCTTCAGTGTTACAAGGTGATGATTCGTGATTTCAGATCCATGAAAGCTGGATACAGTTTTAATGTTCTTAGGGGAAAACTATTAATTTTTGATTAATGTAACATTTTAAAAGAAAATAATCAGTAGACATGTTGTAAACTTAGAATGAAGCCTAGGAAAGAAACCAGCTTAAATAATTTGCCCAGCTACATCAGTGCCTCAAACAGCATTTTACACCTGGGGTTGCATTTATGTATCTACGTGTGTATCACCTCACCTAGAGCCTGAGTGCTTGGAGAAAGGGGATCGAAGCCTTAGATGATCTCAGTATTCCTAGCCTACTCTAGGTTCCAGCACATAACCTCACTTTTTCTCTAGATGAGGTCTGGGGAGTTTTGTTAACATACTTGCTGATTTATTAAATAAAAATCTCCAGAGGTAAACTCCAGTGGAAGAGATAAATAATTGACATTGATAAAGCAAAGATAGAAACCGAGGCCTCCGGACCTTGTCCTCTACACACTTGGTGACGTGCTTGTTACCAAGTATGAACTTTTATTGAGCGTCTACTAAGTACCAGCTGCTCTGGATACAAAGATCAATGAAGCATGTTACCACTTAAAGCAGAAACTGTCGTGAGAAAGAGTTAGTCTGAATCAGCCTTACCTACTTACTAACCATATAAACTTCAGCGAGTTACTTTATTCTCTAAGCCTGTTTCCTCTTTTGTAAAGTAGAAATAATACCTGTATCATAAAATTGATGTAAATGTTAAATAAGATAATGCCTGTAACGTGCTTTGCAAAATGCTTGGAATATGATAGGCTCTTATCTTTTGTTTTCAATTAGTGAACTCAAAATCCTAAGCAGGGCCGAATTTCCTGGAAAATAAGGAAAACTTGGAAATAAGGGAAATAAGAAAGAGAACATGTAAGAGATTTTGTTTTATAAAACCACCCCAAAACATGGTGGTGTAATTTTTATTGACTCAAAATTTGGCAGGTTGGCAATTTGGATTGAGCTTGGTTGGGACAACTCATCTCTGTTCTAGATTGGGTCACTGGGGACACCATGGGTTAATGGTCAGCTGGTAGTCATTGGTCTTACTCATATTTTGACAGGAGCAATGGTGGTAAGTGGGCCATGACCTATAATCTAGTAGCCTGGCCTATACTCAGACCCCTGGTAGTGACCGTAGAGTTTTTAAGAGGGAGAGAGAGAGAGGGAGTTCCATGAGCAAGCACTTCTCTTGCACACAAGCCTCTGCTTGTGTCATGCTGACTAGTGTTTCATTACCCAAAGAAAAGCACATGGCCAAGCCCAGATTCACTGGGTTCCACCACTTAATGGGTGAAAGGTTGTACATACAGAGATGGAAAGAATTTGTGGCCATTTTTGTAATCTGCACAGAGTGGATTTTATTGACTACTTATTCTGCATCAGGCTTTATCCTAGATAATTAACACGTTACTCATTAAATCCCTATAAAACTTTCCTGACATGGGTGGCATTCCCATTTCAAAGATGAGAAAACTAATTATCAGATGAATTAAGAGACGTGTACACATTAAATCCAGATTATTTGCTTCAAGTTATGGGGTGGCCTTTAGGTGCTGTCTCTTGTTGCTTAAATGGTCAGATGGTTGGCTTTTGAGGCAGAAAGTGTGTGTTTTATTTAATGAAAATTTGGTTAAAATGGAGTTTCAAAAACTAGTTTTCCTTTATACCCATTGAACCATTGAGTCATGTATTTAATTGATATGGAAAAAATTTTTAATCTTACTATCCTTCGAGACGTTCCAGAAGCATATGAGGAGTGTTTTAGTGGGTTTTTGTTTGTTTCGGCAGAGCACCTGCATATCCTGGATCTGCCCGCATTTTGGACATGACTGAGTGTCTACAATGGGCCAGGTATCACTGGCAGCGGCTGATGGGCAGTAGAAACAGAGAAGATGATGAGAGGCCATACAGCTATTCCTCTCTGCTTGCCTGCGGGGGCAAGTCCTCTCAGACTCCCAAACTGGCAGGAAAGCACCGGGTTGTTGTTCCTCACCTCCGGCCCTTCAAGGATGAGTATGACAAGTTCTCTGGCACCTACGTGAATAACCGAATACGAACAACAAAGTACACACTTCTAAATTTTGTGCCAAGAAATTTATTTGAACAATTTCACAGGTACTTTTATTTATTTATTTTTTTATTTTTTTGGGGAAAAAAACTTAGCATGTTCTTTGTTATTCTAGTTAACATAAGATTTTTCATTTCTATAACATTATATGCTACCTAAACATAGACTTGGGACATTTTCTTTGACGATTCTAGTAGAGTTGTTGTGAAATGATGAGTCCTTACGTACACATGGCACTTTACAATTAGTAAGATGCTTTGTCTTGACCAGAGAAGATAACTGCTATTTTCCTATTATAGATTAAGAAATGAAGTTTGTTACTGTGGCTTACCCAATGTCATGCTAGTGATAAGGAGCAGACCAGGATCCATAGCCTTGAGTTTTTTCACTCCTGCTGCCATGTTCTTTCCATTAGACCATTTGAGCTCTTTACCAGGTGAAGCGATGACGTAATTCCATTTAATATGTATTTATTGAAGCTTTCCTTATGAGATTAGGCATCGAAGGAAATGTACATCTTAATGGTGTGCCTTTCCTAATAGAGTTTACTGTTTAGCAAGGGCAACAAGGTGTGTATACAATGAAAAGACACAGTGCACGAGATGAGTGTTATAAACTGCTACCAAGTAGGTTGGAAGTCACAGAAGAGAAATAGTGGAGCAAGAGAAGAGGAAATGGCACTGAACGTAATTATGGTGACCAGGAGAGATTTTTAAGGCAGAGATGTCAGCAAAGCACATTTCAGATGGAGGAAGGAGTATGATAAGTAAAAGCAGAAAGGCAATAGCATATGTTGCTTGAGGTCTGGAAAGTAGAGCCCTCTGCCCAGCATAATGAGAAACAAAATAAAGGCAGAGAGAACTTTCAGAGAGATGCTGTATGTACCCAGGTGAGTGGTAAGACCTGAGCTTAGAAAAATATGGAAATGAAAAGAAGGGTTATCTATTACAGCTATAATGGATTAGATGCAGGGAAGTAAGTAAGAAGATGGTATGAACATACTGACCTGAGAATGATCTGGAGATTAGCAGAAAAAGTAAAGACAGGAATAAAGAGAGAGTTGGCTAGAAGATTTTGTTTTGAGATGCTTATGTGAATATACAGATTTTCAATATTCACTATTCATTCTGCATATCTCATTATTCACTGTAAAATAGGTTCCACATACGTTAATGGAATGATGGGTATGTTTAAAATATAGATATGAATTTCCTGTATTAATGGCCTGACATGCTGTGCATGATTCTGCCTTTTATGAAGTTTTCAGTCTCGTGCAGTTCATGGAATTAGAATCTGAAACTTGAACAGAATTCAGGGTCAGTGCTGTTGGTTTAGGTACAGCCCACATGGGAATAATTGAGGCCAAAAAAGTAGCAAAAAGGGTTAAGAAAGAAACTTTCAGACTACAAGGAGTTGGAGGTGAGGAAGGAGAAATGGGGGTAAATTAATTTTGAGAAGTTTAATGGTTAATATGGAAAATATATAATAAAAACTCAAGGAGCTATACAGGATTGAGATTATATTTCTTTGAAGGAAATGGGCTACTTGGATTTACCTTAGGGGCCAATGGAGGAGTATTTCAATATATAAAATAAAGGAGTGGAAGGAGTTCATCTCATAAAAGCTGAAATAGAACGGTTGGTCCCAAGTGGGAAAAAACCTCTCAGGATTCTGTTTATACTGAGGCTTGTTTGAATCTAGTGTTTGGACATGCAAATTAGCTTCTGAAGGCTAGAGAGTTGGGGTTTTGAAAAATTTATCTCTACAGTGTGTTCACATTGAATTTCCTCTAAGTTTTTTGAACTTTTTTTTTTTTTTTTTTAGATTTTATTTATTTGTCAGAGAGAGAGAGAGGGAGAGAGAACGAGCACAGGCAGACAGAATGGCAGGCAGAGGCAGAGGGAGAAGCAGGCTCCCTGCTGAGCAAAGAGCCCAATGTGGGACTCAATCCCAGGACACTGGGATCATGACCTGAGCCGAAGGCAGATGCTTAACCAACTGAGCCACGCAGGCGTCCCAGTTTTTTGAACTTTTAAAAAGAAAATAGTGTTTCCTGTGATGCTTCTCTTGATGTTTTACACGACTCGAGACTGTCATACTCGTATTTACTATTATGTGTTTAATAAAGACTACCTCGCATTTATTATAGTAAAGCCATGAGCTGGATGTCTACTGGAGGTACAGGTTGTTCAGATATGTTAGGTTTAGCTATTTCTCTGCTCTATAGCGTCAAAAATCGACGAATGGAAATATAGGAAAATACCCTAAGATATTTCTGCCCCTTTTGCTTTAGGCTTTGATGTGTACGGTGTAAGAGAATGGTCGAGTTTCATTTTTCTACATATAGCTGTCCAGTTTTCCCAGCACCATTTATTGAAGAGACTGATGTGATTCGTTAACACTTCTCGTCTGTGTTTGGGTTGCAGGGCTGCCAATTTATATTTCCTGTTTCTAGCGGTCTTGAACTGGGTGCCTTTGGTAGAGGCCTTCCAAAAGGAAATCACGATGCTGCCTCTGGTGGTGGTCCTGACCATTATTGCAATTAAAGATGGTTTGGAAGATTACCGAAAATACAAAATTGACAAACAGATCAACAATTTAGTAACTAAAGTTTACAGTAGGTAAGTGTACCGGGAGCTGGGCTGGGGAGTACACGTGTGTGCTTTAGAAACATGCGGAAGGCTGCTTTCTTCCCCCTTACATGCGATCAGGATCCTTTTGGGGATGGTGATGGTGATCGTGGTGATGTTTACAACTAGTATTTATTAAGGATCTGCAGTGAATTTAATTCAGGGGTCCTAATAGAACCAAAATGTACAGATGGTCCTGATTAATGATGGTCTGATTTAGGATTCTTTGACTTTACGGTGTTTCAAAGGCAGTATGCATTCAATGGAAACCTTACTTCAGAATTTGATTTTGACCTTTTCCTGGGCTAGCTGTGTGGTAAGATATTCTCATGATGCTGGGTGGCAGCAGGGAACCTCATTCGCAGTCAGCCCGGTGATCACAAGGGTAAACAATGAATCATTTTGTACCCATAGAGCCACTCTGTTTTTTTTTTTTTTTTTTTTTTCCGATTTCAGTATAGTAGTCAATAAATTAATGAGATAGTCAACACTTTATGATAAAAACAGGCTTTATGTTGGATGATTTTACCCAACTGTAGGCTTCTGTAAGCATTCTGAGCATGTTTAAGGTGGGGGGGCTAAGCTATGATGTTCACTAGGTTAGGTGTATTACGTGTGTGTTCCACATGTGTATTCAACTTGCAATGAGATTATTGGGATGTAACCCTTTTTATAAGTCAAGAAAGATCTCTGTTAGCCATTGTCAGTCCAGGAGCTGATAAAGCAAATGCATCTGTAATTTACATATAAGTGGATCTGAAAGAATTAAACTTCATAAGAAGGAAAGCAAGCAGATACTTTTTAATCCTGGATGTTAAAATTTGGGATTAAGAAGAGGATGGAGGGCACCTGGGTGGCTCAGTGGGTTAAGCCGCTGCCTTCGGCTCAGGTCATGATCTCAGGGTCCTGGGATCGAGTCTTGAATCGGGCTCTCTGCTCAGCAGGGAGCCTGCTTCCCTCTCTCTCTCTCTCTCTGCCTGCCTCTCTGTCTACTTGTAATCTCTCTCTAATCTCTCTCTGTCAAATAAATAAATAAAATCTTTAAAAAAAGAAGAGGATAGAGTATGAAAAATATGAATGGATATGTAAAACAAGATAGAAAAGAAGAAAAATATAAGATCTATCCATGGTGGAAAAGGATCCTGAAAAATGGGGAAGAGTGTTCTTTTTTGTACACAAAATTAGAAGCTTATAATAAAACCCTTCCCATTGCAGCAGCAGAAAACATTCATAATAGGAGGTCTTTTCTGAAGCATATTTGCTTATCACGGAGACTTGTATCTCCAGTATTTATTAAACAGAAAGAATGTGTAGGTAAGAATAGTCTATAAAGGTGAGTTTTGAACTGTGTCATATATTGTAAATCTACATTTACAAGTTATACATATGACACTAGTATTCAGAGACGACTAACTATCACACTGCCATATTCTTCCTCTAAATTCTGTGTGCATTGTGTGTATTTTACAAAGTTTAGATTGTACTCCATGTATTTTTATTCTGATTGTTTTAGCCTAATATTGCACCACAAACATTTCCCATGTCTTTATGGAAATGAAATTTTCAATTTTCATACTTTTATGAAAACGAATTACAAAGTTTGTCATTTTTTTCCCCAAGATTTTATTTATTTATATGATAGGGAGTGACACAGTGAGAGAGGGAACACGAGGAGGGGGGGATGGGAGAGGGAAAAGCAGGCTTCCCGCTGAGCAGGAAGCCCAGTTCGGGGCTTGATCCTAGGACCCCAGGATCATGACCTGAACCAAAAGCAAACGGTTAACGACTGAGCCACCTAGGAATCCCCAAAGTTTGTGTTATTAATTGGTGTCCCCTTTCATGAGAAATGTATCTGCTTTTTTGAAAGTCATCATTAGGTCAGTTGTGTGAAATTCTGAATCTAAGATGTTATTTGCTTTACAGACAAGGTTATAATGTCACTCCCCCCTACCTCCCATATTGGGGGTAGGCAGGCTTGTGCAGTGTTCTGAGGATACTGAGTGTACTGACTTGGTCTGAGCAGGCAAGCAGCTATCGGAGCAGTGATGAGAAATGAAGAGAGAGGGAGTTTGAGGCCTCCTGTGGAGGGACTTCGAACACCAGGCCATTCCTTGAACAGTGTATTAATCAGTGTTGTCCAGAGAAATAGAACCAACAGGAATGAGATTTATAATCAGGAATCAGCTCACGTGATAATGGAGGCTAAGAAGCCCCAGTGTCCGCAAGATGACGTCTCAGGAAGGCCAGCAGTGTGGTGTGAAGGCCTGAGAGCCGCAGAGCTGATGGTCTAGAGTCCAGTCCCGGTCTGAAGGCCGGAGAGCTGGGGATGCCGAGGTGAGGAGATCAGTGTCCCAGCTCAAGCATCAGGAAGGCAGAAAGTAAATTCAACTTTTCTCTGCCTTTTTGTTCTCAAGGGATTGGATGATACCCACCCACACCGAGGAAGGCCCTGTGCTTTTCTCAGTTCAATTTGAGGCTAATTTCTCCCAGAAACTCTCTCCCAGACACACCCAGAAGTAATGTTTAACCAGTGTCTGGGCATCCCTAGTCGAGCGGACCCTTAAAATTAACCATCACAGATATTTTCCTTTAGTGGTAGAGAATCCACAGTGTCTCCCTGATCCGACAGAAACCCCCGAATGTGGGGGGTGGTGTGGGCGATGAAAGAACTCTCCTGAGGCAGAACACAGGAGACAGGGAGCTGCGGGCTGGACAGCGGAGGAGACTGTCTGCCATGAGGCAGCTTGTGGGGGTTGTTTTTAAAGGGGGAAGGTGAGGAGGTCTGGGGACATATCGAATTTCTCCCTTTTTTGGTAATTGGGCCTGGTTTTAAGTAGCTCATTGTTCAGTTAAGGCTTATGGATATTTTCAGGGGGGTCCCTGTTGGGCCTGCCTGTATTCAGCCTGTGGGTTACCATGGGCCCTTTTGCCGGTGTCAAGTTTCCCTATCCCTCAAGCCTGTTCCTTAAAAGCAGCCCTCTACAGAATCCATCTTTTTTTTTTTAACTTTTTATTTAAATTCAGTTAGTTAATACACAGTGTAATACTAATTTCCCTTGTGCAGTAGTGATTTAACACTTCTGTGCATCACCCAGTGCTCATCACAAGTGCCCTCCTTAATTCCTAACACCGATTTCTCCCATCCCCCACCCACCTCCCTTCTGGTAACCATCAGTTTGTTCTCTGTAGTTGAGAGTCTGTTTCTTGGTTTGGTTGTGTATCTGTCTCTCTCTCTCTCTCCGCACCCTCTCCCCTACCCTTTGCTCCTTTCCATCTTTTGAGCAGAGAAGGAATGTGGTGAAAGCTGTGCTTTAAGAATATTGGTCTGCTCGAGTCTTGGGAGTAGCCTCTACAAATGGGGTAGATATACCTCTCTTAATCAGTCCAGGGCATTACTGGGGGTAGGTGCAAGGGACAGGAAGGGGTTCATAGAAGAGATGCTGTGAAGAAGAACCCAATTAAATTTGGTGAACTTTCTTGACTTTTGAGCCTTGGAGAATGAAAGTACCACTGATAGAAATAGGGAGCATTAAATTCACCTCAGGCAGGATGAATTGGAAATGAGAGCGAGACAGGCATCCAGTGGAAATGCCTCACAGGCAAATAGGAACACGCTACGGGAGTTCTAGTTGGATGGAAAGGCTATAGTAAGAAATTTTGAAGTCATCAGTCTGGTTAGAGGTGATTTTGAAGTGAGAAGTTTGACTTGAATCCCCAAGGGAGAGAGTGGGAAGAGCTAGAAGTCAGAGCTTTGAACCCAGAGGATGGCAAACACCTCCTTCAGCCTCTGAGTTGACTTGACAGGTTCCCTTAGACAGATGCTGCCCCTCTTTCTTCTGACATCTCAAGAGTACTTGATACATTTCTTGTATCGACTTTAGTGTTCTTGTGTAAACTCTATATTCTTAAGATTGTAATTCTAAATTGGTCAGACTAGAGATTTTCTTCTATTTTAGTTACCAAGTCTGAACAAAAGACATTTAGGTTCAAAAGTCTAGTTTTCTAATAACAAGTATATCTTGGGTGCCTGGGTGGCTCAGTGAGTTAGGGCCTCTGCCTTCAGCTAAGGCCATGATCCTGGGGTCCTGGGATCGAGCCCCACATCGTGTTCTCTGCTCAGCAGGGAGCCCGCTTCCCTTCCTCTCTCTATGTCTGTCTCTCTGCCTCCTTGAGATCTCAGTCTGTCAAATAAATGAATAAAATATTTTTTTAAAAAAGTATATCTTGAACAAATTTAAGGCTCTTTTGACTGACCAAGAGTTCTACTAGATGATGGAATTTTTGTTTTATTTACTTTAGGGAGAAAAGTAACTCAGAGTCTTATCCTGATAGTAGAATTGTCTTCCATTTTATGTGAGCCACAGAGGAAATGGTTGGGGCACGCTGCTCTCTGTAAAGAGATACTTAAGCTGAAACCTGAAGGATTCTGAATTCTGTTCATTACTGGAATTCTTCAGTGACTTTGTCAATATCCATTTTAAAGATCTAGAAACAAAACTAACTTTTTTTTCTCCTTTATAAGATGATGGGACTCAGACAAGGAAAAATTGGGTCTATTTTATTTTCTGATACTCATGTTTGATCTAAAGCTAACCAGAAAAACTGATGTATTATGTAGAAAACTAAAAATAATAGGAAAAGCTCATGGTTTTTGTTTTAAAGTCATGAGCATTTTACTAAAACACTGCTATGAATCATTTGATGACATTTATGTCTTCCTCATATGCCAGAGATAGAGAGGTGATCGATACAGTCTTACCCCCCCAAATAGCTTAGGAAATAGTATTTTAAAATGATTATATGATGAACAAAGTTCAGATTTTGACCAATTTGAAAATTACCCAGCAATACCAAATTAAGCCAATGGGAAGAATGCTTCTTATATGTATTTTTAAATACAGGTTCTTGTCTATAAATGATTGTTGACCTTTAGTGCTAGTTTAAAGTTGGTCATTGTGTTTGTTTGCTTTTCTAAGTTCTAAATAAGTTCTAATCCTGATTTTCTCAGTCAATAGCTATATTTAGCCTTCGGCAAATTTCATAAACCCCCCTTCCCTTCGTTATGAATATAATAGTAATAAAACAGTAAGCGATAGAATCTAGCCCTTTCTAAGTGCTAAGTGCAAGGTTAGTAATAACTTAACTGGAGTTTGCCACATTATCAAGTTATTTAATCAGTATCTGAGAACTCTTTAGGATATACTGCATGATTTTTTAAAGATTAAAATTGCATAGTGGGAGACCCTGCATCATTTTTTCTCAGGTGTCCTTTTGGACATAGTCCAGATCTATTTTAAATGATTAGCATATAAACTTACAGATAAGATGCAACATTCTGTTCAGTTGTTTAAGGTCTCTCCCAAAATACCACTTCATAATTGCATTTCATAATAGAATCTCATAACTCTTTGTCCTTTTATCTGTTAGTCTATGTAATTTGCTTTTGTTTGGTATTGCAGAATAAATAATACCTTTCTCCAAGAACAAGAATTTGTTCTTGGAACAAATTACAAGGATAAAAAGAAGTAAAGGTAGGTTATAAGATCATGCCTTGTTGATTTAAATATACTAACTTAAATTCCTGTGAAATACAAAGCCATCACTTTAGAGAACAAATTATTCCTCAACAAAATTAAGGTGAAAGTATGAAGCCATTAAATTTTGCAAGCTTTTGGAAGAAGCATATTAACATTTCTGTGCAGATAATTTGATTCTTATTTGTAATATGTGGTCTTTCACACGGTGCTTGTCTTTGGGCAAATATCTTGGGAAATAACAAACACTAATATAGGAATTAAACATTTAAACTTTATTATACCTCTGTTAAGTTGGAATGAGCTATTATGGAAAACCTAACTTTCTCAATATTGCTTTTCAAATGGCAGCCATTTATAAAGTTTTAAGTTCTGTTGCAAGGATAATAGAAGTGTGTTGAAAACAAGACTATTAGTCACTTAACAAATTTGAGTGCCTTACTGTGGGCACTGAGAGCTTGAGATTTAAAGGAAAAATGGATTAAAAAAAATAGATACAGTGCCTTCCGTCCAGGACCCTACATTATTTTTTGATTTTTAAAAATCACTGTCTTGATTTTAGGAGTTTCAAAATACTGGTGATTGTTAACCTTTTAGGGTTATCTCATAAATTCATGAATCTCATAAATTCATAGAATTTCATGCTTCTTAAAACAAGACTAAATATCAGTGGCCTTCTAAGGTAATCAACCTTTTGTGTGATGTTTTCAAAAGTGATGGTTCTTCAAATTCGCTTTCTAATATACAACTAAAATATTTTTTATTTGGTGGTCAGTAGTAAGTGACTATAGCTGAAGTAAAGTCTACTTCTTGAGAGATGGGCTCTGGAGCCACCAGCTTTGTTTTAAATCCCAGGACCGCTTAGAAGCTTGACCTTGAGCAAATTACTTAACTTAACCAAAACCAGTTTTTCTCATTTGTAAAGGAAAGGGGGGTCAGGGATCACAGTTCATTTATAGAACCAACCACATAACATTGATACAAAAATCAGCTGGTGAATATCAAGCATCTGATAAGTCTTTGCTGTTATGCAATGATTATTCATTATTTGCTCATTGTAATTTTTTTAGCATTTTATGGGAAAATGCTAAAAAAAAAGAGAAAAATTTGTTCATAATTCTACTCTTTCTCTCTTTAAGTTTGTTAAAGCAAGAAGTAGAAGTTTACATTCTCCACCCTTCCTTCTTACCCCTCCCCTACCTCCCACCTCCCACTCCAGTGGAATCACTGTTAATAGTCCAGCGTGCCCTTCCGTATGTTTCCCAAGGCTTATGCAGCAGAGTTGTGTGATCTTGAACTCTTAAAGAAGTGAAATGGGTCTGGAAGTTTGCCTGAAGGAGGGATTGTGAGAGCCACGTTCTGTCCAATGAGAGTAGTTCAGAAGCACAAACAATCAAGCAGATGCAAGAAATTCTAGCTGAACATTCAGGCTGTGGGAGAAGAAGGTCTGCTTACTAGTTTTAATTCTTTATTGGACACGGAAGTATAATCTCATTTTGAGTCTACCACAAGAGAAATCTTCAGAGCTAGTTAAATGCGGCAGTGAACATTGTCACTGGCTGGCAGTTGCTTTCACACACGTGCTCTCTCTTGCCCTGTGTCTTTGTGCCCTGACTGATACACTGCCCCACCTTTCTTCACCTGAGTCATTCTTGGTCATCCTTCAAAACTCACCTCCTCATCACCTACACACCCCAACTATTGGTTCTTGTAGTAAACTGGGCATCCTTAGCTCTCTTTTATGAAAGTACTTTTTGTGTGTCTTTTTCTAATTTCAACCATAACTTGTATAGGGTGGGGATGGTATATTAGCCATTTGTGTCTTCTTAACACCTAACATAGTAACTGGCATAAATTAAGGTCTATAGATGTTTATTGACCGGGAGTAGCTAGCTGTTGAGCAAATTAGGTAGTTTTTTGAAATCCTGGTGTAGACTCCAAATAGGGAAAAATGAAATTAATTATGAAATTGACGTCATTTAAATTTGGTTCCAATGTAGAATAAATAAACTTGTCCTTGAGAGGAATTGTACTTCTTATGTTTGAAAGAAAAATAAAATTCCTAACAAGAGTCAAGTCTGGCTTCTCCTACTATCTTTACAAATTCTTGGCAAATTTTCCTTGTAGCTTTCCTCATAGAAAAAGTAGAGGCTATGAAGCATGAATTATGTTACCTCCCATCCCCTCTGCATCATTCACATTTTCACCTTTCAACTTTCTTCTGACCTCAGAGGAAGAGGCAACTACTCCCTTTATTGCAATAGGAGTCCTTTCCTCTCTTGTTAATCTCATTTCTTATTTCGTCATAGCCTCCACCAGCATCCCCCACTCAGTGCTCTGTCTTCTACCTTGCCTGTTCCATGGACTCCTTCCCTACAGCTCATGTTCATGTCCAATTAATCTCATCCTTTATCCTTTGTCTTACCTTTCATTGCAGTGACTACCTTTACCCTTTACTTCCTTTCATAGAGAAACATGAAATATTCTACTTCTTAAATATTTAACTTCTATTCACTCTCTGATTCATGGAGGTCTCACTTCCTTTTTCACACTTTCAGCAACAATTTCACTCTATCAGCCTTTTCCATAGTCAACAGACATCCTAATCACTGAATGCCATAGGCTTGGCCCCTTTACAACTCCACTATGATTACTCCCTATTTAAGGTTTCTTTCTCTCTAGATTTCTCTGGTATTATTTTCTCTTGGGTGTCCTTCCACTCCTTTATTACCTTAAAGTCTCCTTCTGTAAGGAATCTCGTGTCCTTACCTGATGTCACCTGCCCTCTGTGTACCTAGGATTACCACATTTCTGTCTGGACCCATGAGCAGAAGATCAGAACCCTCAAATTCCTGCACATCCTCGGTTTCACATCTTGCTTCAGATAAAAGCTTTCCAATCTCTGTTTATTATCTGCCTTCTCACGCATCAGTTGCTTCGAAAATTTGAGATGTAGCGAAAGGCACCATTCGTCATCCCATCATATAAGTTAGAAACTGTAGAGTCATGCTTGATAACACCTTTGCATGCAGTCCAGTCATAAAATGTGGTGTAGTAAGTCCTAAAACATATAGTAAGTAAAAAAATCGAAATATGTCTTGAATTATTCTAATGTTTATCCCTGCTGCTACCTCCTCAATTCTGACCATCCTCCTCCTTCTCCTGAATTATTTAAATAATTTTACATTGGTTTTGGCCATTCCTACATCAAACTAGCTGGACACCCAAAGTCCACTCATTATTCTGTTACAGGAGTTAGTAAATAGTAGTATCACATCCTTCTTCAGGTGAACCTTGTGACTCCCCATTTTTCTATGGAATGAAATCACTACTCATAGAACTGAATCACTATTCATTAGAACTGAGCCTTTGAAATATGACCCATACTTGTGTTTTTGGATGTTCTCTCTTACTTTCTTCCATGAAGAGTGAACTGGTCTGTACAAACTCTAGAAAAAAGAATGATAAGGACAAAATCATTGATTTTACCTTTCTCCGTGAACTAACCAACTCTTTAGGTAATCAAGGATTTCCTTTAGTTGGATTCAATCTGGTGCATTAGATATTTTGGGAAAATAAGCCCTGAAAATGTATTTCTTCAGTAGCCCCTGAAGCTAGATATTTCTTGAAATGACTGATACAATTCTATAGAGCAGAAAGTATACAAGTGTTGGCCTAAGGTGGCATTTCTATTTATTCTGATGCATAATTTAGAATATAGCTCTCTCCCAGGCATCTTTGACAATGAGTCTGAATATTTAGCTCCACAAATATAATTGGAACTAAATCTTTACTTTTGAAATAAGTGTATTTTTGTCACAAATACCAGTTCTTTATGGTTATTTGGTAGGCAGTAGGGGAATGGTATGGCCTTCCTGATATTGGCTGGTGACATTGTATATGAAATGCTGTTTAACTTGTCAATAGGATATTCGGTGATACAGATTTCCTTGTTCTACTCTAAGGAAATGCTTTCTGAAGCACAGTTCAGGCAGGTTAGTATGAAAAGGCATGAGAAGTATGGCAAAAACTTTAACATAGAACAGGTATTTAAAGCAAGACAACCTCGAATGATGTATCTTTCCTTTAAAATTGAATATATATGGGGGAAAACTATGCTTTTGAAAAGGGTTAATGTTTTCCATCCTTCTTTCTAGCGACCAGCTGTGGCGGACTCAGGACTGTTTTACCAGTAGTTCTATTAAGTGATAATTAGAGGTGTTCACGGTAGTATAATGATTTTTAAAATGTCGAGTATCTTATTCATTTTGTTTTTATTTTACTTCTTTGGTGTTTTATTTAATTCATTCTACCAGACAGACAGGAAGCGCTCTGAGTGTAGATGTTTCTCGTGTATTTCCGGATCCTTGATACCTGCAACAAGAGCGAGCGCCCAGGGATTGAGATATATGTGAATTAACCCAGCAGGTGTTCATTTTATTCCAGTTACACTCAAACAGCATAATAATTCAAAATCTCCTGGGACAGAAGAGTTGAGAAATAGGTTTCATTAGCTCAATAGCTAAATTTTCAGGTGAAGCAAATTCTGGAATTCAGGTTTTCTCTGGCTTCCCTTTTAACATTTAGTAGATTAAAATTCACCCTAATTCTTTAACCATGCTTTAAATTACACACACAACTTAAAAAATAAGATTACATATGTTTCTGTCTTCATATCCTCTTTACGCTTTTGTTTCCCCCGATGTCAGGAAAGAGAAAAAATATGTCGACCAATGCTGGAAAGATGTTGCTGTTGGGGACTTTATTCGCCTTTCCTGTAATGAGGTTATTCCTGCAGACATGGTCTTACTTTTTTCTACCGATCCAGATGGAATCTGTCACATTGAGACTTCTGGGCTTGATGGAGAGAGCAATTTAAAACAGAGGCAGGTGGTTCGGGGATATGCAGAGCAGGTAAATAATGTGTTCTCAGCTGGTGACTTATTAACATTTTTCTTTTCAGAAGATTTTCACAGGTACATATAAGGAAATTTTTAAATTCATGTTTACAATTACAAAATAGAATCCCAGAGGACTTAATCCATTTCCAGCTATCTGTGGAAGTGTTTTATAGACAATAGAATAGAATGACTTTGAAGTTCACATATTTTAGTCTGGCAATCCTATATTTTTTGGAACTAAATGAAAGGAAATGGAATTATTTTGCAATTTGGAGAATTATTTTGCAGTGGAAATAATCACCTTCTGTTCCTAAAATCTGTAATTGCAACTATACCTGGACCTTTTGAGATTTGTGTAGCTTCTCGTGCCACAGAGCTTCTAGACCTTTCTAAATCCTGCTGTGATGAGGGAAACAAGAATTTGAAAGTTATGTTAACATGAGTTTGAATGAATTCCTGCTCTGCTGTTTAATTACTGTGTGACCTTGGGCAAATCACTTATTCAATTTATCAGCTTATCTTAAAATAGAAATAATGTGTCTGCCTCATAGCTTTGCTGTGAGAGGTAAATTAAGTAATATACGTAAAAATGTCATGCGTGGATACTGCTTACGTGCCAGTTTCCTTTCGCTTTCTCTGGAAACACTTGAGATGAAGTATTATTTTAAAATTTAATGATCTTTTTAAAACTCAACTGTTAAGTCAGGTTTCCTTCGTCTAGTAAACTAAAAAGTATTTTAGCTGCATAAATGCCCTGATCTTCAGTAAATTTCATACTCTGATGGAACAGTGGGCCATGTCTCTGTGTCTGGATTTAATTTAGATCCTGTGATTGATATGCCTCTCAGCTTGTCATTGTCATTTTTGTGAGCATTTATGTAACTAAAACATTGGTAAAAATCTTACACAATTTGAGATTCTCAAATTGTGTAAGTACCAGCTTTGAGGGTGACGTCTGTTGATTAATCATCACTCTTTGGGTTCAGTTAGAGTCAGCTGGGTTCAGTTCAGGGTCAGTGCTCTGGAATCCCATGACCTGGTTTTCAGTCCTGTTTCTAAACACTGCCTTGTGTGTGGAAACCTATAGCAAATTATTGTTCTTCTTTGTGCCTCTCTGTCTTTATCTGTTAATTAGACCTAACTATAACACCTACCTCATGGGGGTTTAAAGAAGAAATTAATATATTTAAAGTACATAGTTGAGATTCTAGTACATCAGAAGAACTCAAAAACTGATTAACAAATCAAATCATATGATTATATAACTCAGATTTTTCATACATTTGCTGTGGTATGTTAATACATTACAAGCTATATCAGTAGTATTTCTTTTATTAGGCAAATATTTCATAGAAAAACAAGGAAATGAGATAAAGTTCCCATGGCTTATTCTTCGTGAATCCATGCCTGTGTTCTAGAAGCACACTTTGCTTATTTGCTCACTGGTTTTATCAAGCATTCTTAAATTCTCATTCAGTCCATTAGAGAATTTTGTAAGATGCTGCTGTCCAGCTTATTTTTAAATTTTTGAATAAAGTATGCTGGGATTAAATATTTATGTGCTCAGAATGTTCATTTATATGCTTAATCTCAGACACTTCCTGCATGATTAAAGAATAACAACAGAGTATCTTCAGCTTTTCAGTGCTTTCTATGTAAGAGAGTGTTTGCTATAGGAGTAGAAGGTCTCCTTTACAGAGTCCTGCGTGGATTCCAGTGTATGATTCAGACCTTCTTATTACCAGTAGATGCCTATGAATGTTCTGGGACCGGCCCAGTCCTACTCAGTCATTTGTGATTATGCCTGTACTTATCTTCATTTTCTTCATTTGGGTAATTCGTGACATAAATTTTGTGGCAAGAATGAATTAGTTTTATCTTAAAGAGCTGGTGGGAGGATTAAACACTTAAATATCAATTTTGTAAGATGCTGATGTCCAGCTTATTTTTAAATTTTTAAATAAAAATTTCAGGGATTAAAATCAATACAATAATCAAGATAGTGTCGTTTTGACATAAAGACAGACCAGTAGATCGGAAGACATTGGAAGAATATAGAGTCCAGAAATGATCCACACATTTACAGGCAACTGGTTTTTGTTATCCATTAATGTGCCTTTGACAAACTTACACAAGCAATTTAATAAAGAAAGATTACTGTTTTCAGCAAATGATGCTGTAACAATTGGATGTTCACATTATAACAAATAAACTTCAATATGTGCTCAGAATGTTCACATATATGGTTAATGCAAATAAAGTGGTATACATAAAAATGTCATCTTTTTGGCATTGACTTCTTCATGTGTTGTGATTTTACATGTATAAATAGTTACTTATCTTTTTTTTTAGGACTCTGAAGTTGATCCAGAGAAATTCTCCAGTAAGATAGAATGTGAAAGTCCAAATAATGACCTGAACAGATTCCGAGGCTATCTGTGAGTGATACATGACTTAACCCTCTTGGTGTGAGTGAAATTGTGTATTGCAATTATATTTAATTAACTCAGTAAAATTCTTGTGTCTGTATATCCAAGTTAAATCACCAAAGGCCATGTGTTTAGCCATCTATTAATTTAGCTTTATCGTAATTGTTTAGTTAAATATTTACTTATGTGTGATTTAAAAACAATAAGAAAATCTTGTTCTTAAAATAATTGTAAAAAGTCTCTGTCAGTAGTGTGAGAATGTTTTCCACAATCTCTGTAGTAAGCCCAAGACATGGTGTTTGGAAGGAGGTGTCTGGAAAGAACTGGCAATCTAGGTGACAAGATAGTGTCCTCCTGCAGAATTAGAGTACCAGGTGGATATTTGGCTACTTAAGTGCTTTATGCCTTGAACCAAGTTATTTACTCTTTTCAAGCTTCAGTTTCCTGAGAGGAAACAATTTAAGAGGAGACAATTAGACCTGCTTCATAGTGGTGATCTTAAGAGAAAATGGTAGAGAAAATTTCCAACACCAGAGTTACCCTGATTCCAAAGCAGACAAAGACATTTAAAGAAAGACCAGTATTCTGCATGAACATAGATGTAGAAATTCTGCACAAAATTATAGCAAATCGAATCCCACCATGTCAAAAGGATAACACATTGTTACCCACTGGGACTTATTCCAAAAATGCAGGGTTGGTTTAATATTAGAAAATCACGTGATGTAATCTACCATATTAATAAACCATAATTAACAAATTGAAAAAGAAAGACCACTTTTCTGATCATCTCATGGATGTAGACAAAGCATTTGACAAAATCTAACTTCCATTCTTGCAAACTGGAAATAGAAAGGAACTTTCTTAACCTGATAAAGGCATCTATGAAGAACCTACAGTTAGAGTCATTCTTAATGGTGCAAGACTAAAGGCTTTTAAATGTTTTTCCCCTTAGATCAGGAGGAAGACATGGATATTTACTCTTACCACTTTTATTCAAGATTGCACAGCTGGTTCTAGCTGGTGCAGTCAGGCAAGGAAAGGCAATAAAAGCTATCAAATAAGAAAGAAGTAAAACTGTCTTTTATTTATAGATGCTTTTATGTTCTTTGTGGAAAATCTGATAAAATGTATAAGAATTTAATAAGTGAATTTAGGGGTGCCTGGGTGGCTCAGTGGGTTAAAGCCTCTGCCTTCCATTCAGGTCATGATCCCAGGGTCTTGGGATGGAGCCCCACATCGGACTCTCTGCTCAGCAGGGAGCCTGCTTCCCCTCCCCCCTCTCTGTATCTGCCTTTCTGCCTGCTTGTGATCTCTATCAAATAAATAAATAAAATGTTAAAAAAAAGTAAGTGAATTTAACAGTGTTGTAGGAAACATCAACATATAGAAATCAATTGTATTTCTATATATTAGCAATAAGCAACCATATATTGAAATTTTTCAAAATACAACTTATAATAGCATCAGAAAAAATGAAATACCCGAGGATAATTTTGACAAAAGATGTGAAAGACCTGCACCCTCAAAACCACGGAACATTGCTGGGAGAAATTAAAGACCTAAATAGTTGGAAAGATGTATGTTGTTCATGGGTTGAAAGACTCAATATTCTTAGGGTGTCAGTTTGTCTCCAAATTGATCTTTAGATTTAGTGTAATCCCAGTCAAAATCCCAACATGGTTTTGGGGTGTTTTTTGTTGTTGTTGTGTTTTTTGGTCTTTTTTTTTTTTAAAAGAAGGGCAAAAGCATGAACAGACACTTCTCCAAAGGAAGCATACAAATGGCTAACAGACACATGAAAAAGTGTTCAACATCAGGGAAATTCAAATCAAAACCACATTAAGATACCCCCTTATACCAGCTACAATGGCCAAAATTAACAAGGCAGGAAACAACAAATGTTGGAGAGGATGTAGAGAAAGGGGAACCCTGTTGTTGGTGGGAATGCAAGTTGGTGCAGCCACTTTGGAAAACAGTATTGAGGTTCCTCAAAAAGATAAAAATGAGCTGCCCTATGACCCAGCAATTGCACTACTGGGTATTTACCCCAAGGATACAGATGTAATGAAAAGGGGCACGTGCCCCCTAATGTTCTTAGCAGCAATGTCCACAATAGGCAAACTGTGGAAGGAGCCAAGATGCCCTTCAACAGATGAATGGTTAAAGAAGATGTGGTTCATATATACAATGGAATATGACTCAGCCATCAGAAAGGACGAATACCCACCATTTGCATGGACATGGATGGAACTGGAGGGGATTATGCAAAATGAAATAAGTCAAGCAGAGAAAGCCAATTATATAGTTTCACTTATATGTGGAACATAAGGAATAGCATGGAGGACATTAGGAAGGGAAAAATGAAGGGGGCGGGGAACCAGAGGAGAAGATGAATCATGAGGGACTGTGGACACTGGGAAACAAACCGAGGGTTTCAGAGGGGAGAAAGGTGGGGGGGATGGTTTAGCCCAGAGATGGGTATTAAGGAGGGCACGGATTGCAAGGGTGTTGTATGTAAACAATGAATCGTGGAGCACTACTTCGGAAACTAATGAAGTGCTATATGGTGACTAACATCACATAAAAAATAGAAGTAAAAATTAAAGAAATCAACAAGTTTATTCTGAAAATTTATATGGGGATGCAAAGGACCTATGTTAACTTAAAACAACTTTGAAAAGAAGAACAGAGTGGGAGGGCTAACACCACCTGATTTCAAGGCTTCTTATAAAGGTACAATAATCAAGTTAGTGTCGTTTTGACATAAAGACAGACCAGTAGATCAGAAGACATTGGAAGAGTATAGAGTCCAGAAATGATCCACACATTTACAGGCAACTGGTTTTTGTTATCCATTAATGTGCCTTTGACAAACTTACACAAGCAATTTAATAAAGAAAGATTACTGTTTTCAGCAAATGATGCTGTAACAATTGGATGTCCACATTATAACAAATAAACTTCAAGCCCTACCTCTCACTGTGTAAAAAACTTAACCAAAAATGGAGCCTATGGTTAAATGTAACCCTGCTTACACAAAGAGGAGACATAAGGGATATCTTTGAAACCTTAGGTTAGGCAAAGATTTTTTGGATACAAGACCCAAACTGCAATCCAGAAAAGGACAAAAAATACAAAAAAGAACTTCATCAAAATTAAAACCGTTTTCTCTTCAATGACACTGTTCAAGTGAATGAAAAGATAAATCACAGACTGGAGGAGAATATTTGTGATGCATGCATCAGATGTAGGACTTGTGTTCAGAATATGTGTAAAGACATCTCAAAACTAAATAATAAAACAAACACTACAGTCTTTTAAATGGTTTAAAAAAGTTTGAACAGACACTTCACTAGAAAAGGTATGTAGATGACAAATAGCTATGTGAAAAGATACATGTTAAAACCACAACACAACTGCTAACAGTTAAAAAGACCCAAGTGTAGAAGCACTGGTGAGAATGTAGAGGGTCCAGAACACCCATATACCACTTGTGGGACCATATAAAGTACAGCCATGTTAAAAAACAATTTGGAAGTTTCTTAAGAAGTTAAACATATGCCCACTGTATGATCTGGCCATTCCACTCCTAGGGAGTTAGCTAAGAGAAAATAAAACATTTTTTTGTACAAAAACCTGCGCACAAATATTCATAGCAGCTTTATTTGTGAAAGTCCGGAACTGGAAACAACCCAAATGCCCATCAGCAGGTGCACGGTTAAATGAATTGGATAACCATACCATGTAATACTACTCAGCAAAAAGGAATTCACTGGTGATACACGCAACATGGGTGCACCTCAGAATACCACGTTCATCCGTGAAAGAAGCCAGGTGGAAAAGAATATATGCTATGTGATTTGATTTATATAATTTCTTAAAAATAAAAGCTAATTGATAGTGATGGGAAGCAGATGAGTGAGTGAGCACCTTAACCAAATTTCTGAAACTGGAGTCCTGGTCTACCTTGTCAACCTCTTTCTTCATCCACATTGGACATGATTTTTTTCTTACAAGACACATTGGAACATCATTTGTTGTTGTGGGTACTCAGTCTTGCCACAGAGCCCTTACCTAGTTCTAGGGCCCCAGTAACCCTCCTGACTCTCCAGTTATCACTTGACTCCAGATTCCCTAATGCTGTGGTTGCCTGCTCTTTGTTTTTTCCATTCCCGCTGGGCTTCTCTGATATCGGTCTATTTCAGGTGTGGTGCCTTACTTTCTGATTAGCATGGTCTGACCACTGGAATTGCCTTCCTCTTGGAATCCACATCCAAAAGATGGCTCCCTGTTTCCTCTCCCTCCCTCAGTGATTGGACTTCCCTGGGTCTGCTCTCTTAACACCTCAGTTGAGAGCTGGCTTCTGCAACGTGCAGGGAAGCATTGAATGAGTCAGCCCAGGTAGATACAATGATTTTAAGTGGAATTATTTTTATCTACCAGACTAGCTTCTTATCCCTTACTTGCTCTGTGTCCTGTTTTCTAAAATCAACCAAAATTGAGATGCTCACTTTCATATGGTGACTTTTCTAGTCTTCCAGGCAGAACTGACATTCTTCCTATTTGTGCCCACAGTATATACTGAATATCAGATTTCTGTCATAATAATATCTATAATAATTGTATTACACTTACATATTTCTTTATCAATCGCCTCCCCTTAGACCACAAGGAACCAAGACTGTGTGTGGTTGTCTGTCCCCAGCATCTGAGTGGGAGTGCTGGACATGTGGCAGATGTAACCTAGTTTCTTCAGTGGATGAGAGCTCTGTGTGGACAGTCCGTGCTTCATATAGAGTCCAAAGGTCCCACATCATTAGTGCCAAATATATACCTATCAAGGGCAGGATCTGTTTAATGCCGGGCAGACACAGTTAGGATGGGAGTTAGGCTTTGATCTAATGACAGTAACCTAGAGTGATGTAATGGTGGAAAATAAAGATCCCAAGGGGGGAAAAAAAAATCTAAAATCTTACCAAGAAACTTTGGAAATGCTTGTGTATGTTAAATAGGTTCGAAGTTTCTGGGGATAATGAATCCTAGATTGATGAGGATTGTGTGGTCCTTGCCTGGGAATACTACATGGAAATGTGAATGTTGGGACTTAAATTCTTCATCTGTAAAACCAGGAAGTCGAATTAAATTAAGCCCAAGGACACTACTGACCCTCACTATGACTCTGTGGTTGTCTGTACATAAAACCACATACACGAAGGAATGTAAGCATCTCAGAATAATATGTTTACAAATTACAGGAGTGAAGGGACAAATCAATTTTCTTTGTCATTTGTGGTATGAAACCTTCTTTGAAGAGTTATTTCCTTTTCCTTGCAATTCCAGATAACAATTTTCCTATATGTAAGAAAAAAGGAACAACTTACTGACTGAAGTATATTGCTTAGAAAACAGTCTAATTTTAATGCTGAAATAAAGAGGGCATTTTCAAAATAGGTGAAATACATTACTTTTTGCTTATTTAAAAACATTTCCAGTTATTTTTCTATTTTTGCCACTATTATAACTTAATCAACTAATTACTTTGATAATTTTTAAATTGTTTATTGCAGAACATTTCAAGCATGCAGAAGCCGGGAGAAAAATATAATGAACACCCAAATGCTCTCACCCAGTTTAAACTATTTCATAATTTTCCCAACTTTGTTTTAATTATCTTCCTATTTCTTCCCTCTTTGCATTTCATTGTAAATACTTCACTATGAATACATAGCAGTAAAGGACCAGAACCATAACATCATTATCACACCTAACTACATAAAGAACAATTTCTTGTTATCATTTAATACTTAGTTTTTGTTCAGACTTTTCCAGTTATCTCAAAAATTTTTTTGTTGATATTCTAGATATCAAAATTTTTTGTTAGATATCCTAACCAAGATCCAAACAAGGTCTGCCCATTTCACTTAATGGTTGACACGTCTCTAAATTTTTCCTCCCAGGAAATTAGGCCAGTTAGCCTGTAGAATGTATCCCTTTCTAGACTGAGCTGCTTGCCTTCTTCCTGAGTTGAGTCCTCCCTGCTTCTCCCTGTGCCCCCTTGCCGTCTATTTGTTGAATAAGCCAGGTCATTTTGCCTGCGGTTTACTGCACTTAGATTTTACAGACTGCATCCCTGTAGTGGTGGTGAACATTGTTTTCCGGCCCTCTGACTTCCTGTAAACTGTCTAGGAGCACTTTCTTTCTTTCCTTTTTCTTTTTCTTTTTTTAAATTTAATTTTATTTTTTCGGTGTTCATTCATTGTTTATGCACCATACCCACTGCTCCATGCAATACGTGCCCTCCTTAATACCCACCATTAGGTTCACCCAACTTCCCACCTCCCTCCCCTCCAAAACCCTCAGTTTGTTTCTCAGAGTCCACAGTCTCTCATGGTTCATCTTCCCCTCTGATTTTCCCCAACTCCCTTCTCCTGTCCTTCTTCCAATGTCTGCTGTGTTATTCCTTATGCTCCACAAGTAAGTGAAACCATATGATAATTGACTCTCTCTGCTTGACTTATTTCACTCAACATCATCTACTCCAGTCCCATCCGTGTTGATACAAAAGTTGGGTATTTGTCCTTTCTGGTGGAGGCATAATACTCCACCAGATACACCAATACACCAGTATATATGGACTATATCCTCTTTATCCATTCATCTGTTGAAGGGCATCTTGTCTTTTTCCAGTTTGGCAACTGTGGCCATTGCTGCTATAAACATTGGGGTACAGATGGCCCTTCTTTTCACGACATCTGTATCTTTGGGGTAAATACCCAGTAATGCAATTGCTGGGTCATAGTGTAGCTCTATTTTTAATTTCTTAAGGAATCTCCACACTGTTTTCCATAGTGGCTGCACCAATTTGCATTCCCACCAACAGTGTCAGAGAGTTCCAGGGCACTTTCAAATCTGATGAAAGAAATAGTTTCTATTTCTACAGAGGTAGACGTAGATATACACATATACATGCACGCAGGAAATATTGCATACAATTTCAAAGTCTTCACAGATCTCTTGATGCCATAGTCTCTAGGTTGATTTTCTGTTACAGAGGCTTGATTAGGACCCTTTGGAGACATCTGTTCCATACTATATGGAGGCCTGTGATGTCCCTTGTCTCATTGGTAGTTCTGTTAAGATTGGTGTTCTCTACCTTATCCTTTCATTATAAAATTCCTCATCAGTCTATCACCTAATGATTTTAGCAGCACAGTTTACCATGGCCTAGAACAATCCTTGATTCCATCCAGGTCGAAAATGGTAATTTCCTAATCGTATCAAGAACTTTATCCTTGTCTGTTACTAAGTAACCTGAAATACAGTTTGTACTTGAGTAACAGTTACTTATTTGGAATATTTCTGAGTTTTTGTAAAAGTTGACAATCGGTGAATAATGGAAAACAGGTAATTGAAACTTTTTGCATCTTTCTCTGAGCCAAAGCAAAATAACAAAAACAAATGGCCCAGAGATTTGAAATCTTTCTTGTGAACTGCTCGACTGAATACTTCCAGTCAAAAAAACTCAAAATCCATGATTTTTATTTTTGCATCCCCATGTTTGCTATTTATCCCCCCTCCCCCAGTTTTACTATGTAACAATGAATCTCTGTGCTCTCTTATAGAGAACATTCCAACAAAGAACGTGTGGGTCTCAGTAAAGAAAATTTACTACTTAGAGGATGCACCATTAGAAACACAGAGGCCGTGGCGGGCATTGTAGTTTATGCAGGTTAGTGACACTCCTCATTTTCACGGTTGTCTCCTCTGTGTTTTTCTTCAAGTTAACATTTTCCGTTTATTTAGAATGCAGTCTACAGAAGCAGAAAGGAAATTTTGTCTTGATAAGCTTAATCCTTGGTCTCTGTTTTTCTAAATGGATCGCAAAGCAAACCAAATTAGCAAAATGTATCATGCAACTATTCTTTATTAAATCTTCTGTCACAGAGACTTAAAAACATGATACTTGCTATCTGGCTTTAATTTGCATATTTTCTGATATGTTACCTGTGTAGGCCATGAAACCAAAGCAATGCTGAACAACAGTGGTCCAAGGTATAAGCGCAGCAAATTAGAAAGAAGAGCAAATACAGATGTCCTCTGGTGTGTCCTACTTTTGGTTGTGATGTGTTTAACTGGTGCATTGGGTAGGTAAAATAAGATTTTTGTATACTGACCTCTTTTCAGTAAGATCTTTATTTGAAGGTATTTTATTTTCAAAATATTTATGAATATTTGACTTCTGCAAAGGAGATTTTTATTTGCCAATAATAGTTTCCCTCACATCTCTATCTTTCTCATTCTGTGATCTGAAAGGCATTAATGTTGATGATAGCCAGTTACATGTGGCCACAGTAGGAAAGGGACCTGGGAAGAGATTTGAAGAGAGACCGAGACAGGAGAATGTGGAGCCTTTTGCTTTTCATTTTGTTTTCAGAAATAAGCAATTGGTGTTTATCCAAAATAAATACTCTTATTTAGGAATGAAGTTCTATATGTATGTAATACATATGTACCATCCTTTTCATGTCTATGTGTTTTTTGAAAGGTCATGGAATCTGGTTGAGTAGATATGAAAACATAATGTTTTTTAATATCCCTGAGCCTGACGGACATGTCATATCACCAGTGTTGGCAGGATTCTATATGTTTTGGACCATGATCATTTTGTTACAGGTAATTTCTGTTGAGCTTGTCATAGAATTTTAAGATCTTTGTTACTTACCCAACTATATTTGGTTTCTCAAACTTCCTTTTCCTTCTAACATTATTTAAATTATTTGGTTCCTCTTAGGTCTTGATTCCCATTTCACTCTATGTTTCTATTGAAATCGTGAAGCTCGGACAAATATATTTTATTCAAAGTGATGTGGATTTCTACAATGAGAAAATGGATTCCACCGTTCAGTGCCGAGCCCTCAACATCACCGAGGATCTTGGACAGATTCAGTATCTCTTTTCTGATAAGACGGGAACTCTTACTGAGAATAAGATGGTTTTCCGAAGATGTAGTGTGGCAGGCTTCGATTACTGCCATGAAGAAAATGGTGAGTATTGGGTTTCTGTGAAAACCAACCCTAAGATTGGTCATTTTTGGCACCCAGTTAAAGCTTTGATAATTCTAGCATATGGGTGCTATACCTCATCAAAAGAGGCATTAAGCTTCGTGTGCTTTCAAAAGCTAGTAGATCAGAGTCAAGGGGTCTACTGCCGTAGTTTCTTCAAAAGGGAGGAAAATCCTAGTAATAGCAGTAGGAGGTGGGAGATGAGGTACTGAGAACAGAGTATTATAGATACTTTGAGAATCTAATGAAACTATGACCATCTCCCTAAGAAATAGTTTGAATCTAATGAAACAACTGAATCTCCGTAAGAATATTTTGAAAATAATTCCAAAGGGAGGGGTACATCTTCTCCCTAACCCATCACATCATCCTTTAGCCATAGATATCCATCGATTCTTGGTTAAGAACACATAGTTTAAGAATAAATATAATGAGCTAAACTTCTGAGGCTAAGTAAATAATACAAATGGCAAGCTTTCTTTAAAGGACTGAACTACATTAATTTTGTTATTTATGAAAGTAATATGCACTCCTATGAAAATATTTCTGAGAACTGTCCATAACTAATTAAAAACCTTACTCTCTAGAGGTTAACCACCATAAACAATTTGATGAATATATAACTCTCCATATTCTTTTATATGTGAACATACATATTTGCACATTTTCCCTTTTATAAGTTAGAACAGTTACAGTATTTCTTTTTGCTTCTTTTATTCAACACTATCTCATGGATTTTTTTTCTGAGTGAGCTCATAACTTAACAGTAAGTGCATGGTATTGTACTGTATGTGGTCACGCTTACTTTGCTATTATAACAATATTTTCAGTGAACTTACTCAATTATCACTTACTCATTCAACATAAATTTTGTGAGCCCCGTAATATGTGGCACAAGTGCCTTGATCTCATGTAGCTTTTAGAGTTTAAGGCAAGGAGACATAATTAAAGATTATGATATGTAAAAGAAGATTCATCAAGTAGTATGCATTTTTGTACGTACATGTTCGTACATATCTTATTTTTATGAGATATCTTTCTAGAGTGGTATTATTGGCTCCAGAGGAATGCACATATAAAATTTTTATAGATCCTACAAAATTTACCTCTAAAATATTGTGCTGATTTACATTTCTACCACCCAGAAAAACAATACCCGCTTTTCACACCAGCCATAATGGGATGAAGTTACTCTTAATCTGTGTGATTTTTGTCTACTCAGCACTTCATTGCCTTAATTTGTCTCTGATTAGCAATGAGATGCTTAACTTTTTATGTGTTCGTTGGCCTTTTGAATTTCCTTAGTAAAGTGATCATTTCCTTTTCCTATTTTGTAGGAAGATTTTATCTATTAAGGCAGGGCTGGTGTTCAGCTCGTTGTTCAGTGTAGGTTGTCTGTGGCCACTGTCCATGTTCATCTGGGCACTTGTATTCAACTGAATGTTAAATCGTTTGTCCCTGTGATATTATCCTTCTCTGTGTGATGAGTATTTTCCTGCTTCTTCATTTATCGCTGTATTAGTTTTCTACTGTCACATAACAAATTACGACAAATTTAGTGACCTTAAACAACACAAATATACTGTCTCATGGCTTCTGTGGGGCTTGGAGCCTGGGTGTGGGATGCTGGCATCCCCCCTCAGGGTCTGTCACCAAGCTGAAATTTAGTGTCAGCGGGGACTGTTCCAAGCTCCTAGAGGTGGCCCACTGTTGCTTACCACGTAGTCTCTCCGTAGCGTCCTAGTTTGCTTCCTCAAGGTTGCAGCAGAATCTCTAGCTTTGAATTTCTCTGACTTCAGGGAAGTGCTGTCACTCTTCTTTTTACCTCATGAGATCGGATCTACCTAGGACAGTCTTCTTTTAGATTAACTCAGATTCAGCTGGTTAGCTGCTTGGTCACATCTGCAAACTCTTTCCAAGGTTTCCATATAACATAAGTGAATCACAGAAGCGAAACCCCATAGTACCCAGAAGGTATGTTCCAGTCAGGGGGATCAGAAACTTGGGGGCCATTTTAGAATTCTGTCTAGCATGGTCTCTTAGGGTGTTTCTAACTTGTCAGAATTTTTATGTTTATTAAATCTTGTCAGCTATTATGAATATTAATAAGATTACAAATATTATAATTCCTGTCAGTAGTGTTAAACCGGCCCAAAATTTTGAAAAATATAACTGTATTTTCTCCTAGATATACAGGCATACATGCATACATATATATGTATATATATTTTTAAGATTTTATTCATGGGGGGGAGCACTTGCACGTGAGTTGGGGCAGGGGTAGATGGAGAGGAAGAATCTTTTTTTTTTTAAAGATGGTATTTATTTATTTATTTATTTGTCAGAGAGTGAGAATACAAACAAGGGGAGCAGCCAGCAGAGCAGGTGGAGGGAGAAGCAGGCTCCATGCTGAGCAGGGAGCCCAATGTGGGACTGTATCCCAGGACCCTGGGATCATGACCTGAGCCGAAGGCAGAGGTTTAACTGACTGAGCCACCCAGGCACCCTCCTAGGCACATGTATTTTTTTTTTAAAGATTTTATTTATTTATTTGACAGAGAAAGAGATCACAAGCAGGCAGAGAGGCAGGCAGAGGGAGAGGGAGAAGCAGGCTCCCTGCTGAGCAGAGAGCCTGACATGGGGCTCTATCCCAGGACCCTGGGATCATGACCTAAGCCGAAGGCAGAGGCTTAACCCACTGAGCCGCCTAGGCGCCCCTAGGCACATGTATTTTTTAAGCTGGGTTTTGTTACCTGTGAACGCGAGGGATAAAATGTTGAATATTTATTGCATAATCACTATAGAAATATAAAAAATAGCTATTCATATTGGATATGTTGATACTCTGTGTTGTTTCATCTTCTTCAGTGTATTTTTGTTACAAAAGCAATATTGTAGAAAATTTCAGATAAGCTAAAACAAGAAAATTTAAAAGCCATCAATAACGCCCACCAGAGTGGACCACAGTTAACACTTTTGTACATTTCTTTTGAGTCTTTTTTTGTACACATTAATATATATATATATTTTTAGTGGCATTATGGTGTGCTTTTGTTTTTACAACCATTTTTCTTAAGACTTCCTCATGACCACCTTTCTGTTCTCTTTTCTCTACCTTAGGCAGAGAAGGTACCAAGTGACTGAAAATCCTACACTACCCTGACTGAACTGTTTGTGCACCGTGGGTGTTGCACTTCTAGAGGCTATGCTATATTGCACTATAATAATTGCCAAAATTTATATAAATAACCCACCTCAGTGTAGCTGAACTTTCACACCCATTTGTGAGATTTGTGTCCTCCATAATGTTTGACTCTAGATCCCTGTTTTGAAGAAGTATCTTACAGTAGTAATGTTTCACAAAATGTACAATGGAAAGCACTGCCTTGTTTTTTGTATTAGGAGTATTTAAGAGGGCTAGTACCACCCTTTCCCATCCCAGTCCCTGAGATGGGAGTCCCCACAACTGGCTCAGCAAGTGTGTCTCCTCTGTAGCCCCTTAGGCAGAGAAGGTACCAAGTGACTGAAAATCCTATGCTACCCTGACTGAACTGTTTGTGTTCCATGGGTGTTGCACTCCTTCTAGAAGGTTCCAGCTTTGCCTGGGAGCAGATCTCTACCATAGATACATACAGAGTTCCGGGTCTCCTTTCTGTAATGGCTTAAAAACAAGGACATGTACATACACACTCTGATTGACAAAGGAAGGAATAGTAGGGGCTACTTCTCTCCAGAATTTAATGCTGAGACATACTATGTTCACTAAAATGAAAGCTAGATAACTCTCTAGGATTTGCGGGCAAAAGATTTGTGTAGGCGATCTTTCCGTAAAGAACATTATTGCTAGGAAAGAGCCCCGTGCATGTATGCATTTAAACTAAACACATCTGACAACAATTTGATGTTTTAAAACCTTGCAACATAGGGGCACCTGGCTGGCTCAGCTGGAAGAGCGTGTGGCTCTTGATCTCAAGGTCATGAATTTGAGCTCCGCATTTGGTATAGAGATTATGTAAATCAGTAAACTTAAAAAAAAAAAAAAGTAAAATCAATAAACTTAAAAAAAAAAATAAAAAAAATTACAACTTAGAAATTTGGTCCATGGACTCAGCAGCAAAGATATTTCTTTAAAAGATTACTGAAAGAGGTTGTATTTTTTTAAATAATTTTTTAGTGTAGAATATTATTAGATTTACAGATGCTATTAAGGGTTCGTTGTGCCCCCCATCCAGTTTCCTTTGTCGTTAACATCTTATATTAGTCGTATAATACATTTGTCATAAGTAATGAAATACTATTGATATTGGCATTATTAACTGAAATCCATACTTCAGTCATGTTTCTTCATTTTTACCTTATCTTCAAGGATCCCATCCAGGAGACCTTGGGACAGTCACTTAGATTTTCAAGCTGTCTGTTTTTGGATGACTCTAGTTCTGAAGGGCGCTATTTAGGGATTTTGTAGAATGTTTCTCACTTTCAGTTTGTCTAGGGAGTGTCTTTATGATGCACGATTTGTGAATGTGATCTCTACAGTGGTAGCCCCTAGTAGTTTCCAAGAACAAGGATTTTGGAATCCGGCCTCCTGAGTCTGATTCCCATCTTTACTGCCGACAAGCTGAGTGACTCTGGGCAAGTTATCTAATTTCTCTGGGCCTCAATAAAAAGGATCAGTATTATTCATGAAGATAATTCATGAAAAGCCACTTGGAGCATGGCACAGAATAAGTTCTTTATCAGTAAGAGCTACTATTGTGGTTGTAATTATAGTTCTCAAAATAAATAGATTGATTTTTTGGGGAGCTCATGGTCCAGTGTGGAAGACAGACATGGAAATGTAAAAATATGTGAGTGTCATTAAGATTAAAGTCTGGTGTTCTTGTTGCATACTGTTTTGATTTTTAGCAGTCAGTGTAGGAGGCGAATTTAGCCCTGATCAAGATTTGGAGCCTAGAGGATATCAGGCAAAGAAATTTTTGGAATGCTGGAAATGCACAGGGAGTTAGTTTAGAAGAAAAGATTTGTGTATCAAGGATATGCGGATGATACAGTTGGATGAAGCTTAGCTGGGCATGCTATTTATAACAGGTCAAAGTTGGGATGCTGGAAATGTTTGGGGGATTAGTTCATAGCAAAGTGTTTGGCGGATATGGGGGTGATATAGTTGGGAGAAGTCCATGAGCATGGTGTGCTATTCATTTTTGGTTTTGGCCCTTTGGGGAGCACATTGAAAAGTGTATAAACTTTTTGTTCTATAGACTCTTGCTGACTTCTTCCAGATAGCAAATAAATATAAATAACGGGCCATGAACAGGTTATTAGCTATTTGAAGGGTGAGTCAGAAGAGAAGATGAGGGATTAAATAAGAAGGAGAAATAAAGTAGTTGACCTAGAATCTAATCCAATACCTACCTTGAGTCAAAGGAAAGACTACATACTTTGTATTTTCTCCTTTGAGTTGGAAGGCAAGGATTCCTGCCCCACTCCCATTCATGGAACTAATTAGAACCAGCTTTAAGAGACATATGAAAATCTTCATGATCATTTGGGTAGATTTTGTTGACCAATATGTAATATGCTTTTCCTTCTCATGCCCAATTGTTGAGAAATTTTCCGAGTCTACAAGTATTACTCCAGTAGCTTTGTTTTCTGAATCAAATTATAACTTTACTGGTCTATTTCCTTCTCATAGTTTTTTACAAAATGATTAAAGATTACCCCATGTGTTCTTCAGTGCTATTTATTGAACAAGTTTGTCCCGTCCTAAGGGCTGAGCTCTCTGGCATTATAGTAATTACACAATTGCATGGTGACTGATTTCCCTAATGATGGCTAGAAGAACTTCCTGTATAGCCCTTATATTTCTATAGGTTTTGTAATACTGTAATTATTTTATTTATTTTTATTTTTAAAAGATTTTATTTATTTATTTGACAGAGAGAGATCACAAGTAGGCAGAGAGACAGGCAGAGAGAGAGAGAGAGGGAAGCAGGTTCCCCTTTGAGCAGAGAGCCCAATGCGGGACTCCATCCCAGGACCCTGAGATCATGATCTGAGCTGAAGGCAGAGGCTTAACCCACCGAGCCAGCCAGGCACCCCTGTAATTATTTATTTTAAAAATGGTATCACATACCAGTAAATTTCTTTAGCTGTCAAGGACGTATCAACCTCAGCACTATTGACATTTTTGGCTGCATTATTCTTCATCATGGGGGCTGTCCTGTGCCTTCTAAGATGTTTAGATGCTTCCTTGGGCTCTGCCCACTGAATGCCAGTAGCACTCCTGCCCAAGTTGTGACAAACAGTGTGTAAAGGCATTGTGAAATGTTTGGGGGAATAGAGTCACCCCTTGTTGAGAGTCTCTGAACTAATCTATCATATACCAATGACTGCTAAAGAGATAGAAGTAGTGGATACATGTACTGGGTTTGGAGTCAGGAAGATCGAAATTCATATCCCAGTTCTGCCCCCAACTAGCTATTTAACCATGGTCAGAAGACCGTGTCCCTGGTCAAGGATCTGTCTGGATCTTAGCCTCTCTTAGCTATAAAGTGGAGCAGTGATGGTTTCTACCTGGTAGCATTATGTTTAAGAAAAAAGAAGATGTAGACGTTTGTAAAGGAACTTAGACGCCTGATGGAAAGGAGATCCTCAATAAATGTTAAGTCCCTACCCTACAACTTTCCCTTGATCCCAGATAGAGACTATTAAACAGGATATGCAGATATTCTTTATTTTATAAATTAACTTTCCAAAGCCATACCCTATATTTAGTAACTAGACTTGGCCTGAATACAGACAACTAGCAATTCAACAAGTACATATTTACTGATTGTCCACTCTGTATTCCAGACACTGGTTATCATGATAAACAAGACAGACAAGGACCCTGTTCTCAAAGAGCTTCTATTGGAGAAAATAGATGCAAATAAATTAATTCTTAAATCAAGAAAAAAATGAAAAGTGCTTTCCAGATAATTAAAATGGGTTGTTATGATACAGAATGATCAAAAGGCACTTTGGATTGGGTAGGGGGGCAAGACCTCTCTAATATTTAGAGCTTAGATCTAAATAACACGCTTGAAGTTCAGGTGCAAAAACCTACCAGTGAGAGGCAGCAGCTGGAATAGAGGCCCTCAGGGTAAAAGGAGCTTGGCAGTTTTCAAAGTAAGAAGAGAAGGCCAGCGAGTCTGGACTGTGGAGAAGTGTGGAAGGAGAAGGGGCAGGAATGTTCAAGAAGTCAGCCGAGATCAGATCATTTTGAGCTGTGGAAGCCAACATAAGGGAAGTTTTGTGCATGAGTAAACTGCTCTGCTTTATGTTTTAGGAAGATCACTCTAGCTACTGGTTGAGGAATGGAGTGCAAAGGGGCAAGGAGACCAGTTATGAGGCTATTTGCACTGGCCCAGTTGGGATGTGATGGTGGCTTGGACTAAGGTAATGAAGATGGAGAGAGTTTGAGATATTTGAGATGTATTTTGGATAAATAATAGATAGCTATTGGTGATGTTTTACATATGGGTGCTGGGGAAGACCAGGAGAATCAAGGAGACTCCCAGATTTTTGGCATAAGTAGCTAGATAAATAGTTAGGTCCTGTCTTCAAAGACGGGGAAGGCCAGAGGAAGAGTAAGTTTGAGGGAGAAGTGAGGAAGAGTTCTTCTTTGGCCATATCAAATGTAAGATATCTAGTATCCATTTAGTCAACAAATATTTACTGAGTATTAGTAAATATGGCTCTGGGAATATCACATTAACCTGTTAATATCATATTAACAAAATAGACAAAACTCTGCCTTTTTTGGGAGTTTATATTCTAGTGGATGTTTCAAAAAAATAAAAACGAGATCTATAGTGTTTAGATGGTGTTAAGTATTGCATTAGGGTTTATAATAGTGTGTTGTAACTGGCAAGCTTTTGCTGTCAAGGGATGTGGTAGGAGACTTGAGAAAGGTAAGAGAGTGAGCTCTGTGGATATCTGCTTAAAGAGTCCACTAGAGGGGCGCCTGGGTGGCTCAGTGGGTTAAGCTGCTGCCTTCGGCTCAGGTTATGATCTCGGGGTCCTGGGATCGATTCCCGCATCGGGCTCTCTGCTCAGCGGGGAGCCTGCTTCCCTCTCTCTCTCTGCCTGCCTCTCTGTCTACCTGTGATCTCTCTCTGTCAAATAAATAAATAAAATCTTTAAAAAAAAAAAAAAAAGAGTCCACTAGACATCCAGCTGGAAGTATCAAGTAGAGAGTTAGATATATATAGGAGTCTGGATTCCAATTAGAAATTGGAGTTGAAGTTACAGGTTTGGAAGTCAGGTGCATATGAAATGATGTTTCAAATATAAGGCCAGGTGACATGACCAAGGAAGAGTCTATAGGTGGAGAAGGGAAAGAGTTCCTGCAGCAACCTGGTGTTTGAGGGCTGAAGAGAAGACAGCAGGAGAAACTAAGAAGGAACGGCCATTAAAGTAGGGGGAAGAACAGGTATGCATGGTGTCGGAGAAGCCAAAAGAGCCATTCAGAGAGAATGGTCAGTTCTGTTGGATGTTACTACGAGCGCAGATAAGATATGGACGGATGTGATAATTGGATTTGGTAATGTGGAGCTCATGGGTGACCTTGCCAGGAATAGTGTCGGTGGGGACAGAAAGCCATGAGATTGGTTGAGGAGAGATTGGTGTCAGCATAAGGGGAGAATTGTAAGGGTGAAGTCCTTGAGAAGGCTGGCGGGGTGGGAGACAGATTGCAAACTGAGAAAGCTTGGCAATTGAAACTTTATCAATAGTAGTAGTAATAGTAGTAGTAGTAGCAGCAGTAGTAGTAGTAGTAGTAGTAGTAGTAGTAGTAAAAACAGAGTTTGGATACAGGTGTGGAGAGGTTGGTAGATTTGCTGATGGGATAAGAAGGGAGTTGCTTCCTAATTGCTTCTATTTTTCTTAGCAAGGTAGGTTCATTAAGGGAATCTGGGGAGGGGATTTTGGAGGGCAGATTTGGGGAGGAGGTGATGTGTGATAGCTGTTGAAGTAAATGCCTGACATACTCAACCTGCAAGCGCTTCTTCTCAGGTAAGGACCCCGTGTGATTTTTCTCTTTCAGCCAAGAGGTTGGAGTCCTACCAGGAAGCAATCTCTGAAGATGAAGATTCCACTGACACTCCGGTCGACTCCCTCAGCAATATGGTGAAACCCAGGGCCCCCAGCTGCAGGACGGTTCATCACGGGCCCTTGGGAAGTAAATGCTCGAATCATCTTGCTGGGAGCTGTTCAGCTCTGGGAAGTAGAGAAGGAGCCAGTGAAGTGCCTCACTCCAGACAGGCTGCTTTCAGTAGCCCCATTGTAAGTGTGAATGCGTGACTTGAATTTTGCACATCCGTCATGAATAATGAAAGAACATTCCGTAATTATGACAGAGCCCAACACTGTTGTCTTTCCTACCTGAGAAGAGACTACGTAATTGCCGTTTAGTGTGATTGCCACACATCGTTAGAAATACAAGCAAACACTATTGCAACTTCCTGATTTGTGGGATGATTCAGTGTTGAGAGATAATATATCATTTCTGAAAAAGCCTGGTGTTTCTGATCGGGGCCAGTCATGTCTGGGCCTGATGAAGGCTGCTGGGGTTTAAGGCACTTGGCTCACTCTCAGAGCCCCAAAGCTTGGCAGGGTTGTCTCACAGACAGGGAAGGATGTCTGAATCACAGGCAAATTCAAGTACCCTCCTAAAGCCTTTTTATCTTTCTGCATCCCTCCCCCACATCCCCCCACACCTGTGTCCTCCTCTTCCCCTTTCGCAGTCCTCAGGATGACATTTTCTCATATTTCCATTTTAAAGCTCAGCTGGGTGTTGCTTGATTCCCAGAGGGAAGTTTTGAACAGTGTTTAGTCACACTTACTGATGAACCCGTTTTGCTGCCAGAAAATGGAGAGCGCCATGTGGAAGATAGGAAAGACGGACAATACTTCCATGAAAGAGCCAGAGGTCGCAAGTTTTGCCATACTTAACATTGCTTCAGGAAAAATTTAGCTGCCTGATTTCTGCCCTTCACAGGTCATTAATACTTGTGTTTTCCCAAGATGAGAGGATTCCCCAGCCGTGAGACTGGTAACTGGTTGATCTTTAAAATAGGCAGCCTCACAAGAACGAATCTACTTTGGGGGAATCTTTGGGTTTCTGCGTTGAATTTATTGTATGGTTTTCATAGTAGCGATGTGATCTGAGTAGACCCCAGTGAGCTCACTTGTCCTAGAAAGGCCCTGAGGGGACTCTTGGCTCTTTTCAAAGTTGCCAGTGAAAATTGCAGCCACAAGGGTGATATTTCAGTACAACTCATTTGGTTAATTTCTGTGGCACTAAGATATAAAACCTGGCCTAGTGGATCTTGGACATAGATCAGACCATTCCAAACATCTAGCCTTAATTTTCCTCCCAACTTCTGAAAGAGAAATAGGGAAAGAATGCATCTAGCCTCTTCTGTGCACTCACTTTAAGGCCATATCAGGAAAAGGGGCACATGGCTGGCTTGGTTAGGAGAGCGCATGACTCTTGATCTTGTGCGGGGTTGTGGGTTCAAGCCCCACATTGGGAGTAGAGATTACTTGAAAGTAAAATCTTTTTTAAAAAGACTATATCTGGAATAGATGTCTATTTTCCTCTCTTTTCACCTATTCCTCTACTAAGCTTTTACATTTTTCATGTACATGAAGTTACCACCTGTTGACTCATGTTTCCTGGGAAGTAGTAGGGCTTGGCTACCCAGAGGGCCTGTGCCCCACGCACGCTCTCAGTTTCCTGATTTAGTCTCATTGTCTTCTTAGAAAAAGATGAGATTTCTTAGCCTGTTATTTCATCTGTACCATTTCCTCCATCCAAAATGTACTCTCCCCTACTGGCAACCTACCTCTGTCTACCAAACCTGATGAAATACTTACTTCTTATAATACTTAGTTCTTATTTCAAATATTCTTCCTTCTTTTTTTTTTATTATACTTTTTTTTTTAAATTTGAGGGAGAAAAAAAGCCTGCACACAAGCGGTGGGAAGGCTTGAGAAGGAGGGGGAGAGGAAGAGGGAAGGAATCCCAAGCAGACCCTGCAGAGCCCCACTTAGGACTTGATCTCACAACCCTGAGATCATGACCTGAGCTGAATCCAAGAGTCAGTTGCTTATCGGACTGAGCCCCCCAGGTGCCCCTAAATATTCTTCCTTCTGAAGACTTCTCAGACTCTTCTCAGATCCTGAGCTCTCTGTGCACATTCCCTCCCTTCCTTGGTTCTCATTTATTTCTTATTTCTGCCTCTGACGTACACCGTTAACTCCTTGAGAGCAAGAACTCTCATCTTGACTCCTCAGCATCCACTGCAGTGTCTTGTGTGCCCATTCTTGACAAGTAGGTTTTTTAGTTTTGTTTTTCAAGATTTTTTTTTTTTATTCATGAGAGAGAGAGAGAGAGCAAACACACCAGCAAGGGGAGCAGCAGGCAGAGGGAGAAAGAGCAGCAGACTCCCCGCTAAGCAGGGCCACAATCCCAGGATGCTGGGGTCATGGCCTGAGCTGAAGGCAAATGCTTAACTGACTGAGCCACCCAGGTGCCCCTCAAGAAGTAGTTTTGAAGGTTGTTAAATGAAGCTGATGAACACACTCAGTCTCCCCATTCAGTCCAATTTTTTTTTTCTTACTTGCCCTATACTTCAAGGCCATGTGTCATTCTCATTGCGTAGACACACGGGGTTGTTTGGTTTTGTGTTTTCAAAACCACACCGTTATGTATAGGATAAAGAAGTAGGTATTCCTTGAGATATGAGATCCTTTCACTCTTGCTGTAGATAAGTTCATTTTACCCTTTTTGTAGACATGAGATTATTTTGAGAAAGCTATAAATTCTTTGTCCTGAAAAATTAGCATCTCTAAAAATTTTGCATACAATTGCAGAAGCCTGTCTGCGGACCCCAGGTTAAGAATACAAATGTAAGGAATCACACGGAGCACATTAGAATGGGGAGAAATTGGAGGGGGAGATGAACCATGAGAGACTATGGACTCTGGGAAGCAAATGGAGGATTTTAGAAGGGATGGGGGTGGGGGATTGGGTTAGCCTGGTAGTGGGCATTAAGGAGGATACGGATTGTGTGGAGCACTGGGTGTTACAGGCAAACAATAAATCATGGAACACTACATCAAAAACTAATGATGTCCTGTGTGGTGACTAACACAACATAATAAAAAAAAAGAATAAATTTAATTTAAAAAAGAATACCAACTTGAGAGCACATCGAGAGCCGTGATGTCAGAAACGGAAGATTGTAAGGTGGCACCTTGGACGGGGAGGCGAGTTGAGAGTCAGGGGTGAGGATCCTAGGCAGGGTACCGGCAAAAATATGCCGACCTTTGGGAATTAAAATGTCACTGAGACCCCTGAGTCCTGGGTTCATTTTACCTACTTGAAATAGAAACCTTTTCTTTGTAGGCCAGTGTTTCTGTGCTTCTTTCGTCCTCTCTCTGCTTTCATTCAGGGAGAGCCTGTTCATTTTGCCTGGGTCGCTGCTAGAGCCCTGTATGATCTCCTTTCTGTCATTGAGGCCTTAGCTTAGAATCACCTTGTCGGTAAACCATCCCCACCACCTAATCCAAAGTTCTTTCCACCCTGTCTCTCTCTGTCTCATTCTAGAAGCATCTTACTTGTTCACAGGTTAGTGTTTGGATCTGATATCTCCTCATATTAGAATGTGAGCTCCATGCAAGCTAGGATCCTATCGGCCCTAGGCACCTCTCTTTCCCTGAGAGTGCCTGACACCATAGATCAGCAAAATATTGATGGGATCAGTGAATGAATGAATGAATGGCTTAGTGAAAATCAGTGGCAAAATACTAGACACTGGCATATAGAATGAATATGACATGTCCCTGTCCTTTGGTTTTATTCTAGGTAGAGGAGACAGACATATCAATAAATACATACCATCCTGTGTTATAGATGCCGTAATGGTGGGTTAAACCAGAGTAGAGCGAGGGCGCAAAGAGGGGAGTGATCGACTCTCAGGTGATGAGGAGGGATCAAGAAGGAACACAGAAGAGTTGGGATTAAACTAACGAGTAGGGGTTTGCAGAGGAGAAAAGGAAGAGCATGTAGGGCAGACTGTGTGGCAACTGTGGGGGCTCAGAGACAAGGGGCTGTGGACGAACGTGGTGTAGGGGAGAAACAACCATGTGTGGTTGTGGGGGCTCGTCTTTTTCCTTCAGGTCTGTGGTGGTCAGGAATCCGAGGAAGCCAGAAGAAGGCTCATGTGTCCATACTTCAGCCACTTTAGGTGGGCCAGTGAGCCCCTAAAGCTGGAGTAGGATGACAGTGGGAAATGAAGTAAGAGCCATGGCCACCGGTAGAACTGGGGGAGGAACAGGGAGCACTATTAAGCCCATCGTAAAGCTTCAGCCAGCACTGTTAGAGGGCAAAGAGAGGTCTTGGCCAATATTTGCTTGTTTAATCAGACCTGCAACCTGGTAGGAAGGCACAATATGAATCATGAAAATCTAAAATTTTAAATAGTCAGATGGTATATAAGATTCGGACAAAGATTCAGGACTCCCAACATGAAACCAGATAAGGCTTTGTTTAACTGTAGGAAACTATCCACATTGTGCTTAAATTCTTTAATTAGGAGGATAACTTTTCTCTGCATTTAAAAAAAAAAATGTCTATTTGAGGCAAAGTGGGAGGGGTTTATGTATGTTTTCTAAAGAGTGGCATCTTTTTTTTTTTTTTTAAAGATTTTTTTTTTTATATTCATTTATTTGACAGACAGATCACAAGTAGGCAGAGAGGCAGGCAGAGAGAGAGAGGAAGTAGGTTCCCTGCCCAGCAGAGAGCCAGACTCAGGCCTTGATCCCAGGACCCAGAGATCATGACCTGAGCCACTGAGCCACCCAGGCGCCCGAGTGGCATCTTTTTACTCTGTTTCTCCAGCGCCTACTTATATAATATAAAAGCAGCAAGTGTTTGGTAGTCGTGTACAATAAACTTTTATTCTTCTCCATGTGCTGGGTTTTGAGTTAGGGATCCAAAGATCAATACAGGATGGTCCTTCCATTAAAGGAACTTACAAACTCTAAGAACGACATGCGCCTGGAATCATTTAAAGCAGCATGATGTGGGCCTGGCTCTTGGGGTAATTGGAGTTCCGAGAAGGCAGAAGCTGTCCATCACAGAAAAAAAGAGCAAAATCCAATTTTGTAATACAGGGTCTCAGTGAGGAAGATTTGGATCTCAGAAAAGATCCTATCTTTTTTTTTTTTTTCTTTTTGTATCCTCTAGATACAGTCCTAGAGATCAGAATTGCATGTGATAACTCTGTACCTTCTCTTCAGTTCAGCAGCTAAGTATCTTAGTTACTAGGGATTAATTTATTTAGAGAGACCAACTTAAGTGAAAGAATGTTACGTGCCTGCAGCTCAGTATGATACAGATCTTTCCTTAAATCTCGGGGGCTCTCCTTTCATATATTGTGTTATGGTTGTCTTGTGTGGGCCTGAGTTTCTGGGTTTTTCCCACATTTAAGAGTACTTTTTGTAGGGCACCTGGGTGGCTCACTGGGTTAAGCCACTGCCTTCGGCTCAGGTCATGATCTCAGGGTCCTGGGATCGAGTCCCGCATCGGGCTCTCTGCTCAGCAGGGAGCCTGCTTCCTCCTCTCTCTCTCTCTGCCTGCCTCTCTGCCTACTTGTGATCTCTCTCTGTCAAATAAATAAATAAAATCTTAAAAAAAAAGAGTACTTTTTGTAAACACACTTTTGCTGACAAGAGCCCCGCTTTTGAAAGGGTCTAGTATTTCTTCTCTTCTTAGGTTTACGGTCCAGCTTCTTGGTTCAGGCAGTCGCCACATTCCCCCACTGGCTTGTGAGATGGCTTATGTCAATAGTGTTTACCACAGAAGTGAAAGGTAGAGACCTTTCAGTTGTCTTAGATTGATTGTAGAATTCAGGGGACTCCTTTATGTCCTGAAGTGAGTCATTAGTCAGTAAAGAGTTCATGGAGACAATGAAATCACTATAAGCTTATAAGGTCTCTAAGGCAATCCCAAATGTGCTCCACAGAGCAGATGTCTCTAAAAAATTTAATTTGGGAAGGCTGCCCTTGCCAGCCTCTTCTTGAAGAGTCCCAGTACCCATTAACCTCTCTGAGAAGAGCTGCAGTAAAGAAACCTGTTTGATTTAAATATTTCTTTGAGTTCCATTCTGAAATAAGTTGGGTGTTTTGTTGTTTGGTTTTTTTGGCTTACTGTATTTTAACATTCTGAGACACATGTCTCTGGAAACATTTTCCAGCCCATGGAATCTCACAAGAACCAGATGACAGTATAATCAGAGACCTTGATAAATATCATGTAACAAGTTTCCCAGTCATCCCTTGGCTGACTAAGCTCTGAGTAAGAAAGAAGTCTCTCAGACTTATTCACCCTGGCAAGGAGGTCATTGAGGAAAGGATTGCTCTCCGAAGAACTGAGGGCCCAGGCACTGGCTCAGTGTTACTGCGTACGTGAGATTCATGAGGTTATTGTGGCGGACTCATTAGAGAACAGCCATCAGATTACTGGGGCCTATGATAAACTCCACCAAACTGTAAAAAATTCAAATTTTGCCAAGTCAGACATCACAGTACAGTAGATTGTTGATGTATTTAGATAGAAATTTTAAGAATACTTTGTGACAGGTGTGCCTGGGTGGCTCAGTGGTTAAGCGTCTGTCTTCAGCTCAGGTCATGATCTCAGGGTCCTGGGATTGAGCCCTACATCGGGCTCCCTGCTCAGCAAGGTGTCTGCTTCTCCCTCCGCCTTTCCCCTCCCCCCACTCATGCATGCTCTCTGTTTCTCTCTCTCTCTCTCTCTCTTTCAAATAAAGAAAATCTTAAAAAAAAAAAAATGCTTTGTGGCAGCAGATAGTGTGGACCCATCGTGAGTCTGGTAACCTGCCTGAAGATTCCTATGGTGCTGGTTATCACCTCATTATCTCACTCACTTTATACAGCCGCCTTGTAACATAGGTGTTATTTTTAGTATTACTCAGAAGAGGGAAATGAAGCTTGGTGGGTTGAACAAGCTGTGTGAGGCTACCAGCTAGTGTCCAGTGGGTCTAGGGCCTGAACCCAAGCCCACACGATTTTCACCCCATGCTCTCATTAAACCTATGCTAGTTCTCACCAAACTGCTAAGCGTGAAATACAAGCTGTGGTCTTCTGAGTTTAAACTCACACGTCCCACATCTCCCCATTTTACTCCTGCTTCTAAATCACCTCTCCTGGCTTTCCGACAGTCAGTTCGCTTTGCCAACCAACTGCATCCACGGCTCCTCTAGGATACAGTGTTGCTTTTGTGAAAACTTGATTTGTAGCAGATGGCCCTGTTTTGGCTTATCTGAAAAATTTCTAAAGCAGTTGTCTACATGTTACCGGATTATAAACAGATTTTTACTACAACATTCTTTTGTTAAAACCAGTACTCTTCAGTAGGCGTGAGAAGCACTGTGTTAAACAAAATGAATATAGTTTTGTTCAACAGCAGAACTTCTGAAAGCTAATTTGTGCTCAGGATCTTTAAAAGGAGGACACAGGGCACAGTTGCCGAATGTATTTGATGATCAGAAATCTCTTGGAGGAGGGGCGCCTGAGTGGCTCAGTTGGTTAAAGCCTCTGCTTTCGGCTCAGGTCATGATCCCAGGTCCTGGGATCGAGCCCCACATCGGGCTCTCTGCTCAGCGGGGAGCCTGCTTCCTCCTCTCTCTCTGCCTGCCTCTCTGCCTGTGTGAACTGTCTGTCAAATAAATAAATAAAATCTTTAAAAAAAAAAAAAAAAGAAATCTCTTGGAGGAACCCTCATTAGTGTCTTATAGTATGTTACTAGTAATGATCTTTGAATGTGTTCCCCTGCTCCTCCTGTATTTCTCAGAGAGGTTCTCCTCTTGTTGCTTTCTTTCTTTTTTTTTTTAAGAATTTATTTATTTATTTGACAGACAGATCACAAGTAAGCAGAGAGGCAGGCAGAGAGAGAGGGGGAAGCAGGCTCCCCACTGAGCAGAGAACCCGATGTGGGGCTCGATCCCAGGACCCTGAGATCATGACCTGAGCTGAAGGCAGAAGCTTTAACCCACTGAGCCACCCAGGTGCCCCTCTTGTTTCTGCTTTTGTTTTTATAATGGTAGTGATTCAAACCATAAGATATTTTGTTAAAATAACATGGTATGAATAATGTCCTGACTTCAAAGACAGTTGGTACTCCTCAGTTGTTGGATGAATTGTCAGTTGCTTTTGGGATCTGAGGCAACTGTGTATTCCAGCTAGATTTTGGTGGAAAGCATTGTTCCTGTCTCTTGACGAGTTTAAGTTAACAGGGTACTCTCCATCAGAATTATGCATTCTGGATTTTCCCTTTTTTTTTTTTTTTTTTTTGGTCTGTTATTTTCTATGGTCACTTCCCATGGCACCATATATATTAAATCTTTTTTAGGAGAATAAAGTTGACTATCACAGGTTCATAGATTCTGCTTATAAAACTACTTCTCTTGTAAATTTAAAGCTCCCAGTTTTAGACACTTACTGTAATAACACTTTGTCTTGGGTTTTCAGGAAACAGATGTGGTACCAGACACCAGGCTTTTGGACAAATTTAGTCAGATTACACCGCAGCTTTTTACCCTACTAAATGAGACTATCCCAGATCCACTACTGGAGACCTTGTACATCATGGACTTCTTTATTGCTTTGGCAATTTGCAACACAGTAGTGGTTTCTGCTCCCAACCAACCACGACAAAAGGTAAGGTCTCTAATACAAATAAGGGTTACTTCCCAGAAGAGAAATTCGGGTTTAAGTGTACTTAATACTAGCCTTGTTATGTAGATAATAATTAATGCTAAATGATAATAACAATACCAGCTAACATACTTCACTTCATCTCTGTTCTGTAACTACGATATTCTAAGTGATTTATTGATATTAACATGTTACCCTTCCAATGACCACCTAAGTCAGGTAATATTACTCCACTATTCCCCATTTTATAATTGAGGGTAAGTAATTTTCCTGGGGTCACAGGGCCAATTTGTGGGGGAAGTGAGATTTGAACCCATGAAGTATGGCTCAGTGCTATTCTAATGTTTTGCCTCTAGAAGGACAGCTGATGAGAACCGCTCTGGTAGAATGTGGCTGTGTTCATTTTGCATAGTTTCTTTACCAAATTGAAGCTTCTTCGAGGCTTCTGAGACTTCCCACATCATACGCATTATGTCAAGCAAAATATAAAGTATTGGATTCATTATCACGTTTAATGATAATGTACCATTTTCCTGTACCAGTTGGGTTAGTTCTAATTAGTTCTAACCCAATTTAAAAATCCAATATTTTTATAATGTATCAAGATGCTGCAGTTCCCACAAAAGCTAGATTGAAAAAGTCAATTTATAGTTTAGAATTTATGGAAACATTCATTTTCAATTAAAAAGAAAAACTTGTTTAAAAGACCGGTGATTCACCACATGCTGGGCTAGCTTCCTTGTGGATAACTTTCTTCCCTTTTGCACATATCCACTTAAAATTCAATTTGCGATGCAACCCAATTAAATTTTAATTTTCCATCAGATCATTTTCTTTTAGCAACTTCAGAGGTGGTCAACTTTAACATAAAAATAACTTACTTCCAATTAAGCTTTTATTTGATCAGAAAACTGTTTTTGTAAGACTTTCGGCTAGAGAGTTTCTCTTTAGAAAGTGATTACGTAATTAGAGAATAAATCACTGGATGTTCTTTTTTTCTCCTCATGTGACAATTTTTCTCATACATCTGTTTCCAAAGTAGGCACCTCTTGGTGTTTTTTGTTTGATAAATACTGTCGCCTTATCCCCAAAGAATATAATACCCTGCGGTCTGAAAGAAGGTCTCTACAGGTAGAAGAGCCCAAGCCTCATGATATTTTGAGGTAATGACGGAGACAGTGAATAATAAGGAGCTAAACAGAATCTACAAAGAAGATGAAACCTCACCTGTGATGGTCTCTTTTCATTTCCGAGTTCCGATAAGTATAGAAATCGACCAACATGTGTTTCTCCAACTGTCAGAAGATTAATAATTTTTAGGAAAAAACTTTTTAATATCTTGGGCATTTCTGAATGACAAAGTTTTAGGATCCAATTAATTGGCCTTCATAATTAATATTAAATTCTACACTTAATCACATAAATGTTACGAGCTAGAAAAACATCAGGCTAAAAATTACAAAAAATTCTGTAATAGAAATTATAATAGAGACTCACATTCATTGTGAATTTCTGCTGATAAGCTGATAATTTCTGCTGATAACTCTTCTGTAGGTCAGTTTCTTTACTTTTTAAGACAACAGAAAAAGTCATAGTAACAACCTTTTATACAATCTGGTGGGGGGAAAGGGAAAAAAGCCCGTCTTGTTTGTTTGTTTGTTTATTTGACAGAGATCACAAGCATGCAGAGAGGCAGGCAGAGAGAGAGGGGGGAAGCAGGCTCCAAGCAAAGAGCCTGATGTGGGCCTCGATCCGAGGACCCTGAGATCATGACCTGAGCTGAAGGCAGAGGCCTAACCCGCTGAGCTACCCAGGCGCCCCATCTTGTTAATTGTTTGACTTAACTTTCTTCCACTGTTTTGAATGTATATTATTACTCACTTGTTTCTTATATTGTTCACACAATTAAAAAAAATTTTTATATTGTTCACACGATTTTTACATTTTTATAGGTCTTCCAGTTTTACCCCATAGGCTTTCTAAACTTTATTTTTAAAATATTCAAGAAGATATTGCTGTTTTGCTATTTTTGAATACTTCATTTGCTTATTATTTTTAAATTGCTATTGCTAGGATGTACATAATAAATATTATGCATTATCTATATTTTAAATTATTCATTAGGCAACACTGCTATCGTATGCCCACTGGTAGCAATAGTAGCATTTTATGTTTTGCTATCATTTGTCACATCTCTTTCTGAGTGGTTGTAGAAATTATAATGCCATCAACATTAGCACATATTTTTCATTATGGCCATTTTTATTTTTGCTTGTATTTTGTGGAAGCAATTTTATGTATGAAGCAGGCTGCTGGCTGTTTAAGGAGTGGTAACTTTCCTTATCTAATTATTTCCTGGTTTGACTTTACCGTTGTCATCTACTGCTTTTTTTTTATTGTATTACTGAGACTCTGGAATCTTCTCTCCTAGATTGGGCTCTCCTCCCTGAGTGGAATGCCTATCAAGTCCTTGGAAGAGATTAAAAACCTCTTCCAGAGATTGTCTGTCCGAAGATCAAGTTCACCATCGCTTGCCAGTGGGAAAGAGCCCTCTCCTGGGGTCCCAAATGCCTTTGTGAGCAGACTCTCCCTCTTTAGTCGAATGAAACTGACTTCCCCAGTGGAGGAAGAGGCCTCCCCTGGGAGGGAGCGCCCCCAGGGCTCTGGGGACTCTCCTTGCCCTCCAGATACGGAGAAACAGAACAGTGATCCTGGCCTCCCCGAGGGCGAGACGGCGCCCTCCCCTGGACAGCCCTCCACCTCCACCCTGTGTTATGAGGCGGAGAGCCCGGATGAGGCGGCCTTGGTGTATGCGGCCAGGGCTTACCAGTGCACTTTACGCTCCCGGACCCCAGAGCAGGTCGTGGTGGACTTCGCTGCTCTGGGGCCATTAACATTTCAACTCCTACACATCCTGCCCTTCGACTCTGTAAGAAAAAGAATGTCTGTGGTCGTTCGGCACCCCCTTTCCAACCAAGTCGTGGTGTATACAAAGGGTGCTGACTCGGTCATCATGGAGTTGCTCTCCGTGGCTTCCCCGGGTGAGTTCCTACTGCACAGAGCGTGGAGGGGTATATGCGCCATTCAGAGATTGAAAGGCCAATCTCGATGGTTTTATAAAGAGAAACGCGTGTGTATTTGGGGATCAGCTGCACTTTGTAAATGGGGGAAGCTGCCTAGGATTTGGTGAGAATGCATGTAAGTTTTGGTGCTGCACAGACCTGGGTGCACATCTGGCCTCTGTCATTGGTGCTGTGTTGGTAAAGTTACCTACCTATTCTGTGTTCAACAAATGCGGAGTGTCATACCTGTTTTATAGGTTCCTTGGAGGTCTAATGGCATACTGTGTGCACTACGCATAGAGCCTCTGCCCAGTACCTCCCCAACGGAGGCAGCTAGAATGATGATGGTTCTTGTTACTATTGTCATTGATGTGGTGGGAACCGTGTTCGTATTAAGTTCTTGGTACTTTCCCTCTTCCCAGGAGGAAGGGAGCACGGGAAAGATTTATTCAGGGTCCCTTTTATAAATGTGCATTTGGGATTCAGAGCTACAAGGTCTTTTGTTTGTTGTGGGTTGGAAACTATACCATTGTTTGTAAAAACATCTCTGTAATTGGGCAGACTGGTGGGAATACTTGTTTTGTTAATTATTTCAGATGGAGCAAGTCTGGAGAAACAGCAGATGATAATAAGGGAGAAAACCCAGAAACACTTGGATGACTATGCCAGACGGGGCCTACGCACTTTATGTATAGCGAAGAAGGTGAGGCTCCTGTGTTGGGCCCATCGTGTTCATTCTTTTTCTTGGGTGGCCCTCACTGCTTGGGGTCGAGCGTGCATCAAATCCTGATCCACACCTTTGGGAAGCTCTTGGATCGTGGGCTCTCTATTCACAGAGTCTATCTTCCATATGCAATGATTGGTTGGAGTTTGTTCTCAGTGTTTTGCCAGAAGAACACCTGAAAGTTCTGTTTTCAGAGTTCTCCCCTGTTTCAGTGTGTTTGTGAGTGTTTTAGTTCGCTAACTGCAGTTTGGCTGGAAATAAAAATCTAAAAGTCCCTGGACCTACTTTCTTTTCCCTCAGTCCTTTGTAAATATCATCCCTGCATTAAATGTTCTTTGGAAAGAATGAGGCCAGAGACTGGCCTTAATTTCCCCCTAAAGTTCTCACAAGTTTTCCTTACATGCTCATAAGTCTTTATCTATCAATCCAAGTAATTTTATTAAATATTATGTCAGTATGGATCATTCTCTTGTTGAGAATAATCCTGAGATGTTGTGTATGCTTTCTAAAACATTGAAGTAATAAGGAAGAAGACAGAACTCCAAGAAGTTGAGGGGTGATATTACCAGACCCTCCCCTGGGGACATGGGGTAAACAGACCTGGAGCCCTTTTCAAGTGAATCGGTCACGTCTTTATGCCAGTAGGATGTGGCTTGGGTATTGACCAAGTCAAACTTCTCAGCTGCAATGAGAGGGAGTCGAGTAGGGGTTGAGACAAGAGAAAGCTGTCTTATGGGGGAGGGAAGGGAGTTAGTTGTAGAGGTGTAACTGAGACTTTGATGAACACTGAAGAACATGAAACAAAGAATGACAAGTCCATGTAGGGGAAATAAATTCATCTTGCCACCTCTTTGCCTCTTCTCCATATAACACTCCCCTACACCACCTTCTTTCCCTCTAAACCCTGCGGTTAATTTTGGCTGTGTTAGAAGCCAGAGTATTGATTTCACTCTGTCATTTTGGGCTCCAATGAGTATAAAAGACAGGCAGATACATGCAACTCAAAGTCTCAGTGCATGAGTTGCCATTCATTATGATTTCCTCCTGGAAGCCTGAATTGGAGACTCTACTAGGACCTAAGGCAAACCTAGGGATTTCTTGTTTCTTAGCCAAATTCTAGTTCTTACGATCTGCCTTAGGGCAACTGGGATCTGTTGCAGACTCCTAGTCAACACTTAGTCAGCCAGCGGCATCGAAAGTTTCAAGATCAAAGGAAAAGGAGAGAGTTCTACCTTCTCAAGTGGAATGATCCTGCCCCTGATAAAAATGCAGCCCAGTAGATGTCAGATTCGTCCTAAGTCCACTAATCCTGTGGGTAAGAATAAGTAGATAGAGAAGTTTCCTTCCTCCATTTCATGTTGCTTTAGGAAACTTGTAATGTAGATTTCTCTCTATGGCAACCTAAAGAAGAAGGAAAATGTACCCTTGGTTCCTTCTTCAGGAATTCCATTTAATTTCTTCTGGAAGAGTCCTTCCTTATTTCACGTGTATGGTTCCCTCCCTCTTTTCACCTTTACAAATAACTACCCCATAAACTAATCATCAGAAGATACCAGCATGCTGCTGCCTCCCTAATACTTGGAACTGAGCAGTCCTGACGCCACCTTCTCAACTGCGCCATTAAGATCTTTCTAGATTCAACTACCAAGTGGACACCTCTTCCAACTGCATAGTCCCTGGCTTAATTAAATAGATTCATCCCTTTTCATCATATATGATGCCTAGGATTTCTAAGAGGTACTGAGCTAGTGGGTCCATCCATCATCAGTGTTACAATAGTCTGATCTCAGAAAGCTTGTGGCATGAGGAATGAAGACCTGATTACCTAGCTTGGATGGGTCTAAGCTTGGATTACCTAGTGGTCGGGGTCCTGGCAGGATCCTGCAAGATGATATGGCCTTTCTCACAGCTCTTGTCTCCCCCGCACTGCAGGTCATGAGTGATGCTGAATACGCGGAGTGGCTGAGGAACCATTTTTTAGCTGAAACCAGCATTGACCACAGGGAAGAATTACTCCTTGAATCTGCCATGAGGTTGGAGAACAAGCTCACTTTACTTGGTAGGTAGACTATGTTGTACGGTCAAAATAGAGAACTTTGGAAAACACTGGATAGCTCTAAGTTTAAAGTCATTCACCAGTGGTTTGGCCCCAACACCCCACCACTTTGATCTAACAGAGCAAATAGTTCTCTCCACCCTGTCCAGTCTGATCTGTACCCCGTTTCCAATTCTTTTCATTCTGCTTTCCACTGTAGTGAACTAGACTTCACTTATGGTGGGATCAGGGTGGTCATCCTTAAGAAGATCATTTAAAACCTTATCACTTAACGTAGACTACCAAGTCAAATAAATATCCTGGTTCCAGAGGCTATCCAGTTGAAGTTTCTTGCCAGGTGTTGGTTAAGGTACATGAAACGTGTGGTCTTTGGAATCTGCATGTCAAATCTCTCTTATTTAGAGGAAACTTAGAGCACGGAGTGGTTCGTTGACTTGTTCAAAGTCACGTGCTACTAGCTGACAGAGCTAGAAGGAGACTCAGATCTACCTAGTTCCAGGGCCGATGTTCTTTATTCTGTACCTACAACCGGACCAGTGAAATTTGTTTCTCTCTCTTTTACGTCCTGATTGCAGCTAAAGGTTGCACAGCGGACACCTCTTGTCCAGACTGAGCTGCATCCTGAAATCACCTGGAGCACTTTAAACTCTTCTCAGGGGTTCTGATTCCTTGATCTGACATGTGGCTGGGGCGTTTGTATATTTAAAAGCTCCCCAAGGAATGCTAAGAGACAGCCAGGCTTGAGAATCCCCACTGTCTCAAGAGTCTGGAGATCTAGACTCTAATCTGAGTGCTCACATACCGAGGGACCAGTCTCTCAGCTCCATTGCTCTGGTTCACAGAAGAACAAGGATCTCACTTTGTAAGGAGTGGGAAGAGCGATGATCCCTAATCTGTGTCATTTCTCTGTACAGTGTCCATAGTACAGGTCCACATTTCTTCTGAAATTCCAAACTCAAAAGTGCTCTGTAGGTTTAATGCCAGAATGCATTTGGCTATAAAATCAGGCCTTATTTGATAAGATTTTATGAGTCTTTATTATCCTAATTAGTACAAACATTTTAAGTCTTGCTACAGAAATCTTAATATGCTTTATTAGTGGATATTTCAAAACCATGCACTACATTACCTTTCTAAAATCTGAAAAACTTTGGAATTCCAAAGCTTTTCAGGCCCCCGTTGGTTTAGAAAAGGTATTTGCAGACTTGTAATATCTATTTTCAATGCACTTTCATAACATAAGCAACTTATTGGCAAGGGCATTCCTCAAACGCCTGCCTTACCCTCAGGAGTACCACAGAATTATAAAATTATAGAGCAAGGTTACATAGGTAACTGAAACTACAAGCTCCCCTCAATTCACAGAGAGGAAAGCTAGCCAAAAGGAGAACAAGTAAGTTTAATAAGCTCAGTGATTCCTAAGGCTTCCTTCCCCAGATATGATATTGTCTATGATTTTGGGCTGGGTTTTCACGCTTCCTTTGAATGCCCAGAAGCTACTGGAACAGTGTGTAGCTCAGGATGGCACTAACAGAGTTCCATTATAGCCCAGGTAAGCTTCTGCTGGCTTTGATTTCTCACAAGCCCTTTGCATCCGGCTGTCTTTTAGGTGCTACAGGCATTGAAGACCGTCTGCAGGAGGGAGTCCCCGAGTCCATCGAGGCCCTTCAGAAAGCCGGCATCAAGATCTGGATGCTGACAGGGGACAAGCAGGAGACAGCTGTCAACATAGCTTATGCGTGTAAACTCCTGGAGGCGGGTGACAAGCTCTTTATCCTCAATACCCAGAGCAAAGTACGTATCATGAGACTGAATCTGTCCTTTTGCTTTTTCTTAGCCAGGGGAGTGTTTGTGATTGGATGAATGTAGGGAGGAAAAAAAACCCCAGTAACCCTTAGCTTGATAATTATGTCTTCTCTTTAGCAGCCTACCTTGTGCTTGGGAAGGTACCGTAGTCCTTCTAAAGGCTTCATGGTTAAACATGATTACAAAAGAATTATTGCTAAAGAAAGTTGCCTTTCATTTTGTATTTGCCTCCCCTCCCCCATACTCAGTTTCCAGGGATTTAAGATTTAGCCCATAATGGAAAAATATATCAAGTTCTGGGACAGGAATATATCTCTATTTCAAGTTGAGGTGGTGATTTCTATCAAAATCAGGTGAACACTTTAATGTCTTTATGGTTAATTACAAAAATGGACTCTCGGGATAATTATGCCCTCTAGTGGTAATTCTTAGGTATAGTGCTGTTGAGAATTCCACGTTTCAAACTGTTTTAAGGGAGGGGAATTTTTTTTTTTTTTTCCTTAAGAAGGAATTTAAGAAGTTTGGATCCACCTTATTTTTTAAATCATCCCTGCCTCATCCCCATTAATCTCTAACACAAATGTTCTAATCAGTTAAACAGGCATTTTAAAAAAGTTTTTCCAGTATGGTAATATTCTCTGAGATTTGTACAGGTTATTTAATTAGCTTAGAGAACCTTCCTCCCTCCTTCCTCAATAGTCAGACTTAATCAATGATATCCATTCTCTGGCAGCAACCTGCCTCTCAGAAATCCTCTGGAGTTTCTCATCTGGATCCCATCTTGGGGCTCTGTCACAGGCTGCCATGTTTGGTTAGCCGTGTTTTTAAAGTCGGGCCTCAGCCAATGCCTAACCAGATCATACATTTTAAGGAAAGAGAATTTTCCTTATTCAACACAGAATGAGGTCTCCTGGGCAGTTGTCTGTGGCCCAGAGAGCCATAAGCAAAACCACCTGGCAGCGCCCAGTACCAGCAGGGGCTGAACACAAGAAAATTGTCATTAGTCATTTTGGTCACTAAAATTGTTGTGCTGGGGTGCCGGGTGGCCTAGTCATTAGGTGTCTGCCTTCGGCTCAGGTCATGATCCCAGGGTTCTGGGATCAAGCCCTCCATGGGGCTTCCTGCTCAGTGAGAAGCCTGCTTTTCTCTCTCCCATTGCTCCTGCTTGTGTTCCCTTTCTCGCTGTATCTCTCTCTGTCAAAAAAAATAAATAAAATCTTAAAAAATAAATAAATAAATAAATAAAATTGCTGTGCCATAAGATTCGTAGGTCCCTGGTTCGTGTGCTTGGCCTGCCTGTGATCAGATATGTGACTTTGGAGAATTTTCTTCCAGGCCTTTTACTTAACCTGTGATATAAGAGTAATGCCCATCTCATAGGGTCATTGTGGGCATGAAATGAGAAAATACAGATTATAAACTAAACATGTAGTGCCTGGCAGAGAAAAAGGGCTCAATGAACATTAAAAAAGAAAAGTCAATTCTTGATGTTTGATTTTGATGCTTTTGTGAACAGTAAAGTCATTAGGATGGCAGAATGTATCGGTAAACATATAATTTATAGTTAGAGGCATTTAAAACTTAACAATTCAAGAAGCCTTTATGGAATATCCACTATGGGCTGTTCTAAGTGCAAAAAATAAATTTTTTTACTATCGAAAGCTATTCCACCTTGTGTGAATTTTCCAAATAATTAAAACTGTACACAGTGAACATAATTTAGTTTTGTGGTGACTCAAGTCCAAGTATATAAAATGCCAGGCACATAGTAGGGGCTCAGTGACTATTATTATTATTATTATTATTATTAATTATTATTTTCTCCCTTCCTCTCCATCAGGAGATGCTAAGAATTAAAAAAAGAAAGATTATTGAACCCAGTTTGTCACTTAGTGAAGAAATTACATCTGTGACATCCTAAGTGGGCCACCCGGAAACTAGTAGAACATCTGGTCATTTTTTTAGTGTAGTCACTCAGCTTTATGAATTTCCATCAACTCCTATTCCTAAATTTGAAAGTTGGTTTACAATAAATTTAGCCACTTATAAACTTTACACAGTTTCCATTTTCATAAAAGTTTTGGGGTTTTATCAGAATAGGGGGTTAATAGAATCCTATCTTGGATAATTTGTTTATTAATATTTTATTTATTTATTTGAGTTAGCGCGCACGCAAGAGAGAGAGAGTGCGCGCAAGCTTGAGCCAGGGGTGGCGGGGGCAGAGGAAGAGAGAAGCAGGCTCCTGGTTGAGGCTGAGCTAGGAGCCGGACAGGGGACTCGATCCTAGGACCCTGAGCCTAAGGCAGATGCTTAACTAACTGAGCCATGCAGGTGGCCCCCATATCATGGATCATTTACTGCCTTGTAATACTTAAAGCCCTTTCAGGATCCGTCATTTAATTTTTTTGAGTTTTATTTTTATGATTTCATTTAAAATTTTCTCCTGAGATAATAACTCTTTATTTTCATGTTATAAAAGACTTTCTTATATGAGATCTTCTTTGGCAGTTATAACAAGTAGACAGAGCAGATAAAATTATCCTCATTTTTATAGGCTGAAACTCCAAAAGGTTGTGTGTGACTTGTCTAAGTACCCCCAGCTGAAAACGTGTCACGTGTGTTTTGTATTGTATTATGTATTGTGTAACCTGTATTTATCTATCTGTAGTTATTCTCATTATTCATGGAGTTAAATTCTACAAAGTTGCCCTAAACACTGAATTAGTGAATACAGAACTATTACGAAGTATAGGTTCCCATAAGCCTTTGGTTGCAACATTTTGTTTTGTCAACCAATCAGTATATAACATTGTTCTGTGTGTGTTTCTGTTTAACAACAACTTATATGTATGGTTGATTCAGTAACATTGAATTCATGGCCAACAGGACTATAACTCAGGCCTGCATGAGGCTTCTCTAACATGCCTCCTCTTTCTGTAAGGCACATCATAACCTTCTTATATATAGGACGACTCGATGGCACTTCTGCACTAGGCTTGAAGGCCATTTTAAACGATGAAATGAAGAAAAAGAAACATACAGAAAATGTGTCACTGGGGCACCTGGGTGGCTCAGTCAGTTAAGTGTCTGCCTTCTGCTCAGGTCATGATCCCGGGATCCTGGGATCGAGTTTCCTGTCGGGCTCCCTGCTTGGCGGGGGTCTTGTTTTCTCCCTCTGCCTGCTGTTCCCCCTGCTTGTGCTCACTTTTTCTCTCTGTGTCAAATAAATAAATAAAATCTTAAGAAAAGAAAAGAAGAAAAAGGAAAAGAAAAGGTGTCACCCAACAGTGGAAAGGGTACTTATTTACAGTATGGGAGCTGAGATAAGAAGATGTAGCATCTCCTCATTCGATTTCAGCAGAGGTCCTATCACATGACTCAAATTTTTCTCTCTGTGCATGTCCACAAATGACCACAAAAGCACTACAAGTACTGATTATAGGATTCCAGATCAGTTTTAGCAAGTAGGTGAATTCACACATATAGAATCTGTAGATAAGGATATTGAGTGTGTGTGTGTATGTGTGTGTATGTGTGTATTTATATGTGTTTCTATAATGAAAATGTAATTTATAAACTAAATATATACTCAAAAGGATAAAAGCATCTAGAATCACAAAATTACGGATAATTTAGGTTTACATTTTGGAGGGTAACTACTCAAGACTTTATTCTGTGCACGACGAGTATGCAAAGGTTGTATTTATAGTATTGTACTTTTTCATTTAACGTATCCCTTCAGTATCATCTCATGTTGATATGCTGATTTTCAATGACTTCAGGGTGTGTTACCTTCTAAATGTATCATTTTAATGTAACCAAACTCTAGAAGGTTTTCAAAAATAATTTTTTCCTATTATATGTTGCACCTATAAAGGGCTTGTTTTCTTTGTCTTCATACACTTTCCCTAGCAGGTTTTTGAGTTGTATAGGGTCAGATTTGTTCCTAACATCCAGGTTTCTGGGTAGCTCCATTTTAAAGCGGAAGCTCTGGGGCGGCTGGGTGGCTCAGTTGATTAAGCGTCTGCGTTCTCAGGTCAGGATCTCAGGATCCTGGGATCGAGCCCCGCGTTGGGCTCTCTGCTCAGTGGGGAGCCTGCTTCTCCCTCTTCCCTTCCCCCTGCTGTGCTCGCTCTGTCAAATAAATAAATAAAATCTTAAAAAATAAAGTTGGAGGTCTTGTGTGTAGCTTCTGTAGTTATGAAATCTTTCTTGTGTCATGCTATGTATCCATATCTACTTCTTCCCAATCCATTTGATTTTGTCGTGGGCTGAGAAATGCTTAATTAAGCAGCATTTGAAATAAGAATGAATGACCTCCGAGTGAGGGGTTCACTTATGAATGAACTTTCAGTTTTTGGTGTTTTGCTTTCTTTTCTTTCAGTCTTAACATCTAAACTTAAATTCAGGGCTCCTGGATTCTGTTAGGTTCTGTCGTTAATGGTCCCTTGACACAGTAATTTCTGGATAATTTTATTGTTAGTCTTCTTGAGTAGAATCCATCCAGTAAGTCTTCAGTGACTGATATGACTCTCTTTTAGGCATTGTGAAGGCTACAAAAGTAAATTTAAAAATGATATCTCTCTTCATAGTACTTCTGACTTTGTGGGGGTGAGGAGAGTAGAGAGATGCATTCACACCAAACAGGACCAGCACCACTGACAACATCTCAACCAGAACGTAAGCTCCATGAGAGCACGGATTTTTATTTTTTTTTATTTTTATTTTTTAAATTTTTTTGTACTTGTTGGCCAACCCCCAGGGCCTAGAATGTTTTCTAGTATAAAGTGGTTTCTCAATAAATACTTAGTGAATGAATGAATGAATGAATGTTAAATCCAAAAGAAGGTGCTTTTGAAAAAGTGCTAACTGTTGCTTTAAATTCTGTGCCTTGCCTACACAAGGGGATTTTGCATGTGTTTTCTCACCCATTCTTCACAATGACCTTATGATGTGTAGACATTTGCAGTTTTTTCAAAAGATTTTATTTATTTATTTGGCAGACAGAGATCACAAGTAGCAGAGAGGCAGGCAGAAAAAGAGAGAAGCAGGCTCCCTTCTGAGCAGAGAGCCCAATGTGGGGACCCTGGGATCATGACCTGAGGGGAAGGCAGAGGTTTTAGCCCACTGAGCCACCCAGGTGCCCCGACATTCGCATCTTTCACATGAGAAAGTTGAGGCTCCAAGAGGTGACATAATTTGCCTAAAGTCAAGCAGATAGTGGTAGAAAAAGATCAGAGGACTCTCAAGGGTGCCTCTCTGAGAAGGGAAATTATACAAATAAAGAAATTCTAAGTTAGTTTTAGTCGTAGCACTGTGGGTGAGAGGTCTTCTGTCCTATGAACTGGTGCCCACAGAGACACGGAAGTCTCTGCGGAAGAGCTGGGAGGGCTTTGGAAGTAACTGATTATTTACTACCTGGGGTTGCCGTGACACAGCAGTTGCTAAAGAATGACAATGATAAATTACCCGGATATGGCCATCAAGGGAGCCCTCGGACTCACTGTCTTGGCTTCTTGTCTCAAGGATGCCTGTGAGAGGCTGATGAGCACAATTCTGAAAGAACTTCAGGAGAAGAATCCAGCCTCTCCAGAGCGACCGTCACCGCGGGAGGGTTTGCCCCGGCTTCCGGCCACCCAGGACTCCGGGCTGCGGGCTGGCCTCGTCATCACCGGGAAGGCCCTGGAGTTTGCTCTGCAGGAGAGTCTGCAGAGGCAGTTCCTGGAGCTGACTGCCTGCTGTCAGGCCGTGGTCTGCTGCCGAGCCACCCCCCTGCAGAAGAGCGAGGTGGTGAAACTGGTTCGCAGCCATCTGCGGGTGATGACCTTGGCCATCGGTGAGAGGCGAGGGGGTCCGGCCGCCTGCTGCTCTCTTTCCTGCCACACCCGGGGCTGCTTTCTGTCTGTCCTTCCTTCCAAATCCCTGTTTACCCTTCTGTCTGTCCTTTTCCACACCCATGTTCCTTCTCCCTTTTCTCCCTTCTTACTCTCTGCCCTCTACTCCTAACCCCTTTCTCTTCCTCGCCTATTTGACCACCTGCTATGAACCACGGAGTAGGAATGTGACATGGAAAACAATACAGGGGGTGCCTGGGTGGCTCAGTCCATTAAGTGTCTGCCTTCAGCTCAGGTCATGATCCCAGGGTCCTGAGATCAAGCCCCCCATCGGGCTCCCTGCTCTGTGGGACGCCTGCTTCTCCCTCTCCCACTCCCCCTGCTTGCGTTCCCTTTCTTGGTGTGTTTCTCTCTGTCAAATAAGAAAGAAAACAATAAGGTAGGGCCTTGGGTTGCTTGTCAGATCACCAAATCAGCCAAGTCAAAGAGAATAAATGTTCTGAATCCTAGAACTACAAAGTCTAGAAGTGCCACCTTCAGAAAAGTTAAATTCAAGGAGCATGAACAAATCATTTAAGTATTCATTCAACAAATATTTATTGAGTGCCTTCTGTTTATCAGACATTTTGCTAGGCAGTGGAGATAAAAGACTGTATACAATTGACAAAGTACTTTTTCCTTGAGCTTACATTCACTAGGAGGCATAGAGTAAAAAAAATGAAACAAAACGAAAAAGGTATAAATATAAATCAGGTAGTGACAAATGTTATTTAAAAAAAAAAAAAAAAAAAAGCAGAGCCAGGGGATATAGAGCACTGGGGGGACAGGAGGAGGGCTGCTAACTTCGGTGTTTTTCAGAGATAGTATCCATGAGAAGCCTGTGTGTGGGCAGAGACTTGAAGAGAATGATAAGGGAGCCATGGGAGTTCTGAGGAGAGGGCATTCCTGGTGAGGACAGGGAAAGTGAAGGCCATGGGCCAAGTTACTGTGTTCAAAGCCAAAGCAGGTGGAGCAAAGGGAAGGGTTTTCTGTAAGGTTAGTGATGGGCAAAGATGACAGGTGGCCAGGTCATGTAGGGTCCTGGAGGCCATTATAAGTTTTTGGCCTTTCTTTTTTAAGGGGAGCAGGGCAGAGGGAGAGGGAGAATCCTAAGCGGGCTCCACACCCAGCACGGAGCCTGACCTGGGGCTCAGACTCTCAAGCCCTGAGATCATGACCTGAGCCCAGATCAGGAGTCGGATGCTCAACCAGCTGAGCCACGGAGATGCCCCAGTGTTTGGCTTTTATCTGATGAGATAAGGAGTCTTTGGAGGACTCTGAACAGTGAAGGAACATGATCTGCTTTACGTTTCAGAGGATCACAGGGCTGCTGTGTTGAAGAGTAAGGATCAAGTGCAAGGACGTAAGTAAGGAGACCAGTTGAGAGGCTGCTGGAATAACTGAGGCAAGAGCTGGCAGTGACTTGAGCCCAGATGGGAGCAGAAGAGGTGGGGAAACATGGTCAGGTCATAGGAAGAGCTGGCAATGTTTGCTGATGAATTTGAATGTTATATAATAGAAGGAGTTAAGGGAAGTAAGGTCTTGTCTCTGAAGGATGGAGTCGGGGGAATCAGGAGCTGGGTCTTAGGCATGTTAAGTATGAAAAAGTCCATTAGAGATCTAAGCAGGGGTGTGTCAGGCAGCTGGATACAAAGTCTGGAATGTAGCAATGGGGGGCTGACTGGAGATAGAAATTTGGGAACTATAAATCTGGGTGATACTTAAGATCTTGATTTTAGACAGGATCACCAGTAAATGAGTAAACGTGGAGGAGAGAACCAGTCTAACAGTAAGCTCTGAGCTACTCCAGAGTTTGGAAAATGGCAAGATGAGGACTCAGCCGTCTCTTGCAGTCTCTGTTTCCACCTGGATTGTTTTTAGTCTCGAGTACCGTCTCCCCTCAGCGTGCTGATACAGCTCCCCAAACTCCTAGGTTTATATCCTACCCTAATAAAACCTGAGTGAAAAGATAGCAGCTCTTTTCACGTTGCTGGAGTAAAGTATCAGAATAAGGAATTTTGTTTGGCTTCTTGAATAGACATATCAATGAATGAATTGTTCAAGCCCCTAGATCCAGATGTTCCCGGGACTAGAACCCCTGGACATGTCAGTTATATCAGTTGAGTCTTGTACCCATGTCTGAGCCAGGGAGCAGATGGTGCTAACTGTCTAGGCCTGGGTTAGTTGCCACCTTAAATCTGGGGCTTTGGGTTCATCCTAACAAACCACATGGCCTCAAAGTTCCCAGGGAAAATCAGGGCACTGAAAACAGGTGAATGGTTGGTGGCTCTTGGGAATAAGTGTTCATTACCAACAGGAATGTAATACTTCCCCTTAAAAAGCTTCCATAGTGTTGGGCATATGATATGGCACGGGGATCTCAGGAAGAGGCATCTAATATAATGGGACTATGAGAAGGATTTCCCAGAGGAAGTGACATCTGAGCTGAGGGCAAGGGAAGTTCAGCCCCATGAGGCCGGTGTCCAAGGCTGCAGACCACAGGTGCGGTGGCCCGAAGGAGCAGAGGTATATGGAAAATTGAAAGTAGAGTGAATGGCACCGAAATGGGGGAGATCAGTCCAGATAGGTGCCTTCGCATGAAGGATTTTCAGGCGTTATTAAGTTTAGAATTCTTCCTGGTGGCAGCGGGATGCATGCAATGTCCGTGTCATGAGCTTCCAGGTAACTTGCAGACTTGGGATAAACATTGAAGGATTTGTTTGCCTGAGTGGTCACTGTTGCTTTGCAAAGTTTACCTCTGTTCTTTACCCTTCCTGTGTTTCTTGCCTTTTTTTCGGCCTCCTGAAGGCGATGGTGCCAATGATGTGAGCATGATTCAAGTGGCAGACATCGGGATTGGGATCTCAGGTCAAGAAGGCATGCAGGTGAGTGGATTTCATGCGCTCAAGTACCATGAACTTGACCTGCCTATCCAAGGGCAGCATTCCCACAGGGAAATCTTGGTGGTAAAGTGAGGCCGGCTGTGGCTAGATCAGGAGTAGGAGGCAGGAATTGTGTCTATTATTCACTTTGTGGGTATTGGGGCGTTTTCCTGGGTAATTTGGAGTGTGTGCTCCTTCAGTTTAAAATATATAGCTCCTCTAGATCATAATAATATATATATTTAGCCCTGAAATAACTGTGTGACTTTAGACACTGAAGAAAGCTACTAAGGATTTGAATAAAGACCTACAGACCTAAAAAGGGAGGGAAGAAGATGATATTTGAGAATGAGGGAGAGAGGAGTGTCCTATTTGTGCGTGTGTGTGTGTGTGTGTGTGTGTGATGTGTCGTGTGCATACTGGATAGTTTTTTAGGCACAAAAGTCAGATAAAAGCTTGTCCAAAAACTGCTTTTCATGTACGGAGCACACACCATTGGAGGAAGACAGGACGTGAGGCTTAGGGTTTTCAGAGAATTGTAAATTAGGACATTTCTGCAAAACTTAAGAAATTCAATTACCTCTTTACCTGGCACATGCTACAGTTAATAAAGTCGTGACTACAATACTTTCAACGTTCTTCTCCCTAAGGAGAAGTGGGTGCCGAGGCTAACCTGTGGCATTCTCGCTAAGGGAGCCGCTTTCCAGGAAAGTACATGTGCTGAAATTCCGTCACCAGTGGTGGCCCAAGAGAGCTGTTGTTTCCTGGGGCCATGCTGGAAGGCTGACTACCGCTCTGTGTTCATGAGTTTCTGTTTGGGGTTGCTCTGTTTTGTGCTGGTTTAAACAACAGATTGGGCCGGTGGGAGCCCGCTGGTGGTCAGGCTGCAAAGCTGCGTCGTCCCTGTGAACGTGTCTGATCGTGAACGTGTCCTCTCCCCATTGCCCCTGCAGGCGGTGATGGCCAGCGACTTTGCCATCGCTCAGTTTAAGCATCTGGGCAAGCTCCTCCTGGTCCATGGGCACTGGTGTTACACGCGACTCTCCAATATGATTCTCTATTTTTTCTACAAGAATGTGGTACGTAGCCCCAGAAAATGTGTCCCTTCCCCCTCCTCACTTTCGTATCCTGCTTGCGGAAGGGATGGAGAGGACGTGCCCTGCGTGAGGCCGCCTGGCTTACTGAGGTTCTGGAAGCAGCGGGAGCGCTCCTGGTGGGAATGTGCTTCTGTCACTTCAGCCGATGACAGCAAATTACTGGGCTCGTCCCTCTGCTGGCATTTCCCGTTCCCTGTGCTTCTCCATCCCATTAAGTCCTGTCTGGTTCATTGAAGACCCAGGTTTTGACCTTCCATGGAGAGGTGGTGACAAGCAGAATTATGAAATGTTTAATGCTATCTGTCAGTAGAGAATGAAAAGGTTTGCTTCCATTTTCCAGGAGCTAGCCAAAACTGTCTGCCGTCCCCAGAGGGGTGTCTGTGTTGCATATTGAAGACACGGATGCCGCTGAAAACCCAGGCTCACGCCCTAGCCCGTAGCCGGCTGACATTCACAAATGTCACAAATGAAGAATTCATTCACAAATGAAGAATTCTCTAGCAAGCCTGTAAAATATATTTGCGCTTGGGAGTTATTTGGCGGCCAGAGAACTTAATTTTGACTGTGTCATTCCTCAACGGTCAGAATTCGATGAGAAGTCCTAGCGTCTGATCTTTGGCAGGCCGTTTAAGTTTCGGTCTCCTCTTTTACAAGATCATGTTGACCTTAGATTGCTTCCCTAAAGTTCCTTCTAGGCAGGTGATTATATAAATATGTCACGATTTTTTAGACCAAATTTCTTAGATTTAGGTCCATAGGTAGTGTGTTAATAGTGAACATCACTTTATTTCACTCTCTCGAAATTCCACCTTTAGGAAAAAAAATAACTTCTTAACAGGTCATTCTACATGTATTCCAAAATGTGTCATTTAGATCTGCGCGTGTATGTGTGTGTGTCTTGGTGAGCAGAACGTTTTGCTTTTTTTGTCCTGCAGCACAATGAGCTTTTTTTTCTTTTTTTTTTTTAATTCCAGGACTTGGTAGTGATCACCGACTTTTAGGGAGGATTCTCTTTCCCAATTTTTTTTTTTTAATGCTTTTGCCTTTTTCTACCTTCTCCTCTTGTGGAGAAGCCCAGATTAAACCCAAAAAGTGAGGAACACTAGTATTAGGAAGAGGGGTGTCATATGCTCTTGGAGAGTGGGCCAGTATCAGGAGATACTCCATGACCAGGGATCGGGGACCCTGGGTCTTCTGCTGTGAAACCCTCGGTGGCTGTTCACAATGATACTCTCTTGACTCACTTCTGCCTCTTACGTACCTTGCAAAACAGTGAATGTTTTGTAAACTATGGAGAAAAAGGCCAGTACCAGAAGCCATTCAGGTAACTTGTCTTTCTGAGACTGTGGGTCTCAGGTCTTAGAAGACTTTTGAGATACTGATGAAGACTATGAATTCATTCCGCAAAACACATGTACCCCAAATTGATACGTTTCCAGGAGCGGGGCACGGGGTGTGTCCATAGTCCCTAGATTTAAGAAACCCCGTCCCGAGGATCGTAGCTGTTACCCTGAAGTGCGCCTCTGCGTCTAGAATACCGACAGTACCATCTTCCTACTTGTAAGGCACTTTACAGGTCGTGAGCAGCTTCTAACTGGATCCTGACAGTAAGCTCGAGGTGGTATAATTCTCATTTTCAGACAAGGAAATCAACATTCAGAAAGGTTCAGAAAATGGCCTAAAGTGAAAAAAAAGCAGTAGGAAGTGTCTTCAGGCCCTGAATACGACTCCTTAAGTCCAGGGGCCTTTCCTGGGGCCTGCCTTGCTTGAGGGCACAGAGCTTTAGCAGTCACGGACCCTGTTCATCTGAGGCAAAACACTGGAGGAAACCCTGGAGGATGTATGTTTCTAGCCTGTAGGGCGACCCCCGTGCTGGTTCGCCTGGGACTGTCCCAGTTTTAGCTGGGAGAACTCATGTCCTGGGAAGCTCCTCATCCCCAAGCTCAGTGGGATGGTTGGCCACCCAGCTGGCACCACTCAAAAGTAATCTTGAACCTAGAAAGCAGGATGAAAATCTGTTGTGTGCCTGCTACGTACCAGGCATGGGCGTAGGATCGCCCCATGCAAAGCGGTGCCTTGGTTTGAATACTGGCTCTGTTACTGTGTGACTAGCTGTCTCACAACTGTTCCTGATGAGCCAGATGACTTAGGGCAAGTTCTTTAGCCTGTCTGTGCCTCAGTTTCCTCATCTGTGAAATGGGGCCACAGTAATTCCCGAGTTGTTAAGAGGGTGAGAACCGGGCCTGCACTCCACAGGAAGGGGCTTGCCTGAGTGTGTGTACATATGTATGTATATGTATGTCATGTTTTCCTTTAATAAAACACTAATCTTCAAAAGACAGCAAGGTAAGTTGTGGTCTTCCATTTTGCTAAGGGAGAGAGAGAGGCCAGGATCCCACAGCTGACAGTGGTAGCAGGTGGCTTGTGAGCTCATGGCACACGTGTGGCTGTTTGTTTCTAAGACGCAAATGTTCCCTCTTGTGTCCCTAGGCCTATGTGAACCTCCTTTTCTGGTACCAGTTCTTTTGTGGATTTTCAGGAACCTCCATGACTGACTACTGGGTTTTGATCTTGTTCAACCTCCTTTTCACTTCCGCTCCTCCTGTCATTTATGGCGTCTTGGAGAAAGATGTGTCTGCAGAGACCCTCCTACAGCTGCCAGAACTTTACAAGAGTGGCCAGAAATCAGAGGTAGGTGCCGAGGCAGAAATGCTTGGACCGAAACGCACCCGCTGTCCAAGCCGCAGCACGTTCTAGCGAGCCCAGCTCAAATAGTGTGGCACGTTCGGGGCTGCTTAAAGTTACTGTGGCTGTTTTGGAACATCTCTGCCGACGGGGCAGATAGGAAGTTACTTGCCTCTGAGGTGAACATAGGTACGACTCTGAAAGGTCTTAGGTACTTACCTGACGAAATCGGGCGTTTCAACCCTACAATTCATAATGTCTAGGATTTGCTAAACCTTACTGTGTCATCTCTTGTGCGAGCTACTAAACCTTCTCTGCCTCATTTTCCTCTACAAAACTTTTTGAAGGAGAACTTCGTATTGTACCCATTCTAAGACAGGGAATCAGAATTTTTTTTTTCCCCTTAAGAGAGATCACAAGTAGGCAGAGGGGCAGGCAGAGAGAGAGGGGGAAGCAGGCTCCCTGCTGAGCAGAGAGCCCGATACGGGGCTCGATCCCAGGACCCTGGGATCATGACCTGATCTAAAGGCAGAGGCTTAACCCACTGAGCCACCCGGGCACCCAAGAATCAGAATTTCAAAGGGGCTCATAATTTTTCCAAAAGTTTCACAGCTAAAAAAGAAAAACTGCAGAGGCAGGATATGAATCCTGCTTAGTCTGGTTTTAAAGCCGAAATTAAATTCTCCAGGTTCTACTCTTCCTGCAGCACAGTGGCGTGATCTGCGTGGCTTCCTCGCTCTGAAGCCAAAGCCAGGCCCTGCCTCTGCTTCATTGATCTTCATGCTATCAGTCTACCTGTCCCCCCTTTCTCATTTTCTCTCCCTGGCTGGCTGTCTCACAACTCTTTTCTAATTTATCTCCTACAGAATTAATAGTAATTAATAGAGCACTTATGAACATTTATGGAATGTCTCCTATATGCCAGGCACTCTTCTAAGTGCTTGGTATACATAAATCTAATCCTCAGAATGACCCTGCTCGTAAGTGCTATCGTTATCCACCTCGTAGACGAGGACGGTCAGGCACAGAAAGGAGCCTTCAGGAATGAGCCCGTGTCACAGAGTTCGTGGGCAGTGCGGGGGAGCTCTGGATCTCTAGCCCACCATCTCCTCCATTACACGGGGGTGCGGAAAGAGCACTGGCGCTGTGTTCAGTCCCTCAGTCTCCTCCTGCCTCCACTATGCTATGCCATGGCCAGAAATTCAAAGTGCTCTCCCAAGTGCATGGTCAGGATCATGGGGACTAAGGAAGGCCAGGACCCTATAGACACCTGTAGGTGAGCAAAGCTGAGGTATCCCCGAATTGTAATCAGATGCTCTACTCTCGAGAGGAGGACTCCATTAGTCAGGGCCCTTTCAGCAGCAAGTGACAGAAACCAGCTCAAATTGGCTTGATAAAAAAGATCATTTTGTCATTGACCAGGCCTGGGACATTTATTGTTCCTGAGGACAGAGCTCAATCCCATGGACAGCACTGGGAAGAAGGAGAAGGATTGGGGAGAAGTACGGGGCAGGGAAAAATTAGACCTGCTATAGTTCGGCTGCACTCACTGTTCTAAAGACGCTGACCCAGATCAGTTAGAAAGAACGGGTGTCGCCGGAGTTTAAATTCTTGGCCTGCGGTGTGTGACCTTGGTAAATGATTTAACTTCCCTGTACTTTCATTTCTTTGAGGAGATGGTATGAGGATCAAGTAAGATAAAAGTTCCCAGCCATATTAAGCTCTCAATATTATTATTTTTACTCCCTCCCCCCAAATTAACCAGAAATTTGAGGAAATCCCAAATTTAAAATGTGTTTATTTTCATCAGTCTAACTTTATTCTGACTTGAACTTCCTCTCCAGGCTGGGGAGTAACTTAATGTCCGCAGGTACCTGCCACAGCCAACACAGAGAAGTCACACGTCCAACTTTCAGGAAAGAAGAAATTCTCATGATCTTTTAATATCATCCAGTCCATTCAGATCAAGGAACTAAATGGGGTTTTCCTAGAGGAATCTGGTCTGACTTACAGTTCAAGGCCAGGATGCAGGAATGGTATTAATATTTTTTTTTTAAGATTTTATTTATTTATTTGATAGAAAGAGACACAGCGAGAGAGGGAACACAAGCAGAGGGAGTGGGAAAGGGAGAAGCAAGCTTCCTACTGAGCAGGGAGCCCGATGCGGGGCTCGATCCCAGAACCCTGGGATCATGACCTGAGCTGAAGGCAGACGCTTAACGACTGAGCCACCCAGGCGCCCCAGGAATGGTATTAATATTAATGAAGGTTGTCTTGTACCCCCGACCTAAATTAAATTCCAAGTGTGTTGGGGGAAAGAAAGGTGAGGGGGGCCCTTCAAAGTTTTTAGAGCTTGTTTTTAAAAACCCACTTGTACAGACCGTGATTGCTTTGTACCCTTGGAAGACTTGAGGTCACTGTTTCCTTTTGTTGAGTCCTGTTATCAATCCTTTGCATACACTGTTCTACCCAGCAGGCCAGTTTCGTAATACATGGTAGTAGCAGGTGGATTCCCAGCATGTGGCTATTGATATAAGGTCATGGGTTTCATTGAGTTTACCTTCCAGAAGAGTTGTCCTTTCTTTGAACTTGGTCTTCAAACAAATCCTGTTTTATGCTTGTGCTATTTCCTGCCTTCAGGGTCATGAAATATACTCTCCAGGGTTACGAAATCTCTCCCCTAAGGAGAAGGCTGCAGCAGAGGCCTCCCTCCCGAGAAGCAATCATCTTTCAGCCATTTCTCCTCATCCACAGTTGACATTCTGGGCTTGGACTTTGTGTCCACATTTTCCCTTTCAGATTCCAGGAGATCCCATGAGCTCATCTCTCCAGCCTCTCATTTATCTTTTCCTCTCCTTTGCTTCCAGAGTCCCCTTACTGACATGACTGGAGATTAATTGCACTTTTGCCATTTTTGCTGTAGGTTTTTTGAGCAACTACCATTCCTCCAGAAGGATGAAGTTAAATTTTAGCTTATCCTCACATTGTTCTCTCCTGTCCAGTGGCATTTTGATTGCCCCTTTGATTCTTGTCTTCTGTCATTTGATCATTCTTCTGCGTAGATTTTTATGAACCTTCGGATGAAGAAAGATAAAACGTCCCATCATTTTTAAGGAGGAAATAGTAAAAAAAAATACAGGGGAAAGGAACAGTAACAGTAACAATATTAGAATCAACAAATCTCATTGCTTTGATTTTCCAGAGGATGAGGAGATTTTTTTTTTTTAAGGAATAGATTTTAAAATTCTAAGTGCAGTCTATTGAAGAATAGAAAAACGTATGTGGAGAATTTGTCTATTTATAAAACTTTGTTATTTAGAAGGCAATTGGCTATTTCCAAGGAAATGTCATCCCATTTCACATTTGGAAGGAAATAAGACCAAGAACACGTTATGAAAATAGAAGACTAGCTTAAGATTATAATACATGTGTTGCCATTTTTGTCCATGGCAAATATCACTAGGAATCCATAACCCTCTGTTTTCCTCCTGGGTCTGAAAGCAGCCTCAGAATCCTTGTGCACACATATCTACATTCAGGCAGAGGTGGCTTTTGTTTGAAAACCTGTTTTCCAGTGTCAGCGAAGAGGTCATAGGATGTTGATGGATTCCTGTCTCACATTGAGGTCTTTCGTCCATTTTGAGTTTATCTTTGTTTATGGTGCAAGGGAATTCTTCTCTGTGTAGCTGTCCACAAGTGTCCCAGAACCACTTATTGAAGAGACTGTCTTTTTTCCATTGGATGTTTTTTCCTGCTTTGTCCAATATTAGTTGACTATAGAGTTGAGGGTCCATTTCTGGAGTCTCTATTCTGTTTTTTTGCGAATACCATGCTGTCTTGGTGAGCACAGCTTTGTAATACAGTTTGAAATCAGGCAACATGATGCCCCCAGTTTTGCTTTTCTTTTTCATCCTTCCCTTGGCGATTCGGGGTCTTCTCTGGTTCTGTACAAATTTTAGGATTTCTTTGTTCCAGCTCTTTGAAAAACGCCAGTGCTATTTTAATAGGTATGGCATTGAAAGTGTAAATTGCTCTGGGGAAGATAGACATTTTAACTGTTTATTCTTCCACTCCATGCATGGAATGTTTTTCCATCTTTTTGTGTGTTCCTCAATTTTTTTCATAAGTGTTATGTAGTTTCTAGGGTATAGAGCCTTTACCTCTTTAGTTAAGTTTATTCTTAGGTATCTTACGGTTTTTGTTACTATTGTGAGTGGAATTGATTCCTTAATTTCTCTTTCTACACTTACATCGTTAGTATATGGAAAAGCAGCTGATTTCTGTGCATTGATTCTGTATCCTGCCACCTTGCTGAATTGCTGTGTGAGTTCTAGTAGTTTAGGGGTGGAGTCTTTTGGGTTTTCCACATAAAGTATGACGTCATCTGTGAAGAGAGAGTTTGACTTCTTATGGCAGTTGGAATCTCCAAAAGGATCTCAGGAATTACTATGTATACTAAGTCTTTATTTGAACAGTAGTTTTAATAGCAGTTGCTAAAAACTATGAGCCATTTTTATCAAGAGTAGAAATGCTCCCATCTGGTACCTAAATCTTTCCTCCATCCTTCCCTTCTCCCATGACTTAAAATGTGAACTCTGAGGAAAGCAGGAATATAATACTTAAGGAACACAAAAGAAAGTGTATAAATAACTGTTTTTTTTTTTAAAGATTTATTTGACCAAGAGAGATCACAAGTAGACAGAGAGGCAGGCAGAGAGAGAGAGAAAGAGAGAGAGAAGCAGGTTCCCTGCTGAGCAGAGAGCCCGATGCAGGACTCGTTCCCAGGACCCTGAGATCATGACCTGAGCCGAAGGCAGCGGCTTAACCCACTGAGCCACCCAGGCGCCCCTTAATAACTGATTTTGAAATTAATGTTAACAAATACAACCCAAGTAACAAACATTATTCTAAAATATGCATTCACTCAATCAATATTTACTGATCACCAAAAGAATAAAGAAAACCTGATTTCCATCACTTGATTAATGTCTCTACTTGAACTTTTCTCTTTTCTTCTATACGCTTTTGGTTAGAAGCAGTTCAGCACATGAAAAGTTATTAGGAATAGTTTATTAATCCAACAAATATTTATTGGGTACTTGTTATGTACCAGGTACTGTTTTAATCACTTAAATCAACCCCCTACTCTATAAAGTGTGCATTCTGTTAAAAGAACTGGACAATCATTAGATAAACAAATAAAACTAGTTCCCATGATGATGAGAGATTTCTACACATGCCATGGTAGTAACTGAGGGGATGGGCATAACTCTTAGACCGGTCTGGGATGAGATGGAGCTGGTACGGGAATGAAGTGCGGGTCACGTGGGAGGTCCAGGGCAAAGAATCCAGGCAGAGAGAGCACAGGGGAAGTTCCAGGGAAAGAATGGGTCAGGCAAGTTTGAAGAACAGAAGGTGCCCGTGGTAGAATCATAGTGGATGAGGGTAAGCATGGGAGTGTGGGACCCTGGAGAGCAGGGACTCCAGCAGGCAGATCCTCCAAGACATTACTAGCCGTGGGAAGGAACTTACATTGTATTGGAATGCAGCGGGATGTCATTGGAGGCATTGGAGAGAGTCATTTTGATTAATTAGGGAGATGGCACGACCTGATTTATAACCTTTAAGAACCTTCTGACTGGCTGTAGAAGACTGGATTAGGCATAGGAGAAGCAGCAAAGAAGTCAGGTGGTTATTCGGTCCTTCATAAAGAGAGTTGTTGGTGAAGGAGAATGGGAGACAGAAGTGGATGGGTTTGGAGTAGTTTCTGAAACGGCACTTTCTGATCAACAGGCAACGGAAACTCAGTACTACTATCCCTATTTCAAGTAGATTTGAGGTTGATCCAGTGATAAAAGTGACATCAGTGGAAGAGAAGTCCTCCATGGACCTTTTTTTTTTTAACCTATTATTCAACGCCATACCATATTCTTCTACCATTGTTCACAAATCCCACCTATTTTGTGAGTGAGAGAATAAAGGAATATAATCATCTTCTCAGAGAAGCAAAAATAATTATTGGCTTCTGTTGTTCCTTGACTTTGCTTTGACTCTTGTTAATCCTTCCACAATGTCTCTTTTCATTTTCAGGCATACTTACCCCTTACCTTCTGGATCACCTTGCTGGATGCCTTTTATCAAAGCCTGGTCTGCTTTTTTGTGCCTTACTACGTGAGTCCTTTTTCACTTAAAGTGTGTGTTATTAATGAATCGGTGATGCTTCTTTGTTGCTGGTATCAGCATATAGAATGGATATATTTTAGGGTATCTTGTTCATATAGTCAAATGGATCATTAACCTACTAAATTATAATGTCCTCCCCCAAATATGTTAGACCATGGATTAAACTTGGAGAGAAGTACATAGCTGACTCCTCATGAATCTCTTTTTAGCCCTGGGCTGCTTGATAGTTTTTGTAAATGACCTGGATAAAATTGAGTTCAGGCATGTAATGAGAAGAGTCAAAATCAGAGAAGCCAAGTCAGAATATGAAATCAGTTATTAGGGAGTGCTGGGCTCAATCCACTAGGATGATCTTTGTAGTATTAAATATAAGTTCTTATAAATAGTCTTTTAAAACTAAAAAAAAACCCCGTTTTATAGGTGAAAAATAGAAGAAATGTGACAAAACATGTATTAAAAATGAATTTTAGGGAGCCTGGGTGGCTCAGTGGGTTAAGCCGCTGCCTTCGGCTCAGGTCATGATCTCAGGGTCCTGGGATCGAGTCCTGCATCGGGCTCTCTGCTCAGCAGGGAGCCTGCTTCCTCCTCTCTCTCTGCCTGCCTCTCTGCCTACTTGTAATCTCTCTCTGTCAAATAAATAAATAAAATCTTAAAAAATAAAAAAATTTAAAAAATGAATTTTAAAATTCAGGCAAAAAACAGACACAAAGCAGTATAATCTAACTGCCCACGCATATACCCCTTACCCAGAAGAAAATACTGGTTTGATTATGATGGGTGAAAAACTAATAATTTCTAAGTTAATAACCTCTCTTCTTTAGTTCTTTATTTAAATAAAATGACTTGAATTTGCTCGTTAGAGTATTCTGGGCATACTACATTTCAAGAGGAATGCAGATAAGGCAATCTGAAGGTAAGCAGAAGAGAGCGAGTAGAAAATGGTGTCCTTGGAAGAAAACTTTAAGAACTTGAGGACATATACATAGGAGAGGAGGGGATATTTACTTACAGAGATATACACTTAAGTTAGCCTTTTTTTTTTTTCTTTTTGAGAGAGAGTGAGAGAGAATGAGCACATGCAGAAGCAGAGGGAGAGAGAATCCCAAGCAGACTGGGCTGAGCACGGAGCCCAACTCAGGGCTCGATCCCAGGACTCCAAGATCACGACTTGAGCTGAGGAAAAAGAGATGCTCAACCAGCGGAGCTACCCGGCGCCCCTCAGGATAGTCTAAATAGCTGCCTCGGGGTTTTGCAGCTCTCTTAAATGGGAAATATTTGATATTTTTCTCTACCTCAAGAGCCAGCAGTGTAAATAAAAGTTTCTAGGAAGATGGATTACGGCTCAGGATAAAGAGGCGTTTCAACTGAAAAGTTCAAAGATAAGATGGCGCAAGAGTCGGTCTCTTTCAGAAATGTTCAAGTGTTTCCTAAATGACCCCTTATTAGCAACATTGAAGAAGGGACTCCATCCTCAGTTGAGCTATAAAGCAAAGGGATGATACTCAAACCACTGAGTGTTTGAGTATCCAAGATCAATCAGCAAAGCTAATGTGTAGGATTCAGATAGTGGGAGCTTTGTTGTGAACCTTGTGTATCCAAGATCACTGAGTGTTTGAGTATCTCTAAGATCACCGCCCATTGTCCTCTCTTCATAGACCTACCAGGGCTCAGACATTGACATCTTTGCATTTGGAAACCCCCTGAACACAGCCGCGCTGTTCATCATTATCCTCCACCTGGTGATTGAGAGCAAGAGCTTGGTGAGTGGTTTTCCTGCCTCTGAAATAGCCTGAAACTGCTTGGGGAAATGTCTTCTATTAGCAGTGACTGTGCTAAACCCTAAATGCCTAGAAGACACATGGTTACGAGAGGAGTAATGACACCAAATATGAAGGGTGATTCATGGCGGCTCTCTTGCTGACTGTTGAGTACCATTATGTTGAGATTGATGTATAGCCAAGGAAAGTGGAAAATACCTGGCCCCTTGGTGGTATCCTTGGTGGTTGGTTCAGGAGGCATGAGTGAAGCTGGAGAAACAATTACCTTTCAATGACCAACATTCTTCGAGGACATGCTGATGCCTTTCAACTCAACTAAAGAGAGGCGTTGTGCCACAATCCTCGTATACTGATATAAGTGATGGTTTTATCACAATAAAATGTGACAAAATTTTGTGTCATGTTACAAAAAGAAACTATATTTTCTTCCCTCCAGAATGTTTACCACTCATTTAAATCTAGGTCTTTTTTTTTTTTTTTTTAACCTTGTTGCTGACTTAATGATAGTTAATTCTCTTCATCAAGATGGTTGTTTGGTAGCTCTCTGCAGCAAAGCTAATGTGTAGGATTCAGATAGTGAGAGCTTTGTTGTGAACCTTCCTTTGCGGATGAAGAACATTCCACCCATCTCTGGAGAATGAACCACCTCTGTGATTATTTATGCCCATCACCCGTTTCCATTGCCATTGCCTTTGCTATACCCATTGCCTTTGCTATAGCCACTTCTGGGACCATTGCTACAGCCCCTTAGACTTCCCGCCCACCTTTACTCTAGACTCTCCAGCCATCCTCTACAAAACAACCGGAATCATCCTTTTGAAACACAAATCTTACCTTGTTGCTGTCCTTCAGTGATTTCTCATTGTACTTGGGGTAAAATGAAAAAGTCCTAAGTTGGCCTTCAAGACTTCATGCAGTGATGCCTCTGCTTTTCTCTCCAGTCACATTTCCAATTTTTCATGGGCTGGAGCCCCACTGTCCTTCCTTGAACGATTCAGATACAGTGAGCTCATGACCACATCAGGTCCTTAGCATTTGTCATGTCTTCTGAGGGAAGTATTCTCACTCTTCCCTTGGTTCTTTGCACTTGACCCAGCTTACTTATACTTTTCGGTCTCAGCAAGAATGGCTCCAAGAGCCCTTCCCTAACCTAATTTGTTCATACCATCCTCTTGTTTTTCTATATAACCCCAATAATAATTTCTTATTATTCATCAGTTATGTGAGTATCTGACTCATGTCTTCTGTATTAGACTATAATCTCTGTGATGGGCAGGGTTCATGTTTGCTAATCACCATATTCCAGAATCTAGGACCGGACTGACACACAGTAGGTACTCAAAAATGTTTGAACAGATAAACAAATGATTAAATGACTAACCAGTCTTTGGGGTATATTTACCTTCCTGGTGGTGAATGCATTTCAAACAGAAATAGCTGAATGAGGTTATAGTTTAAATGTTAGGTACAGTTGTATTATAAAATTATAATCATTTCTAAAGCGTCATAATTTCTAAAGAATATTTTTGGCACTACTTGCCTTGCTATAACCTGCTGTAATCAAAGTGTACCAGCCTAAAGTGCAGTAAAAGGTTAAAAATCTGGAAATATCATCTAGGGAGAGTAAAGGGAACTCTAGAACTAAATTATTGGGCATTGTTTTAATATCAGTTTGATTTAATTTTATACAGTTTTATAGGCACTTTGGGTCACTACCTAAGGAATTGTCATGGATTCTGACATTTAGTAGTGTTCCAAAGGGTCCAGCACATAAAGTGTCAGGTTAGGTTCACTGGTTGTGAGCAACAGCAATCTGAGCAAATAGGAAAGTTATTAAAAATATATTGAAGAACCATCATCAAACCAAACCAAACCATCCTGAGGAACCAGAGTGGTTCCAGACATCCGGGGAACAAACTAGTGGGCAGGCTTGCCCTGCTCTGCTCAGACTTGGTTGACATCCTTTTCTTTCTGCCCTTGCCTCGTGGTGCCCCAAGTTTCATCCCTGGGGACAGAATTCTGTCTCCTCAGCTTCAGGGCCAGGCTTTGGTTAGAGGAGGGCAGCGGTGGCGACGTCGTGCACGGTGCCGGGGAGCCTCACTAGGAAGCAGAAGCGTGAGTCAGGTGCCCAGGAGAACAGTGTCTGTTAGGTCAAGGTCGCATCATTAAGCCCTTTTTCTCATGCCCGGGGAGGCCTGTGCTCACAGCCTCCGAACATCCCTTGTGAGGAAGAGTCAGCCACTCTGAGGCTGTGAGGCGGCTTCCCTCATGCTCCGGCTCCTCAGCTCGTCTGCGCCTCCCACCTCCCCGTCTTCTCTCACCCGGAGCCTCCTGACTGTGACTGTATCCGTTTATGGAAATGCTCAGCTCCGGCAAGTTGCTGTCTCCTTTGCCAAAAATCCATCTTAAGGGGGAAAAAAAATCAGGCAGTAGGGTTCAATGAGAAGGAAAGACATTTGAGGAAGAAAGAAAAAATAACAGATCCTCGTTTTAGAGGCATGATGATTATCAGGAGTTAGCCCACATTTTCTGGGCAGTTTGTACATTTTATTTAAAAAAAAAAAAAAAAAAAGCAGTGTTTGTGTCACTTGCGAAGAGACCTACCCAGGGGAAGTACTTCGCAAGTGAAGAGGGAAAAGGAGAACTTTGGATCTCATTTGAAAATTCTAGCCTTAGAAAATGATAAAGGCAGTGCTTCCCCCCAAAAGCATAACATACTCTCCTAGGGAATACATTACGATTTTAGGTGGTACTTTCCCTCCACTAAAGAGCACGTGTGAACGTGATTCTCTTTCGTACCTCGGGTTATGTCCGTTTCCCTCTGTCACACAGATCAGACTCTAGACTCAGCACTCTGATGACAGGTGATGGGGATACCACATTTAAGGTAGTGATCCGCTTTTCCTTCTCAATGAAGTCACTCAAATAGGAAGCCAGTTTCAGAAAAACACTAAGAAAAATTCCAAGTAGATAACGAAGGTAACTGGGTTAAGGTGTAATACACAAAGATTTGTTTCTTGCTCGTATAAAGTTGGCCGAAGTTCCACAGAGCCCCAGGGCAGTTGTCCCCTGAGGGGGCAGCTCAGTGGCCTAGGTGGTGTCTTGTAGCTCTACCGTCTGGAATTATCCCCAAGGAAGAGCTCCTTGGGCATCATGGAAAGAAAGGAGACAACATGAAAAATTGCGCACCAGCTCCTCTGCGTGTCTAATGTGAACTCTTTTTTTTTTTTTTTTTTTAAGATTTTATTTATTTATTTGACAGACAAAGATCACAGGTAAGCAGAGAGGCAGGCAGAGAGAGAGGAGGAAGCAGGCTCCCTACCAAGCAGAGAGCCCCGTGCGGGGCTCTATCCCAGGATCCTGGGACCATGACCTGAGCTGAAGGCAGAGGCTTTAACCCACTGAGCCGCCCAGGCGCCCCCTAACATGAACTTTTTGTTAATGTCCCTTCCACTCACATTTCACTGGTCAAAGCAGGGTGCATGACCATGCTTAATTTCAAGGGGGCGAGGAAATGCGATCCTTCCAGATGCTTACAGTGGAAGGAAATTAGAATATCGGTGAACAACAGTAATGTCTACTAGCCAGGTGAATGGGTAACATTTGAGGATTGGAATACTACCTAAATGAAGATACAGGCCAATTAGTGATAGTATTTAAAAAAAAAAAAAAAGAATCCAAACAGCTCTTGGTGCATTGAACAATATAAAATAGAATCATCATCAAAAGTAACCTTTTGGCGTTGGACTTTGTTTTACAAAATCGAAACAGAGGTGTGAACTCTCCATGGAAGGTGCTCGAATCTCCTCGCTGTTTTGTGTTTTGCTCACGAAGGGTTATGACACCGTTCATTCATTGCTCAGACACGTGGTCCCTTCAACAGAGCAGACTCCGTGGGGACGCAGAGCCCAGTGGGTGAGAGTGTTCATTTCCCCGCCTCTCCTGTCTTGCAGACCTGGATCCACATGCTGGTCATTGCGGGCAGCCTGTTCTCTTATTTTTTCTTTGCCTTGGTTTTCGGAGCCCTGTGCGTCACATGCAATCCGCCGTCCAACCCCTACTGGATTATGCAGGAGCACCTGCTGGACCCCGTGTTCTACCTGGTTTGTGTCCTCACAACCTGCGTCGCCCTTCTGCCCAGGTACGGGGTTTTGTCCGCGTGAGAGAGGCAGTGAGGTCAGAGGCTTGGAGGGCTTCGGTGACTGCTAGGAACGGATGGCAGACCGTCCCATGCACCAGCGAAATCCGTCTGCATCCTCGTGAGGGCATGGGTTTGAACTCTTTGAGCAGAGTTAAGGCAGCCCAGAAGAGAGACTTCTCTCTCATGGAAAATTCTCATCGGGCTGCCATTCCCCAGAGACAGAGCCGCTTCACCCACGGGGTTATCTGAGGATGCTTTCCTCTGACTTTTTGTTCTGCCAACTCCCACGGGTGCTGCCCTTGTTGGCACGATTGGAGATGAATGACTCACCCAGCTCCCCCACATCCCTGCCTGCAGGAGGGAGGAGGAGAGAAAACGGAACGCGAGCAGATTTCCTCCTCTGTGGATTTTTCTTTTTCTTCGTAATGGCATGACCCAGAACCCGCACGTCATTGCCATAGCCCATTAACTGGGACCTCAGTATGTCGAGTCAGAGTGGCGAAAATCTGAGGTTTTCTAAAAAGAGAAACGGGAGGATGTGTACTGAGAGACAAGTTGTAGTCTCTCTACAGCCTGGCAGCACTGAAAACGTCCCTCCTGTGTCTGAGTTATCTTTCCCATTTTAGTTTCACTTGAATGTCTAGTGTTGTATGGGATGGAGATGGCGAGGAAGTATGCATGGGTTTTTTCATCTGTAGCTCTCATAACATTTATCTTTTTAGCTGGAAACACTGTGCCACCTAGTTGTTCTACCTTCTAAACCTGGGTATGAGAGTCAAAATGGCGATTTTAGATTATTCTCGAACAGAGTTGATGAACTGACTCACAGGCCACCTCTGGCCTGCTGCCCGTTTTTAAAAGTAATAAAGTTCTATCGAACTGTAGACACACTCATTCATGTATTATCTCTGGCTGAGTTTCACTACAGCAACAGAGTTGAATGGTTCCAACCGAGACACGATCTGGCTCGCTTAGCCTGAAACATTACTGTCTGGCCCACTGGGAGAAAGATGGTCACCCCCAGTGTTTTAACAAATGCTGGAAAATGTGAAGGTGGCTTTAAAACTGGGTAACGGGCAGGGACTGGAAGGGTGTAAAGGTACATGATGGAAAAATTCTAGAATGACATGGATATCGACGTTCCTGCTGATGGAGATTCAGGAGGAAGTGAGCAGCAGCACAGGTGGCGAAAACCATATCTTCATAGAAAATACATATATGGCCTTAAACAGGCTGCTGCTAGAAATGCGAATGTCACAGGCACCGCCGGTGAGGGGTCCGAAAGAAAGGAGGGACGTGTTGCTGGAAATTTGAGGGAAGGGGGATTTGGGCACTATAGTGGCAGAAAACTTAGCCGAAGTGGGTTTTCCTGTTATGTGGAAAGCAGACTTTGGAAACCATGACCTTGGATATTTAGTGTTGAAAGTCTGGCCTGGTCTCTTCTTGCTGCTTAGAGTTAAAAAAAAGAGAGAGAGAGAGAGATTGAGGGTAAGTCTATTAAACCCAGAGAAATTAGATTTGAGAAATTCTCTGCCTTTGTAGATTTCAAAAGTTGTGAAAATGAGATTGGCTTTGGGAATATGCTCTGGAGAGGAGGACAGCCCTGTGGTTGGACAGCCAAAGGCGGAGATTAGGTCTGTGACATGGATCCCTTAAGCCACCTCAGCGGCCACCAGGGAAAGAGAAGGGATTGTGTCGGGAAGCCCCATGGAGGACCCCATCTAATGGCCCAGATGGGTGGGAGACCCACAGGGTGGATGGCGGTGCTGTCCAGCGTCCGCGCTGCCCACGGGGACCGAAAGGGACAAGTGTGCAGTGATGTACCCCAGGAGCCCTAGAAAAGTTCACTTTTCCCAGCTGGTGAGTACTTGCTGTGTCCCATGACGCGTTTGCGGTGACTCTAATTCTGTGATGCTTTTTGGAACCTAGGTTTACATACCGAGTTCTTCAGGGATCCCTGTTTCCATCTCCAGTTAGGAGGGCTCAGCACTTGGACAGACTGACTCCAGAGGAGAGGACTGAAGCTCTCAAGAAGTGGAGAGGGGCTGGAACGCTGGGCCGCGCACCATCCCAGTGTGCTGACCACTCAGCTGCCAAGTCAGAGAAGAGAGCCACGTCTGGCCCGTCTGCTCCCTTGGCGATGATGTCAGCACCGTCCTGTGCTGTCGAGCAGGGAAGCTTCTCTGTACATGAAACTCCCGTGGACTCAGACTTCTGTGAAACTAAGACCTCAGGGATGGCGGGGACCTCAGAGGGCTAAAAAAAAAAAAAAAAAAAAAAATGCAGGGTATCCTCCTTGGGGTGACAAGTCTCCCTTCAAATCTGGAAGAGGGACTTTGAAGAGGCACCTCTATCAAGCAAGAATCAGGTGGCTTTTTCCCTAAGGGACACGAAGATTCTTCTGTGCCCAGAAAAGCCAATGTGATGACCTTTCTTGTATGTTTGTAGATACATTAGAGAGGTTGCAGTTGGGCCTGAACTGAGTTTAGGGAGGTGAAATATTTCATTCCGAATCAAATGCTTTTATGAAACTTTTTGGATTTTGTAAAAGCATTTTGTCTTAGATGTGCAGACATTCTTAAGGGATTCATTTGAGATATATTTATTTTATTGGGAGATCTCAGATTCCAGGGAAACGCGTTCAGTGAGCAGACATAAATCTGAATTTTCTCTCATGAACAAAAACTAGTTTTTAGATCCGTTAGAATGCAGAAGAGATTTCCACATGGAAATAAAAATGTTATAAATGGTTAATTTCCAGAGGAAAAACTCCAAAGAGCCCTTTAAATGACAATGTACCTAAAATAGAGTAGTAACTCTACTGTTGAAAATGTGGTGATTATTAATAACTTTTTATTTCCTCCAGGAAGATGCCTTTGGTCATCTGACTGCCCACGTAAGGCAGACCTCTGCTCATTTCGGTGTTCCTTGAGGCAGGGTCTTCATGGGGATGGGGCAGACGGGTGCCAGGGTTCGGCAGGAATATGTTTCTCTCTCAGCTTTCAGGCAAGAGAAGACCTTTTATGAGGTCTGTCTCTGTGCAGATGTCCACTGAGAAACATAGGCTATTAATAGGGCAGACACAATCAGCCTACTGTAGCCCACTTGGCAATTTCCTGTATTCTGAAACTTACAATAGCCTGATCAAAATGAGACAATCAGTTTGAAAACAATCTTCAAGAGACCATTTTGAGGGTTCATAGTCTTTACATTACCTTACTAGGTCTCCAGAGTTGTAACCTTTAAAAATGAGATATTATGCATTGAGACTAATGCAGGTGATTCTCAGCAGAATTCCATGAGGTTCTTAGAAAACTTTGTTTTTAAACACTTTTTAGGACAGGAATGTTGATAGCAAGCTAGTTGCTCTTGTAAATCATGTGTGTTGGCTTTCGTTAGAACAGAGAGACTAGTTTACCAACTGAGCCCAGATGTTACAAGATCATCTATTTTTGTTGAGTTCTTTTAAAATTCAGTATCTATTCATCTGAAAATTGTCAGCCACTAACCACCCAGAATCTCCTTCCCGAAATCTCCATGCTGATGTTCTATGTCTGTATCAAGGTCTTATGACTATTCATCTCTTATCCTCAGGGCTTCATCTTCTCCTGCCTCTTTGTCCTGGTCTGACATTTTTTTGGTAACTGTCTGATATTACTGCAAATAGTCTTTCACAGAGACTGATTTTTAGAACTTTCAAAATCCCACATGGCTGTTGGAGGTTGCTTTCTGCTCTCTTTAATGATTTTTTAAGATAAACTGTTTAATAAATCATGTGTACGAAAAACTGTCATTGCTTCTATACATATGACTGAGCCCAGCAGTAATTGGTACCAGAGCTTAGAAGGAAAATCCCAAAGCCCACCTTTTCCCAGAATATTGTAATGGCCTTTTCTTAAATGGAAAAGTCAGTCGTGTCCTGTCATCTGTTATCCCGATAGCAGCTGGCATTCATTCCCTGAATGTGAATAAAGGGTTAGAATCTAAAGGTAAAAAGAACAAGCCAAGAGGACCAAGGGGAAAAAGTCAATCTCGCAGATGTCAAGTGCCCAAACGTAAAAGTAGAAGGAAGTCTTGAGTGTTTGTGTTATGAGTCCGCAGTCTCTTACCCACAATTCCAAAATCCCAAGAGCTCTGAAACTGAAAAATTTTTCATAAATTAGGCACAAATTCAATGTCCTAAACAGATGTAAAGCTATTTAATGTAATTCTCCAGATATTTTGCTATAAAGATGTATTTTATTACTGGGTGCTAAATTGTATTTTTTAAACTCTGAAAAATTCTGGATTCTGAAACATACCTGGCCCTTGGGTGAAAGAGATTTGAGATCTGTATCAAGCCTTTAAATGGTCTCATTCACAGGTAAATAACTTGTACGCAAAGTTACCCAAGCTGATGGGATCTGTTGTGTTTTGGTATTCCGTGTATTTTACCGAATTTTGGGGGACAAGCATAGTATCATAGTTCCTGTTGATTCATGGTTTATTAATAGTTGACATTTTATTGATTGATTCTATTTGTTGATTATTAGTTTACACTTTGCCGTAATTTTACCCCAAAAGACCTGTGAAAGAATTATTGTATCAGGCTCCCAAAATGTACTCTAGACATGAAAGATTCCTTGCATTCTCACCAGGATTAAAGTCTTCTTTGGACACTTAAGGGACTTGGAACTATTAGGAACCTCTCATTCAGAGAACCGTCCATCACCTAAAGTGAAAGAGTGTGTTCCGTGACAGTGAGTCACGACAGGTAAATTTGGATTGGTCGGCGGCTGGAGGCCAGCTATGAGAGTAGGAAGCATGGTTTTCTGGAACTTGCTATTATCCATGCTCCATGTCCATTTAAAAAAAGAAAAAAGACTGTACCATTTTATTTGTATTAAGGGTATTTTTTAAAAAAAGATTTTATTTATTTATTTGACACAGAGAGAGCACAAGCAGGGAGAGCGGCAGGCAGAGAGAGAAGAAGAAGCAGGCTTCCCGCAGAGCAGGGAGAGCCGGATATGGGACTTGATCCCAGGACCCCGGGATCATGACCTGAGCCGAAGGCAGTCACTTGACCAACTGAGCCACCCAGGCGCTCTGTATTCGGGTTATTCAGAATAAGTACAGTAGGTATACTTGCCTGAACATAAGTGAAGGAAGGCTGACAGTTTTACGTGAAGTATAGGTACAGACTTAACAGAACTATAACAGAACGGACATGTGTTCTTACACTTTCACACAATCCTGACCCTAATTCCATTGCTGAATTTCACATTCTCAGGAGGTTTATACAAACTCCAGAACAGGAGATGAATAACATGCGAAGTGTCAAGGCAACTTCTCGAATTTGAAATATGTGCAAACATAGAAAAGAGTACAAAAACACAGGTATAAAATCGCAGTAAGTCTCTGTGTGGGATGCTGAGGCAGTCCGGGGTGCTGGTGAAGTTTAGTGGGGAATCCTCCTTGTTCCCAAGGCATTTAGATGTTGCAAAATGGATGCCTAACTAAATTACGTATGTGCGACAATTTATATTTTGAAGCTTTTTAGTGGGAAGGAAAATACTTTTAACCACTAGTTACTTTGGAAATTGATGGGCATAAAGTGGCCTAGTGCTTAAAAGCATGTGAGAACATCAGATATTAAACACATTTCAAGGCAAATTAGAAAATGTTTTACTCCATGCCAGCTTGAACTGCGCTTTGAGAGGCATTTCCGTTACTTTATCATTATGGGCGAACACAGGAAAGTTGGAAAATACTGAATCGGAGGTTGGGTGCAATTTAATTTTTGTTTTCAAAAACTGAATCTCTCCAGACTAAGGCAAGTTCTCCTTTGGCAAAGTTCAATCTCCATTCATTGTCACACAGGTGAAACAAAATGCTTCCCAGGAATATTCTAGCTACTGAGGTCTCAGTCAGTCTAGGGAAGGTTCTACAAAGAGTCCTCTGTAAAGTTACATCCTTGAGTTAAGTTCAGAACGTGCAGTCCTGTCATCTTAAATGCTAGTGTTGGTATCTAAGCAGTGTTGTGTTCAGTATGTCTTACCATTTTAGCCACCTAAATAGATGCTGCTTGTCTTCTACCTCAGACTGTCTTTCATAGGGTTTCAGAACTATTGCAGACTTGAGTAATAGTAAATAATTTAAGCATGTAAATTATCTTGGCTCTTAATCAGAAGCAAGTCTCCAATATTAATATTGAAATTTGCCACTATGCTGTTGTGCTTGAGAAACAAAAGCTGGCAAAGATTAGTCAGCCTGGATCTCGATGTCCTCTTTGTCAGTGGAATAAAGAGAATTTTCTAGAACCTCCTACCCTACCACCTGGGAGCTGATTATTTTGTGCTATGGTCAAGATTAGGCTTGGCAAAAGAACAAAATCTGCTTTGCTTTTTTTTTTTTTAAAGACTGTCATTAAACTTGAAGCAAGAGAAAACTGAAGTTGAAAAAACTGAATAAAATTAGACCAAAACAAACATGCACATTTGCAGTGTACCGCTGAGCATCCCTGTCCGTGAAAAGTGCTTCTGGACAGCTCTCTGCAGGAAGCTCTCCACAGTCGACAAGGCCATTTTCTTTGAGTGCAGCTGGCAAAAGTCTGGCATCATCTTTGGAATTAGTTCAGGAGAAAGGTGCGGATGTATATTTGTCTTTCAATCCATTCGACGAAGTAGGACACATTGCTATAAACTCCAGGCCCCAGGACTTTGGAAAAGCAGATGGAGCCCCACGACGTTAAACCAAATAATGTCCACTGTCCTCCAGGCCGCTCGCAAACAAGGGGCCCACCGCTGTCACCCTGTAATGAACAGCAGTGGACATTAGTCACTGGTATGTTAGAGCCCGCCTAGGATACAATGAAACCAAACCCAGCTTAGCCAACTTCTCGGCTAAAAGTTCTTGGCAAAAGTTTTCGCTGCCAACTGGAGGGAGTACGCTTTCCACTACATAGATGAACTTTCAAATGGACATTTTAAACCCCGATCTTTAAAAGAATGGGGGTCCCTTGAAAAAGGACTACATTCTTATTTCCATGAAATCAGACTCCTCAGCCATTTCCTGTGCTTGTCAAAATAGGTCATAATTTTTCTTTAAATTTAGTGTGTCAGAACAAATTCTCTCCTAATTGATCTCATTCTTCTAACTGCGCCACTTTATAAATGTTGAAAGTACCCCAAATGGAACATTCAAATCAAAGATTTTCTTTTCTCCGCACAATAGTACTAGAAGAATATTCCAGAATAACTTTGTTTTCAAGATTCTTGTTTTGTGAATGAGTGCATTTAGTAAAAGACACTGGCAACTTGCTGCGTTTCTTAACAGTTCTTAGGATTTTTTTTTTTCAGTTAGTGCACGTGAATGTTAAAGAGCACATCGAATTATTTACAGCAAAGTATTCTCTTTGTCGCCTCTGTTCTATCTCATGTGCACGGAGATTTTCATTCTTGACATTTTAGGCGGACTGTTCTTTCACCCACACAGGATTAGCAGTGAGACCCTTCAGCTTTCTAAGCATGAATATTGGCTACATCTGAAAAGATCAGAGATTAGGTGTGTTCTGCATGGCCTCAAAAGAGAGGGATTGCTAGCCTAGAAAATAAGGAAGTAAGTATATGAATTCACGGTGGGAATTTACACAGACTCCTGCCCTGCAAGGATGTCAAACTTGGAATTCCATAGCTGGTCTTGTCCCCCTGGTCATGTTGGAGAAAAATGCTGATTAGGTTTATCGATGCTCCTCTAAACACTTTCCCTTGGATTTGCTCATTTACTGCTCAGGAGATCCTTATGAGTTGCTAAGAATTATTACAATATCCGTGTGATGAGACTGCGGCACAGGTGTGTACCCTGTTTGTGGGCAGAGTTCGAATTAGACCCACGCGGTCCATGACCGTGACTCTGACTCTGTAACTACTGGGCTCTCCTCTCAGAAGTGTGAGCAAATATCACCGCTATTTGAGCAAAATGAGATGTTTGACTGTGCTGTGTGCCTCTGTGGAAACAGCCGTCTTTAAGTGTATGGCTGACCAATGCCGTAAGCCTAAATAATGATGGTCCTCACAAGGGGTTAAATGAGTGCCTGAAAGCCTAGTTGAGTTTTTTAAAGCAAAATTTACTAAAAACATTTTATTAGACCTATTGCACGATTTTTTCACCTCCCCTCATACAAAAGGACTAAGAGGCTGACTGACGTTGTTGAGCTGTTTATTATGCCAGAGAGTGATTCAAATGGGACCTATGTTGCCTCTCAAAAAAGAAGGCTCTTCAAAAATAAAAAAGGCTCTTCAGAGAGGAGAATGGGAAAGGGGCACATGGTAACTTGGGAATTCCATATACTGAGAGACATTGTCAATAAAAATAAATGTAATTAGCACTTAAAAACAAAACAAAATAAAACGGGACGTGTACAGGTCAGCATCCCTATACTTCCAGATTAAGATTTAAGCCAAATAATTGCTTGGCATTTACTCTTTGCCAGAGTCTGTGTAGGATTTTTGAAGATGAAGGAGACAGGATTTTTTGTCTCTGAGTGGCCAAAAGTCTGCTTGGTAAGACGCATAACTCTACTTGAAAGCCAGGTCCAAGGGCCAGTACACGAAGGAGTCGTCAGAGGAAGGAGGGATTACGGCCTGCTGGAGGGAAGCTAAAAGTAGCTTCCCAAGGTGTGGGTTTTGAGCAAGGCCTCATGAGACAAAAAGACATTTGTCAGGTGCAAAAAGGGGAGGAAGAAGCAATTCAAATGCAAGGAAAAATACAGGAAAGGGCACATTTCGCTCTTTTTCGGTCCCCTTTTTGTAATATTGGGCTTTCGGCCAAAGTTTAGGCTTGGCTTCAGTATTGATCCCCATGATTTCTAGATTTTAACATCATTTCTAGACCTTAACAGAAGGGTCCACAGCTTCCAGAGTGTCTTATGGATGCCAGGGAGGAAGATAATGAGAAGTTCTGTGAATAATCTTGCTCTGGACCTGGTCAAAAGGAGCTTTGGAGGACTTGTTTTGTTTTCTCCGTAGGGATGTCCTGGAGACTCCCTGGTATGCATGGAAGACTGCCGCAGCGTTGAATTCCCACGACTGCCAAGGCTGGCTGGACCTAGCTCCTATCCGACATGACATGAGCCTGCCTGTGCTTGGACTTCAATTCTCTTTCAAAGAGCCTCCTCCCTTCTCCTTTAGCAATTGCCGAGAGATGAAGAGGCAGCAGTCTGGGGCACAACTCCAAACCATCCTGGGGACAGGGAGAAATGTAGACACACAAATCATTGTTCCCAGGAGAGCGTGGCGGTCGAGCACTTGGGACTCTGAAGCCAGACTTTCTGAGCTCACAGCCTCCCTCTACCACCTTCATGCCGGCCAAGATGGGGAAAATGACTTACCCTCTCAGCTCCCTTGCTTTCTTGATTTCTAAAACAGCAAAAACAGTAACACTGCCACAAGAACGGCTGATAAGGCTTAAATGGGTTCTTGGCGCTGGAACACGACAAGCACTAACTGATCAGTGCTAATTATACAGCTACTGTTCACTGAGTGAGCGTGTCAGACATCACACGTGTGGAAGTGAAAGATGGGCTTTCGCCTACATGAGGTAGGTAATCAGGTAATCCTCAAAACACCCCGAAAATTAGAATCAGTCCCAGCTTGTGATGCTAGAGAGTTAGATAACTTCTCCAGGTCATGTTGTTCTTACAGGCAGAGATGGGATTCAAGCCAAAAGTTTCAGGCTGCAAATCCTGTGTCCTAAGCCCCATATCATGCTGCCTTCCCAAACGCTTTCTTTTTTTGTTTGTTTGTTTGTTTGTTTTGGTGTGTTTGGCTTGGGAAATCAGACCTGGGCCTTTTGCCTGAAGGCAGCCCACCTCAACTCATTCAGGGCCAGGAGGCAGAAGAGACTGCGACCCTGGTGAAACGCCAAGTGATCTGCTGGCCTCCCTGTTTCCCACTACAACGAAGGAATCACCACTGGGCCATTTCTGGTCCTCTGATTTGCCCATTCTAAAACAGGCTACCAAAAGTGTTCTTTTATTATGTTGTGTCAGCAGTAATAACATTGTCAAATTCTTCTTCAATTCAAAAATATGAGGGGCGATCTGATCTACCCCACAACAGTGTAATAACTAAAGTGTTTCCTAGCCGGAACATATAATAACTGCCTTCCCCACTCTTATAAGCTTCTTTGAAGCAGAAAAAGGAATTAAGAAAAACATTCCATTTACAGGAATTGTTTTTTCACCAAAGTGATGAAAGACTTGTGCTCTGAAAACTATAAAACACTGATGAAGGAATTCAGAGATGACACAAAGAAATGGAAAGACATTCCATGTTCATGGATTGGAAGAACAAATATTGTTAAAACATCTATGCTATCAAAGCAGTCTATGCATTTAATGCAATCCCTATCAAAATACCAATAGCATTTTTCACAGAACTAGAAGAAATAATACTAAAATTTATATGGAACCATAAAAGACCCCAAACAGCCATGAGGTATCAGAATTTCAGTCTTCAAGTTACATTGCAACACTGTAATAATCAAAACAGTATGATACTGGTACAAAAATAGACACATAGACCAATGGAACAGAACAGAAAACCCAAGGGGCACCTGGGTGGCTCAGTGGGTTAAGCCTCTGCCTTCAGCTCAGGTCATGATCCCAGGGTTCTAGGATCAAGCCCTGCATTGGGCTCTCTGCTTAGCAGGAAGCCTGCTTCCTTCTCTCTCTCTCTGCCTGCCTCTCTGCCTACATGTGATCTCTGTCTGTCAAATAAATAAAAATCTTTAAAATCTTAAAAAAAAAAAAAAAAAGAAAAGCCAGAAATGAACATAATTACATGGTTCGACAAAGCAGGAAAGAATATCCAATGGGAAAAAGTCCCTTCAACAGTGCTGGGAAAACTAGTCAGCTACACACTAAAGAATGAAACTGGACCACCTTTTTACACCATACACAAAAATAAACTAAAAAAATTTAAAGTCCTAAATATGATACCTGAAACCATAAAAAGTCCTAGGAGTGAGAACAGGCAGTGGTCTCTCTGATATCGGCCATAGCAATATTTTCTAGATAAGTCTCCTGAGGCAAAGGAAATAAAAGCAAAAATAAACTATTGGGACTACATCAAAATCAAAAGCTTCTGCAGAGTGAAGGAAATCATCAACAAAACTAAAAGCCTATGGAATGGGAGAAGGTATTTTTAAATGACATTCTGATAAAGGGTTAGTTTCCAAAATGGATAAGGAACTTCTACAATTCAACACCCTGAAAACAAATAATCCAATCAACAAATGGGCAAAAGACATGAAGAGATGTTTCTCCAAAGAAGATACCCAGATGGCCCACAGACACACAAAAAAGATGTTCAACATCACTCATCATCAGGAAAATGCAAATCAAAACTACGCCGAGATACCACCTTCCACCTGTCAGAGTAGCCAACATCAAAAACTCAAGAAGCAAGTGTTAGTGAGGATGTGGAGACAAAGCTGCCCTCTTGCCCTGTTGGTGGGAATGCGAACTGGTACAACCACTGTGGAAAGCAGTATGGCAGATCTTCAAAAAGTTAAAAATAGAACCACGCTATGATCCGGTAATCGCGCTAGTGGATATTTACCCAAAGAATACAAAAACACTCCTTCAAAGGGACGGGTGCACCCCTGGTTTACCGCAGCATTATTTACAATAGCAAAACTGTGGAAACAGCCCAACTGTCCATTCCACTGAGAGAATGGATAAAGAAGATGTGGTACGTATATACAATGGAATATTCCGCCATAGAAAGAATGCAGTCTTGCCACGTGCAATGATATGGACGGGGCTAGAGGGCAGTATGCTAAGCAAAGTCAGTCAGAGAAAGACAAATACTGTATGATTTCACTCATATGTGAAATTTAAGAAACAAACAGATGAACACAGAGGAGAAAAAGAGAGATAAGCCAAGAACTCATAGTGGTAGAGAACAAACCGCTGGTTATCGCAGGGGAGGTAGGTGGGGGATGGGCGTGATCCGAGATGGGGACTAAGAAGTGCACATGCCATGACGAGCGCAGGGTGACACGTGGAAGTGTGGAATCACTCTGCTGTACCCCTGAAACTAGCATCACATTGTATTTAAGTACACTGGAATTAAGATTAAAAAATGGGGGAAAAAAAGTAAGCTTCTTTGAGCACTTGTACCTTTTTATTCTCCCCTGGGAGCCAGTCCAATAGTCAATGAGCATTTATTGGGTAAAAATAAAAACGCCTCCCTGCTTTGGAAGGTAGCACGCTCAGCAAACCATTGTGACCGGAAACCCTGGGTGTTGAAAGGTCCTGTCCAGTGATCGTTCAGGACATGCTGGCCATCAGAGGCAGGCCCAGGCAACACCAGTGCGATCGACTCCAGAGACAAAGGTCATTCTGTCACACACCCTGGAAGCTGGGATATGTGTGTGGGCTTTACTGCCATCCCCCTGATGGGATGCTGGTCCCAGGAGGCAGGCAAGAGAGCCGAAGGCAACCGGAGCGAAGCGCATGGAGGCAGTGAGGGGGGTCGCTCGGGCACCAGAGAGAGCACAGACTGTGAATAATTAAACCTCAGGTAATAAGCCATCTCTGAAAACTATTCCCGAAGGGTGGCATGTGAATAATAATGAGTGTACAGGGCCCCCACTGACGTGACCACAGAGCTGACTGTCCTCGCGACGCGGAGAGCAATTTACCATGCACGAGTCCACGGTACCAGACTCGTAGCCGGCGCATATCATCCGCGCGGTGATGGTCTTCATGTCGAAGTAGGACTGGCACTGCTCCAAGGAGATGATGCGGACCTCTCCCTCTTGCAGCTTAAAAGGCACTGGGGTTTTAAAAAAGAAAAAGAAATGAAAGATCTAAGAGGGCAATTTGACTCAAAAATGAGGCTAAGCCGTACAGGAAATGATTACCTCTGTATACCCAGAGAACCATATTTACTTAAAATGACAAGGCTTGTTTGGCATCAGAATTTTCAGTGAGAAGTGTTGACGGGGTTATCTAGTCAAACACCTTTATTTTATTAATGAGAAACTGAGGCACGGACGGGATCAATAACTTGGTTAGGTAATGTGGCTCCTGCTTTTCCCCTCTTAATATATGCTTCAACAAGAACAGCTACATGATGAAAAGAAAAAAATCAAGCCAGGGCCCTGCCCCAGATGGTGAGTTAGCCCAGCTCGCCCATCGGGTCTAACAGGGGAAGGGGAATTCTATCTTAGGTTTAAAGACTGTGTCTCACCATGTTACCATGGCCATTTCCGGTGGTAAGAACCTAGAATTCCTTTTTTTTTTCCTAAGATTTTGTTTACTTATTTGACAGAAATCACAGGTAGGCAGAGAGGCAGGCAGAGAGAGAGAGGGAAACAGGCTCCTGGCTGAGCAGAGAGCCGGATGCGGGGCTTGATCCCAGGACCCTGAGATCACAACCTGAGCCAAAGGCAGAGGCTTTAAACCATTGAGTCACCCAGGCGCCCCAGAACCTATTAATTCTTGAAGGGATGACAGAAAGATGTTGAAAGGAACAAAGCCATCCCTTGCTATCAGCAGAGGGAACACACAAATTCTGTTGCTAAGTTCTCACGGAATAATAATGGGTTTCCTGAAGCATAATCTTTTGTTGTGGACACCTACAAATTATACACATCATTCCCCTTTTAGACAGTGATGGTGAAGCAGTGTATATTATACACAGGGTAGCTTATGGGAAGAAAGGAGCACATCTGGAAAATCAATATGATGGAAACAGTTTTGGAGAGTTGTCAAAAGAATGGTAATAGGAATCATCACTAACGTTTATTGGGTACTAGTGGTAGGTCGTATGTGCACTCAGCGTTTTCTGGGCCTACGGTCTTGAATTGCTACAATAATCCTGTGAATCAGACAGTTGCTATTATTTTTTTTCCACTTTATGGTAAGCTAGGAGGTCAGGGTCAATCAGACCTTTCTCGCTGAATTCTGACCCCCGCTTCACGCTACAGCATATGTGTGGTATGTATGATGCTACATGACTGTTCTGAGTCTGATGCAGATATTATAGAAACAATACAAGGAAGGGTGATATAAAGTATATTCTGCTGTTCTATCACACCACATTACTAATTATAGCTTTGAAAAACCGAGGTCTACAGGAATGGTGACGTCATATGTCCAACACTGCCTTCGAAGGTCTTCCATGGGAGCGCTTCGGAAGTCATTGACTCACCTGTTTCTCGGCTTTTTCTTTGTTGTCAATTGATTATGTAGAAAAGAAACTCAACTTAGCCCAAAACTTATCTGACTAAATTTTAAGGAACAAAAAATTTATGCTTCAGATTGGCAGTTGCCAAGGTAGATAGTGGGACACCAACGTCCCTCACCATTCCCGAGATGTTTCCATGGTGTTACTCTTGAGAAAGTCGGAGCGGCCGGCACTTGCTGTTAAAGAAGCTATCTCATTGATTACAGTCTTATTCTATACTTTATTACTATTATTATACTTTATTAATAATGTTAATTAATAATAACTTATTATTACAATTATTATTACACTTATTTATTCTATAGTCTTATTCTACACTTTTAATAGTTCAAACAAAATGAGGGGGTCCATTACGGGGACTGGGAGTAAACAGTACAAATTCTTTCATGTTTATAGGTTTCATGTTTAAATCACCCAGGGAGCCAAATTTAATCAATTTAAATAGGCAAATAGCAAGTCAGTTTTCTTTCTGGACGGACTCACAGGCTGTGTTACACATGTTGACAAGACCAAATCATAACACAGAACAGGAAATGGGACCAGGTGTGCAGCTTGACGGGGCTGGAATAGCCTAGCCGCTCGAGAGAGCCACCGAGGGACTCTGCCTGCGGGGTGGGAATCACTGATAAGACGGTCTCAAGCCAGAAGGACCAACAGCATGGGTCATGGCTCCCTGAGGAGAAAATCTGAGGCGTGGAGAAGGATTTATGAGGCTGCCTCTGAGTGTGGCAGGTCTAAGTACCACGAAGTACTGCCCTCTCCCATGTGCCATTTGGGGCTCCACTTCTAGAAGCAGAAACCGGAAATTGTTGCCAAAGCCTGGGAGGTAGCACAGTGGCATTGGGGTATAAAGGGAGAGGCAAGCACTGCCGAGGCTCCTGACTTACTTTTGTTGCCCATGTGCCCCCAGCCTGTGATGTAGCAGTACGTATCGGGTTCCAAGGCCTGCTCTGAGCTGGGCAAGCAGACCGGCCGGACGTAGCTGGTTTCATTGACATCTTCGCTTAGCTCCACGATGCTGATGTCATAGTCCACCACGGCTCGGCTATAGCGAGGGTGCAGGACGATGGTCTTCACCAGGCGTGTCTGCATGAACGTTGACGGGTGGTCCAGATTGTTGATGCCAAACACCACTTTCCAGACGGCAGCGTTCTCTCGCCTGGAAGATTGAATTCAAGAGCTATGGGCATCTTGAACTCAAATTTAAGTTTTAAATTTACATGTGATTTTGAAAATACCTTATTTATGTAAATAATGGCTCTTTCCACACCCAATGTGTGTATATATTAGAGGCCTTTCTATAACGGCCTGAGCAATTCGTAAACAGGCATTCTCGTGGAAAGCAAAACTCGTGCTTCTAGAATGGGGGTACTCTGGAAAATAAAACTTGTTTCAGTTTGAAAGGCAGGCGTGGTGAGGGGAGGGTTGCCTGCTTCACTGAGTGGGAAAAATAATAAAAAGACACAAAGAAGAGAGAGAAAATTCTGGCACATGGAGAGTCCTGAAAGTTAACTGAGTGAAGTGTTTTTAGATGCACTGACTAGAATAATCCCAGCGAGAGTTCAAAACCAATGCAGTCTGGGACTGACCCTCGAAGTCGCGGGTCACCTTTTTAAGCATTTGGCTTGAAATTTTCAGAAGGTTCCCTTGAAAACTTGCCATTTCTCTGAGGTACTTGCTCCTTCTTGGAGGAATGTCTTTACTCTTCTTTTTATATATTTTTGAAGATTTTATTCGTTTATTTGTCAGAGAGAGCACGCACACACAAGCTGGGGGAGTGGCAGGCAGAGGGAGAAATAGACTCCCCACTGAGCAAGGAGCCCTGGGACGCCATCCCAGGACCCCAGGATCATGACCTGAGCTGAAGGCAGACACTTAACCAACTGACGCCACCAGGCGTCCCTCCTTTCATTTTTCCTCCTGTCTCCTCTTCTTCTCTGCCCTCAAGTCTATGTCCACATGTCCCAGGGCTCTTCTGTCCATCTTCTTATTCCATGATGAGATTATGGAATCTAAGTAACCCCTTTAAGATCTCATGGAGTCCAGTGGTTTTTAAATGCCACCAAATCCTGGAAACTCCCAAACGTGCATCTCCACCCTCCCCACTGAGCTACAAACTTAAATACACAATTATCCATTTGACACACTCGCTCGTATGTTTAATAAGAGCTAAGAATTTTCAGTGCTTCTCATGTATTTGACTATGTTCCAAGCATTCAGATTTCATCTCACAGATACTCAGTATTTATAACCATGTGGCGGAGCTGAATCATCTCTTTCTCTTATCCCAACACCAAGTTCATCAGCAAGTCTTCACCACTCCACTTTCAAATATACCCGGAATCTTGCTATTTCTCCTTCCTCCACAGTCTATCTTAATATAAACCGCTTTCATGGACTTGGATGACTGCAATGGCCTCCCAGCTGGTGGCCTTTCTTCTACTCTTAGCACACTGGCCCATTTTCCTCATGGCAGCAGAGTAACCCTTTTAAAAACAAAATTAGATTGAGTCCATTTCCTGCTCATAATTCTCCAGGGCCTTTGAGTCACGCTTGAGATACACTGTAGACTCCTCATGGCCTCTAAGATGACCCACTCCATTCCAACCCCAAGGACTTTCTCTTTTTGGATATGCTGAGGACACCCCCAACCCAGAGGCTCTCCCCCTTCTGTTCTCTCTGTTCCCATATGGTTCCAACCTTAACTCCTTCTCTTCTCTGAGGTCTCAGCTCAAACACCACCTCTTCCCTGCTGCCCTTCTTGGCCACCCAGTCTAGGCTTTATTCTGTCCCCATCACTCTCTACTCTTGACCTTGCTTTAATTTCCATCTCATTAACATCAATGACATTGGCACAGCTGTTTGTTCTCTGCCTTGCACCCAGAATGTAAGCTCCCTGAGACCAGGGACTTGGTTGGTCTTGTTCACCGCTGTATTCACAGAGCCTAGGGACTAACATGCAGTGGCTTCTCAACAAGTGTTTGTTTAAGGACAGCTCAATGCATATTGTTTCAAAACATGTACTAGGGGCCAAATCCCGCCACATAGGCAAGGTCTACTCTTCATCAGTCCGTCTACCCTCTCTTCCATTCCCAGTCCCAGTCCATTCTAGACAAGCAGAGTGGGCCAGGAGCAAAGGAATGGACGTGGAGAGGACTGCAGTGCTAGTGGGGCTTTCCTAGCGGATACTCCCTCCTCAGGGGTACGGTAAGTGAGCCATGCCACCTCTGGCCCCACTTGGGACCTTGTCTTGTCCAACTAAAGTAGGTTGATTTGATCCACTAAACAGTTGTTTTTCAACCCAGGCTGAAGCTTTTAAACACCGATTTTCTGGGCATCACCCCATATCAATTGTAAGTTTTGGGTTGGGGCCTGGGAATCCAGACTTTTAAAAGTCTCATATTAAAACTCACCCGCGTTCCTCCTTTCCTTGGCAGGCTTTTCTTCGTTGTGCTCTCATGCATGAAAAGATTACCCTCTAAAAAGGGTAAGGAAAGAAGTGGCCAAGGTCAGCATCCAACTTGTTTACGGCACTGCTGTATTCTTGGAGTACACTACTGAAGGACTGCTCTACACGGCCCGCACATTCCGTCCTTTGCCATTGTGAAAAATAATAATTCTAGCACTATACAAATAGGAATTGATGTCATTCTTTGTGATATAGGTATTAGATATAGACATGTAGATAGGTGTATATTTATAGCAACTCCTTCATGCCAGATATTGTGCAAGGATTACAACAAGCAAGAAAGACATGATTCCATAGACACAAACTTGAATGAAGATGAACAATTAAAGAAACAATCATAGTAAAATGCAGGAAGCGCTATCTCATGAGCATTAGAAGATGATACTACAGAATTATTTTCATTAAATAAAGCCATCACTGAAAGAACATGTCTTTCTTTTCTTTTCCTTCCTTCCTTCCTTCCATTCTTTCTTTCCATCTTTCCTTCCTTCCTTTCTATCCCCCTCTATTTTTTTTCTTTCTTCCTTCCTTCCTTTTCCTCAATCCCCTCTTTTCTCTCTCTGTCCCTCCATTCTCTCTCTCTCCCCTCCTTCCTCCTCTCCCTCACTTCCTCCTTTTCCTCACTTCTCCTTCCTCCCTTCCTTCCCTTCTTCCTTTGTTACTTCCACTTTATTGTCTATAGAAGTAAGTGCATGACCATTTGAGCAATTCAATATTCACTTGAGATTCTATTATTTAAGGCATCTGAAATCAAGCAACAACTTATGTCAAATTTCTGTGAACCATGAGAGACTATGGACTCTGAAAAACAGTCTGAGGGGTTTGAAGTGGCGGGGGGGGGGAGGTTGGGGTACCAGGTGGTGGGTATTATAGAGGGCACGGCTTGCATGGAGCACTGGGTGTGGTGAAAAAATAATGAATACTGTTTTTCTGAAAATAAATAAATTGGAAAAAAAAATTTCTGCGTATTTAATAGCTTCTTGACCTTGATTCAGAGCTACTAAATTTTGCTTCTAACAAATATTCATCCATTTGCTCAAATAACGAGCAGTATTTCAAATAGTTGAATACTGCAAATTATTTGTAACAAGATGAAATAACAAATTTCAGGCTTAATTACTATATTGTGCTTAATCTAATTCTAATAGTGAGAAATAAAACTGCTAAATGTTATAGCTTGTACCTAGTAGTTTATTGCTACACAAGCTACTATCCTCATCACCAAAAACAAACAAACACACCAAAGAGTACAAAGGAAATTTACATAATTTTGTAAACAGTAAGGATATTGTTTTTTTCCACTTTTGCAGTGTGACAGAAAAAATTAAAAAATTTAAAAAATTAAAGTCTCTTTAATGTTTTTTTTCCTCAAGTCTGGTAAAAACCAGGAAAACCACAACCTGCTGTTAGAAATGGGGATGTGAGGGGCCCCTGGATGGCTCAGTGCGTTGAACCTCTGCCTTTAGCGCAGGTCATTATCTCAGAGTCTTGGGATCGAGCCCCGCATCGGGCTCTCTGCTCGGCAGGGAGCCAGCTTCCCCCTCTCTTTCTGCTTACTTGTGATCTCTCTCTCTCTGTGTTAAATAAATAAATAAAATCTTAAAAAAAAATAAAAAAGAAATGGGGATGTGAGTGAGGGAACCGTGTATCAATGGTATATGAGCGTATTAAACACATGCCGGAAAGAATGAGTCAGGAATAATGGCAGAGACAGCCCTGTCTTGGTGGAAGCAAAAAGGGGAAAGAAAATTTAGGGCAATATTAATGCCACATGAGTCTAATTTCAGTGCATATTACCCTCTGTGGAGAAACACATAAGAACAAGCTATGTTCATATGGGCTTTTCAATGAAAAGAGTTTTGAGGGACAAAGGAAAAAAGACAAGTATAGCTGCTGAAAATCTTCACCATAGGGGGACTTTTTCAAACTGAGCTGTCAGACTTCAAATCAGCAGCACAGAAAACTGGCACATCTTAAAGAAGTTTCTGCAAAGACCCCTTCATGCTCTGGGAGGGACAAAGCAGGAGAGGAAGCCCAGTGAAAATCAACCATTCACAATGAAAATGGCTGAGGAAGACATTAAGAGACCCTTTTCTCCTTTGATTCTAGCTCCACATGGCATTTCCTTGTCTGAAATTCACATGTCTTGTCTAATTTACTCCATGCTTATGCACGGTTATAACCATGGATACACTTTACAGAGAACATTGAGATAATACGATTTCAATGTAGAATTCTTCAATCATCAGCTCTAGAAAGAAACCCTGGCTATGTATACATTTTAGATGACATGCAGGAAATTTTATACAAAATTACAGGTACACTGCCCTTGGTCATAAGATCCAGTCAATTTGGCTTACGATTTGCCAGTCTGAACCCTAGTTTAGATGCAAAAATGCCACATTTTTACTTACTTCAGCTAGCCAGGTTTAGAGATTTTCTATTTTCATCTTTTCTGAAAAGCATAAAATTTCCCTTTCTTTCATCCTTTCTGGTTTTGCTTTAATATCATATATTTAACTTTTATCATTTCAAGAAAAGAAAATTAATATTTATAATTAACACCTGTGATATAAATCACCGTATTTTACAAGCCTTACTCCAGAAATAACACAGCTAAGTGGTGATTTGGAGGCAGTTTGATTTGGAGGTAGTTTGAAGGTGATCAAATTTGCACTAAGAAATATCACACAATAGTATTTGCTGTTCTACAAATCTCACAACCCTCTTACGTTTATATATATATATGTATATAAAATATATATCTATGTATATATTTATATATATTTAAATGTAATACAGAGGGAGAGAGAGCACAAGTAGGAGGAGTAGCAGGCAGAGGGAGAGGGAGACACAGGCTCCCTGCTGAAAGACTCCATCCCAAGATCCTGGGATCATGACCTGAGCCAAAGACAGATGCTTATCCAACTAAGCCACCCAAGCATCCCAACTGTCTTACTTTTAATACTGTGCTCTGCCCTTGGTATTTGTAGAGGAATTCTCTTCAACACATCCAGGGAACAGACTTTAAATGGGGTGATCACAGACTGTATATGTGGGGGGACTGGGCAGGAGTCATAGCGGAGAGTCAAGTCACTGGCTCTACCCATCTGGAGGGTCATCCACTTCCCTGTTCCGGCTTATTGCTGTCATGTTGGAAAGCCAGGTAGGACCTGACCTTTTCAGTGTTCAAGGGAAGCCAGAGTTCTGGATCCTTTTTAAGGTATCTGCAGTTTTAAGTGTTGCCCCCCCCAAAAAAAGGCAATACAATAAGCAAAATAAACCAGCAGCCTAGATTTATAGTAGTATGAGCTCTACTTCATAACTTTCCTAGTATGTCTATACGCATTATTTCAAGTGATCTTGCCAATTGTGAGATGTAACAGGAATTCTTATTCCTTTTCAGAGAAGAGAAAGCAGTGACTCATAGCAGATGAATGACTCATCTAAAGTCACAAAGGTAGTCAAGGATGGTAACACACCAGTATGCTGGTCCTTTAAACCCCTAGACCAAACCTTTTCTACTAAACTTCTCTGGAACAAAAAGGAAGGTCCACAGGCATCTACATAGGAATCAGGTACTAGCCATGGAGAAGGGTGTCACATGGTGGGCTCACTGGCGGGTGACAGGATGGCAGACAGCAGGAAGAGATCTTCTATTTCCTGAACATATCTCCTGGGCATGATCAGGAATTCATCACCAGCGGTGAAATTACAGAAGGTGAACTATCCTGTTATCCAGGGTCCAAAAAAGCAAGAGAAGAGGGTAGTCAGATACATATCCTAGAAATTCAAGAATCAGATTTCAGAATGTTTGGAGAAAAAAAGAAGGCAGACATGATACTGTATCCAGGGACTCTTAGAGCAAGCACATATCAAGAGAGAGGAGAGAAATAAAATGCCAGATTCTGATGCGGCCATCACAAGTGACTGCAATAAGAAAATGAAGAATCAGCTAAAGGGAATGTGCCTGCATCAGGATCCCAGAGCTTTGCAACTGCAAACTCTACCACAGAAGAGAGGCATGAAAGTGTAGCAATTACTGGAAAGTCTAAGTCATAGACTGAGCAAGGGCTTGTTTAAAAAGGAGAAAAGTAGGAAACATAAAAATGGCTTCTCCGTGAAACAATATGCAAGAACAAGTAAATGGGAAAATTTCTGTCTATAGCAAATAATATTAATAAAGAGCTAAGACAAAACAGAACTGTCTCAAGCTTCCTTTGCTTCCAATTTCTCCATTCAAAGAGGATGTTCTCCAGACAATATGCCAAAGACTCATCTTCCATTTGATAAAACATACAGGTGCTTAATACATGACAATGCTGAACTGATGTGTGGTCTAAGATTTGGGAGGACTCAGTGAGACATCGTTGACCTTCAGTAGATGAATTGACATTTCCAGTTCCAGACAAATAATAGTCCTAACTACTGAAAGAACTGCACATATTATTACTAAGAAATATCTAGAAGGGGCTGGTTAGGCAGTTAACAAATATTTATGAGTGGCTGCTATAGGCCATGCTGAAAAAAATCAAAACACAAGGGTGAGGAAGACAGACAATTCGTGCCCTCATAGAGATTTCATTCTACTGCACTAAAGAATATATAAAGAAAGAAGATATTTTGGAGCACTTAGAAGTGACAAAATAGGGTTATATGATGGATGACTGAGGGGGTTGATTTCACTGTAGCCAAATAGTTAGGGAAGGTCTTTAACAAAGTCATACTTAGAGACTTTAATGACCAGAAGGAGGCTGTTTTGTGACTCTACCTGCAAAAGCAGCAAGTTCAAACATCCTGAGGTAGAAATGAGCTTGGAAAATTTCAGACACACAAGAAGGGCTTGATGTCTGCAGCCCATGAACCATGGGAGAATAAGGGGAGATGTTGTCCAAGAAGTAGGAATAGATCTTGAAAGGCCATGATGAGGAGATTTTATTCTTGTTGTAATGGGACGGATTTTAAGCATACCTAGATCTTGGACTTCTAGCTTCTAGAACTGTAGGATAATAAAATTCTGTTGTTCAAGCTACCTAGTTTATGGTATTTTGTTATGACAGCCCTAGGAAATTAATATAATAGTGAGCCTTGGTATGGTGATGACTTAGAATAGGATTATAGCATGAAGATGGTGAGAGGTGCTTGGGTTAGAGAGAATTTGAAAGAAGATCCTACAGAAATTATTACTAGAGTAAATGTGAGAGGAATTAAGGATGATTCCTAGTTTTGACAAACCAATGGATAATGATGATTTTTACTGAGATGGGGAAAGTTTCTGAGGCACAAAATTATTTGATCAGTAGGTAAGGTAAGAAATCAAGTTTTGTTTTGGCCATTAAAGTAGCATGTTTATTGCACACTCAAATGGACATCTTATCCCATCTAGTTATGTACACCTGTTTAAAGTCTGAGGGTAGGGGTGCTGGTTGGGAAAATTCTGGGCCGGGCTGAAGACAGAAGTTTGGAAGTCATGAATAAATGTATGATATTCATATTTATATTCAAATATTATATTCATAATGGTATTCATATCAATACTTGATATTCATATTTGTTCAAATACATACATGTATTTGAAACCATATTATGAGATGACTGTAGACAGATAAGAAAGCCAAGAATTGGGTCCTTGTCTTAGCTTGGGATGCTATAACAAATTACCATAGAGTGAGTGACTAAAATAAGATACATTTAATTCTCATAGTTCTGGGGGCTGGATATCAGGGTAATAGCACGGTTAGGTTCTGTGAAGATATTCTTCCTAGTTTATAGATAAAAATCTTCTTTTTGTAACCTCATATGGCAGAAAAAGGTAGCAAGTACTCTTCTTTCTATGTGGACATTATTCCCATTTTGGGGTTTCCACCATCATGATTTAATTACCTCTCAAAGGCCTCACCTCCTAATTCCATTCTGTTGGAGGTTAGAGTTTCAACATGTGCATTTGGAAGAGCAACAAAGCCTGCAGTCCATAATAGCTCTGGAGCATTAAAGCATTCAGTGGCCTAAAAAAGGAAGAGATGGGAAAAGAGAAAGAAATGGGTAGGTTGGTGAAATAAGAGGAAAACAGGAATATTTTTGATATTCTAAAATTAAAGTGAAGAAAGTATTTCAAGACAGATGTGATGATGAAATACTAGAGAGGGTTCCAATAAGTTGGAAACTGAAAAGTCACCACTGGATATGGCAAGATGAAGTCACCAAAGACTTTGCTGTATCTGTGACATATCTGTGATGACCTTGATGAGAGCTCAACCAGAGTGGGCTGAGGAGAATATGGGAAGTGGAAAAAGGGAGACAGTGACTGTACGAAAGTCTGTTGGGAGTTTCACTGTGAATTCCAGGCAGAATGAGTAATAGTTGAGGACAGATGGAAAATCAAGAGAAGGCGACTCAAGTTAGTGATATCAAGGCAAGTTTGTTGAAGAGAATGATCCAGCAATAAGGGAATAATTGATGCAAAATGGAAATGATGATTTTAAAAATAGTTTTTAAAAAGATGAAGGCGGATACGATTGTCTTAAAGAGAAACAGAGACACATCTTCTACATTAATTCAAGGGAAAGAAGGGGATGTGGCCGTATTTACAGGTAATTTGTTGGGGTTAAGGGTAAGACAAAGGGAAATGTATGATGGTGTCTGTTTTCTCCATGAAGTATGATGTGAGACCAATGGAGGGTGAGAGGTTGAGAGATGTCAGGAAGTTGTCTCTTAGGGTTGAAAAATGACTTTACTATGGAGGTACATTGGAAGTGTCCCATATTATTAGATGCTCATTTGATAAACTCCCAGTTTCTGCCACCACCCCCCCCCCCGAAACTGTGAGGTTTGGTACATATTTTAAGCCAACTTCCAGCCACATCCTAAAACCAGATATTTTCCACTGGAGAGAGGAGGATGAGAGAGAATTTCTCCATAGGAGGCAGCACAGTGGCGAGCATAGAGTCAGGTCATTGTCACCAAGGACCTTTTTTTTAATATAATTTTTTATTATGTTTTGTTAGTCACCATACAGTACATCATTAGTTTTTGATGTAGTGTTCCATGATTCATTGTTTGCATGAAACACCCAGTGCTCCATGCAACTTGTGCTCTCCTTAATACCCATCACCAGGCTCACCCAACCCCCCACTTTCCCCTCCCCTCTGAAAACTGCAATACGATTCCTGGAGTCCATAGTCTCTCATGGCTCATCTCCCCCTCTAATTTCCCCCTCTTAATTTCCCCCTTTCTTTTCCTAATGTCCTCCATGCTATTCCTTATATTCCACAATTAAGTGAAACCAAATAATACTTGTCTTACTCTGTTTGACTTATTTCACTCAGCAGAGTCTCCTCCAGTCCCATCCACGTTGATGCAAATGTTGGCTATTCATCTTTCTGGATGGCTAAGTAATATTCTGTTGTAAATATGGACCACATCTTCTTTATCCATTCATCTGTTGAAGGGCATCTCAGCTCCTTCCACAGTTTGGCTATTGTGGATATTGCTGCTATGAACACTGGGGTGCATATGGCCCTTCTTTTCACTACATCTGTATCTTTGGGGTAAACACCCAGTAGTGCAATTGCTGGGTGACAGGCTTATCCATCACGACTAGGTGGGATTTATCCCTGGGATGCAAGGATAGTTTAACATTTGCAAATCAATCAATGTGACAGAACACATAAATAAGAGAAGAGACAAGAACCACATGGTCCTCTCAACTGATGCAGAAAAAGCATTTGACAAATTATAGCATCCTTTTCTGATTAAAATTCTTCAGAGTGTCAAGATAGAGGGAACATTCCTCAATTTCATAAAAACCATGTATGAAAAGCCCACAGTGAATATCATTCTCAATGGGGAAAAGCTGGAGAGCCTTTCCCTTAAGATGAGAAACATGACAAGGATGCCTACTCTCGCTACCATTGTTCAACATAGTACTAGAAGTCCTAGGAACAGCATTCAGACAACAAAAAGAAATAAAAGGTATTCAAATTGGCAAAGAAGAAGTCAAACTCTCTCTCTTCGCAGATGACATGATACTTTATGTGGGAAAACCCAGAAGACTCCACCCCCCAAATTACTAGAACTCATACAGCAATTCAGTAATGTGGCAGGATACAAAATCAATGCACAGAAATCAGTTGCTTTCTTATACATTAAAAATGTAACTATACAAAGAGAAATTAGAGAATCGATTCCATTTACAATAGCACCAAAAACCATAAGATACCTTGGAATAAACCTAACCAAAGAGGTAAAGGATCTATACTCTTGGAATTACAGAATACTCATGAAATAAACTGAAGAAGACACAAAAAGATGGAAGAATATTCCAAGCTCATAGATCAGAAGAATAAACATCATTAAAACGCCTATGCTGCCCAGAGCAATCTATACTTTCAATGCCATCCCGATCAAAATACCAAAGGATTTTTCACATTGCTGGAACAAAGAATCCTAAATTTCTATGGAACCAGGTAAGACCCTGAATTGCCAAGGAAATGTTGAAAAAGAAAAACAAAGCAGGGGCATCACGTTGCCTGGTTTCAAGCTATATTACAAAGCTGTGATCACCAGGACAGCATGGTATTGGCACGAAAACAGACACATAGACCAGGGAACAGAGTAGAGAGCCCAGACATGGACTCTCAACTCTATGGTCAACTAATCTTTGACAAGCAGGAAAAGATATCCAGTGGAAAAAAGACAGTCTCTTCAATAAATGGTGCTGGGAAAATTGGACAGCTATATACAGAAGAAGAAACTCGACCATCCTCTTACCCCATACTAAGGACTTTTTAAAACCGCACTTGCTTACTTTTCAGTGCTTCTGGAAAATAGCACCCCAGGGAGGTATGGAACCCAAATGTAGAATTTCTGCTTTAATGGAAACTATTACTGATGGGAATGGATCAAATGGCTTAAGTTGATGGAAAGTAAAAACAAACTGTGAATTATCAGCACAGTTCATAAACACCTAGAAATAAAGAAGGAAACATGAGGATACAACATGATTTAACTTTTAATCGAAATCAGACCAAGCCTCTCACTTCCTTTTCTGAGTGCACTAACAGACTGTGAGACCAGGAGAGCTGGCAAGAGCAGTGATTTTGTTTTGTGAAGAATGAGTGAGGGAGCTGTCCAGAAGGAGGAAGAAAGATGATTGAGTAATATTAAGGGTCTAACTGATGTTGAAAGTCAGGGATGTGCTGATCTGCCCTCTAGGGTGATGTTCTCCCTCAGCTCTGAAAGGCAAGAATATTAGGACCTGAAAATGTGGTATTCATTCACTCTTGTTCGGAGATCTGCCCAGTGTGTATGGCAGACAGATCCAGGGACAAAGACCTTGTAGTTCTCAGAAATAGGACGGACGTGATAAGCTTGGTACACAAGGTTAACTGGGAAGAGAAAGGGCACAAGGAGGAGACTGGGGGACTGAAATCATTGGGGGACACATGCAGACCAGCAGCTGCTGTCCTGTTGGAGATAAGAGCTGGTTGGGAGAAATCACAGCGTGGGTGACATGGCAGGGTTAAGGGTTATGGTCCTGTAGTGAGGTGATCATTTTTCACGTGTGTTTCCTGAAGAGAAATTAGATGCTCCTGACAATGACTACTTGTGGGCCAGCCTCGGAAGTTCAGACTTGAGACTCTCAGAGGCAGAAGAAGACCGAAAATTGCTTGTTAAATTACCCCTGAGAGTCAGTCTGTCTTCCTCAGAAGTGTTGGAAGTTTTATGATTAGGGCATTATGGGACTTGGTCTGATCACCTTAGTATTTCATACGTTTTTAATTCTCATTTGGGATTTTTAAATACTCCATAAGACAGCAAAACAAACTTGTCCTTTTTTTTTTAAACCAATATAATTAAAAGAGACAGGCTTGAGAAGACCTAAAGACGGGTCACGCTGGGCCTTGCCGAAGTATGGAATCACACTATGAAGTGAGTCCCATTAATTGCAGCGGCTGAAGGCTCCAGCAGAGAATCAGGCTTACAATGAGAAGTTCTCGAAGTCTGCAGGCCACTGGACAGGATTGTAAAATGGAATCTGTTATTAGTACACATTCAAGCGAAAGCTTTTTTGAAGTTGGGCAATTTCTAGCTTTTTCTCGACAGGCCAGGTCCCTCTCAACAGTTCTGTTTAGTGTTTCATAAAATTTCACCAAGATCTTTGATATAATATCCATCTCCCTTAACTGTATATACATATTTCTTCTCTACTGCAAGGTCTCTTGTGAACTGTACAGAGCTGTCGTGCAAAGAGGAAGCTTGGATACCACATATGGAAATGACACAAGAGGCCTAAGAACCTGGCTTAACTAGCAGGTAAACAGAATTGTTCCTTTTAAAGAACTGTTGGATTTATTTAAGTCATCGTGTTTTGATGAATGTACTCTTTTTAGTATCATCTCTGCTTATCACAGGGATAAATCAAAACTGGACAAGACATCTGGAAACATCTGGCCCCTTCCAAAGCAATAACACTGTCATGTATTTCCCAACATACTATATAGATTCTTCCAATCATTTTGGATCTTACACATTAAAAGTCCTCAAGAGGGGCTTCTGGTTTGATTTTTTAATACTTTACTTTTCCTTAGAGGAGCAGTCAACTAGATATGCACATTTTCATTTTATAATCCCTTATCACGTTCTATTTTTTTTTTTTTAAACATCTGCCTCCTTACTAGGTTAGCACTTCAAGGAAAGAAAGGTGTATTCATCTCTGGAACCCCCATGTAGAGCTAAGAATAGATTCTAGGATTCTAGTCTGCTAGAAACAAGAGGACCAGTGGGTGAGTAGTTTTGTTTGAGAAGATGTATTATAGTATTGTTAAGATGGTAGCAAGCTGGAACTAACCTGAATGTACATTTCCTAGGGAATAATAGAAAAAGTTATGGTAAATCTAGATAATGAACTATCATTTGGTTTTGAAAAAGAATGAGCTCGAGCTATACCACTGACTCAGAGGGAGGTCCATGACATATTGTTGTATGATAAAAGCAACGAACAAAAGCACAGACTGTGATTCCAAATTGTAAAAGCAAACAGTGGGACCCTATACAGAGTGCATGTGTGCTTGGCTGTCAAGGGACATTGGCTATGTTGTAACAGGGGTTACTGTGAGGATGATGAGAAAGTAGAGAGAGTAGGGAAGAAGATAAAAATATCGCTAGCATGTGTTGTGATGAGCTCTGGGTGTTACACACAACTAATAAATCGTTGAGCACTACATCAAAAACTAATGATATATTATATGTTGGCTAACGGAACATAACTTAAGAAAATACTGCCAGCAAAATGCAAAATTACTCATGCCATAATGCAAAGGGAAAAGGCAGAATGCATGTTTGTGGTAGTAGTTTTTTTTAAAAGAAAAGCTGACCTTTAGTGAGAGCTCACTGATCAATGTCAGACAAGCTTCTCAAGGCTTTCTATGAGACTATTTCAACTGCGCGCACCAACCCTGTGAGGTAGGAACTGTTATTTCCCTCATGTCCCAGGTGAAGAAACTGTGGCCCAGAGAAGTTATGAATTGATCCATGGTGGCAGAATAAGTGGCAAAGCTAAGCAAAACAAAATAGGGGAAAAAAAAGAAATTGCATTTTTTCCTAGAAATTACCCCGATCAAATGAAAATAATCAATTTAGTTAGGTGACAGAATTATGAGTTATTTTGTTTTTGAAATTTTGCTATTATTTAATATTTAACTTTCCTTTGAAATAAAGTAAATTTTTTTTAAAAAATAGGAAAAAAAGTGGCATGATTTTTTTTTAAGAGTTTATTTACTTATTTGACAGAGAGATCACAAGTAGGCAGAGAGGCAGGCAGAAAAAGAGGGGGAAGCAGGCTCCCCACTGAACAGAAAGTCTGATGTGGGGCTCCATCCCAGGACCCTGGGATCATGACCTGAGCTGAAGGCAGAGGCTTTAACCCACTGAGCCACCCAAGCGCCCCAGCATGATAGTTTTTAAAACCTGCCCTCTTGGGTTTTAAAGAAGTGGGTTAAGCCTCTGCCTTCCACTCAGGTCATGGTCCCAGGGTCCTGGGATGCAGCCCTGAATCGGGCTCTCTGCTTAGAGAGGAGCCTGCCTCCTCCTCTCTCCCTGCCTGTCTCTCTGCCTACTTATGATCTCTGTCTGTCAAATAAATAAATAAAATCTTTATAATAACAATAAATTAAAATTTATTTAAAAGTTAAATTACTTATTTAATATTAAAAATAAATAAATATCCAGGATCTATAATGAACTCCTCAAACTCAACCCACACGAAACAGACAAACACATCAAAAAATGGGCAGAAGATATGAACAGACACTTCTCCAATCAAGAAATACAAATGGCTATCAGACACATGAAAAAATGCTCATCATCATTAGCCCTCAGGGAGATTCAAATTAAAACCACATTGAGATATCACCTTACACCAGTTAGAATGGCCAAAATTAACAAAACAGGAAACAACATGTGTTGGAGAGGATGTGGAGAAAGGGGAACCCTCTTACACTGTTGGTGGGAATGCAAGTTGGTGCAGCCTCTTTGGAGAACAGTGTGGAGATTCCTCAAGAAATTAAAAATAGAGCTTCCCTACGACCCTGCAATTGCACTCCTGGGTATTTACCCCAAAGATACAGATGTCGTGAAAAGAAGGGCCATCTGTACCCCAATGTTTATAGCAGCAATGGCCACAGTCGCCAAACTATGGAAAGAACCAAGATGCCCTTCAACGGATGAATGGATAAGGAAGATGTGGTCCATATACACTATGGAGTATTATGCCTCCATCAGAAAGGACGAATATCCAACTTTTGTAGCAAAAATAAATAAATAAATTTAAAATAAAATTTTAAAAAATTTTAAAAACCTGCCCTTCAATCCTCCTCCTATTGAGAGGAGATTTTTTACTTTCTTTGATTTAGATCTGGGTGAGGCTTGTGAAGGCTCTGACCAGCCACCCGGGAGAGGCACCATGTGTGTGTCCGGAGGCCAGGTCTCCCTTTTGGAGAAGCTGGTTCTGGGGGATGCCAACCGCCATGGTGTACTAAGGCCCTAGTCAACAGGCAGCACTGACTGCCTGACTTGCGATGGTTCCTGTCTTCAGCCTTAGAATCTTCCAGCTGAGGCTCCAGACATTGCTGATCACGGACAAGCTGCACCAGCTGTGTCATGTCCAAATGTCTGACCCCCAGATTCTTGTGGGAACATACTAAATGTTTGGGATTTTTTTTTGTTATTGCAGTTGTTTGGTTTGGTTTTTGTTGTTGTTGTTCCAAAAGTAAAACAGATGGCAGGAATGGGAGAGGACCTTCTACAGTGATGGCTGTCAAGATAAAATAGGTTTGCCCTTTGTCTTATTTTTCTGCTCCCTTTAGGCATATTGTAAAAATTTATTTTGTATGCCAATGTGGCTGTACCATGGCACCCAAATATTTGGTCAAACATTATTCTAGATGCTTCTGTGAAGGTGTTTTTTGAGCTAGATGAACATTTATACTGGTGGATTTTGAATAAATAAGATTAACCTCCACAATATGGTTATCCTCATCCCATATATGGGAGACCTGAAGAGAGAGAGACTAACCACTCCTGAGCAAGAAGAAATTCTGCCAGCAGATGGCCTTTGGGCTCCAATGGCAACTCTCCAAGTCTCCAGGATGTGGACTGACACCTTTAGATTTGGACTCACCAGCACCCCCATTCACCCTTTCTCTCTTACTGGTCTCACATTTTCTGGAAAACCCTAATACACATACAGTGGTATCTTTAACTATGCTTCTCAAAGTCTTCTTCCCTCCTCTTCAGGAAAAAATCATAATCCAAAAAATGATTAGCACATACACAGGATGACAACATCAAGAATAGAAAAACTTAAGCAGATAAAGGAAGTAGATCAACTGTGGCTTTTGCATTGAAGTGGCTTCAAAAATGACATATGTCTCTAAGAATGCCCAAGGGACAAAATGATCAAATCCAGGCAAAGTCAAAGGACAAAGTGCCGCTTACCCCTCGAAGCAGTGGGCAACCGTCAGGACCCACTTCCTGGCAATGAGGACACAGCCACAAATATGTCCACTGGGTTCACTCTGCAGGGAACACTGCCATGGCCACCTTCCAGGGCGACTTGTCCGACCCCCAAGGATCCTCTTGTTCATTCGGGCAGCAGGGCGACGCCCACAGTCTATCAAGGAACCAGAAAGACAATGTGGGATTCACCGCCAAACCCAGCACCAAACGTGGATCTTTGCTGTTAAGTGCAAGTTTCTGTTTTCTCCCCTGAGCCAGTCCAGTTAAATTAAGCTCATATTCCATAGCTACACTACTAATTCTCTTACCTTGTTTAGTACACAGAAGAGAAATCTTACTTCTGCTATGACACGCCTGCCTAGATTTGGAAACATAAAATGGCATAATGTTAAGCTATATATTTATCATTCACTTCAAACACTTTACCAGTGAAAAACAAGACATAGGTTCAACAGTTCCCAGAGGTCATATTCTTTGAGTAACAATTATCTGTACTTCGTGCAGAAATTCTTGAGACAGCACTGTTGTCAAATACCATCTTTAAAATAAAGGTATATGGAAAATGTGTACACTTTTTTAGTTTATTTAATATCATCATAATATAATTTCACCTAGGTGGGAAAAGAAACTACTGTTAGCAAAGTCTCCCACTTCATCTTGGCTGGTAGCACCACCCAAAATATTGACTCAAACCATGATTTTTCAAAGTAGCGAGAAGAAGGTGAGGGAATTAGGCTACTTCTTAGAATCCTTGGTGAGGAAGGAGCATGTCAGTCTTTATGATCACAGAGAGAGTTTGGATGTCCAAAAGTATTTACAAGAAATCTGACAGAACATATTACTTCAAAACTTAGAAAACAGATAAAGGAACTAAATTTTAGCTCTGGGTATCTTGATGAGACTTGTGATATTAAAATGTGGATCTATGACTGGCTGACAGAAAGAAGGGGGGTTAAATTATTTCATGTACTCTAGATGCTGGGATCAGAACCACTCAGTAAAACTTAACAGGAAGTAACTTCAGGAAAGAAAGACCCTTCTAAACATCATAGTTAACCTTTAAAGGTAAGAACATGGGCCATGTTTAAACATTTATCAATGTGGCTGCACAAGAGAACTCACTTCAGGGTTCATTAAATTTCAATCACAAAGTTCTCTTTCAATCATAAAGCATTTATTCACAATATAAATTTAAAAAAACAAAAGACACTTTAGGACCGTCAAAAATATTACAATGCGCTTAGTATCCTAGATTTCTCAGGAAAAAAAAAATCCCTAAATATGTCATGTCCACATTCCTTTTTAAGGATTTATTGTAATTTTATTTCTTGCTAAATCTGCATGGAGGCATGTGTAATTATTTGTATCAATAAATTATATAATACAGGAAAAGCATGTCTGCTTTTTGCCTTCCCACAACCTAAAATCCTGTTTCCTCCTTACTCTCTATCTTATTATCCTTAATTTCATTGTGGTATTTCCAAATATCTGAAATTCATTTTGTTTACTAGCTTATGGTCTCTCTGTCCACCTATACAGTATAGATTCCTTGAGAAGAGGGCCTTTATCCCCCTCATTCCCTCCTACAACCCCTCACAACCTAGCACTGAACCTGGCAGAGAAGAGATGCTCAATAATTAGTTATTTGTTAAATCCCAAAATCACAACTTGTAAAAATAGGAAAAAACAGCAATAGCTATCTGTACCATTTTTTTTTTATAGGAAATTGTGGTTATATAGGATCACAAATCTAGTTAGAATGCCGGAAGTAGAACCAGTTCTACCAACTCCCAGTTTACAATGAAATGTACATATGTATGTTATCTATTAAGCTTAAAAGATCTTTTCTGACATTTGCAATTTACGGAAACAAATCACTCTGTTGAAAGACTCAGGTCATTGTTTTGAAAGAAGTACTTCAGAAATTTGGCTGCAGAGTTTGGTCTATGGGGAAATTTTCAGGACATTTTAAAGAGAAAAGGCCTACCTTTCGATTTCTTCTTTGAAATTCTTAAGTGGTTTATCTAGCACTTATTAAAAGCTTTGGAATGAGATTAACTTGGTTTGAGTTGAGAGCCCACTGTGGGCTCTGAGTTTTGATCAAGTTATTAAATATTCTGTAGCTATGACCCTATAATGTAATAACCACTAAATAAGTGTTAATTCCTTTAATATCCCTCCATACTCCCATATCCCCATCCATGGACAAGGGAGACAGCCTTGTTCAAGGTGTCATGATTTTTTTAGGGAAAATTTTCAGAAGTATACTTGTAAGGCTACTTGATTATAACTTCATTTTGTGTCAGTTTTCCCCCCTCAGACTGTCCAAGTTTGACCAGTTCTCGTTACTTCAATTCCCTGCTAACTAGTTCATGTAGCAACTGTACAAACTGCAGATAGGACAATCTACTTTGAATTGGATGTGGAAAAAACTCCAAAATTAGAACCCAAGTTCCTCTTCCTTCCCCATCATAGTTTCTGTAATCATCATTAAAAAATCATATAGTTAGCAAGAGAAAAAATGATCTATGTCTAGAAAGAAGAGATAAAGCCAAACAGTGTTGACATATAAGGGCAAGTCACCATTCGATGGAAGTTCTTTATTGACTTGATAAATTTGGATTATCTTAAATTAGAAACAGGAGCAGGTCCCTGATGATAGACTCTTGCTCCATAATCCACTCTGCACAGCTCTTGTGCAAGGGGCCTTACCCTTTTACCAGCAGTTCATGCAAAGTGGTCCCATTGAGGCTCTCCCAGCTGGGGTGTAATGTCAGCCACAGCTGGTCTTGCTCTTGTTCCTGTACCAGTTCCGTCACAGATGGTTCTCTAATACAAGGACAAATAAGAATGACATATTCAAGGTACAGTGATCTTTGACCAGACAATTTCATTCCTTAGTACTCACTATCTTTCAGAAAAAGCATTGCATTATAAGTCAATATTCAAAGAGGGAAATTGATAATGGAAATTTGGCATGGAATGTGATCAGCAAGAGAGGAAGCTACTCTAAGTATACTAAAGCAATAAAGATCCAAATGGTTACAGCAATTGTAATCATTCTCTCCACTGACATGCGTTTGGACTTCATGAGTTGTTAGAATTCTAATGTATATGACGTGAAATTTCCAATATCTTAAAAATGAGAGCAACTTTGGGCAGAAATGACAAAAAGGACACTAGTTTATCTGCCTGGGATTTTTTTCCCTCCTCTTTTCTTGCAGTGCAGCAATACCTTAAAATAAAGTAAATAAACTAAAAAAAAAAAAAAGTATAGGAAATTGATGGCCACTTAGTGTCTATTTGGACAGTATAAAACTATAATGAAGTTTTTGAACATACTGCTAAATCTTCATGTACTAAAAATTAATACTAGAAAATAGAGATGGAAGTTAACATTATTTTGTTCTTACCTATATTCTTAGTCAACTTCTATCAATATTTTCCTGTGAATGTCTCATTCAATCATTCAAATAAATACGGTTACACGGTATCCAAGATTTAAAACCTTAAGTTTCAAAAGTATTCAGGTTTTGTGTAAAATATTCTATTCTAGATGAAATAATTGGTTATTTTAGGCAATCCATATTTGCAGAAAACCATCTGGACTGTCATCACCTAATGCCCAAGGGTAAGAGAGGTGGAGGAATTAATTTAGATAAGAAGGAAGACAGTTGCCTCCAAACCTGGAAGGAAAGTTGTATTTTGCTGAAGTTGGAGGGGAGTAGAGAATTCAAATCAGATAGCCTCTATCTTTCTTCTCAAGTAAAAGGTAAGTTCCTTCAATGAAAATTGGGGGTGGCAGGGGTGCATGATATGGATTCATTCCCTGGTGGAAATATTTGGAGGAATGTATCCAGGATGAATGAGAAGATGAATGCAGAGGAAGGGAAGGAAAAATAAAATAAAATGAAAACAGGTAAACCACAAGAGACTCTAGGAAACAAACTGAGAGTTGCTGGAGGGCTGGTGGGTGGGGGATGGGGTAACTGAGTGATGGGCATTAAGGAGGGCATGTGATGGAATGAGCACTGGGTGTTATAAGCAACTGATGAATCACTAAATTCTACCCCTGCAACTAATAATACATTGTATGTTAACTAAATCGAATTCAAATTTTATAAGTTATTAAAGGCATCACATAGAATTTCCTAAGAATTTCCATGAATACATGTTATTCATATATTCAACTACATGCTTATAATCTAGATTTTGCCATCTTGTCAATGAGTGCAAATGCCTGTTATGACATCCGCCCCCCACCCCCCAAAAAAAAGATAAGTGAGAAGAATGGCAGCACTCAGAGCTCAAATGAACCTGGAAATCCTGAAGTTGTAGTAGCATCAAGTTTGCAGGCTTAGTGACTTTTCTTTCAAATAACGGGATGCCGTTTTTCAAAAAAAAGGGGGTGGGCAGGGTAGGTGGGAAGGCACAAGAAGGGAAGCAAGGTTAGACTCCACAGCATTGAAAGAAAAATGAACATTTCAGCTGATTATTAATTAAAAACTATTATAATCTCATAATAGAAAACAAAGGAACCAAACCTTCCACAAATCCTGTTACTTATAAAAGAGGAAAGCCCTCTAAAGAGAACACTTGATGACAGAGTAGCCAAAGAAAAAACAAGGCAAAGCCCTTCATGAATGCATTCTAACCATTTGATTTTAAAACACAGAGCATGAACCCCAACCACACTGTAAGAAGTGTTCCACAAGACAGAAAAGTATTCAGGAACTTGAACGGTGGGACACTGAAGACTTCACAAAACCTGCTGCAAAATGAAGAGTTCTGTTTCCCTGACCAAAATGAGAGTCTGGCTTTCTGTCAAGCTCAGAATTTTTGTGTGTGGAGACACAGGTGAGAGGAAAGCGATCAGAAGTCAGACACAGGTCCCAAACACCACTGACGGTGTTCCTCCTGATACCTGCATCCTGAGAATCCCTTTCTAGTGTCAAAGAGCTTGAGGGCCTCCTAAATCCAGGCACTTGGCCAAAAGCCAAAGGAAGATAGATCTGTTGTTTAATTAAGTCATTCCTGAAGTGGGTATTTATAGGGCAAAAGGGACTCACACAAGGAAGTCTGCTCAGCGTAGGATTTGCACGATGGTGGATAGAAAAATCATGGCAAAGGACACTTCAGTCTTTCAACCCACAAGGCACCTTCAGTTGCCCTGAGAAAGGTCTCCACAGACCATTGCACCTGGGATGTTTCTGCATTTCATTCATTAACCTCCAACAAGAAAGGTGATTTAGTCTGAATCTCTTAGTTATGTCAAGTGGAAAATACAAGAAATCCATCATCAAGAAGAGGAGGATGTCATTATAAAAATTAGTTTTCCATGAAACTCTTAAGCCCTAGAATGCTTCTCACACACAAAAATAAATCTTTCAGCACCAGACGTGCCATTCTATGGCTCATTAAAAAAATATCAGTGAATCCATATGGTTCTATTTCTGCCATCATACAGGATCTGAGCAACTGTGTGATTTCCTTCTTTCTTATTCTTCTTTAAATAATTTTTAAGGTTATAAAAGTAATATATATGGAAAAAAAGAACAAAAATTATATGATGAAAAAAATACTCTTCCCATCTCAGATGTGTAGAAATGACCACTGTAAATTGAGAGTGTCCTTGCCAAGCTCTAGCTATAACTCACATATACATACTCTTTTTTTTAGTCTATACTCATTGTATTGATATATTTTTATTTAGTGATTTATCTTGGAAGTTTTTCCATAATAATAGTTGACATTTGTCAACTGCGCTGAAAGACAAACTCATTTCACCTTATTTAATCCTCTCAACAATGCTGGAAAGTAGGCATTATTAATCCCTATTTTGGAAATGAAAAAATTGAGGCAAGAAGAGAGTAAGTAACTGGCCCAAAGTCACATAGTGAGTAGATGACCTGTGCTCTGAGGCCAGAGTACTATTCCTAAGACTTTAAACACTACAAGGTCCCCTTTCATTACCAGCACACGCTCTGTTCCTTTTATAGCTCCCGAGTGTTAACTATTATATGGCTGTACATACACTTACTTAGCCAATCCACTATTGATGCACATGTAGGTTATTTCTAATTCTTATTATAACAAAAAAGCAGCAGTTAACACCCCTAACTATTCACCTCTGCCTACATTCATAATTTCGTAGAAATAAAAATAATTTCCTGAAAATAAAAATAATTTCCCATTAATAAAAGTATTGAATCAAAATTTAATTTTGATCAAAAAATTCTGATCAAATTATTTTACTTAATTTTGATCAATATTTTGAAAGACTAATGCCAGTTTACATATCATCAAGAATATATGTATATGTGGCTTTAAATTTTATAACTATGTATATAATGTAAATCATGCTATGAAAAGGGATCTGGAACTTAGCGGCTCAAATTTTGACAACTGGTATGCATTTGACTTATCTTTTTTCCATATTTTACCAAATTAAAGAAATCCTGTTGGGTAGAGAGCAGAACAATAAACATTTTAGCAGTGGCTGGGCATCAAGGTCGCTGAATCCTAAGAACGTGTGTGCAGGCGTGATGTGATGAGCACTGGGTGTTATACACTTGAACTCTACATCTGAAACTAATGATGCATTGGCTAGTTGAATTTAAATAAAAAATAAATAAAAAGACAAGCCCAGCTGGGGGGAAAAAGTGTGTGCAGGAATAAAATCAGACCTAAATGCTTCTATAGTAGCGATGAAATCATATAGAGAGAAGGAAATGAAGGAACAATCTAATCCAATGCCTTCATTTGACAGCCTTAGAAAATTGGGAAAGAGATACAGACCCATCCCAAACATTTGTGAGTAAGGGTAAAAATGGAGGCCCAATACCATAAGTCAACATATTTAGACGTTATAAATCAAGTTAACAAGTTGTTAAAGAAAATGTATTCTAATCTCCCCATCTTGACAACATGTATCTTTTAGGTTCAAATACAGCATTTTGGACTCCTTGGAACAGTGGTTTTCAAACTTTGGCATTCATCAGAATCACCGGAAGGGCCTGTTACAGCAAAGCTTGTTGGCCCCATCCCCAGATTTGCTAGGTCTGAGGTCCTCAAAAGCAATCTTTCTAACAAGATCCCAGGTGATGTGGCTGCTGCTGGTATGGGACTACACTTCCAGAACTTTGCTCTAGATCGTGGGCCAGGCACCCAATGCCATAACTCCTTGGAGGACAGACTCCTTGCCCCCTGGGGTGAGGCATGGCTGTGGAGGAAGGCCAGAGTGGTCCCTCTAAATCAGGGTTTCTCATCCTTGGCACTATTGACATTTTATACCAGATAATTATTTACTGTGTGAGGCTGTTTTGTACTCTGTAGGAACGTTCAGCATCACCCCCAACTGCTATCCACTAGATGTTAGCAGCCACCCCAGCGCTCCTGGACTGACAATTAAAAAGGTCTTACGAACATTTCCAAATGCCCCCTAAGGGGCAAAGTTAAGCCTGGTGGAGAACCACTGCTCTAAATCATGGCGCCCAGGGCAAGGCCCCCCTGCTCTGGGACTAAAGGCAACACAACACAGAAAAGCAAAAGGGTTTGCAAATTTGCTTCTTGAATTACATGGCCATAAGACATATACAATAAATGTATGATTCTTCCCCTGTCCCGGAAATGAGAAGATCGAACTCATCCAGAATTCTAAAACAGGAAGAGATTATGCTGAGTGAAATAAGTCAAGCAGAGAGAGTCAATTATCATATGGTTTCACTTATTTGTGGAGCATAACAAATAGCATGGAGGACAAGGGGCGTTAGAGAGGAGTAGGGAATTTGGGTAAATTGGAAGGAGAGGTGAACCATGAGAGACTATGGACTCTGAAAAACAGTCTGAGGGGTTTGAAGTGGCGGGGGGGTGGGAGGTTGGGGTACCAGGTGGTGGGTATTATAGAGGGCACGGCTTGCATGGAGCACTGGGTGTGGTGAAAAAATAATGAATACTGTTTTTCTGAAAATAAATAAATTGGAAAGAAAAAAAAAAAATTCTAAAACATCCTGATATTCTGAAAGGAAGGATACACTTCAAGGCTTAGGAAAGCAACCAGATCTCCAGACAGCTGACCTATCCTTTGCCTACTCTTGATCAAGACACTCGGTATTTAGTTAACAGGACACTTAACACTTGGGTTATCATCAGGTTGGGGTTGTTGACTTAAAAATGAAGGTCAGCACCAATGCCCAGAAACCAAGGGCTTCTTTACTTCTGGCAGCAAGAGAAGAGGGCAGCAATTACCTAGAAACGTTACACACTGCAAGGGAAGGACAAAGTCTGTTTGATGATGGTTATTGTTGGGGAACAATAATCTGAGTTTTCAACCTCATTATTAGCGGCTGGTCGTGAAATATAAATGCCTACTGTAGTAGATAAGATACACTGTTTGCAATTCTAAGTATCCCGTTCAGAATTTGGAACATTTCCACTAAACCTTTAGCTACTTAGATTCAGAAGTAGTTTTTTTAAAAAGACTTGATTTATTTATTTGACAGACAGAGATCACAAGTAGGCAGACAGAGAAAGGGAAGCAGGCTTCCTTCCTGATGAGCAGAGGACCTGTTGCAGGGATTGATCCCAGGACCCTAGGATCATGACCTGAGCCGAAGGCAGAGGCTTAACCCACTGAGCCACCCAGGCGCCCCCAGAAATATTTTTTTGAGTCCTGCCATATTATTATCTCGGTTTGGTTCCTATAGACATGTCAATATTAAAAGCTAGTTATAATATTCTGTCAAGTAGAGGATGACCTGGATATTTTGACAAAAAGACACAATAGGTCTCAAATAAGACATGAATGAATACCACTGTAGAACCATCTGCCTGGTAGACACCTCAGATTATGCTTTATACAGAAAAATTCCCACCAGCAGAAAGGAGAGCATATAGTCTGAGTTAATTTTTCCAGTAAACCAAAGGATTTTTTTTAATTTCTTAAAGATTTTATTTATTTATGACCAATAGACATAGTGAGAGAGGGAACACAAGTAGGGGGACCTGGAGAGGTGGAAGTAGGCTCCCGCTGAGCAGGAAGCCTGATGCAGGGCTGGATCCCAGGACCCCAGGATCATGACCTGAGTCAAAGGCAGACCCTTAGCCAACTGATCCACCAGGTGTCCTGTAAACCTAGTATTTTAAAAATATTTTTGAAATCCTAACTCAGAATATATCATTTTATTCATTTGTCTCAGAGGTAAAGCCTAAGAGCTATACTAGGCAATGATCTATAAGTATAAGTGATAAAAACTATCTCAAAGCAAAGAGGGGAAAGTTATGAAATTAAATTAAATCACAGTATTGATATTTCTTAAAATTAAAAAAAAACAATGATACTAGGTGTTTAATCCATATTGATCTAAAATTATAAAATCATAACATGAAGTAAAATATAAATTTGTAAAACATAACTCTTAAATATACACTATCATTCTAATATAAGTTAGAACATAAAATTAATAAAAATAAAGGACTATTTTTAAAATAAACATTTCATTAAAAGTGAAAATATTAACCAATCATAAAAATTTTAAATTAAAATATCATTTGATCATTTTTAAAATTCAATGTCATAAAGCAAAATGAGTAAATGGTGTCCAGTTGTAAGTATACTTTTAAGAAAAGTGTCTACCTCTTTCAGAATCTACACTAGTCCAACTATTTCCTTTAGGCTGTTTTATGTTCAAAAAATTCCACTGATTTTCTGACAACTTGTAGAAAACCTTTTTGAATTATCTTTTAATTATTTTTAAGAAAATATTTTATTGACTCAACATTTTATTGACAGCAACCTATGTTTAGTCTCAAAGAAAATGCTTTTTGTTTCCTTCAGTTGATTTATATAAAAGGAGAGATTTCCAGTTTAAACTACAATATGTCATTTTTTATTCAACTAGTTCAGAAAGACAGCAAACCAGAGTAGAATTAATTTTTCTAACAGAAGTGTTGCTTTGTCAATTGCCCATTTCTTCCTCTTCTTGAATATTATAGAAGTATAGAAAATACGCTTTCATTCAATTAAGACAGACTATGAATCATGATAAAGATTAAATAATTTAGGGACGGCTGGGTGGCTCAGTTGGCTAGGCAGCTGCCTTCGGCTCAGGTTATGATCCCAGGGTCCTGGGATCGAGTCCCACATCGGGCTCCTTGCTCGGCAGGAAGCCTGCTTCTCCCTCTGCCTCTGCCTGCCTCTCTGTCTGCCTGTGCTCACTCGCTCTCTCTCCCTCTGTCTCTGACAAATAAATAAATAAAATCTTTAAAAAAAAAAGGTTAAATAATTTAAACATTAGGGATTAAAATATATATACACATACTTCATGTATATATTCAGTAATAGTTTTATACAAACCAAAAAATTCAGGATTTTAGTACCCAAAAGAGCACTGGAATATCTGAGTATCAAAAGCTAGAAATGTAATCAATGACTACAATAGTGATTACTAAAGTAATCAAACACTAAATGTTATCAATCAGTCAATCAATGGCTAGTACCAAGGAAACAAGTGTCCTCAGGACCCTCCATCTCTCAACTCCACTTCTGTGAGACAGAACAGGAGGTGATGGGAGGGGGGCTTTATTGTCTCCAACTGACAAATGACTTTTCCACAAACCCAGGGACAGACTACTTGCCCTTCTAAACTCAAATCCATTCATCTCTGTACCAAAAAGGAAAGAATTCTTCTCTGCCAGCAACACCTAAAACAGATCTCGTTGAGGGAATTTAAGCACCCAAAATTCAATCACTGTGACCTGGAAGTCCTTTGACTAGTTCAGTTTTAGGTACCTACCCCTCAACCAGTCACTGAGGCCAAGAAAAGTGGGTCATGTACAAAGATGACAGCTTGCATTAGGATCCCAAAGATAAGAATGAGGAGTCCCTAAAAGGAAGGGATACAAAGAAGCAACATAATAAATGTCTGTTACAAGTGACCTTGAAATTTTTTAGTTAAAGAGATTATTGTGCCTCAGAATCAAGATTCTACATATTTCTTTGTTAGTTTTTGGAACTGGGTAGAAATTAGATTTGACTTTTGTTTGCCTTGCTTCCAATGATGTGTCTAATAAGCAGTTGCTATGGCCAAGGTTGAAAAAATTTGTTACCCGTGTTCTTGTCTAGGATTCTGATGGTTTCCTGTCTCACATTTAGGTCTTTCATCCATTTTGAATTTATTTTTTGTATAGCATGAGAAGGGTGCCGGTAATGGCCAGCAATCCCGGTACAGATGAAAGATTACTCTAAACTTTGCTGTGAAAGAGAGAAGACAAGGGAGTCAATGCTCAGAGACAAAGGCCCTTTGCCTTTCTTTGCTCCTGCTTTTCTTGGTCCTTCAAGATAATCACAAATCCTTATCACTGTTTTCAAGCACATGGTGTGTGACAAGGGGCCTTACTGGAACTAGGAGTTTATTGGAAATTCTGTTTATGGGAATATCTGTTTATGGGAAAGATACAATATGCTGTATGTTCTACGAGTTCTACTAAACATAGCCTAAGGGCCAATGCATACATCTTAGATCAAAGGGCTACTGTTGGGCTAAGAAAGCTCTGGGGAAGGCAATTCCCCATGGCATTCCTACAGCAGAGTGGTCACATAGGCCTCAGCATTCCAAAGGCCTATGCCCTTCTCCAAAACCCTCCCTGCCCCCAGTGGCCTCTGTGTTACATTTTAGCAAGCCAGGTATTATGGCTGATTTCATGCTCTACATTAACCCCAACAGAAAGGGGGCCAGTTTCATTCTTCTGCATGCTGCTGTCCAGCTTTCCCAACACCGTTTGTTGAAGAGAGTCTTTTCCATTGGATATTCCTTCCCACTTTGTCAAAGATTAGTTGACCATATAGCTGTGGGTCCATTTCTGGGTTTTCTATTCTGGTCCACTGATCTACGTGTCTGGTTTTATGCCAGTATGATACTGTTTTGATTACGACCGCTTTGTAATATAGCTTGAGGTCCGGAATCATGATGCTTCCAGATTTGCTTTTCTTTTTAAGGATTGCTTTGGATATTCAGGGTCTTTTGTGGTTCTGTACAAATTTTAGGCAAAGAAAACAAAAGCAACTATTGGGACCTCATCAAGATAAAAAGCTTCTGCACAGAGAAGGAAACAATCAACAAAACTAAAAGGCAGCCTAGGGAAGGGAGAAGATATTTGCAAATGACATCTGATAAAGTGTTAATATCCAAAATATATAAAGAATTTCACCTAAAAACCAAATAATCCAGTTAAGAAATGTGCAGAAGAGGGGAACCTGGGTGGCTCAGTGGGTTAAAGCCTCTGCCTTCGGCTCAGGTCATGATCCCAGGGTCCTGGGACTGAGCCCTGCATGAGGCTCTGTGCTCAGCAGGGAGCTTGCCTCCACCTCCCTCTCTCTCTCTCTCTCTCTCTCTCCTTTCTTCTCTGCCTGCTTGTGACCTCTGCCTGTCAAATAAATAAATAAAATCTTAAAAAAAAAAAAAAACACATAGAAGACATGAAAAGACATTTTTCCAAAGAAGACATTCAGATGGTTAACAGACACATGAAAAGATACTCAACATCACTCATCAGGGAAATACAGAACAAAACCACAACGAGATAACTCCTCGTACCAGTCAGAATGGCCAAAATGAACAACACAGGAAACAACAGATGTTGGCAAGGATGCAGAGAAAGGGGAATCCTCTTACACTGTGGGTGGGAATGAAAACTGGTATACCCTCTCTGAAAGACAGTATGGAGGCTCCTTAAAAAGTTAAAAATAGAACTATCCTATGACCCAGCAAATATACTACTAAGTAATTGCCCAAAGGTTATAAAAATACTTATTTGAGGAGGCACAAGCACCCTGATGTTTATAGCAACATTATCAACAGTAGCCTAACTATGGAAAGAGCCAAAGTGTCCATTGTCTGATGAATGGATAAAGAAGATATGATAGAGTTGTGATATACATATATATAATACAATACTACTCAGCCATCAGAAATAATGAAATCTTGCCATTTACAACAATGTAAATGGGGTTAGAGATGGGGATATGCTAAGCGAAATAAGTTAGGGAAAGACAAATACCATAGGATTTCATTCATATGTAGAATTTAAGAAACAAAAATGATGAACGCATGGGAAGGGGGAGAGGAGAGGGAGGGAGACAAACCATAGGAGAGTCTTCAGGACACAGAACAAACTGAGGGTTGACAGAGAGAGGTGGGTGAGGGGTGGGATAAATGGGTGACAGGGATTAAGGAGAACATTTGCTGTGATGAGCACTGGGTGTAATAGGTAAGTGATGAATCACCAAATTCTACTCCTGACGCCAATATTACATGATATATTAACGAACTAGAATTTAAATAAAAATCTGAAGACAAGACATTAGATTGGACGTTTACGAAAGAAACATTGGGTTAATCAGTGAGTGTTGAAGCGGCTTTTGCTATGAAGTGAGCTGGATCTCAGAAGGAACATTGCCCTAGCAGAACTTAAACAAATGATGCAGACAGATGTGCAAAGGCTAACACAGGACTATGGGGTTAATAAGGTAGAACGGAAAGGGAGACAACGCAACGGTGTTGTATTAGGTGAAGCCCCTTCCTCAAGGAGCTATTATTTTAGTAAGAGGAACAAATTACAAATGTGTTAAAAATAACTCCTGATACTGTGTTTTGAAGAAAACAAAATAAGCAGAGAATTGGTGAGGGTGAAAGCTGCTTCAATTAGGGTTGCCACGGACCTTTTTAAGTCATTGATATACTAGCTGAAGCAGGCACGATGAGATGGAGGTGATCCTGTGGAAGTCTACAGATCAGCACTCCAAGCAGAAGGAAGAGCGAGGGCAAAGCCCCTGAGCAGGAAATGAGTTTGCAGTTGGAACATCTGTAATAGATCAGTGTGTCTAAAGTTCAGCGGAGAGGCAGAGAACGCTAACAAAAAGAGGAGGTAGGGGCCAGTGTCCTACAGGCCACAGTAAGAAACTGGATTTTGAGCCCAAACTGTATAGATAATAAGAAAAGGCCTAAAAAGGCCAGTGGGTCTGTCATGCAGATAATAAGATGAGTGACCAGCAGTCCTGCCTTGGAGGTAAAAGCAAGCCAAATCTCAGTAGGTTTGAAAGACAATATGCAAAATGTGTCAGAACCAAAGTTAGTCATCACCAGGAGTCTCCTGGTTTATGTTCCAGAACAAGTAAGCTGCCATATAAGGACTTCTAACAGAAATAAGACAAACCTCATTGGTCAATTTCTGATGGATCATTCAAGTTGTAAATCATGTTCTTAACTTCCCAGGACTCACTACTCATATTCATGTCCAATGGCAATACTACAATCATTGTGATGACTGGGGAATCCAAGGCCTTCAGAGACATTATGGAGATTGATTCTTCTCATTCTAGAATTTTCTTGCTCATATCAGATCCAATATTTTTGGCTAAATGTTGAGTTTTGATAGTACTTCATTCTGCAAAACCATCTTTGATTTTAAAAATCAGGATATGAATATTTTCCAATGATAAACTTTTTTTTTAAGCACAAAATGGAATGTAAGAGAGTAGAAAATCCATCTGATTAATTCAGGATCCCCCATAGTTCCATTCTAGTTAAAAATGGTGAATTTCTCTACATCACTGAGAAGTTTCCTTTTCATTCCATAAAATATTCATTAACTCAAGTGACACAATTTGAGATTCAGCTTGCTAACAAATACCCAAATTCTCAGCAGAGTGTCTATTAGTGATCATATGGAAATGCTTTCAGGACAACTGATAGACTTCCCTTGGCTTATTTAATCTTCATACCCAGTGGTCTCATGGAAGAACTTAAAAAACACTTTTACTTCTTTTAGGATATAGCACTTTTTCAGGAAAATTATGCTTCTTCCTTGCCCCAGATTAGCATGTTCCAGGGACCTGTACAGCCACATACTGGACTCTGTGATTTTGTTCTCACCCAGGCAATCACTCAACCAGCAGCTTCTTGGAAACATGTAGGATCTAATTCCCTGTGCCCAAACTATACATCTGCTAGAAGAACTGTGAAGCCTCTGTGTGAAGGAAAATAACACCTTGGATTTGCTTCAGCTAACTTCTACTTAGATTACGCCAAGCACCTCGTTATTACTATAAATGACTTTTCAGAAAGTGAAAAACATTTCTCTTGTTGGCCTGCATGATGACTTTTCCCCCACTGCTACACCTCCTCACTACTGTCTACTTAAAAATGCCACAATGATAAGATCATGCGGTGGTATGGTATTAAGACTTGCCCCCCCACCCCACACACACACACATACACACAAAGACTAAAAGGGATTTATGTGTAAGAAGGTGGCTGGCCACATCAATCAGGTCATGTTTATTGAATAACTGGGTGCCGTAGGGGACCTACTCATCATACCCAAGATGCCCTTTTCCTTTGCTTGGACTTGTATCCTGGCACCATATTTTTCTGTGACCTTGCAAAGTTTCTTGATCTGAGCCTCAATTTCCTCATACATAGAAGTAACAACACTACATCTATTACAGGATTATAACGTGGACAAATTGAGTTAATACATATTAAGGACTCAGAAAAACCTGGCACACAATTAAGAGTAGCCAATCCTACTTTGTATAATCTTTCTGGGAAATAAAGAATTAAAAAAATAAAAATAAAAATAAAAAATAATATATGGCATTACAGAATTAAGAGGGAAATTGTGTAATGCCAATTTTTATGTCCCACAGGAAGCACAGATTAAAAAAACATCATGTAGATGAGAAAGTCTTCACAGATGTCTTAGGGCCTGAGTGAGGCCCAAGGATTTGGACAGGAAATGTATGGACATTTATGGACAAAGAGGTAGAAGCAGGAAGGAATGTGCCTATGGAACATGGATGAAGGACAAGCCAGACTTGAAAGAGAAGGAGCTTATTAAAGGGATATGAAGTTAAAGAAAGATAAACTAGTTTATGGTGAGTTCACTAATTGGGGACAATCATCTAAACTTATCTGATTTAAAAAAATAGGTGGAATGCACCAACCTGCATTCCCACCAACAGTGTAAGAGGGTTCCCCTTTCTCCACATCAGGTTGGTGCAGCCTCTTTGGAGAACAGTGTGGAGATTCCTAAAGAAATTAAAAAGAGAACTTCCCTATGACCCTGCAATTGCACTCCTGGGTATTTACCCCAAAGATACAGATGTCGTGAAAAGAAGGGCCATCTGTACCCCAATGTTTATAGCAGCAATGGCCACGGTCACCAAACTATGGAAAGAACCAAGATGCCCTTCAACTGACGAATGGATAAGGAAGATGTGGTCCATATACACTATGGAGTACTATGCCTCCATCAGAAAGGAAGAATATCCAACTTTTGTAGCAACATGGACGGGACGGGAAGAGATTATGCTGAGTGAAATAAGTCAAGCAGAGAGAGTCAATTATCATATGGTTTCACTTACTTGTGGAGCATAACAAATAGCATGGAGGACAAGGGGTGTTAGAGAGGAGAAGGGAGTTGGGGGAAATTGGAAGGGGAGGTGAATCATGAGAGACTATGGACTCTGAAAAACAATCTGAGGGGTTTGAAGTGGCGGGGGTGGGTAGGAGGTTGGGGTACCAGATGGTGGGTATTATAGAGGGCACGGATTGCATGGAGCACTGGGTGTGGTGAAAAAATAATGAATACTGTTATGCTGAAAATAAATAAATTTAATTTAAAAAATAAAATAAAAATAAATAGGTGGAATGAAAGAAGACTTTTGACAGAAATGATCCTCTTTTGCCTTAATCTGTTCATGCTTCTGAGAAGGCTGGGTAGTTCATAGCCAACAGAAATTTATTTCCCACAGTTCTGGAGGTTGAGAAATCCAAGATCAAGGTCCTGGCAGATTTGGTGTCTGGTAAAAAGCCACTTCTTCGTTTATAGATGTGCACGTTCTTGCTGTGTCATCACATGGTAGGAGGGGTGAGGGAGCTCTCTGGATCTCTTTTATAAGAACACAAATCCCATTCATGACAGCTCCACACTCATGACCTAATCACTTCCCAAAGGCCCCATCTCCTCATACCCTCACACTTGAGATTAGGAATTAACAAATGAATCTGGAGAAACAAAAACATTCAATAGTAACTGAACATGATATTCCTATGATGGCAGGTCTCTATTAATAATTTATCCATGGGAAACTGAGTGCTTCCAGGGAAATGGAGCTACCAAACATCTTGAACCCCACTTTCCCCAACCACTGCTCACATCTCTTTGCAACAAAATCCCTTCAAAAAGTTCTATACTATCTTTTATTTCTTTCCTTTCACTATCTCTTATGCTTTTGCCCCACTCACTCTACTTAAACTGTTAATGTCAATGACATGCACATTGCTGAAACCAACAGTCAGTTTTCAGTCCTCATTTTACTTGAATTCTCAGCAATTTTTGATATATATTGACCACTGTCTTGCCTTGATACACTTTCATCCCTTGGTTTCCAGGATATCACATCCTCCTACCCTGTGGGTTATCCTCTCTCATCTCCTTTGGTTTTACTACTTCTCTTCTCCCACTTGTTAGGGCTCAGCCCTTAGTCTTCTTTTTTATTTTTTTTTTAAAGATTTTGTTTACTTATTTGACAGAGATCACAAGTAGGCAGAGAGAGAGAGAGGAGGAGGAAGCAGGCTCCCTGCGGAGCAAAGAACCTGATGTGGGGCTCCATCCCAGGACCCTGGGATCATGACCTGAGCTGAAAGCAGAGGCTTTAACCCACTGAGCCACCCAGGTGCCCCCAGCCCTTAGTCTTCTTATATTCTCTGTCTAAATTTGATTTAGACATAAACTCTTGGGTATGTCACCAGTCCCATAAGTCTGTATCATCTGTATCCAGGTGACTTTCAAATATACAGTTCCAGCTCAAACCTCACTAATAAAATCCAGACTTGAGCCTTATAAGCATATCTACTTCGATGTCTAATAGACATCCCAAAATTAACATGTCCAAAACAGAACTGATCTTTCTCCCCACACCTGCTTCATCTACAGGATTCCCCATCTCAGTTTAGACAATACCGTCTTCCCACTTGCTCAATCAAAAAACCTTTCACTCACTCTTGATGCCTCTTTCTTGTTTCTTCTCAATTCCCAGTTAACATCCAATCTGCCAGGAAGTCCTATTGGATCTACTTTTAAAATATATTCAGGATCAAACCACTTATCACCATGTTCTCTGCTACCATTCTGATCTGAGTCACCAAAATATCTTACCTAGTTTGATGGCCTTCTAACTAGTATTCTTGTTCCTACCCTTGCCTTCAGTATATACACAAGAGAAACCGAAGACAAGTTCACACAAAAACTTGTACATGGATGTTTTTAACAGCATTTTCATAAGAGCCAAAAAAAATGGAAACAACTCAACTATTCATCAATTGATAAATGGATAATCAGTGTGGATATACCTATACAATGGAATATTATTCAGCCATAAACAATAATGAAGCATTGATACATACTAAAACATGGGGATGCCTGTGTGGCTCAGTGGGTTAAGCCTCTGCCTTCAGCTCAGGCCATGATCTCAGGGTCCTGGGATCAAGCCCCGCATCAGGCTCTCTGCTCGGTGGGGCGCCTGCTTTCCCCTCTCTCTCTGCCTACTTGTGATCTCTCTCTCTCTCTGTCAAATAAGTAAATAAACAAATAATCTAAAACACGGATGAACCTTGAAAACATTATGCTAAGTGAAAGAAACCAGACAAAAAGGGTATATGATTATATTTTTATGAAGTGTGCATGATGGGCAAGTCTGTAGAAACAGAAAGTAGATGAGTGTTTGTCAGGGGTTTAGGGAGGAGAAATGGGGAGGGATTACGATGAGGCATGGGGTTTCTTTTCCAAATTGAAAATGTTTAGGAATTATACAGTGGTGATGACTGCACAATATTGTGAATATATAACAATGGAATTGTATAATTTAAAGAGTGAATTTTATGGTATGTGAACTACATCGCAATTAAAAAAAAAAAAAGACCGTAAGATTTTGAGCTTCTTTTCTATGGTTTACATGCACAGGACCAGCAATCTGAGCTAGATTTACGAGTACAGAGGATTAGTCTGTCTTTGAGCTTCATGTAAGTCCATCAATAAGTAAACCGTCCCTACATGACAAATGGAATCTGAAGTTAGAAGCTTTTTCCTGGGAGTCTACTTTAGGGAAAAAAAAAAAAGTCCAATATAAATCCTAACATCAGGGACTCCTAGGTAACATAATTGAGGCTATCTTTGTGGTTTTGCCCAAGACAAAGAAACATTCTTTGGAAGATGTTGCTTCTATTGATCAACTCTAAAAGATTAAGGAATAAAATCATGTTGCAACTGACCCCATAAAGGAATTTTTGCCAAAATAGAATAGCCTATTTCCAGATGATCTGGTTTTATATAGAGATAAAGCTCATGAAGCCAAGAGACATAAAGAATCACATTCTCTTAGACCAACTTCCTCAAATATCAGATGTCTCAACTGAGCATTTGGCAAGTATTAGAGGGCAGCCTAAATTCTGATTTGTTTTGTTGATTAAATAAATGTCCATATGTTTTTAATACTGGACGTGTAGGTAGCAAAGTCAATATACTGTCAGGAGAACTTAGGGGTTGATTTATATCCTTGTCTAATCAAATAGCTATCATAATTCCAGGCTGGGGTGAACTCAAGATATCTGGAGATGGGGGTTAAAAAGTTGTTCAGATTCAGCAAAGTAACCTCAATCTTCTCATTTGGGCAAGCACTTAGTTGAGAGCCGAGCATTTGTGCCATTAGACATGGAAGGCATAATTCGGGTTTGAACAACTCCAAGTGCAGGTGTTCCCTTGACTGCCCTTATCAGGAAAGCATTTCAATAGAAGCTCTGCAAGACATGTCATTTGGTGTAGACCTGCATTTTTGATGAATTAGCTCCAAAAGGGACCCTCCCCCCATTTGATTTAAAGTATATTAATTTGGGACAATACACTACAATGCTTTTCTCTATAAATGTTCACTGAATTAGTAAATGAATAACCTAATAAATGTATATTATACTATCAAGATAATATTAGAGCTGATTATTTTTCTTATGTCCTTTTAAGCAGTAAGTCATGTGCTATGTCCTACATGAAACATTCTCGGATGACAAAAAGTCTGGAAGTTTTTCCCAACTTTATGTTCTAGGTTGTTTCCTCATCTATCATCCCCACTACATTATAAGGTCTTGGATGATGTTATTTACCTTTGCCTCCTTCATACAATGCCTACTCCAGGTCAAGACCCATCAGCAGACACTTAAAAAAACCCATAGGAAAGAGATACTAAATAGAACTAGTTGGGGTTGTGTTTTAAACTTCAAGTTTCTGGGGCACCTGGGTGACTCAGTGGGTTAAAGCCTCTGCCTTCAGCTCAGGTCGTGATCCCAGGGTCCTGGGATCGAGCCCCGCATTGGGCTCTCTGCTCAGTAGGGAGCCTGCTTCCTCCTTTATCTCTGCCTGCCTCTCTGCCTACTTGTGATCTCTGTCTGTTTTATTTATAAATAAATAAAATCTTTAAAAAATAAATAAATAAACTCAGGTGTCTGATGTGAAGTATATTTGAAGGCACAAAGGCAGGCACCCCACTCCAGAAGCTAAAGGGGGATAGCTATTCCCTTCAACCCTCCCTCTGGCAGCTGGAGTATCAGTCAATGACAAGTCATGGCCAGACAGGCTCTTCTGTAGGGACTTTGAATCTGATTCAAAGTACAGGGTTACTTAGAGTTTGAGGCATCAGTGGCAAAATCTGTGAATTTGCAGCACACCTCCAGCTGATCTGCAGCTGATCTCCAGGGACAGTGGTTACAGCAGATTTCTACTGCAGAAATTAATGGCCTGATCTTGCCCATTATCTTGGTTCCTGCCCCAGCCTGGCTCTCCAGATTTCTCTCCATTCATGACCCACCCAAGTAAACTGAAGAGTAAACTTGAGGGCAATCAAAAAGTACAAAAATACTACGATTACCCTTCCTACTCATTTCCTTGGAAGACTACTTTCACATTAACTCAGTCAAACAGTGGTTCTGGTTTTCCAGCCACACTGCTCTCTCAGATTTTCCTACTCTTTCCTAGTCTTAGTGAAATAAAGTTATCTTTAAAAAAATTTAAATGTCCTTTTAGATTTTAAATGTCTAAATATTGAAATAACAACAAATGGAGCAAATAGAGTAAGAATTTAAAAAAAAAATCCAATACACATACAATAGCCAAAGCTGGAAACCACCAAAATGTCCATCATCGGATGAACAGATTTTAAAACGTGGTGTAGCCATGCAATGGAATATTATTCAGCCACAAACAGGACCAAAGTGCTCATCCACAGTTACAACAAAAACATTATGCTAAGTCAAAGAAGCCAGATGATGGAGATGGTTGCACAGCTTTGTGAGTATACTAAATGCCATGGAATTTGCACTTCAAAATGGTTAAGATGCTGAGTTTTTCTGTTATGTGTACTTTATCACAATAAAAAATGTAAATCCAATATGCAAAAAAGTAGAAGAAATATCAAGGAGAACATTTAAAATAAGATCCCTTCTATTTGCAATAGAACAGAGTGGCTTGTCAAAAGAATTTTTCTGCTGGCAAAATCTTTGTGGTTGCAACTCTCCCTCAAAACTCTCAGTAGAACTGCCAATCATTATGAGTAATCAAGTTTTCAAAATAAGAAATAACCTGTGTCCTGGTGAGAGTTAAATCAATCTCATTCAAAAGGCTTTTCGTTTATCTGTAATCATAATCACATCCCATCTCATTTGGACACCATAAGGATGCTGTGAAAATGAAGTATAATTTAATGGATCTTGGTAAATATCATTTTTCCATTCTGGCCAAGTTTAAAGCTCTTTACTTACAGATTAGCATCAGCTACTCAACTTTCCAAAGATGTAGGACTTTACATGGGAAAAATGGGCCAAAGATACTGGGATTTAGGTTATTTTTCAAACTGGGAAAACAAATGTGCTGCTAGTTGCTATCCCAAAACTGGATCACTCATTATTGTAAAATTGTTTCAAGTCTGTTCAGTGGAATCCTGGGAAATGACATTTACTCAATTTTGTTTATTCTAGAATTTTATAAAATTCCTTTATCTTTTATTTCTATCATTTCCACATCTCCCCCCAACTCTCACACACATCAGTAGTTGAAAAGAAAAAATATGTGAATGAATATACACACCCACATATACATCTAAGACCTAAATTACTGCTTTCCATCCCCAATAGAACTGAAAAAGAAAATCCCACAAAATAGCAAGTTATCCAGCTTTCAAAGTATGGGTCTCAGTCTGTTTATATCAAAGCCAGAGCTAGTGTCTTTTCATTCTGCTAAGGTGCAAAAATAGTCAACTATTTCCTGATTTACACTTCCTGAATTACTTAGGGTAAACTGAAATACCATCTTCTTTAAGTTCTATTTCTCAACATATTAAAAAATGTGTGTTGCTTAAAAAGAAACTTTCAATAACCTGTTGGGAGAAAAATCTCAAGATTTTCCCATCCAAGTTTCTTGGAAGAAACCATCTTCGTGCTTTTACAAATACCGAAAGCATTTCCTTTCAGATGTACCTAAAATACAATTACTTCATTTACTTGTAGTAGGAGGCTTTATCAAAGCCGGTTTTCATCCCAGTCTCTTCAGAGCAGGTGCCTGTAATTAAATGCGGTCCTCTCACCTGGTTCATTTCCCATGCTTCGGAGGGCTCTATCTGAGAGCACTCGCTCACTCTGCATTCATATGGAAGATATTATTGCCACGTTCCGCAAAGTCCCCTGAGAAATTCATCAGTGCTACAAACTACTGACCTTACCCTAAACCCATCTGCTTGCAGGCCAGCCGACTTAACGTCTCCTGCCAGCCGTCCGCGCACACGTGGTGGTCTATGGCAGATCTGTGAGCCATCAGGAACGAAGAGGAGCTCACGTTTTTGGAGAGGGTCACTGAGGAGAACAAAAAAGAAAAAAAAAAAAAGGAAAAACCTAATTAGAAAGCATTTCTTCTCAGGAAACCAAATGCTAACTCTACATGTTTTCACTTCACTTGCATACATTTGTTCTTATTTATTTAAATTAAGAACCATTTGGTGAGTGCTTGCCCTCTGCAAAGGTGGTGGAAGACTGAAAAAATGAATTAGAAACATTCTCTGCCCTCAAAGAGCCACAAGCTCTAGTGAAAGAGATGGGCAGTTCCTAACTTTCCTTTAGAAGTTAGAAGACAACCAGAGGCGGGGCCCGATCCCATGAGTTCACCCAACGATTTCATAATTATAAAGAGCTGGTGGTACCTTCATTCATATCATTTCCGTTCAAGAAAGCATGTGAGAAGGCAAGGGTATGAAATTGATGGTAAGTGAGGATTCATCTGGGATACGTGCTAATTCCCATTTTATAAAAGAGCTTCCTCTCTACTTAACACACCACAGGTAACTGAGGTAACTGAGAAACACTGTGCAATTCATCAGACCACAAATGATGATCGTGCTGGGGCCAGATGACGCAAAGGACTGAACGCAGAGCCCAGCGAAGGGAGAGAGAGATGAGTGAAGGACAATAGAACTAATCAAGCTCAAGGTTACAAATTGTAACACGGGAGGTACGCGTAGGAGATGTCTTTAAGTCCTGTCCCTGTGAGGAACTAGACTCATCTCATTTGATCTGGAGCAAGACTATAGGGAAGATGGAAGACCCACTTTAATATCCTATTCAGGAGGTGTCAATGATATAAGAATGACAGGATTAGTCATTATTGAAGCTGGGTGATTGCAAAGAGTTTAAAAATTGTTCTAGTAGTTATATGGTCAGAAAAATTTGAACCCAGATGTTTTCACATGTCAGACGAACAGTTCAAACAGCGAGATAACTTAGGGAGAAATGTTCTGTGAGTCGGAGACAACATATATGAACCATTGCTGCCAGCTTTTATCATAGTTAAACAAAACAGGTGAAATTGGTTCATAAACTCTGCGAAGTCATTTAGGATTTATTAAGCTTAAATGGCTGAAGGGTGTTAGAGTGTGTGGCCGATGGCGGACACACGCAGCTCACCACAGTCCCACTCGTCAGAACTGTCCACGCAGTCGGCGGCCCCGTCACACCAGCGCTCACGGGACACACACTCATGGTTTGCACATTCGAGTTCTTCGTCCTGGCAAAACGCTGGCACCGGGAACAAGAAGCGAGAGGACGGAAACATTTCAGAAACGGGTGTGATTCTCGCTAACATGCACGTTATCATCTGTCCGCAGGAGCGTGGAAGGAAGGAAAGCTGTGCTCCCGGGGCCTCCAAACAGGTATCAAGACAGAGTAACAGAATTGGCAAAAATTCATACCATGGGTGCCAGTCCCTACAAATAGCAAGCCCTTCAACAAGGCTACCATCTCCAAGTGACTGGGTCATCTACTTCTTGTAACACTCGGATTGAAAAAGGGGGACCCAGAGCCGCAGAAGTTCCAGGACTTGAGAAACGAGGGTTAAAAGTCTGAAGTGGCATGAGCCAAGCCCTGGGGCTGAGCAGAATGAAGTGACCACAGGATGGGAACGAGCTCTGTCCACACGCATGGGTAATGCTTATTCTTTAAAAATCTCTACTGTCGGAGCGCTTGGGTGGCTCAGTTGGTTAAGCATCCAACTCTTGATTTTTCACTCAGGTCACAATCTAGGGGTCATGAGATCAAGCCCGTGTCTGGCTCCGTGCTCAACAGGAAGTCTGCTTGGGATTCTCTTCCTGTCCCTTCTCCGTCTGCCCCTTCCCTGGTTGTTCTATTTCTCTAATATATAAATCTTTAAAAAGAAAAAAAGAAACAAATCACAGTGACACCTTTAATAGCCTACCCAATATCCATTTCCTTTCTTTCTGCTTTTTTGAGGGAAGCTGATTTTGTTCAGGTCCCCACAGCCCCAGAAGACCCAGATTAGTGTCACTGGGACATGGCATTTTCTAACTAGAATTACTTTTGTCTGGGTCAGGTTATTAGTCCAACAGTAAACATGGGACCCAAGATCAGAGTTTCGGCCTACCATTTCATGGGTTGGGCTTTCCAAGACAGTTCCCACCCAAACCCTGCTGCCCAGATCATGCATCCTAGCCTGGGACAGGGACAACCTGAAGGAAACAGCATCTTTTTTCTAATTGGTTCTCCCAAAGGGGTGCTTCTTTTTCCATCTGGCCATTTAGATGGTATATATATTTTTTCTTTTTATCAGCACAAAAGATTAGTATTTTTTTTTATTACAGTTGGTTGACTTTAAATAAAACAGGTTACCCTCCAAAATAAAGCAAAAACTGAGATTGTCCAAAGAAGGAATTTTGTCTCAAGATTGTAAGAGTGAAATCCTGCCCAAGTCTCCAGCCCACTGGCTTGCCCTACAGATCTCAGACTCAAGATTGCAACATCATCTCTTACCTGAATATACAGCCTACTGGCCTACCCTACAGACTTCCAACTTGACAGCCCCCACAACTGCGGGAGCCAGTTTCTTTTCTTTCCATTTATTTATTTATTTATTTATTTATTTTCAGAGTAACAGTATTCATTGTTTTTGCACCACACCCAGTGCTCCATGCAAACAGATTGCATAGATGGTATATTTTCTAATCCATACAAAGACCCCTGATGCTAGCTGGAAACTTGCTCAAAGTTGGCCAATCTGAGTGAATCCTTATGTGATATTCCAGACATGAGTACTTTAAAAACTTGGGGACAATAGTGCACATAATACTTTATATTTTGTTTCATTCAACTAATGACATGTAATGAACCCAGGAGGAATTATTCTTTTATTTTTATTTTTTTATTCTTTTTAAAGTTTTTTTTTTTAAGATTTTATTTATTTATTTGACAGAGAGTGAGAGAGAGAATGACAGGGGAGAAGGTCAGAGGGAGGAGCAGACTCCTCATGGAGCTAGGAGCCCGATATGGTGGGACTCGATCCCAGGATTCTGGGATTGTGACCTGAGCCGAAGGCAGATGCTTAACCAACTGAGCCACCCAGGCGTCTCGAGGAATTATTCTTTTAAACTGATTTTTAACAACTGCATATTATTTCATCTTATGGTTGTATTTTATGTCCCCTCTTTTTGGACATTTGGAGTGTTTTAATTCCCCCATGTGATAAATAACACTGGAATAATATCACAGTGAATATAATTTATATGGCTTGATTATGTCCTTGCATGTGTTTTTGTAAGTGGAGTTTTAATCAAAAGATCTGATACTTATCAAAGAGATCTGATACTTATTTCCAAATTTCTAGTTTATACTCAAAATGAGCATTAATCAGTGTTTAACATAAACAAAGTTGTGTTGACCAATGCAAGTAGGCACTTACAACAGTTCTTCTCATCCATGCCATCAGGACAGTCGGGGAACCCATCACAGATGACTGTATGCTTCAAACATTGCTTATTGGATGGACATTCCCACAGATCTCTCTCTCTACAGCCTGGAGACAGAAGATAAGGTTATTTCCAACAGACATAAACACCAAAATAATGATGACTTTGGTCAAGCAAGGTAGAAAAATTATAGCGCAAAGGCATGATTTCTTTCTTCCTAAAAAGTCTTGACTTCTGTATACCACGAAAAATGTAATTTTGAGAGTAGAGATATTCAATAATCTCCATGCTGCCATATAAACAGGACAGCTTTCCTAAGAGAAGATCAAAAGTGACAAACGGAAAATGGGAAAAAAAAATGAAAAAAGGAACTATACATTAACGCTCATTTTTGGCTGTTCCTTTTGCATTCTGAGTCAATTTGCCAGCACATAAGACTCATCTATAAAATGATAAGTTATGCTTTTAAGTAAATATGCCAAAACCTAGTGATTTAAATATGTATTACCTTAAAATGTAATTTCAGTCAACCAATGGAAAGACCATCTGTGTGTTTGGTAAGAGGTGTTTCCTATGCCAAATGCCTACAAAACTAATTTAAGAGCCAGGTACAAAAGCTGTCACTGCAGTAACATATTCTAAGAGACCTAAGGAGATCAACTTCATCAATTAATATGAGAAATGAATGTAATTTGCATAAGATTGGGACTATAAGCTTGAACTGTAATTTGCCTATGAAATAGCAAGAACCTGCAATGAACTTTAAAAAAGACCATTTGAATCAAATGCAGGCATTTCACATATCTTCTAGAACATGCAAGAATCTAATGTGCTCTCATCACTCCAGTGGGATCCACAGTCCTTACCAGGCAGCGAGGTGCATCTTTGGGTTCTCCTCCCCTCCCCCACGCTACAACAGCTGCTAGTGCACGGCAGGCCTCCAACACACATGTGTGGTTTTGGGTTGTTTTTGTTTTTTTTTTTAAGATTTTTGTTTGTTTTGTTTTGTTTTGTTGTTTTGTTTTGTTTTTTCAATTTATTTATTTTCAGAAAAACAGTATTCATTATTTTTTCACCACACCCAGTGCTCCATGCAAGCCGTGCCCTCTATAATACCCACCACCTGGTACCCCAACCTCCCACCCCCCCGCCACTTCAAACCCCTCAGATTGTTTTTCAGAGTCTTTTTTAAGATTTTATGTATTTATTTGACAGAGAGAGAGGGATCACAATTAGGCAGAACAGCGGGGCGGGGACAGAGCAGGCTCCCCGCTGAGCAGAGAGCCCGATGCGAAGCTCGATCCCAGGACCCTGAGATCATGACCTGAGCCGAAGGCAGAAGCTTAACCCACTAAGCCACCCAGGCGCCCCAGCACACGTGTATTTTAAATGGAACTTCATTTCATGTGAGGAACAAAAAGCCTCTCCCCTTTCCGGGAAAAGATCACGTAGTTTAAGGTGAGTGAAATGCAAAGCGGTGATCAAATAAGGGCTTTCTTTAAAAAGGCTATTTTCCATTTGACCTACCACAAACAATTCAGAGAAATTTTGTAGATGATTGACCTATGTTTCTTGGAATCCGTTATATGAAAAAAACCTGCTTTTTTCCAAAATTCTCATTAGGAAGTTATCAAAATAAGTCACTAGAAGAAACATTTTTATTATGAGCTAAAATTAGATTGAAAGTGTTCAAAATGTAGGAAGTAAACAGTGGGAGTGTTTCACTAGCTGTCCATCTGGAACGGTCTTAGGCCCAGTGCTGTCTATTACAGGAACTCATGAGGATCTTATTTGGCATCTCGGCTAGCAGCGGATACAGACATCATCTGGAGTGTTCTGTCAATAACAGACTTGTCACAAACCACACTGCTTGGTAGAAAGGATTAGCGAAAACAGCATGAGCCTTTCTAATTATTCACATGGTACCCTTCCTAAGAGTCTGGAGAACTTGAACCTCTGGAATGAGCTGATGAAGGACTGCAAAAGTAGATTTTCTGGGACACAAGTAAGAGCTCGGTATAATAATAATAATAATAACTACAACAATAACAACAACAAGATAATATTCATTATCCACTATATATCCACATTATAAATATTAGTTTTAATCCTTATAATAATACCACAACGTCAGTACTATGATCATTATTTTATAAATGAGGAAACTGAGATTTAGAGAAAATAAATAAATTGTTCCAAATCACAGCCTTATAGAGAAGATCCACTTGGATCCGGGTGCAAGTGCTTAACAGCAGTCCTCTGTAAAATAAGAATGTACCACGTACATGAGGGTTAGAAAGCAAGGGAAGGACAGTATCAGAGTCAGAAACCTGAACTGGAATCCTAGCTCCAATTTCACCAGCTGTGTAACCTTGGATAGTTACTTAACTTCTCTGAACCTCAGTTTCCATATCTCTAAAAGAGTAATAATAATGCTGGCTACAGAGAGCTGCTCTACAGATTAAACGAGAACTCTATAAGCATTAACTTACCCTTCTGTATTGTCTCTTTTCTAATAAAAAATGTGTGGGGAATTATGGTGAGCATAGACGAAGTGAGATGAAGATTAGTCCCAAGTGATTATTATTTTGTGAAGCATCAACTGTCTCTTTAAGTGACATCCTTGGTGTAATTGTGTTTTAAATAAAGAGTATGGGGGCCCCTGGGTGGCTCAGTGGGTTAAAGCCTCTGCCTTTGGCTCAGGTCATGATCCCGGGGGTCCTGGGATCAAGCCCCGAGATGGGCTCTCTGCTCAGCAGGGAGCCTGCTTCCCCCCACCCCACCTGCCTGCCTCTCTGCCTACTTGTGATTTCTGTCAAATAAATAAATAAAATCTTAAAAAAAATAAAATAAAGGCACTAAACTGTAAAATATTTGAAAATCTATTTAAAACAAATAAAAATAAAAATAAAACAAAGAGTATGACTCCACTAAAAATCAAAGACAGGTATGGTTGGGGGGGGGGGTAGGATGTTTAACGCAGCTGCAAGTTATGAAACCTAGTAATTGTTATGTCAGAATCACAACCAACCCACCACAGAGATAATGACAACACCCACGGCATGGTGCTAAGGTGACCAGTTGCCCCCGGCTTGCCTGTTCTGAGCCCTTACTGTCCCTCATTCCAAGAGTCCCCCACCGTCCCTGGAAAACCAGATGTTCCTTCACACTAGGTGCCCTAAGCTTTGTGCCACGTTCTTCATTTCCTCCATCCCTCATTTTCACAAAAACTCCGTGAAGCAGCAGCCTTCCCCACCAGAGGCAGGTCCCACATGAACTGGGGCACCTTCTTTTCCTAAGGCAGATGCTTCTTGTCCCGGAAAATTCTCCGAGGCCCACGCAGGGTGAGGAGGTCTGCTCATTCGGTCTGCTAATTTGAGCTTCATGAGATAAAAAATACCTCCAGGGAGGAACGGGTCAGAAGAGCAAGGGGCAAGATGAACTTGGCTCCTGGACCGGCTGAGGCTGGAACAGTCTGGATCTAGCCGTCTTGGGCGGGCAACAGGAACGGAGTGGTAAGGCTCAGGCCACCAGGCGCGAAGGCCCCTCTGGGTCACACCACCCTGGGAGATGGGGCCCCAGTCTCAAGGACCAGCAGCCCAAACAGAGGACCTGCCTCCCCACCCATCTCGGGCCTGACCACGAGGGACAGCAACACCAGCACCCACCAGAGGGCTCCCAATTCCTCACAGCCCCTCCCTACCCCTCCCCTGTTTAGGGGTGACACCCCTGTAACATTCTCTTCAACACGCACTGGCCTAGGACCCTATGAGGAGACAGGGTGGGGCAGTGGGAAGGGCCTTAAACTATGGGCTGGGCACCTCCTTCAGGGACTAACCCTGGAGATGGGGACATCCACCCCCAGACAGGCACTAGTACCTCCAGGAGGAAATACCACCCCACAGCCCATGTTTACGACGTGAACCAGGGACTTTTGCCCAGCTCCTGCTTCGGACATGACATACCAGCCTGCTCTCCTCTGCCGTACACAAGACCTCGGTCGCCAGAGTCAAGACCAAGCAAGACAGGACTCCTCCCCTCCAGCGAGACCCCTGGGTGACCTTTGAGGGGGAGTCATCTCCTGGATATCCTAGCACCTGGCAGATGGGTTTTTAGTCATTGCCTTCTGAGGAAAAAAGCCTATTAGAAGCATTCCAAGCTTGGAGGATAATCTGGGTGTTCTCTACATTTTACAGGCGAGAACACTGAGGCCCGGAGAGATTAAGTGACCGGCCGAACATCACACAGTCTCTGCGTGCTGAGTTGAGATTTAAATCCAAGGCTAGGTCGACACAGAGCCCTCCCTCCATCTCAGGCTGTCCAAGACGCCACATAACAGAGCCAAGTAACTGACTGGGCAGCAAAATACCCCAAGGGAAGAAGAACATCCCTTCCTTAACATGGAAAAATTAAACCCTACGGAGTGATTAGAAAACAATCCTGAAGATTCATCCCAAGAGCACATTTGGGGGTATCTGACGTCATAGGGACACAATGGCCTCACTCTGTTCCTGCTAGGCAGAGCTGAGTCTGGGCCTCCCACCAGCAAAGAGAAATGCAGGCATGGAGACTATTTTTGCTAAGAATGCCAGGTAAGCCATTTGTATAACTGTGAGAAGTTATACAAATACTACTGAAGAGTCCAAATAGATAAGAAAAAAAAAGTCTCTTGGAAAACTTTTAAAACCACGTGGTACAAATATCAGCCCACAAATACCAGTGTCAGAGGCTTTGAGCACAGCCTAAAAGTGCTTCGATCCCAAGAGAAGGTTATATTTAAATTTTTATTTTATTGGAGTCCTAGGGGAGATAAAAGATAGATGATGAAATGATTTTTAATCATTTGAAGATAAACAGAGAGACACTTAATGACACTTGGGTATTTGTACTGTCGTCTATCTTTCTCCGTATGGCACATATCTCTTTTTTTTAAAAAAAAAAAAAGATTTTATTTATTTATTTGACACAGAGAGAAAGAGAAACAGAACAAGAGGCAGATTCCTCACTGAGCAGGAAGACTGATGCAGGGCTCGATCCCAGGACCCTGGCATCATGACCTGAGCTGAAGGCAGACACTTAACCGATTGAGCCACCCAGGCATCCTTGGTGTATACCCTTTCTTTCTTTCTTTTTTTTTTTTTTTTTAAGATTTTTATTTATTTATTTGACAGACAGAGATCACAAGTAGGCAGAGAGGCAGGCAAAGAGAGGGGAAGGGAAGCAGACTCCCTGTTGAGCAGAGAGCCCAATGGGGTGCTCGATCCCAGGACCCTGTGATCATGACCTGAGCCAAAGGCAGAAGCTTAACCCACTGAGCCACCCAGGAACCCCAGTATATACCCTTTTTTTAAAAAATATTTCATTTATTTATTTGTCAGGCAGAAGGAGAGAGAGAGAGAGAGAGAGCACACACACAAGCAGGCAGAGGCAGAGAGAGAAGCAGGCTCCCTGCCAATCAAGGAGCCCATGCGGGGCTCGATCCCAGGACCCTGGGATCATGACCTGAGCCGAACGCAGAGGCTTAACCCACTGAGCCACCCAGGTGTCCCAGTATATACCCTTTTATATAGAATAGTAATCAATTAGTAATTGTGAGGCTGTGTTTGTGTAAAAAAGGGTGTTATTTCTCTAGTAAATATAATGAAACTATCTTTGCTATATTCTCTCTTTTTAAAAACCTTTATTTATTTGACAGACAGAGATCACAAGTAGGCAGAGAGGCAGGCAGAGAAAGAGGGGGAAGCAGACTCCCCGCTGAGCAGAAAGCCCGATGCGGGGCTCCATCCCAGGACCGTGGGATCATGACCTGAGCCAAAGGCAAGGGCTTTAACCTACTGAGCCACCCAGACACCCCTGCTATATTCTCTTTTAACTGAACCCATTGAGAAGACACGCTGCTCACACCACAGCCCAGCTACCACCTTGCTTCTACTGGAAGCCCACCCAAATCGTGGACGCAGGCTGAGCAAAACTCAACCTCAGTCTCACCACCTCAAATCTCTGCATGAAGGCAAAGCCCAGAAACATAACATAACCCATTGGTATTGTCCTCAACTGTCCTTTCTTTGACGCCATCTCTGTTCACGTCTTTGACCGGATCTTCACTGCTGAGGTAATCTGTGCTTGGAAAATGTGACGTTGAAAACCAACTTGTCATCAGGCTGCTAGTTGTTTTTTTTTTTTTTTTTTAAGATTTTATTTATTTGCCAGAGATAGAGAGAGAGAGTACACACAAGCAGGCAGAGAGGCAGGCAGAGGCAGAGAGAGAAGCAGGCTCACTGCTGAGCCAGGAGCCCGATGCTGGACTTGATCCCAGGACTTTGGGATCATGACCTGAGCTGAAGGCAGCGGCTTAATCAACTGAGCCACCCAGGTGTCCCCAGGCTGCTAGTTTTACACACAGCTCAGTCCATAGAACATAACACGTTCAGTGAATGACAAGCCAGCAACCTTTTCTAAGCCGAAGTGCTTCTGTCCTCACACGGCAGAGACCCTGTAAATCGCTCCCACTTTTCAGGCTTCCCTCCCATGAAGCCAGCCTGGAATGATGTGTTCAGATTTGTGTAATTCTAATTCTTCCAAATACTTGCTGAAAACATTTCCGATACTGACAGTGTTTTCATTATTTCATTTCAGTGTTGTTTACGTTAGCAATTACACAATCAAAACATCCTCAACAACAGAAATGTACCACAAGAGCAGGAGACACTTCAGAGCAACACTGCCCGTGGCTAAAGGCTAATGCATATACAGGTAACCCCCACTTCTCGAAAGTTTGCATCACACCACTTCGTTTTTTCGGAAGACCCACGTTGATAACTGTTTCTGCTAACTGAATGAAATCAAAAGAGGATTTTCGCTTTTATGGAAAAAACAGCAAAAAATGAAATAGCTTCTGCATTTGTTGGGTTGCAAGGCTTTAAGCAGGCAGCATGGAGCCTGAGTGAGTAGCGCCCCCAGGCTCCTTCCCCGGGAACTACATTCAGCGTCTCAGCATCACGCCGCCATAATTTTGATGTTTGTGAGCATCTCTGCTTTATCTGGATTTATTTTGTACATTCACGAGCAAGATATGTAGTAGGTATTAGAAAAGCCTAAGAGAGGATGCTTTTAAGGCCTGGGAGCAGTCAGAATTTTTTTCTACATAAATCAATGGTAATTGCTTCTTCACTTTACACAATTTTGGCTTATGAAAGTTTTTGTAAGAATGCTCTACTTTTGGAAAGCAGGGGAAATCTGTATTTTAAAAGCATATTCATAAACGGTGTGCTTTGGCTACCATGCTTCCCCACTGCAGATTTTCCAAAGAAACACAAAATAAACTTCCCTCGCATCCATTATTTTGTAGATAAATGAAACAAGTATTGTTTTTAAGGGGAAAACCCGTTACTGTTTTCAGACATTCTGGAGGATGTGCAGCGTGTGCGAGTCAATAGTTAATTGTCACATTATTCAGTAAAGTTCAAGTCTTTACATGCATTATACTCCACAATGACGGAAACCCAGCTTCAGTGGGGCTGCTGCTGGCCTCTCCAGATGGTACCACGCATGCCCACGGAAACAGAGGGATAGCTGAGAAAATGACAAGTGGGAACCGGATGATTTCCCAATAGTCTTTCATCAGTGACTTCTTCAATTGATTTTTAAGTGTCTCATTGTCCCAAAGCACTGGACATGCCCATTCAAATGTGTGCACATATTCCAAAGGGGAAAGTATATAAAATTTCTATCATCGGTCACTTTGAAAAACTTAATGAGGGTTTTCTCATAAGTGAATACTGCTGGAGCAATTAATGTAACTCCAAGTGAATTAATTTCTCTCCCACTTTTAGCTTTCCTTAACTACAGCTCTCTCTCAATAGTGCCACCAATATTTTGAGTGTTGATAGGGATTAGACCACTGACTCTTATCATTCTGGTGTACCTTTAACTGTGTGAATAAAGTCTTGATAAAAACTCATGACTCAACTAGAAACCTTATGCTGTAGGGTCATTTAAACTCTTTAGTGCTTTGAATTTCTTTTTGCAGAATATATTCAAAGACTCAGACCATTTAAAGCTAAGTTTTTACATTTCTCAAATACCTAGTCCCCTACCACAGATTCGGGCCTCGTCACCACCAGTAGAGTACATGTGATCTCTTCAAACTATCAAAGACAAGACATTCTAAATTGCATCTCAGAATAGCATATCCCATTGCAAGTCATAGTTTAGCAAACAAATCCAAGAGATTCTCAATAATTCATTTATATGGGGATATTCAATGACTTTGGATTTATTTCTCTACGTAAAGACCACAAACAAGCAAACAACAGTAGCTTCTCAAAACACTGGATGTTCTTCTCTAACAAAATTACCCCTGGTCATTGTACCATCATTCTGGCAGGTCTAATTTTCTAGAGGATGCTCCTGTCCATATTTATAGCAACTGATAGGATTTCAGTTTATTGCTTGTGACATTTTGTCTAGACCAGAAGGGCAATGTCTACTATGGAAAATTCACTTTGGGAAGCAAGGCAATATTTCATACCTCAAAGGCCAAAAGAATAAAATTATTTCAAAAGATGTATTGCCCTTCATGGTTTCAAAGACAAAGAGTGTCTATTCATTTGTAAACAGAACAAGGTAAATGATCATAACCAATGTATTCGTTGGATAGTCTTTCAATCATTTTGCTTTATTCCAGAATATTGCTTAGTAAAAAGCATTGCCCATTTTCAATTCCCTGACACATTTTGAGGTTACGAGTACAGAGGTTTGCAGGAAAATAAAATGGGAATTAGCTCCACTCAAATTACCACCGGCATTTCTGGCCTTTCCATGGGTGATTTTGGAACTCAATGCAGAAACGTCAGAAGGAGTTTTATCCTTTGCTGACAGAGACAAAATCAGAGAGGGCATGAAAATGAGTTCCAATTAAATTTGAATGCTGGAGCCTGAATTCTGTCTTTGTGTATCTAGATGCCTATTTAAAAACATGGAAATCATATGCAAAGACACTATTATTCTGACTTTTAGACAAGTGACAACTGCTTTCTATCTCTAATAATAAAAATAATCCCTTACATTTGTGAAGTGCTTCTCCTTTTACTAAGGCTTTGCACATATAACATCAAGGTTATGAACAGAAGTATAATTTAGGGAAAATCAATGGAGTTAACAGGAAAAAAACCTATTGATTCAGACCTTGTCATATGGTAATATTAAAAGTAACTGCATTAGCATTCAATCCTCATCACTACTTACGACCATCCGTAAATGGTTGACATTTTTAAATACAGTCCTTTATCCTAACCAGACATTTCTTGTATATCCAAGAAAAGTGTCATCTCACACATACCACAGTTTTCTTCATCACTGTCATCATCACAGTCGGCCTGGCCATCACATCTTCTGGAAGCCAGAACACACCGTCCAGAGCCACACTTGAAGTGACTAGGTGAGCATTCTGTTCAAACCAATGAGCCGTGTTAGTTTCATTAGGCAGAAAACCTGGAACCATCAGCTCGTTTATCTATTTATGCATGGGCTATCGCCAAGGAGTTATTCTAGAAGATAAAATGGTCTTTGCCAAGCAGAACCAACCAAGCTAACTTGGCTTTCTCCATTTGCTTATCAGACTCTTTCTCCTTCATCTTGGTATCATCTCTCCAGTCAGTGGTGTCTTTATGCTCTCCAGTATCTAATCACTTTCCTGAACTGACAGCCATGTCCATTCAACAGATGGTGAGAGCCTGAAAGAGCCCTCGAATCCAGTACTTCTAACTACCCAGCTGCCCTTAATGCGTCAACATTGTTTCCTTTTCTAATCCTTCCATCAGTGCGGGCAAGTCCCTGATTTCCATTTCTCTACCTGATGATCCTACGTTGCCAAGGTCTGTAAGTGTTTAAATTTGCATAACCAGGGCTTGCTGCCCACCATCACCCTGAGGACCCCTAGTACAAAAGCAGCCGGGAGCTGGGCGTGGTTAACAAAAACACCTCGATTATTAAATATATCTCGGCAATTTATTTTTAAAATGAAGACAACGTCTAACAGATGAGCACCAAGGTTTTCAATGTAACCAGCTTCACAGACTCACTCACCCCCGTGGCCTGGCTGACAACTAGAACACAGGAAGAACACTAGCCACAGAGAACCTGGAGAAGATAGTGATGGGTCATCCATGTTAGATAGCCCATGGTAATTAATTTAAAAATTAACCTTCCACAGCTTCGTCAGGCATTAGACAGGTTTGGTTGTCTGAATTTTCCTCTGGAAATTGATTGCAGTCTGTGTCTTCAGGCCACTGGAGGCCCACAACCCCAAGGACAGATTCGCAGTGTTCTTTGGAGTGCTCGCACAGGGCTCTAAGAGAGCAAGAGAGATACGACATGGGAGACAGAGGCAGCTATGCCTGAGAGAGTGTGTGAGGAATGGAGGTAGGGTTTGAGTTCTGTGTGAGTGTGGGCCTCTGCATGTATCCTGTGTGTGTGTGTGTGTGTGTGTGTATGTATATATATATATATACCAATAGAGAGAGATGCACAGATACGTAATATTTGGGAAAACAAAATGAGTCCTACCTCTCTCCACAAAGGACATGCATGCCAGCCACAGACTTTCATTAAGGGAACTGTCATGATGGAACTAGAAATAGAAATTTGTTGTGTGTGTTTTTATTGAAATCTATTTCATATGACACGCTATAAATTTAAGGTGGAAAACATGGTGAGTTGATACGTTCATCTATTAGGTGATTGTCATGTAGAGGTCGAATCTCTATCACATCACGTAAGTATCATTACTCTTTTGTGGTTGGAATAATTAAGATCTAGACTCTTAGCAAGTTTGATGATTATAATATTGTTATTTATATTCACCAAATGGTACACAAGATTTCCAGGACCTTTATATCTAGTAATTGCAAGTTTACACCCATGAACAACATCCCCTCTGAACAAGATTCCCCTCTGCCCTTTCCCTTTCTCATTCTCTGTCTTTCAAGCAGACACATTCTCCAATGTTTTTATTCCAAGCCAGGAAGTTCTCAACATCAGTTTGGATAGTCTGCCACCAAGGATCATGGAATCTATATAGTAGCGGCCCCTGAGAGGTCTCGCCCTCTGGGGACCAGCAACGGGAACTATTTCATGTGCCAACCTGGCTTACCTAAGGCATGGATGGCCATCATCACATGAGCTTAGACCCATAGTGTTGAAAAGCTTGAAAATTCTCCTAAACCCGTCTCTACTGAGCTCAAGTTGGTTTAAACAAAGTGTGCTTGTTTCCTTTTTAAAGAAAAGATATCCCAAGCATTGTGCTAGGTGCTTTCTTTCCTGTACGTCATCTCATTTGCACAAAGCATATTTTTAAAGTGAGGTATCAGCATGACTTTCTTTACTCCTTATGAAGGAAAACTGGTTTTGCCTACATATATTACCAAGAAATGAGCTACATAGTTAAAAAAAAAAAAAAGCCAAATAAGCCAAAAAATAGCCCAAATAAATTCCTAGGAGAATTTTTTTTCATTTCATTTCAAATATATTATTTATTTTCAAAAGTTATACACTTTAAACTATTAATTTCAACAAAGTTCTCTGTCTGTCTCTCTCTCTCTTGATATGATGGGGCAGACCTTCCAGAAAGGTCAGCTCCAGCCTGGCTAGAAACTGGTAGGGAAAGGTTAACAATAGAATGGAGACGTTTCAGAGAAAGCTCTAGCACGTGAAGTCTGTACAGGACAGGGCATAACTTGATGCTGGCTTAGCCTCAGATCTTGGGCAAAGTCAAAGCCATGGCGTTCCCACACTAGTTCCGCAAAAACAGTAAGTTCAATAGTGTTCAATAACTCTCTGTGAGACTGAAGGGTTTTGTTGCAGATTTAGAAATAATGTCTATGATTTATTTGCTGCAATTTTAAATTTGCCATAGGATACCTCATTTTTACAGAGCACTGTATAGTTCCTGACTTCATCACTTCCTAATTCTTCTATAAAATGGAAATCACACAAAAATATAGTGAGATAATATGATAAAAATAAGACAATGTGCCACACAGCAACGACAGGTGACACTGTTCTTAAACTAATCTGTGTGGCGTTCCGCCACCGGCAACAGCCCTGAAGGTAGGGGCCTCCCTCAAAAGGATATTTTGAGGATGAGATGGCAATACTATCCTAAAATATTTAACACATTGTAAGGGCTCAATAATGTTAGATTTTTCAGACTCATAACTTCATAACTTCAAAATTAAATGTTCAGGCCCATAAATGGCCATGGCAAAAATAGCATTGCTTCATGAACACATGAGTATATTATTCTTGTCAAACTATGTAAAAAATTCTTAAAAGCAAATGTCAAAATATAAAAACTCATTTTGAGAGCCACTGAAAATGAAAGACATATATGTAAACCGAAGACATAGAACTGAAATATCTAAAGGAAGTTCACTAAAATGTTGATTGAATAATGTCTCAGGGTCAGTCTCGTTTTGGACATTTTAATGTGAAACATAAGCCCTGAAATTATAAATCATACATGGATGTAAATTTGTTCCAGAGAATACTCCATTAGGGAAATTTTTTTATACATGTGAAAAGAAAATCAATGCAAGCATTTGTTAAGTATTATCACAAGTGATTAGTCAGTATCCTTGACCTTGCTTAGCCAAAGTGGAATAAAATTTAGAAATAACTTTTCAACATAAAATGAGGAGATGTTTTCTTAGGATACCTTCAAAGGCGTTTTACAGAAGTTTTCGGAATTATGTGCGCACAAGGCAGCATTAACTTTTAACCTGTTTGTATAATTTATTCAGTTCCCCAACTCATTCTGAAATTTTATTGTTTCCTGTCCCTCCACAGGTGCCCCTTCCCTGTCATCCATTTGCTATTTGGCACTTAATTTATTGTTTTCCCATCTGTCCGCTACATCGATATTACTGCTATTCCTCGAAACTCCGGGTGACTTCTGATCCCAACATATGGTTCCCGTGGTTACTGGACAAGCTCATCTGTATATTCACCCCTTGAAGGGAGACAGCATAAAGGGGGCAGCTGCCCAGCTCCGCGACATCTGTCTTGTCTTGTACATTCCCGGCCGACACCGCCACATGTGGCAGAGAAGAGACCAACCTGCCACCGGGCAGCTGCGCTCCTCTCCTACCATCAGAGCTTAGAGCCAGAAGAGTCCACGTTCATGTGCATTCACTCACGCTCCCAGCAACTCCATCCAACCACCGTAACTGTGTTGGTTTTATTTCTCATTTATTTGTTTATTTTTAAAGATTTTATTTATTTATTTGACAGAGAGAGCACAAGCAGGGGGAGCAGCAGAGGGAGAGGGAGAAACAGACTCCCCCTGAGCAGAAGGCCCCACATCGGGCTCGAACCCAGGACCCCAGGATCATGACCTGAGCTAAAGGCAGACGCTTCACCGACTGAGCCACCCAGCATCCCCTGTCTTGTTTTTATAGACAGGGTAGAAGAATTGAGACTGGGAGAGACTGAGGAATCTGTCCCAGGCCACAGGGCAGTCACAGAAGAGCCAGGAGTTGGACCAGATGGTGGACTCCTGGAGTAGGACTCTTAACCTGAAGTAGGATATCGTTCATCCCAAATCCAAGCTGCAGGCTTGAAATGCTGCCCCTCATTTCATCCAAGCAGGCAGAAAAACGTCAGCGAGCTCCATCCCTTGTCCAACCTTCAGACCACTGCTTACATAATGGCGCTGACATTCGAGTGTATCAAAAATGGCAGCATTTTAAAACATCCATGTTGCCAGACAAAAAAGCAGATACACCCCTTCTTCTGCTGACTCACATTTAGAATGCTTCTTGATTCACCAAAGTGAAACATGCATGATTTTATTTGATTAAAGTATGTGAACTACCGCGGTACCTGGGCGGCTCGGTCATTAAGCGTCTGCCTTTGGCTCAGGTCATGATCCCAGGTCCTGGGATCGAGCCCTGCATTGGGCTCCGTGCTTAGTGGGGAGTCTGCTTCTCCCTTTCCCTCTGCCTTCTCCCCCTGCTTGTGCGTACTCTCTCTCTTTCTATGTCAAGTAAATAAATAAGATCTTTAAAAAAAAATAAAGTATGTGAGCTCTTACCAAAGGCAATTCGTACCTCCCTTGTGTGGTACTCCATTCATGAACCCTAACTCAAATATTCATTTTAGAATTCCTACTTCTTTACCATTTTTTAAAAAAAGATTTTATTTATTTATTTATTTATTTAGTTGAGAGAGAGAGAGAGACAGAGTGAGAGAGCATGAGAGGGGAGGTCAGAGGGAAAAGCAGACTCCCCATGGAGCTGGGAACCTGAGGTGGGACTCGATCCGAGGACTCCAGGATCATGACCTGAGCCACAAGCAGTCGCTTAACCAACTGAGCCACCCAGGCGCCCACTTCTTTACCTTTTAAACACATGACTTGTTAAATACCGAGCTCCTTAGCAATATGGGCTTTGTCTACACTCAAACTGAGCATGGAATTCCTTGGTTCTCCCTGAGGGGAAAATGGGGGTGCTGGGGGAGACCTCACTGTATTACCTGCAAGGTGGGATCCGCTGGCTTGTGTTCACATCACACTTTGGTACCAAAATGGTGCAAGCAAAAAACATGAGGTATTTGTAACAGTTGGTTTGAACAAGTGCAGGGAAAAGAGAGGACTCCCAGCTGATGGATGCCTCCTTCTGAGTCCTGTGGCCCAGGTAATTTGGATAGATTGTATGGTTGTAGGGTAAATTCATGCAGAGTTCCAACGTAATTGGTTCACACTGACCTAACAAGAAAACACACATATAGGTACATAAATATCTCTCCCTATTTATATATGGTCAATTTCACGTGTAAAACAATATCTTAAAAACTTATAAAACTGAAATCTATCTTACCTTCTTTTTTAAAAATACCTAAGACGAGAAGGCAAACCGTCCAGAACTTCCATCAGAAGATAAATATTTTGGTTAAAGAGCCGCCACGCTGAGAATCACTTCTGTCAGGCAGCTGCATGCACAGCGCCCAGTATGCATGTCAGGGAAAGACTTTCTTTGCTTTTCCCCTAGGCTCAACCTACCTGAAAGCAACTCTCTTCTATGTTTCCTTTTACCCATTTTGTCTTCTGATTTATTCGTGACTTCTTAAAGAATATACTCCCTCATCTTCACAGCCATTTAAAAAAATCAATGAATTTGGTCAAAGAGACGATTAGATTGTGTCTTTCTATATGTTTGAGTGTTGATCAGTGGATCTGAATATAAGGCGACAAGATTTCAGGGCAACAGGAGGCTGAGCTCTCGTTAGGCACCCACGGCTAATGAGAGGAAATACTAACCCATTAGCCTGGCATCCAAGGCTGTCTCATGCACCAACCACAGTCTAACTTTCCAGCTTCAGCACCAAAGGCTATGTCATCACTGGTATTTCCTTGGGGATGATACGTATTTAAGAATGACATGACTTTGTGGGCCCCGCTAGCTCTTATCTCCTCTTCTTGACACACCTGAAATCACCCCTCAATTGCAGTCATGCTTCTAGCAGCCAGTTGTCTACTATACCAGCTGGAATGATCCTTCCCCATCTTCTCGACCAGGCGAACGGCTCCTTGGCCTGTAGGACTCAGCACAAACACACACCTCCTCCAGGGAGCCTTCCTGGCCAACCACACCCCCCCTCCCATTCTCAGTAAGAGTCTCTGCTGGACACCACAGCATCACAGGCGTATTCCCACAACACACTCGCTGCCTTCTACCGTATTCTTTACTTACTTGTGTTCCCCACATAATTTGATGATTTTTCAAAGATTTTATTTATGTAATTGAGGGAGAGAGAGAGAGCACACACATGCAGGGGGAGGGGGTGAAAGAAAAGGGAGATGGAAAGAATCTCAAGCAGATTCTGTGCTGAGTACAGAGCCAGACTCGGGGCTTGATCTCATGACCCTGAGGCCCTGACTTGAGCCAAAAACAAGAGTCAGATGCTTAACTGACTGAGCCACCCAGGTGCCCCTAATTCAGAGATTGTTGGGAAACGAGACTTTATTTCTTGATCTCAGAGTCTGTGCCTAGAGCAGCACCGGAATGGAAGAAGCAAAGGATTGGGGGGGTGGGGGGAGGGGGAGGTGAGACAGTGTCAGGAACTCTCCTAGGCTCTTAAAATGTAAAAATAATTTTTCCTCTTTTATAGAACCCCCCCTTAATATTTCCTGCTGTGTCGGCTTGGTGGTCACATACTCTTTTTAAGCCTTGCCGGTCTTGGAAACTCTTTATCTCTCCATCCATTTTGAATGTCAGTCTTGCTGGATAAAGTATTCTTGGCTCCATGTTCTTCTCATTTAGTGCCCCGAATATATCTTGCCAGCCCTTTCTGGCTTGCCAGGTTTCTGTGGGCAGGTCTGACATTATTCTGACAGGCTTTCCTCTGTACGTAAGGAGCCTCTTTGTCTTAGTGGCTTTCAAGAGATTGTGTATCTACAATTATGATTTCTCAACTTTACTATTAAGTGTCTTGATTTTTTTTTTTTTAGAATCTGTAATCTTGGCGGGAGACCGTTCTGCCTCTAGTACATGAACACGGTTCTATTCGCGAGATTGGGAAAATTTTCATGGAGAACTTATTTACTATATCTTCTGGACTTCTTTCTTTCTCCTCCCCTTCAGGGATTCCAATAATTCTGACGTTGGGACGTTTCATGGCGTCATTTATTTCCCTAATTCTGTTTTCGTGGTTTCTAAGCTGCTTGTTCCAGGCTTCCTCCTGGTCCTTTCTCTCTATCTGTTTGTCCTCCAGATCACTAATTCTATCTTCTGTCTCAGTTACCCTAGCTTTTAGAGAATTTAGATTAGATTAGAATATTCTGAACATCATCCCTGGTGGCTTTCAGTTCTGTCCTAATCAATTCCAATTTGTCATCCATGGCTTTCTCCAATGTAGCTATTGCCTGGATAATTGTTAGCCTCAATTCCCTTTCCGACATATTGTCTATGTCGATAGCCATTAGCTCTGTTGCAGATGGCCCAGCCTCTGAATTTTTCTTCTGTTGGGCATTCCTCCTCCTGATCATTTTGGTGAGAGATGGCTGAACGGATACAGCTGGATGTATCAACTGTGGTGCAGTCAAGGTGCACCCTGGGATGCTTTAGAGCAATCAAGAGTCTCCGCCCAAACGAAAGAAAAAAGAAGGAGAGAGAAAAAAGAAAAAAAAAAAAAGAGAGAGAGAGAGGGAGAGAAAGACAGGAAAAAAAAGGAAAGATAAAAGAGAAGGCCCAGCCCAAATGGCCCCAAGGTAAGATTTATGAGGTAAACAAACAAAAACATACAAATAAGAAGACTGACAAAAGTAGATGACAAGAGAAAAAAATATATAGATAGATAGATATAAAGGCAAGACAAAAAAAAAGAACCTTGTCAAAAAGAACCCAAAGACCTCAACATAAGACAGGAATCCATCAGAATCCTAGAGGAGAAAATAGGTAGTAACCTCTTTGATATCAACCACAGCAACTTCTTTCAAGATATGTCTCCAAAGGCAAAGGAAACAAAAGCGAAAATGAACTTTTGGGACTCAAAAGCTTCTGCACAGCAAAGGAAACAGTCAACAAAACAAAGAGGCAACCCACGGAATGGGAGAAGATATTCACAAATGACAGTACAGACAAAAGGTTGATATCCAGGATCTACAAAGAACTTCTTAAACTCAACACACACAGAACAGATAATCATGTCAAAAAAAACAAGATGGGATTGGGAGGGAGACAAACCATAAGTGACTCTTAATCTCACAATACAAACTGAGGGTTGCTGGGGGGAGGGGGGTTGGGAGAAGGGGGGTTGGGGTTATGGACATTGGGGAGGGTATGTGCTTTGGTGAGTGCTGTGAAGTGTGTAAATCTGGCGATTCACAGACCTGTCCCCCTGGGGATAAAAATATATGTTTATAAAAAATAAAAAAATTATTAAAAAAAATGCACAGAAGACATGAACAGATACTTCTCCAATGGAGACATACAAATGGCTATCAGACACATGAAAAAAATGTTCATCATCACTAGCCATCAGGGAGATTCAAATTAAAACCACATTGAGATACCACCTTACACCAGTTAGTATGGACAAAATTAGCAAGACAGGAAACAACGTATGTTGGAGAGGATGTGGAGAAAGGGGAACCCTCTTACACTGTTGGTGGGAATGCAAGTTGGTGCAGCCTCTTTGGAGAACAGTGTGGAGATTCCTCAAGAAATTAAAAATAGAGCTTCCCTATGACCCTGCCATTGTACCACTGGGTATTTACCCCAAAGATACAGATGTAGTGAAAAGAAGGGCCATATGCACCCCAATGTTCATAGTGGCAATGGCCACGGTCGCCAAACTGGGGAAAGAACCAAGATGCCCTTCACGGATGAATGGATAAGGAAGATGTGGTCCATATACACTATGGAGTGTTATGCCTCCATCAGAAAGGATGAACACCCAACTTTTGTAGCAACATGGACGGGACTGGAAGAGATGATGCTGAGTGAAATAAGTCAAGCAGAGAGAGTCAATTATCATATGGTTTCGCTTATTTGTGGAGCATAACAAATAACATGGAGGACATGGGGAGATGGAGAGGAGAAGGGAGTTGAGGGAAACTGGAAGGGAAGGTGAACCATGAGAGACTATGGACTCTGAAAAACAATCTGAGGATTTTGAAGGGGCGGGGGGTGGGAGGTCGGGGGAGCCAGGTGGTGGGTATTATGGACGGCACGTATTGCATGGAGCACTAGGTGTGGTGCAGAAACAATGAATTCTGTTACACTGAAAAGAAATAAATTTAAAAAAATGTAAAAATAATTAAAAATACAGACCCTGCGATCAAGGCTCTCCACAATCCTTTTAGGAAGAAAGACTCATTTCCCGGTAGCCATGGTGTAACCTGAGGATAGGATAGCAGTATTAAAAAGCACTAAGAGCCCAGGGGGACAACGTGGAACCCGAATGGCACTGGAAACCTTCCTAGGATAAAAGGGGTTTAGGGGAATTTGGCAGAAAGCCTCCCTGTTCCCTCTCTGTTGGCAGGAGTCGGAGACGTAAGCAGGTGTGTTGGTGAATCTGCCCAGGCCCACTAAAGACTCCATGCCTTATCGAGAGTCATTATTCAATTAAACTTAATTATTTGACCAAGGAGGGAGATACACGTAGACAGATTCCTAACAAGGACTGGGTGATATATTAAAACATCTCTGGAACCACTTCTCATTTTAAAGCACCTGAGGGATTGGAGGAAATTCTGTTTCTAAGGAGCCTGATTAAAAGCCTTCCGGACAAAGTGTACTTATAGTCTCAGTCTGCCGGAAAAGACGTAACCTTGTCAAATGGGCACATTCCTGGCAATGAGTACAGGATGGAAAGAGGAGGAAGACACAGAGGAGGTATGGGGCTGGTTCAGTTTATCATGTCCATTGATTCGTGAACATTTAATATTTAAATCTTTTGATTTCATATTATTAAAAAAAATGCCTATTCCTCATAACAATAAAAACAATGCAAGATGGGTAAAGAAAAAGTTCATCATGTGCCAACAGACTGGGTTTGAATCCTTGCCCGCCTTTCACTGGCTCATGTCTATGTATATAAGCATCTACACACATAGACAGATTTATGTTGGCTTGCTTCTGCCTAAGTAGAACCTTAGCGTTCCTGGTATTCCTCAATTTGCTTTTGCTGCTTAATTATTCATCGTGACTGACTTATAAGTCAGTAGATGGCACTCTAACTCTATTTTTCCTAATTTCTTTAATATAACTTTACCAAAAAATGGGATAATTCACACAGCTCTTTGATGCAGTCTTTTTTCTTGTATATTCTTTTCCTTTCTATCTCTTCCTCTACCACCCTATCAAGTTTTATATGTTTAAATAAATAAAATATATTTAGATGATAAGGAGACCTATCACACGGATATTTTTTCTCTTTGACATGTGGGAACTATATTGCTTTTGATTTGGGATGAGATATAAACTTTCAATGTTTCAGAGCCAAGGAAGATGAGAAAGGATGAAGTTATGATCATACATTATTCTGGAGATCTCTACTGGATGTGGTAAGGGTGATTGAATCCTGTGTTTTATTCCTTCGTGAGGCATTCTTTACAGAGTGTTAAGCAAGATAAACTCTCAACATATGCATCAACCTCAAATTTTATGATTTACAGTATCAGTAAGTTTTTCTATCTTAAGAAGCAGACTCGCTCACTAGCTTGATTTAGGATAGCCACTAGGGGGCAGTTGTGTTACAAGCATGAGGCGGTTTAAGGTTTTGTTTTATTTTGCTTTGTTTTTTGTTTTGTTTTGTTTTTTTTCAATGCATTTTGATGCCCTGTTTAGCACGTGATCCAGAACATAAATGAGGTTTAATAAATATCTGCTGAAAAAAATTATCCTAATGGAGCCTTAATGATATCCCACCTTTCAAAGTCTGAAACCGTGTTTTGTTCAATTCATCCTAAAGATGGGATTGTTAACTAAATGATGTTACATCCTTGCCATGACGCAATACTCTGAAACCACAGGAAATCACGTAGTAAATGATGGTCGCTTACATGAGAAAATGTCGCTTTCAACATCCATTGGCATATACAATATTCTAAGATTCATCTTTGCCTCAAATTCTGTATTTCTCCTTATTATGATTTTTTTTAAAGATTTTATTTATTTGCCAGAGAGAGATCACAGGTAGGTAGAGAGGCAGGCAGAGAGAGAGAGAGAGGGAAGCAGGCTCCCTGCTGAGCAGAGAGCCCAATGTGGGACTCGATCCCAGGATCCTGAGATCATGACCTGAGCCGAAGGCAGCGGCTTAACCCACGGAGCCACCCAGGCGCCCCTCCTTATTATGATTTTTAATAGCTCTTTCATGAGTTTTCTAAGGTGAACACCCTTGTACATACCACTCAGATCAAGAAGTTGAACTCTGCCAAACATCCCAGATGGCCCTCCGTTTACCCTGTCTTCTACCAACCTTCTCCTTTCCTTGCAGAGTAATGACCGAGTTTCATAGTTATCACATCCTTGCTCTGCTTTATAGTTTTATTACCTAAGTGTCTGCTGTACCCTGAATACTACAGTTAAGCCTGCCCATTTTTTAAAACTTGTTTTGTCTTCTAAGTCTCTCAATCTGGGTTTCCCCCTCCATCCTTTTATTTTTAATTAGACTTCAGCCATTGAAGCACTCAGGGATTTGACTGTAGAGTGTGCCAGAGTGTGAGTTTTGCTGACTACCCATTCCTGGGGAACTTAAATATATTCCCCTGCCCTTCCTACTTACTGAACACTGGCAGCTGCGTGCAGAGTGTTAAGTATCTTCCCTTAGGGAAGACTGTAGGTGCTATGGTGTTCTTCCATCAGAAGGTGAAGTATATTTGATTTCTTTCTTTTGGGGGATGGCAGCAGCTGTAGATGCTCAATGTCCTGACCCATTAATTCACCAATGCATGGTACCAAATGGAAACAACTTGTTACCAAATGGTAATATTCTAATTTAATCATTCATTTTTCACTCATTCGTTGGGTAAGCTTTTAGAAAGAGATCATTCCTCTCAACTACCATTTGCTCCCAAGGACTGAAGTCTTTAACCATAATGGTGTTTGGCTTTCTTACCGCACCCCTATACTATTTGCTCCTTCCAAATAGAGATTGCAAGCAGAAGGCAGTAAATTGAGAGGTTGGTAGGAAAGTATTCAAAGAACAAAGCTGTTCATTGCTTCCTCAATGTTGGAGACAAAGAAATGCATGAGCAAACATGTAGAACTAACAGTCAATGGAACACTGAGAGGAACGTGAGAGCCCCTGGGGTATGACAGTCACAGTTGGCTTCATACAGCCATGGCAGTCATGGGCACAGAGAATTGGGGAAAGACACGTGCCCAGGAACTGCTCCTTCCACAGGATTCCCCAGTTGTCTGGATTGTACACTCCCAAGGTGGGCAGTGATGGATTAGTCCCCCACACCAAGGGAGGGGAAACAGCATTCCTGCTCCCACCTGAGGCAAGGATACGTCTGTATTTTGCCTTCCAGCAGGGCATAAAGATGTCAAAGATTCTGGGTCATGAGTGGATGTAGGGCTACTGTGATACTTCACCTATCAGTACACAATGCCATCAGAAATGTGGATTTTAGGGCACCTGGGTGGCTCAGTGAGTTAAGCCTCTGCCTTCAGCTCAGGTCATGATCTCCAGGTCCTGGGATGGAATTCTGCATCGGGCTCTCTGCTTAGCAGGGAGCCTGCTTCCTCCTCTCTCTCTCTGCCTGTCTCTCTGCCTACTTGTGATCTCTCTCTGTCAAATAAATAAATAAATAAATCTTAAAAAAAAAAAAAAAAAAAAAAAGAAGTGTGGTTTTAGGCTTAAAAAACCCAAACAAACGAAACTATAGGCATTTCTCGGAATCCCAGACAAGCCATGGACTTCTCCACTGAAAACTTTGAAAGCTATAAAGACTTTTTCACATTCGGTTTCAGGGATGTTACATACCCTTACAGCCTAGTCATGAACAAACCACTAAAGTGATCATTCTCAGCCTTGGCTACACCTTGGAGTCACCTGGAAATGTAAAAAGTACTGATGCTTGGGTCCCACTCAGTATATCTTCAGGGACCCATAACATTTTATGGTTGGGCAAGAACAAGGGTCTTCAAGGACTAGAATCCCAGCAACTCCAGTAAGAGGCTAACTCCACCAGACAGAATATCCATACTCTTCAAACTCATATTTTTATTAACACGGAGCCAGAGAAAGACAATGCTGTGTAGTTGCACCCTAGAATCTAAGCCACCGTCTCTCCGGTGGTAAAGATCTTCAAATAATCACATTTTCAAGTTCATGAAGTTTTCTGAGAGAAGATGCTACTGGCCCAACTTTACGAGAACCAAGTACACACATACCATCATGAATCTCTTTGAAAGATGAGGAAAAAAAAACACCTGTACATTGGAAGGTGTTCTTAATAACACAGAAGGAATGAGGGACCAATGACCAGCCCAGTGCCTGGCACTCAGAAGAGGGATGAACAAATTTCTGCTGAATAAATATGGAAAGAATCTGGCAAGAACATCTGTGGTGAATGAAGGAGCTGGAGAGACAGTGAGATGCTAGGGGCATTGTTTCGAGTATACTGAAAGAACATAAAGAGAAAACGTAAGAGAATATAGTACCCGTGAGTGGAAAGATGGCGGCGTGTGTTCTCCCACATGGAAAACTTATCTCCAGGAAGGCAGAAATCATGTCTCCCTTCTCTGCCATTAGAGTGCCCAGTGCCCATCCCAGAGCCTGGAACGTTGTTATGCCCGTGGTAAATACCAGTGGACCATGAGCCAGAGTTCTCTTGTGCCTTTCTTTCCACCTTTTTTTTTTTTTTGACAGGTATAGCATAATTTTACATTTTGGGTTTTGACATATTTCAGAAATGGAGAAGCTAAGACAAGATGCACTCAATATTTCTCACCCAAATCGGACACAGGCTAACACTGCCCTTTCAGCTTTTTTTTTTTTAATTTAATACTAAGTGCCATTCCCTGTTGGACAATCCCCGAAACTTTAATAATAAACACATGTCTTTGAGATGACACTGTTCCTGTTCAAAATTGCTCATGCCCAGTTCAAGGTGAAGGAAAGAACGACATCTGGAAAAGTTCCAGAGCAGAATGGGGGATAAAGCAAAGTGTGAAACAATGGACCCAGGACATATAATATACATATACACATAATTATCAAACATACATACACACACAGTTTATGTCTTTAAATCAGTTTAGAGTGAGTAAAGTGTCAGTATGTCTTAATGGTCAGATTAACATCTCTCTCAACTGTTCTTTCATATAGAAGTGGAGAAGGGCTGGGTATCACACTGTTAAATAGTTATAAAGTTTATTATTAAGTGCTCATGAAATTAAACAAAAAAATCCTCTCAGTCAGGTTTTTCATTGGCTGCCTCCCTCACACTCCTGGGGTTCCAGGAGAAGCCGCTATAAGCTCTACAGTGACACACAAAGGTCACTGAGTAAAACTAGGACCAGAATCCTTCAGACGTTCAACTAGGAGATACCCTCAAACTTTTTTGCCAACTGAAACTTGACATATCTGCTTTGAAATTTCAAGCCCTACCTGGAAGAGGAGGCCAAATATTAATTATAAAAAGTGAAAGAAGTGAATCGAGTATGAAAGTGGAGCCCACAAATACGAACTCATTACTAGAAATCAGAGTTTTTCGCGTCTGTCTGATTCATTTTCAACTTCCCACAAGAGCCTACTGAGCCCTATACTTTTCCTGCCCAGTCTCTCTCCCTTAGGAATTCCACCTCCCCCCAAGCTAATTTAGAGTGAGCCAATAGTCTACACCAACATACATAACAGCTACCAGATCTTTCTAGGTCAGCAAAGCTCCTGTAAAGGCGAGAGTAAGTGTTATGAGGAGAACAGACGGCCACAGCTCTCTGCGCTGTTTAGACGAACCTCGTATTTGCTTCTTGGATGAAGTTTCCATTTTTGAAGCTCTGCTTTAAGAGGGAAGGAAGATAGCATCTGCCTGCAGACCGAGCCAAGAAAGTAACAGACGAGCTGATGTTGAAGGGAAAGTAATGGTAATGCTATCAGGCAATTTGGGATTTATAGGCCATTCATAGTGACACATTTGTTTCTGATTTAAGTCAATTAAGACCATTTTGTTTCTTTTCTGCTACCACATGCAACCTTTAAAAAAGAAAAAAGAAATATATATGTATATATGTGTGTGTATATATATATATGCACGTGCGCACACACACACACACACACACACATACTTTTGGAAGGATTCCAGACTTCAATATTTTCCTGTCAATTCCAAAGCAAAAGGCAAAATGCATATCCCGACATGGTGATGGCCCTTGTCAGCTGCTGTACTTACTACAGTTGTTCGGGTCACAGAGGGAGCTGCCACCACATGAATCAAGGCAGGAAGTGTAGAGGCATCTTTGGTCGCCTTCTTGACATGGAGTCTGACCTACAGAGGGGGGAAGGCACACTTGTTTCATCATCTGTGAATTCCTCACACTAGGATTGAAAGCATCAAGGACGTCTTGTGGAGCTGAGGAATGACATAACTTCAATTCCCTTCCAATTTCTCCAAAAATAGTGAACACATGTTAAATATGTAACTTTCTGGATTAATTTTCCTGGCAACTAAATACAGTTATTCCAAAAGGATTCTGTAAGAACAAAGAAATAAGAGGCAAGCTATCCTACAAAAAGGGGCTCTTGTTGCTTTTCATGGGGGGTGAGGGAAGTGTTTTATGTTTACTTGGATGAATAAACTGGATTACAAAAAAAAAAAGTAAGTGATTGGAGAGAAAGGCCAGCATAATGATCTGGAATCTTGAACACCAAACCATATTATTTTAAGGACTCATTTGCATCCAACTCTAGTCTTCCTCATAAGGAAAATGCTTTCCCTAAAAATAAATAGGGCATCGACACCAGTACAGTGAGGATACTTTGTCATGGCGCAAGTCTTGGGCAGCTGCAATCTGTATTTTCTGTATGTGCTTAGAAAGTATCACTGGCCTAGCTGTGATGACCTGAGAATTGGGTTTCTCGTTTCCAAATGAATAAGAGCAGTAGTGTCAGCCTAATGGCTTTTCCTTAAGGTATGTAGAGAGGAAACTGCTTTTCCCATTGATTTCCTGGTCATTTGTCGGTTAAATGGAAAAGGTAATAAATTACTGCTCATTCTCTTTTTAGCTCTTGCCCATTATAGTCAATTACTTTCAGATATGTCACCGGGAATCTAAATAATCTTGTAAGACATTTTTAAGAATAATTAACAGTATGCATATACATATTATCGTTCTCATCTATAACTCTAAGACAATGTTTATTATACTGGACTCTTCCCATTAATGTGCAACAGTATATATTATAGCCTCGAAGAAAAGAGATGCCACTCATGTTTTTGTTTTTTAAATAACATCAGAGTCAAACCATCGTTGCAAGGTAAGCCAGAGTCAATTCCACGAGTTTCATCTCTCTCTTTTTTTTTTTTAAATTTGGAAATATTTATTTCTATTCATTTTTTTAAATTTCTTTTCAGCGTAACAGTATTCATTGTTTTTGCACCACACCCAGTGCTCCATGCAGTAAGTGCCCGCCCTAATACCCACCACCTAGTATCTCTTAAATAATTTTAATAAGACGCCATGCATTCATTATTTCAGCAGCTATTGAGTGTCTGCTGTGTGACAAGCTTCTGTGACCAGCTGTACAATGAAGCATTAAAAGATGAAAGAAGTGAAATGGCTTATATTCTAATTTGAGGGATGGACATGGCCAGAGAACCTTACCATGCTGTGTGATCATTGTGCCACTGAAGGCATATGTAAGGCAACAGAAGCAGACTAGGACAGTACAGGGAGAGCTTCTTGAAGAAGGAGTTCTTAAGGCAGCTGGGTTAAGTTGGCATAAGAAGGTAGAATGGGTTTCCCAAGCAGACAGTAGAATATGCAAAGGCTGGAGCAGAGAGCATAGGTTGGCCTCACTGTAGCCTCAGGGAAGCTCTAAGGGAAGGTTGAGAGCAGAGCCTGAGGGCTGTAATGGCCTGAATCTTGGACTGGGCCCAAAGTCTTGGGTGGCTCTTATTTCCCTCCCCAACCTCTCCAGCAGAGCCAGCCTGGGCTTACTGGTGGCAATATTCTGAAGTAGTAAGTACCCTCCCCCCCTTCACTCCGGAACTTAATCATAGTGGCCTTCTCCCGGTACCTTCCGTATGTCTTCTCCTTTCCTCCCTCGAACCTTTGACCAAGCAGTTCCCTGTGCCTGAAATGCTTTTTTTCCAGTCCCACTTTCCCTTATTAAGTCAACTCCACTCATTCTTCAGATTTTTGTGCCAACATCTCTTCCTCAGGGAACCTTTCCTGATGCCTTGGATAAGACCATGCATCTCATATATGGCACGGAGCTCCCTGAATCTTCCCTCATGGCCTGCGTCACTCCATGGTGAGACAATGACTTGCACAGTAATTTCCATCATGCCAGTCTTGCCCAGGAGCCTGCAACCTCCATAAGGAGTTTCACTTGCCACAAATTCCCCCGTGGTTAACCACCTATGAGTGCCATGACATTCATTTATTAAGTTAAATGCATTTGATTAAGTAATATAAAGATGATAAAATCTGACTTTTGTTCCATTTCATCACATGACCTTCTTGCATCTCACATATGTAAGGAAATACTTTATAAATCTCGCCATTGCATAGGGAAGAATCCAAGATTATTTCAAACAGAGATGAATTATGTAGAAAGAAAGAACAATTTGATCCAAAGGGAGGTGCTTGGCTGATAGGCACATAATAACTCATGGCTAGAAAGGAATCTGCTTCTGAATTTTAAAACTGGTAAAACAAAGCACTCTTTATCAGATGCTTAGGTATTAAATCTGTGATTAAAAGTGCCTCCCTTTAGGACTGGAATGCTTTTTCCCTAAAGCAATTCTAATGATCAGTGTTTATTAAGACAAAACTACTGTAACCACAGGTGACCAATCTCATTGGCCAATTTGTGATATGACCAGCCCAAGACATGTTTGAACACAACAGCCACGTAATAAGAGCTCCCATTTCTAGAGTGTTCCCCACAAGTCAGCTCTGTGACTCTAAATTTGCAGGCACTGAACCTGAGACCCAACAGAGCTCAGGTACCAGCCTAAAGTGAACCAGGGAGCAGAAATGGTGCCTGAACCCAGGGAGCTGGGCCCCAATGGCCACCTTCTTAATGACTAGGCTATGCTGGTGAGGGGCTAGGTCACATATAAACAAACATAGTGATTTGTCAGTCAAGGGGTATTCCTACCAGCCCTGTGCTGAGAAATGCTTTGACACAAAGTGAAGCTTCAAACAATCAGTGAGGATCTTTCTTCTCTGAGAGACATAGACATTTAAAAAAACAACTTATCTGATTTACGTTTTCTTCTTGATTTTCACAGATGACATCAGCGACCCTTCCCAAGTGTCACAAAGTACATGGTTCTGTCATGTGAGACATGGAACTGCTTCTTTGTGATGAATCACTAAACTCTACTCCTGAAACCAATACTACTGGAACTTAAATAAAAACTTGAAATAAAAAAATAAAATGGCACTGGGGCATCTGGGTGTCTCAGTCAATTAAGCCTCAGCCTATGGCTCAGGTCACAATCTCAGGGTTCTGGGATCGAGCCCCGCATCAGGCTCCTTGCTCAGTGGGGAGCCTGCTTCTCCCTCTAACCCTCACACCTCTCATGCTCTCTCTCTCTCTCTCTCTCTCTCTCAAATAAATAAATAAAATATTTTTAAAAAATAAGTAAAAATGACACTGCCAGGCAAAAGAAAAAGAAGAAGAAAAGAAATAAAAGAAAAAGGAAGCGCTTCTCTGAACACGGTTATTTTAAAAGGCTTTCTCATTTAATTTCCAGAAGCCAATTCCTCCTAATTGGAACCTAATCTAACTTAATGGAATACTGTGCAATCAGCTTTTCCTTTATCATCGTGTTGACCTTCCCCATAACCCTTAACCGAATCTCCCACTCTGTGTAAGCGTTCAGCCCCCATCATCTACCCTGGGGAATGACTGTTCGCGTACGATGCTCCAGAATTCTATTCACAAGAAAGGCTTTTGGGGTGGGCCAGCGCTGTGAGGAGCTCCGCACCAGGCAATCTGGAAGGATGTATAGGGGAATCCCACGTGAGCATGAGATCACCGCCAAGGCTTTGCTTGGTTCCCCAGGAAAGGTGGCAGGAAGGAATGCACGGGGTAGGGACGCATACTTACTCTGGCTACAGTTCTCCTCGTCCGAGCCGTCCCTGCAGTCCTCGTCCCCGTCGCACTGGAAGGTGCTGGGGATACACTGTCCGCTCCGGCACTCGGCCAGACCCTGGCTGTGACAGGCTGTGGAAAGCCAGAACAGTGGTCAGTGCACCGCCTCGTCCTTCTTGGCCTCTGGGTATAGATGGTGCCCACTTGTGTGGCATCACCAAGAAAGGAAGTGTTCTAAGTATCTGTGTGGGCTGCGTAAGTGAAGCACTGTGCCATCGGTGTGTTTCAGTCCAAGTGTTTCTGGAATGGCAAGTATTCTTTCTGGGCTCCCCCTTGCCTTATTAAAGGACACTTCCTAAAAATTCACTTTTTCTTGATAAGGCACAACAAGAAATTGTGTTAATGATGTTAATGATCTGTAGATTTACTGTGCATAGAAAAGCTGTAATTTTATTAAAGGCTTGTTATACGGTAAGAACTATGCTGGGAGTGGTACGGATCTAATCTCAAATCCTCATAACAGACTTGCAAAATTGATATTATCAACCTGCTTTAGAATAAGGAAATTAAAGTCTAAAGAGTTTAGCGTCTGTCTCAGAGTCACAAGGCTGTGAAAAGCTGGCGCCAGAATGTGAAGGCAAGCATGTCTGACTCTAAGCCCAAACATTTCATTTTATTCCAGCCCTATCTAAGAGGCCAATAAAATGACACGTGCAAAAGCACTTGCATAGTATCCTGCACACAATAAACACCTTACTTCAAAGCTTGCTTACGGCATTTGACATTTGAATGGGAGGGTCTAGTGGCCACTCACCTTCCATTCCCGAAGGTTGACTCAGTTTTATCCCTATTGTCCTTTGGAGCATCAGAAACCCATGTATCTTGTGGCCTCAGCCTTCCCTGTTGCGGTCTAATATTAAAGCTCCTTATGCTCGCACCAAGGCTCAACACCAGCATCGTCATACTTGAGCACCACGCCCTTGCTTTCCCACGATCCCCCAAGACACAGCCCACTCTGTCCCACTATGACCACCAACAAGGACTCAAGTGATATTTCCAGTTCCAGCTCAATTCAGGATGGGGAGAGTTGGGCATTGCATTTGCTAATGAATTTATATGACTTTTCCTATGTCAAAATAAAAACTATGCAACCCACATTTCAATTTTTGCCTCAAATTATAGGCAAGTCACATATTCAGTCTCGTATGTATCAACTTTGTTGACTCTTATTAGACAGCAAAAGATGGAATAAAAACTTAAATTAGTGTGAATATGCATAAAACACATCATATTAGCTCCTTGAGGTCAATATTGCTCTCTTTTAACATCTAACTTCAAGATTCAGGGCTGTTTACTCACCCAGAAACACGACAGCCCGTAAAGTTATAATTATTGTTGTGCACTCCATGAGCCACAAAGGCTTTCTTCTCTCTGGCAATTCTCTCCATGTTCTCCCACAAATGGGGCCCGAGAACATGTTTCGGGGCTCCTGCAAGGAAACCTAACTGCTCATATATACTTTGCAGGAAAAAAGTCTCCCAATCTTTGGTAAGAACACCGCTTTGGACAAAGTCACAGATCCAGAAAGGAGGTGTGTGGCCAGTGATGGGGAGAAACAGACACCTGCTTGGCCAGAGCAGCCAAAATAAGCTTGGAGTTGTGGGGAGAGACATGTGGAAGCCAGATACATGGCATTCTTCATCACACCACTTAATTATTATCTTTATAGACTAGAGCCAAAGTATGACCATCTTCCGTTTGAATGCCAGACATTGTATTTGTCTAACGAGGCAGCAATGAAAAGATAAGCAAATGGAAACCATCAGGGCACTCACAGCAGTTGACTTCGTCAGACTTATCCACACAGTCATGGTCACCGTCACACACCCACTCTATTGCGATGCAGCGCCCATCTCCACAGCGGTGCTCCCTGCTGGGACTGCAATCTGGAGACAAGAGAAACTCGTGGGGATGTGGAGAACCAGCATGACAAACATTTAGAACAGCATGACTCATAGGTCCAGCTGGAGATCCGATACCCTCAACCCTTTTTCCAGGATGGATCTGAAACAGTCAAGCCACTTCTACACAGGCATGTGACCCACTGGCCACCATCTCTACGGCGTAAGACCAGCTTTCTGAGGACCCACAGTTTGTTCCTGTCTTTCTTTGTTTTGTTTAGTTGTTGTTTTCTTTCCCTATGAAAAATGCTTGATTTTTATGTTGGTTAAAATAAACAGAACTGTGATATAAGACTCACAATGTAGATAGCTGATTTGATGAACCTGTGACAACCCTACCATGCTTCTAAGAATTGTAACCTAACTCTTTATGGTAAACTGGGAAGGCAGATTATCTCCAGTCCTCTTGACCCTAAGCTTGGGCTTTCTGTCAAACTACCTTAAGATACACTCGTATTGGGAAAAACTGCTGGGTAAAAAATAGTTAATTTTTTTTCATGATTCTTTTTATCCTGGATTTAACCTCCTCCCCAAACTATACATTCCTGGAGAAAAAAGGGAATTAAGTGATGTTTCTCCTCACAAAGAGCAGGGTCTATAGGATTCTTTACCATGAGACATGGAATAACCTTGATATAAATAACCCTTCAAAAGATATGTGTGAATAGCCAAACTTGGAAAGAGTTCATCGACAGATGAAGGGATAAAGAAGATGTGGTGTAATCAGAAAGGATGAATATCCAACCTTTGTATCAACATGGACGGGACTGGAGGAGATGATGCTGAGTGAAATAAGTCAAGCAGAGAGAGTCAATTATCACAAGGTTTCACTTATTTGTGGAGCATAACAAATAACACAGAGGACATGGGGAGATGGAGAGGAGAAGGGAGTTGGGGGAAATTGGAGGGGGAGGAGAACCATGAGAGACTATAGACTCTGAAAAACAATCTGAGGGTTTTGAAGGGGCAGGGGGTGGGAGGCTGGGGGAGCCTGGTGCTGGGTATTAAGGAGGGCACGGATTGCATGAAGTACTGGGTGTGGTGCATAAACAATGAATTCTGTTACACTGAAAAGAAATTAAATTAAAAAAAAAAGATGTGGGGTATATACACAGTGAGATATTACTCAGCCATCAGAAAGGATGAATACTTACCATTTACATCATGTGAATGGAACTGAGCGAAATAGGTCAATCAGAGAAAGACAAATTATATGGTTTCACTCATATGTGGAATATAAGAAATAGTGCAGAGGATCACAGGGGGAAGCGGGGGGAGATGAAAGGGAAGTCATCCGAGAGGGAGAAAAACCATGAGAAACTCTTAGCTATAGGAAACAAACTGAGGGCCGCTGGAGGGGGGTGGGTGAGAGGACAGGGTGACTGGGCGATGGGCATCAAGGAGGGCAACTCATGAATCACTGAACACTTACATCTGAAACTAATGATGTACTACATGTTGGTTAATGGAATCTAAATTTAAAAAGTAAAAATAGGGATGCCTGGGTGGCTCAGTGGGTTAAGCCTCTGCCTTTGGCTCAGGTCATGATCTCAGGGTCCTGGGATCGAGTCCCACATCGGGCTCTCTGCTCAGTGGGGAGCCTGCTTCCCTCTCTCTCTCTGTGCCTGCCTCTCTGCCTACTTGTGATCTCTTTCTCTGTCAAATAAATAAATAAAAATCTTTTAAAAAAAAGTAAAAATAAATAAAAGATATGTGTGGATTCATGGATGACAGATTCAATACTGGAGAACTATCATGAGTATCCGTGAGCAGCGCCACTGTCACTGACAGAGTCACGGAGCGATCACGGATCTGAGAAGGCATAGTGACCCAATCAAGTAAGGTATATGGAAGACGGACTGCAGAGAAAAGACCCAATAGATGGGATGCCTGCAGAAACCAGAAGAACCAGCACAATGCTCTCAGCCTGCTAACAATGGGTAGTTGGGGCAGAGACTGGTCTAAGGGAAAGCTGTAATCCTTACCAGGGTATTGGGCATATGCACCTTTAGATCACACCCCTACTATCTTCAGAGGAAATATGTTGAGTGGTAAGACCATTCTTCTTCACACAGTAACTGTACCCTGGCCCTCTCCACTGACCTGTCCAAGCACCAAGCTACACTCGAGCCCTCCACCCCATGCCCCCACATTTTCCCTCTCTTTTCTCCAGTGAGCTCACTGGTCAAAGGAGGGTCTGTCTGAATTAGATCAATTTACAAGACCTCTTCCAACTATAAATCCTGTGATGTATACAATGAAAACTGCTTCTCACTCTTTGTTCCCTCATTATTCAGTCTCGGAAGGCAATCTGTATCTATCTGGTGACTTGTGAGATGATTTGTACATATACAAATTTCCAGTATTTTTACGGATACAGTGAGGAGCAGCTGGACAGCGACTTCTAGAAACGACCTAGTTTCCCAGTATGGGGCCATTTCTGACACTTGCCACTCTGAAGCATTCCTCTGACCCTTCCCCAACACCCACTTCAATATTCTCTAATTACTAAATATTATTTCACATCATTTTTCCAGGGTACCTCCTCATCTTAGCTTGTCTTTCTGTTCATATCACAAAGTCCTCATGTCACTCAATAATACAAGACCTAAAAATTCTAAAGGTAACCACAAATCAAAAAGGTAAATACACAAAAGGAATGTTGCTGCTTTTAATGCATGAAATGCCATTCACAACTGAACACAGCTTTTTAAATAGCAGGTCCATTCTTTTATTTATTAAGATATAATGGACATAGAACACTGTGTGTGTTTATGTTAAGTGAGATAAGTCAAAGAAAAAGATAAATACTATGTGACAGCATTTATATGTGGAATCTTCAAAAGTCAAATCTGTAAAAACAAGGAGTGGAAAGGTAGTTACCAGGGTCTGGGGTGAATTAGGAAGATGTTATTTATAGGTATAAACATGTAGCTAGTAGGTAGGTTCATTGTTTACAAGATCAGATCAGATTGTGTACATAAAATAAATGTGCTTGTCCTAACCCTAGGTGTCAGTTCTACAGAAGTCGTCCCTGCCCTGCTAGGCTATCAGTTAAAGGAGGGGTCCTTGTTTGCATATAATAAAGGGATCAGCCACACGACAATTTATCTGTCCTCAAAGTTTTGCTCAAGAGCTCAAAATCTAAACGTGGTTAGAGCCACTGACTCTAACCAAAGAAGAAACAGAACATCCTCAAGGAGAAAAATTTATGAACATGTTAACAATTCTTACCCGTCTTTCCACCCTACTTCTTAAGCATTTCCTTATTACGACTTTATGTAAGAAATATGACATTGACACGTAAGACATGACTAAGACTAGCAATTGAAAAAACCTCCTCTTTCTAAAAATTAAGAAACCAACCATTTTGTCATTTACTCTGCGAACCACATTAACAAACAATGAGCTACGGGTTCTGCATTACACATTTTTGTAAGTTTCAGTGAAAACCTTTAGGGGAACAATGCTACTTACCACAGTTCTGCTCATCACTCAGGTCCCCGCAGTCATCGTATCCATCACACACGAGGCTAGAATTGAGGCACTTGCCCGTGTGACAGTGGAACATATTCTCACTGCAATCTGCACAGAAGAGAAGCCACCGATGTGTCATCAGTAGAACAGGGTGTTATCATGGTTCTTCACTGAACAAAAGCGTATCATGGGAGGCAAATCATAATGGTAACCAGGTCCACATCTATTCTTACCAGCGAGTAGACTGTGGTACAGAGAGAGCCAAGGTCTTGCTCAAGCTCACTTAATAAGTGACTGCACTGACAGGACTAGGACCTTCTGGCTTCCAAGCTGATACTTCTATCACTATCTGAAGGTCTTTATCTGAGACCCAGCTTATGTTACCCAAAACTCCTTTATAGTCAAATATGAGCACAGAAACTCAAGAGTCACCATAGTTCCTAATGAGTTTCATGTTCATTCAGAATGAATGACTTTTTTTTAATACTTAAGTCATGTTCATTTTATTAAGTCAAAACATTGAGACTTTAAATCTAAAAGATGCTTATTTTTGCTACTATTAAATTCTGTCATATATATATATATTTTATTAACATATAATGTATTATTTTTTTCAGGAGTATAGATCTGTGATTCTTCAGTCTTCTACAATTCACAGCCCTCACCATAGCACATACCCTCCCCAATGTCCATCCCCAGAATGAATGACTTTAAATAGAAGGTGAGTAGTTATTTCCTTGAAATGTTTCCTTTAAAATTAAAGTCTGGGGGCACCTGGGTGGCTCAGTGGGTTAAAGCCTCTGCCTTTGGCTCAGGTCATGATCTCAGGGTCCTGGGACTGAGCCCCGCATCAGGCTCTCCACACAGCAGGGAGCCTGCTCCCCCCGACCCCTGCCCGCCTGCCTCTCTGCCTACTTGTGATCTCTGTCTGTCCAATAAATAAATAAAATCTTTTAAAAAAATAAAAATAAATAAAATGAAGTGAAAGTCTGGTTTTGTCAATGATAAGCATAAAAAGAGATGAGAGAAAACATTAGTGAGATGATGAGGTTGCTATTTTCAAGCAAGTATCACTTAAGTCAATTGAGTGGTTCATAACAGGACCTTCAAATAAGCAATACCGGACTACATTACAGTGGCAAGATAAGACGAAGTGATATGCAATCTCAAGAAGCTTAAGGTTTAATATGGAAGTAAGCAACATGAGACAGAATTTTAATAAGATATATCTTGTACTTGGGTATCCTGGTTCTGTCATCTACCAGCTGTGGGAACTTGAGTGTATTAATTAAAATCCGAGTCTGTGAATTGATTTATGAAATTAAGATAAGGTCAATTATTTAAAAGGGTTCAGGGGAAGAGATTAATAAAAGCATGTAATGTAAATGAATATGTGTAAGATGCCAACACAATTCAATGGAAACATGATCCTCTTCAACAAATGGTGTTGGGACAATTGCAAAGTCTGGCTTTTACCTCAAACTGTACATTAAAATTATCTCAAAGTGGATCACAGATTTCAATGTAAGAGTTAAAATTATGAAGCCTCAAGAAAAAAAGTAGGAAAAAAATCTTTTTGACCCTGGAAGAACTCTTGGATGTAACAAATTTTCAGATACAACAAAAAAAGCACAAGCCATTAAAAAAATAATAATAAGTGGAGTTTATTAAAAAAAATAACACATTTGTAGGATGCCTGTGTGGCTCAGTAGGTTGAGCATCTATCTGCCTTTGGCTCAGGTCGTGATCCCAGGATCTTGGGATCAAGTCCCTCATGGAGCTCCTTACTCAGCGGGGATCTTGCTTCTCCCTCTGCCTGACCTACCCCCTACTTGTGCTCTCTCTCTCTCTCTGACAAAGAAATAAAATCTTAAGAAAAAAAAAAAGAAATATATTAGTGCCTTAAAAGATACTATTAAGAAAATGAAAAGACAAGCCTCATACTGAAATAAGTATTGCAAGTCACGTATCTGGTAAAGGACTTACATCCAGAACAGATACAGGACCCCCACACTCTATAATAAGACAACTCAATTACAGACACACAAAAGAGTTGAATAGAAAATCTTCCCAGAAGACATCAAATAGCTAATAAACACATAAAAAGGTGCTCAATATAATTAGTCATTAAGGAAATGCAAATTAAAACCACAATGAGGTACTATTACACATCGCCTAAGATGACTATAATAATGATTTTTGAAAAAAAAAAAACAGAAAATACCAAGTATTGGCAAGGATTTTGAGAAACTGAAGCTGTTATATATAGTTGGTAGAGATGTAAAATAATAAGGCCACATTAGAAAGCAGTACAGCGGCTTTTCATAAAGTTAACTATAACCTTATCATACAATTTATGAATTCCCATCCTTAGAAATCTACCCAAGAGGAATGAAACATAAATATACACAAAGACTTGCATGTAAACGTTCCTAGTAGCATTATTTATGATAACCAAAGACTAGGAACAATCCAAATGCTCACCAGCTGGTGAATGAATAGTCAAGATATAAAATACTAGACATGATTAAATACTATCCACCAATTAAAAGCATCACACTATGGGTATATGTGTCAACACAGATGAACCTCAAAACCATTATGCCAAATAAAAGAAACCAGATACAAAGACTACATATTGTGTGATCCATTTATGAAATTTCTGGAAAAAGAAAACTTATGGAGACAGAAATCAAAGCAGTGGTTATCTGTGGCAGTGGGGACTGACCACAAATAGGTGGGGGAAATTTGTGGGGAGATGAAGAAGTTCTAGAAGTAGACTGTGGTAATGGTCATACAACCCTATAAGTTTACTAAAAATCAATGGGATAACATATGTTATGGAAATTGTACCTCAATAAAACTTTTAAAATGTTTAAACTAGTATGTGTAAAGAAGTCTGCATTTAATAGAAATAAGATTTCTTGAATGTATTGTTTTCTCTTATTTAAAGTAAATTAAGTTTAATGATCAATAGTCCAGTCTCCTAAATTCTAGCTGATTGTCTCTCCTCAAACGTTTAAGTCTGCATCTCCTATGACTGGTGATCAGTACCTCTTCACTATAAATGTTCCAAACCCTATAGTAATTCCTTATTAAAATTCTTGGGCATTGATCAGTTAAACTGTTAGCCACATGCATCAAAATATTTATTACTCATATGAATCATAAATTTCTATTTCCTGAAGCGTCCTTCTAACAAACTACTTAAGTACTTTTAGAATCACATCATTTTAGAAGTCTAACGAGCCTTAGGGACCATCTGTTTAGTGCCTACATTAAAAGCGTGTGTATGCAACAACACACACATGTACCTACACATATGCTCACATACATACGCAAAACTTTGTAAGTACTTGTAATTTTTTTTCCAATATATTTATTTTCAGAAAAACAGTATTCATTATTTTTTCACCACACCCAGTGCTCCATGCAAGCTGTGCCCTCTATAATACCCACCACCTGGTACCCCAACCTCCCACCCCCCCGCCACTTCAAACCCCTCAGATTGTTTTTCAGAGTCCATAGTCTCTCATGGTTCATCTCCCCTTCCAATTTACCCAAAAGCACATACCCTCCCCAATGTCCATAACCCTACCCCCCTTCTCCCAACCCCCCTCCCCCCAGCAACCCACAGTTTGTTTCGTGAGATTAAGAGTCACTTATGGTTTGTCTCCCTCCCTATCCCATCTTGTTTCATGGATTCTTCTCCTACCCACTTAAGCCCCCATGTTGCATCACTACTCCCTCATATCAGGGAGATCATATGATAGTTGTCTTTCTCCGCTTGACTTATTTCGCTAAGCATGATATGCTCTAGTTCCATCCATGTTGTCGCAAATGGCAAGATTTCGTTTCTTTTGATGGCTGCATAGTATTCCATTGTGTATATATACCACATCTTCTTGATCCATTCATCTGTTGATGGACATCTAGGTTCTTTCCATAGTTTGGCTATTGTGGACATTGCTGCTATAAACATTCGGGTGCACGTGCCCCTTTGGATCACTACGTTTGTATCTTTAGGGTAAATTCCCAGTAGTGCAATTGCTGGGTCATAGGGCAGTTCTATTTTCAACATTTTGAGGAACCTCCATGCTGTTTTCCAGAGTGGTTGCACCAGCTTGCATTTCCACCAACAGTGTAGGAGGGTTCCCCTTTCTCCGCATCCTCGCCAGCATCTGTCATTTCCTGACTTGTTGATTTTAGCCATTCTGACTGGTGTGAGGTGATATCTCATTGTGGTTTTGATTTGTATTTCCCTGATGCCGAGTGATATGGAGCACTTTTTCATGTGTCTGTTGGCCATCTGGATGTCTTCTTTGCAGAAACATCTGTTCATGTCCTCTGCCCATTTCTTGATTGGATTATTTGTTCTTTGGGTGTTGAGTTTGCTAAGTTCTTTATAGATTTTGGACACTAGTCCTTTATCTGATATGTCGTTTGCAAATATCTTCTCCCATTCTGTCAGTTGTCTTTTGGTTTTGTTAACTGTTTCCTTTGCTGTGCAAAAGCTTTTGATTTTGATGAAATCCCAAAAGTTCATTTTTGCCCTTGCTTCTCTTGCCTTTGGCGATGTTCCTAGGAAGATGTTGCTGCGGCTGAGGTCGAAGAGGTTGCTGCCTGTGTTCTCCTCAAGGATTTTGATGGATTCCTTTCTCACATTGAGGTCCTTAATCCATTTTGAATCTATTTTTGTGTGTGGTGTAAGGAAATGGTCCAATTTCATTTTTCTGCACGTGGCTGTCCAATTTTCCCAACACCATTTATTGAAGAGGCTGTCTTTTTTCCATTGGACATTCTTTCCTGCTTTGTCGAAGATTAGTTGACCATAGAGTTGAGGGTCTATTTCTGGGCTCTCTATTCTGTTCCATTGGTCTATGTGTCTGTTTTTGTGCCAGTACCATGCTGTCTTGATGATGACAGCTTTGTAATAAAGCTTGAAGTCCGGAATTGTGATGCCACCAACTTTGGCTTTGTTTTTCAATATCCCCTTGGCTATTTGAGGTCTTTTCTGGTTCCATATAAATTTTAAAATTATTTGTTCCATTTCTTTGAAAAAGATGGATGGTACTTTGATAGGAATTGCATTAAATGTGTAGATTGCTTTAGGTAGCATAGACATTTTCACAATATTTATTCTTCCAATCCAGGAGCATGGAACATTTTTCCATTTCTTTGTGTCTTCCTCAATTTCTTTCATGAGTACTTTATAGTTTTCTGAGTATAGATTCTGTGCCTCTTTGGTTAGGTTTATTCCTAGGTATCTTATGGTTTGGGGTGCAATTGTAAATGGGATTGACTCCTTAATTTCTCTTTCTTTTGTCTTGTTGTTGGTGTAGAGAAATGCAACTGATTTCTGTGCATTGATCTTATATCCTGACACTTTACTGAATTCCTGTATAAGTTCTAGCAGTTTTGGAGTGGAGTCTTTTGGGTTTTCCACATAGAGTATCATATCATCTGCGAAGAGTGATAATTTGACTTCTTCTTTGCCGATTTGGATGCCTTTAATTTCCTTTTGTTGTCTGATTGCTGAGGCTAGGACTTCTAGTACTATGTTGAATAGCAGTGGTGATAATGGACATCCCTGCCATGTTCCTGACCTTAGTGGAAAAGCTTTCAGTTTTTCTCCATTGAGAATGATATTTGCAGTGGGTTTTTCATAGATGGCTTTGATGATATTGAGGTATGTGCCCTCTATCCCTACACTTTGAAGGGTTTTGATCAGGAAGGGATGCTGTACTTTGTCAAATGCTTTTTCAGCATCTATTGAGAGTATCATATGGTTCTTGTTCTTTCTTTTATTGATGTGTTGTATCACACTGACTGATTTGCGGATGTTGAACCAACCTTGCAGCCCTGGGATAAATCCCACTTGGTCGTGGTGAATAATCCTTTTAATGTACTGTTGAATCCTATTGGCTAGTATTTTGGTGAGAATTTTTGCATCTGTGTTCATCAAGGATATTGGTCTATAGCTCTCTTTTTTGATGGGATCCTTGTCTGGTTTTGGGATCAAGGTGATGCTGGCCTCATAAAATGAGTTTGGGAGTTTTCCTCCCATTTCTATTTTTTGGAACAGTTTCAGGAGAATAGGAATTAGTTCTTCTTTAAATGTTTGGTAGAATTCCCCCGGGAAGCCATCTGGCCCTGGGCTTTTGTTTGTTTGGAGATTTTTAATGACTGTTTCAATCTCCTTACTGGTTATGGGTCTGTTCAGGCTTTCTATTTCTTCCTGGTTCAATTTTGGTAGTTTATATGTTTCTAGGAATGCATCCATTTCTTCCAGATTGTCAAATTTGTTGGCGTAGAGTTGCTCATAGTATGTTTTTATAATAGTTTGTATTTCTTTGGTGTTAGTTGTGATCTCTCCTCTTTCATTCATGATTTTATTTATTTGGGTCCTTTCTCTTTTCTTTTTGATAAGTCTGGCCAAGGGTTTATCAATTTTATTAATTCTTTCAAAGAACCAGCTCCTAGTTTCGTTGATTTGTTCTATTGTTTTTTTAGTTTCTATTTCATTGATTTCTGCTCTGATCTTTATGATTTCTCTTCTCCTGCTGGGCTTAGGGTTTCTTTCTTGTTCTTTCTCCAGCTCCTTTAGGTGTAGGGTTAGGTTGTGTACCTGAGACCTTTCTTGTTTCTTGAGAAAAGCTTGTACCGCTATATATTTTCCTCTCAGGACTGCCTTTGTTGTGTCCCACAGATTTTTGAGCCGTTGTATTTTCATTATCATTTGTTTCCATGATTTTTTTCAATTCTTCTTTAATTTCCCGGTTGACCCATTCATTCTTTAGAAGGATGCTGTTTAGTCTCCATGTATTTGTGTTCTTTCCAAACTTCCTCTTGTGGTTGAGTTCTAGCTTCAGAGCATTGTGGTCTGAAAATATGCAGGGAATGATCCCAATCTTTTGATACCGGTTGAGTCCTGATTTAGGACCGAGGATGTGATCTATTCTGGAGAATGTTCCATGCACACTAGAGAAGAATGTGTATTCTGTTGCTTTGGGATGAAATGTTCTGAATATATCTGTGATGTCCATCTCATCCAGTGTATCATTTAAGGCCTTTATTTCCCTGTTGATCTTTTGCTTGGATGATCTGTCCATTTCAGTGAGGGGAGTGTTAAAGTCCCCTACTATTATTGTATTATTGTTGATGTGTTTCTTTGATTTTGTTATTAATTGGTTTATATAGTTGGCTGCGCCCACGTTGGGGGCATAGATATTTAAAATTGTTAGATCTTCTTGTTGGACAGACCCTTTGAGTATGATATAGTGTCCTTCCTCATCTCTTATTATAGTCTTTGGCTTAAAATCTAATTGATCTGATATAAGGATTGCCACTCCTGCTTTTTTCTGATGTCCATTAGCATGGTAAATTCTTTTCCACCCCCTCACTTTAAGTCTGGAGGTGTCTTCGGGTTTAAAATGAGTTTCTTGGAGGCAACATATAGATGGGTTTTGTTTTTTTATCCATTCTGATACCCTGTGTCTTTTGATTGGGGCATTTAGCCCATTAACATTCAGGGTAACTATTGAGAGATATGATTTTAGTGCCATTGTATTGCCTGTAAGGTGACTGTTACTGTATATTGTCTCTGTTCCTTTCTGATCTACCACTTGTAGGCTCTCTCTTTGCTTAGAGGACCCCTTTCAGTATTTCCTGTAGAGCTGGTTTGGTGTTTGCAAATTCTTTCAGTTTTTGTTTGTCCTGGAAGCTTTTAATCTCTCCTTCTATTTTCAATGATAGCCTAGCTGGATATAGTATTCTTGGCTGCATGTTTTTCTCGTTTAGTGCTCTGAAAATGTCATGCCAGCTCTTTCTGGCCTGCCAGGTCTCTGTGGATAAGTCAGCTGCCAATCTAATACTTTTACCATTGTATGTTACAGACTTCTTTTCCCGGGCTGCTTTCAGGATTTTCTCTTTGTCACTAAGGCTTGTAAATTTTACTATTAGGTGACGGGGTGTGGGCCTATTCTTATTGATTTTGAGGGGCGTTCTCTGAACCTCCTGAATTTTGATGCTCGTTCCCTTTGCCATATTGGGGAAATTCTCCCCAATAATTCTCTCCAGTATACCTTCTGCTCCCCTCTCTCTTTCTTCTTCTTCTGGAATCCCAATTATTCTAATGTTGTTTCGTCTTATGGTGTCACTTATCTCTCGAATTCTCCCCTCATGGTCCAGTAGCTGTTTGTCCCTCTTTTGCTCAGCTTCTTTATTCTCTGTCATTTGGTCTTCTATATCGCTAATTCTTTCTTCTGCCTCATTTATCCTAGCAGTGAGAGCCTCCATTTTTGATTGAACTTCATTAATAGCTTTTTTGATTTCAACTTGGTTAGATTTTAGTTCTTTTATTTCTCCAGAAAGGGCTTTTATATCTCTGGAGAGGGTTTCTCTAATATCTTCCATGCCTTTTTCAAGCCCGGCTATAACCTTGAGAATTGTCATTTTGAACTCTAGATCTGACATATTACCAATGTCTGTATTGATTAGGTCCCTAGCCTTCGGTACTGCCTCTTGTTCTTTTTTTTGTTGTGAATTTTTCCGCCTTGTCATTTTGTCCAGCTAAGAGTATATGAAGGAGCAAGTAAAATACTAAAAGGGTGGCAACAATCCCAGGAAAATATGCTTTAACCAAATCAGAAGAGATCCCAAATCATGAGGGGGGATTTCTCCCCCCTCACGAGTGGGTGAGGGATCTCCTCTGATTGGGATCTCCTTTGATTGGGATCTCCCAATCTCTTCTGATTGGGATCTCCCAATCTCTTCTGATTGGGATCTCTTCTGATTTGGGGATAAAAAGAGGTTCAAAAAGAAGGAAAGAAAAAAAGAAAAAAAGAATTAAAAAAAAAGAGATTGAATTAAAAATTCAATCAAGAATTTAAAAAAGAATTAAGAAAAAAAAATTGAAGAGATTAGGATCTCTTCTGATTTGGGGATAAAAAGAGGTTCAAAAATAAAGAAAGAAAAAAAAGAAAAAAAAAGAATTAAAAAAAAGAAAATGAATAAAGAAATGTATAAAAAAGAAAAATATATATATATTAGATAATCTAGTTAAAAACGTTAAGAAAAGGGTAAAAGTTATAAAAAATTTTAGCAGAAGAAGAGAAAAAAAATGAAAAAGAAAAAAAATAAATTAACTGCAAGACTAAAAAATCACAGGCAGAAAGCCATGAGTTCCGTGTTTTGTTTTCTCCTCCTCTGGAATTCTGCTGCTCTCTCCTTGGTATTGAAACTGCACTCCTTGGTAGGTGAACTTGGTCTTGCCTGGATTTCTTGTTGATCTTCTGGGGGAGGGGCCTGGTGTAGTGATTCTCAAGTGTCTTTGCCCCAGGCGGAATTACACCGCCCTTACCAGGGGCCGGGCTGAGTGATCTGCTCGGCTTTGCTTTCAGGAACTTTTGTTCCCTGAGCGCTTTCCGTAGAGTTCCGGAGGACGGGAATACAAATGGCGGCCTCCTGGTCTCCGGCCTGGAGGACCCGAGAGCCCAGGGCCCCGCTCCCCTGTGCGCCCTAGCGAACAGCTCCTAGTAACTCGCGTCTGCCTAACCTCCGGCCGCGCTCCGAGCTCACCGAGCTTGCGACCGGTTCAAGGCAACACCGAGCTGCGAGCTTACTGTCGGCTCTGTCTCTGCAGCCGACTTTCCCGCTCCAATATCCGCAAGCTCTGCGACACTCAGACACCCCCGATCCTTCTGTGACCCCGCGGGACCTGAGGTCACGCCGACCCTGTGTGGGCTTCGCCCCGGTTTAGCCTCCGGAGCGATGTCCCTCAGCGGAACAGACTTTTAAAAGTCCCGATTTTGTGCTCCGTTGCTCCGCCGCTTGCCAGGAGCCGGCCCCTCCCCCCGGGGTCTATCTTCCCGTCGCTTTGGATTCACTTCTCCGCCAGTCCTACCTTTCAGAAAGTGGTTGTTTTTCTGTTTCTAGAATTGCTGTTCTTCTCTTCAATCTGCCGATGGATTTGCAGGTGTTTGCAATCTTTAGATAAGCTCTCTAGCTGATCTCCTGCTAGCTGAGGTAGTCTCAGCCTGCTACTTCTCTCAGTACTTGTAATTTTTTATTTCCCCCAGGCTAAATCATTTTAACAAGAAGGATGACTATCATAAGGGAAAAAGAACTAAAAAGAGGTCTCACTTTTCACCTGGACAGTTCTATCTCCTCCATCAGCAGAGGGCGCTAACTCTCCACCCCGCACACCACTGCCACGGGCACCGCTACTGCGCTCAGGCTCTTGGAGTCAAGAAAGGTTACAACTTCGGTTCTCCTGCCCGCCAAGCAGAGTAGAGGGATTTGTGCATCAGAATATATACATTTCCTTGGGAAGATTTAAAGGTCTTTTTGATTTTTTTGTTTTTTCATCTAAACTACTCTTGTGGGAAATTTTGAGTCAGTATGCGAGAATCCGCAATAATCAGGGGCCTCAACTTGACTGTCTATGCAAAGGTATTTGCATTCCCCAGAGGAGGGGGTGAGGTGGAGGAGTGACATATTTTAAACCACATGAGGTTTGTTTTTTTTTCCTAAGGCAGTGCATTTGTATTTTCTTTTCTTTTCTTTTCTTTCTTTCTTTCTTTCTTTCTTTTATGGTACAACTGGGGAATCAAATACTTCTTTTAAATTCTAAAAGAATTTAAAGTACTTTGTTGTAGATATTTTGTAAATGAATACTGTCATTTATTAAATTATTTCATAAAAATAAATATTTACTTAATAAATGGAGATGACTCAAGCTTTTTAAAAAATTCCTTATTATTCACACAAGTGTAGATTCAACTTTCCATTATTATGACTTCCTTGGTTAGAAGCCATTTTCAGAGTTTAGATACAAAACTAGCCGCAATGGGAAAACAACTTGTTACCTTCCTAAGGTCTGTGTTAAGTAAACACACAAAACTTTAACCAAGGCACTGTGCAGCAGAAATGAACAGCAAATACCAAAGATCACCAGATCACAGTGCCTCCTTTTATTGGAATAAATGTTTATTTGAACAGAAAAGAGATGTTGTCAGTGCAATTTAGGGTCAACAAATCAAAATTTTCAAAAGCTTTTTGCTATGATTTTCTTGCTCAATACAAGCATAATTTTACATAACCTAAGGTAGATGTTTTTCTAGATACAGATTTTTCTTCTTAACAAGTACCTGATGAAAAATGTAACTTCTAAAGTTCTTGCATGTTGATATTCACTTCAGTTTGGCATCTTACACTATGAACTTTTCTCCCCCTCAAGATTATCATTAAATAAGGAGACAGGTAAAGAACAGAAAACCTTTTTATCAAGAGCCTCATTCACGTAGGTCAGTCTCTATGAGTCTATGAACCTGTGTTGCCTCAAGTCAAGATTCAAGAACGGATACTCAATTTCCACACAGAGGTGCCCCCATTTTGAGATGACCAGAGAGATTACATGGTTTGCCCACAGTTGCCTGGCTCACGACAGCTACCCAGGCTTCTGGACTCCCTGGGTGCTTTTGACTATTGACTTTTAGCCCTGAAGGAAGACTTCTCAACAGCAGTACTGGTGACCATTGGCGGTGGGTAATTCTTGGTCGTGAGGACTGTCGTGTGCACTGCAGGATGCTGAACAGTCTCTCGTCTCTACCCTCTAAATGCCAGTAGCTCCTCCTCTAAACTTCACACTTACGGCAACCAAGTACCTCTCCATACACTGCAAGATGTTCCCTGGGTGGCAAAACTGCCCTCACTTTCGAGTCCCTAAATTAGATTTTCTTGGACGTCACTGGTGTCCAAGGCCTAGTTTCAACCACATCTTTCTATTAGCTTTCTCCACACCAGCATAACTCCTCATATATGCCTGCCCTCATCTATACTCAAAGGACCTACCACCCCTCTCTTTTTGTTTATGCCATTTTGCTTTTTTAACATCACCTCTATTATATTTGCTCTAAAGTACCATATTCAATCATCTCCATGTTTATATGTGAGATTAGACTCAAAGACTCATGAAGAAAGGAACCATGTCTTAACAGTCTTTAAATCCCCTGGGTATCTAGAACATGCTTCACACATAGCAACAATTCAAGAAGATTCAATAGTTTTATTGGTTCCTGAAACAGATGTGGAACTTCCAGACATCTGAAGCTTCTTCCTTCAGTGCAGAATGTAATATTTTCCTTTTTATTATTTGGATGAAATATTTCTGGTGTTTACTTTCCCTCCTTAGTAAAAAGAATATAGTAAATGCAGTCAATTTTAGTGATTCAGAAACATCACCTGGAATGCCAGTTTTTATTTTGTGCTGTTTGGGTTGCCTCCCTTCTAAAATAGCTTCATGAGGTACTGGTTTTAAACCTGTTGCAGATTTGGGGTGCCTGGATGGCTCAGTTGGTTATGCATCTGACTGTTGGTTTCAGCTCAGGTCATGATCTCAGGCCATGAGCCCCGTGTCTGGCTCCACATTTAGTGGGGAGTCGTCTTCTCCCTCTCTCCCTCTCCTTCTGCTCCTTCCCCCCCAAAATAGATATTAAAAAAATCTATTAAATAAATAAATAAAGCTGTTGTGGCTATTTTAGTGTTTCTGTTTCCTCCACAGAGTATCCCCTGACCTTTATCAGCTGTCTCCATGACTTTCAGCGGGCATCGTTTACAGCCTGGAGGTGAGAGGCGCTGGGCAGGTGGATGGAGGTGAGGTCGGGGGGGGGGGTGGAGGTGTGGAAGGGGAGGGACCATATGGTGAATAAGATCCCAATAATTACAATGGCAACCATCAGTCCCCACACTCTTTCAGCGTTATCGCATGTCAGACAGTGGTCTAGATGCAGGATAGGCAAGGGTTCGTTATTCTGCACAGGAGTTCTAGAGATAGTTACTGTTACTGTCTCCATTTCACTGAGGAGGACACAGAGGCCCAGAGAGATGGAGTGACTTGCCCAGGTTCACAGAAGCAGGAAATGGTAAAGAAGAGATAGGAATACCGGCAGCCTGACTCAAGAGTTTACAGGAGTAATCCCTACACTTTGTGGTTATTCGTATAATTAACTATACTTTGGATAAGTAGTTAACACATCATAATTAGTACAAGGTATCATTAGTAAAATATGTCGTATAATTATACTAAAACATAAGTCAAACAATTTTACCCAAATCCAAGCAAATGATTTCCAAAAGTATTTGACAGTGATTTTATATGGCATAAAACATGTGGACTTTGTGGCGCCTGTTTTCTCTGTGACAACCATTTCCCTTGAAGCTTTTTCTTTGTGACAGCCATTATCCATTTGCTAAGCACTAGCTGTAGACCAGACACCACTCTAGAGCTGGTTATAGAATCAAAAGATTATAGGTGAGAAACAAAAGACACACCAGAACCCCTCTAGTCCAGCGGCTTCGAATCTGGCTGCATGTTAGAATTACCTGGGCGGTTTTGCAAAGCTGTTGCTGGGCTCCAGCTCCAGAGCAACTGAATTAGGATTCCTGCAGGTGGGGCTTCCTGCAGATGCTATGTGCATGCGGCTTCAATGACAAAGAAAACCAGGAATAGAGAGGTAGCCCGCCTCAAGTCACAGAGTTAGAAATTTCTCAAAGAAAACTTTCTTAATTTTTGAAAATCTTTTCACCACACTGCTAACATTGTTCCAGGTGGTTGGAAATGCATTCATTCTATAAACACTTGGGAAGAGATTGAGAAACAACATAATTAGTTAAGGGAGAAAAGGCAGTAAGGAGTCCTAGATACTTGGCTTAACGGTATAATTGACAATTATCTCCCAAAGGGTCATAGAGCATCCGAAAATAAATGTTTTCCTCTCCTATAAATGATCAGAAGATCATTGTTCACCAAATCTGAACTTTTATGGACAAGAATGAGATCTTGACATTTGCAGACAACATGGGTGGACCTGGAGGGTATTATGCTAATAAGGGAAATAAGTCAGACAAAGAAGGACAAATACTATACAATTTCATTTATATGTGGAATCTAGAAATCCAACCAAACAAACAGAAACAGACTCCTAAATACAAAGAAGAAAATTGGCGATTGCCAAAGGGGGAGCGGTCAGGGGACGGGTGAAATAGGTGAAGGAGAGTAAGAGGTACAACTTCCAGCTATAAAGTAAATAAGTTATGGGGAAGAAGAGTACAGCACAGAGAATATAGTCGACATACTGTATGGTGACAGACGGTGACTATACTTGTGGGCACTGACTAACATACAGAGCTGTCGAATCACGGTGCCGCACACCTAAAACTAATATAACACTGTGTGTCAGTTACACTTCAATAAAAACAAACAAATAGCAGAGGACCAGGTTCAAATCATGCAGTGTGAATCACTGGCAAATTCATTCATGACTCTCAACCTCAGCTCTGCATCTGCACAAAAAGGGTAATACCTCCTTGGCTAAAAATTAAACCAAATCATGTCAATTGATGCTTCTAGCATAGTTGACAAATAATTCCTTCCCTTCCTTTCTTTGAAGGCAGTCGTCCTCCACTTATCCTCTGCCAGCACCCTGGGAGCCGCCATATTCTTCTGCTCCTCATTAGGAAAGCCCAGCAAAACTTCCTTCTCCCCTCAGGAGTATGGGGGGAGTCCTTGGGCTGCAGTCACGCTCTGATTTACCTCCATGCCCTATTTCAGAACTCCACTACTCCTTCACCACAGGGCGGTGACAGTGGGAGGGTGGCACCCTCCATAAATGACTAAAGAGCCACAGGCACTGAATGCTGAAACTCCGAGTCGAATGCCCTCGAAAGTTCTAAAGCAACTACCTGTGAAGCTTTCAAGGTGTAACTGAGCGTAGGCAGATTTTCTGAGGGGATGTATTTCATTTCCTCAGCTGACCAAACCACCTGGATGTTAAAGCATGCTCCTGAGGAACGCCTCTATCTTCCTTAATAAACTCTTCAACCCTTAGGACGTGCTCTATACCTTGCAGAACAGTGATACCTCGTTTGTTCAGTCACTGACTAGGAAAATTTACTCCTTCCAATTCAATTCAACCGATGCGGCACCATCTCTTACTGTTTAAAGTGCAACGCTCCATGCGCTGGGTGCAATGAAGGAACATAATGGCGAGCCAGTGGTGGCCTACCGCTGGGGGGGAGGCACATGCAGAATTTTAATAATATCCCATGGGCCGTATTGGGAGATAAGGAAAAGATTCTAACACATTTCCCATAAATTGGATATAATTCTATTGAACCTACTGTGAGTGCTCTATAAATTATTCCTTCCTAACTCCACAGCAATACGGCCGCATGTAAGGCGACATCCTATGAAAATCTTTTTCATGTACAATCATATGCTACAGGTTTTTCTGAAGAGAGAATTCCAAATTATAAAAACAATACATAAATAGAGGTGGGGGCATATATGAACAAATAATTTTGAGGAAATACCAAGTTAAGTAAAGTGAGTATATCTTTTATAAAAGTACAGCATTTCTCAAAATTTACAATGTGTGAATGTGTATTGTAACTCTCTAAAAAGTAGTTCTGATAGCATTTCTCAAACTTGCTTATTTCTCAAACAATTTTCAGGGCTTGGAATTTTCAGGTACTATGGAACACCAGTTTGGGAAACACCGATCTGAAATATTACCATAATATAATGCCTTTCAAAACTTATGATAAATAAGTATCCTAACCCTCACATGGAAGAAGTGTTCTACCTGGCAAACAGACCATAAGAACCTTTCAATTAAGGTCGACAATTAAGAGTTCTCATACAGCCTTGGCAGCTCCTATAGGGAGTAAAACATAGCTTTACCCATGGTAAGATGGGATCATATTACCATTGATGGTTTTGCTGATCATATAACCATTAAAAAGCAATTACAACATAATTGCCTGTGGCTCTGCTTTGGAGGCAAATCCTGCATTACTGAAGCTAATTTTTCCTTACCCATTGTACAAGCACGGAAAAACTTGAAAGCTAAAATATATATATATATATATATATGTGTATATATATACATATATATATTTATACACACACACACACACACACACACACACATAGGACACTATGTATGTGTGTGTATGCATATACACACACACCATTCTGTCCGATATATATATCGGACAGAATGTTGATGTCCTCCCAAAATGTATATGTTAAAGTCTTAACCCTCAAATAACTCTCAAATATTTGGAGAAAGGACCTGTAAGGAAGTGACAAAGTTAAATGCGGCCATAACGGTGAGGCCCTAATCTAATAGTACCCTTATAAGAAGAGGGGGAGACCCTCTCCCTCCCCCTTTCTCCCTCCCTCCTTCCCTCCCTCCCTGCCTCCAAAGAGGTCAAGTGAGCACTGAGGAAGATGGAAGCTGCCTAGCAGCCCAGAAAAGAACTCTCACCGGAAACTGAGCCCCGTTGACCTTGACCTTAGACTCCCGGGGCCTCCAGAACCTTAGGAGAATAAATTTCTCCTGTTTAAATCATGCAGTCTGGGGTATTTTACACCGCAGCCCAAGGAGCTTAGGACCGCATTTTACATACCACCGACCAATTCAATCAAAACAACTGACCAAATCCACAGTAAAGAATTTGACGATGTTTAATGTCTGAATCTCTCAATCCACGCATTTAAAGTAGTTAGCACCATGGAGGATATATCACCCGGTTTAGAGAAAGCGTAAGCAAACAAGGGGCTTTGCATGCTGTGTCAGGAATGTTAAGGATCAGGAGGGTGAAACATCTGCCTACTGACCGGGTCTTTAAAACACACACACACACACACACACACACACACACACACACACACACACCCCTTTAGAGTCATTAAGCTTCCAAAACAAAAATAAAAGCCTCACCCAAGCAAAATAAACAAAAAGCCTTCCTCCAACTTTAAGCCACTTGATGCAAAACACGTTCCCACTGCGACCTACAGGAATCGCACCTTTGAAAGGGGCGCAAACACACCGACCGTTCCACGTTCGCCGGCGTCGGGAAGGCCAACTACCAGAAGTCCACGCCCCCGCCCGCCGGCTGTCAGGGTCTGTTTTCCGTTTCCAGGCCCCAGCCCGGGTCGCCCCCACCCCTACCCCCTCCACCCCGCTCCGCCCTCCGCCCCGCCCCCACCCCGTCCACCCGGCCCCGCCCCCACCCCCTCCGCCCCGCCCCCACCCGGCCCCGCCCCGCCCCGCCCCCACCGGCCCCCACGCCCCGCGCCTACTGCAGTGGGCCTCGTCGCTCCAGTCGTCGCAGTCGTTGTGCCCGTTGCACCGCAGCTTCCCGGGCACGCAGAGGCCGCTGGCGCACAGAAAGCTCTCGCCGCCCCCGCAGAGCGCTGGAAGAGAAGGCAGGGAGACCCGGTCAGAAGCAGCCCTTTTCCTTTAGGAGTCCGGAGAAACAAAGAACAGCGAGAACACCCTCCTTGCTCTTCAAGATTTGCTTCCCAATCCCCTCGCCGAGTTTTCTCGGGCCCTCTACGACATTTAATCGTGAAATTCACCTGGAAAGCCTACAAAGTGTGTCTGCCCGAGAAAAGCAAAAGAAAACTCCCCAGTAGGCTTGCAGCGTGAGAGGCTCCCACGCTCAGAGCAGAAGACGGGAGCCTCGTCAATTGCACAACTCAGGGGGGCGTGGGGGCACACCAAACTGAGTATTTTATTCAATAACTGCAAGTTATTTAAAAACGAAGTGCTATTAATTGAACAAACAAAACCCAAAATCCCATCCGTCTAGAAAGCTACTCAATGTTGCACAGAAAAAGAAAAAGGGAAAAGAAAAACTATAGACCCAAATCTCTGATAAACAGGGCTTGAACTCACCTTTGTTCCTTTGTTTTGTCTTAGATTCCACATGTAAGTGAGATCATACAGTATTTGTCTTTCTCTGTCTGACTTATTTCACTTAGCAACTTAGCATATTATCCTCCAGGTCCACCCATCATGTTACAAATGGCAAGATCTCATTTTTATTTTTATTTATTTTTATTTTTTTGGCTGAGTAGTATTCTTTTGTATCACGTTGTCTTTATCCTTTCATCTTTCCATAGCCACTTGGGTTGCTTACCTACCTTGGCTTTTGTAAATAATGCTGCAGTGAACCCAGGGGTGAATATATCTTTTGAGTTTAGTGTTTTCCTTCCCTTCAGAAGTGGAATTCCAGAAGTGGAATTACTAGATCTAATGGTAGCTCTGTCTTTAATTTTTTGAGGAGTTTCTATATTATTTTCCATAGCGGCTGCAACAATTTACATTCCCACCGTAAGTGCAGGAGGGTTTCCGTTTCTCTACATCTTTGTCAATAGTTGTTATTTCTTGTCTTTTTGATACTGGCCATTGTAACCAGGTGGTAGTAGCTCACTGTGCTTTCAATTTGCATTTCCTTGATGATTTATATGTTGACTATCTTTGCATGTGATTTTGGTCATCTGTATGCCTTCGTTGGAAAAATATCTATTCAGATCCTCTGCTCATTTTTAAAAATCAGATTGTGCTTTGTTGTTGTATGAGTTCTTCATACCCCTTACGGGATGTATCATTTGCAAATATCTTCTCCCATTCAGTAGGTTGCCTTCTTTTTGTTGATAGTTTCCTTCACTGTGTGGAAGCTTTTTAGTCTGAAGTAGTCCCACTTGTTTATCTTTGCTCTTGTTGTCTTTGCTTTTGGAGTTTGAGCCAAAAATTCATCACTAAGACTGATGTCCAGGAGCTTGCCATCTATGTTTTCTTCTATAAATGTTATGGCTTCAGGTCTTACATTCAAGTCTTTAATCCATTTTTGAGTGCATTTTTGTAGGCTATAAGACAGTGGTCCAGGCATATGTCTGTATGGTTTTCCCAACACCATTTGTTAAGGAGGCCATCCTTCCCCCATTGTTTATTCTTGCCTCCTTTGTTGTAAATTACTTGACCATAGATACATGGGTTTATTTCTGGGCTCTGTTTTTTTTCCATTGATCCATGTGTCTGTTTTTATGACAATACCTTACTGTTTTGATTTCCATAGCTTTATAATATAGCTTGAAATCAGAGTGTGTGATAGCTCCAGTTTCATTCTTTTTTCCCAAGGTTACTTTGGCTATTTGGGAAATTTTGTGGTTAAAATTTTAGGATTGTCCTATTTCTGTGAAAAATGTCGTTAATATCTGCAGCTATGTTTATCAAAGATTCTGGCCTATAGTTTTTCTTTTCCATTCCCTTCCTTTCCCTTCCCTCCCCCACTCCTCCTCCCTTCCCTACCTCTCTTTCTTGTGGTGTCCTTGTCTAGTTTTGGTATCAGGGTAATGCTGGCCTTGTAAAATGAGTTTGGAAGTGTTCTTTCCTCTTCAATTTTTAAAAAGTTTGAGAAGAATAGGTATTAAATCTTTAAATGTTTGGTAGAATTCACCAGTGAAGCCACTTAATCCTAGACTTCCATTTGTTGTTGGGAGGTTTTCGATTACTGATTCATCTTTCTTATAATTGGTCTATTCAGATTTTTTACTTCATTAATCAATCTTGGAAGATTGTTTAGGAATTTACCCATTTCTTTTAGGTTGTCCAATTTGCTGGCATATACTTGTTTATAGTTTCTTGAGGTCCTTTATATTTCTGTAGCATCAGTGGTAACTTCACTTCCATTTCTGATTTTATTTATTTAAGCCCTTTCTTTTTCTTGGTGAGGATAAAGATTTTTCTTTTTTCTTTTTTTTTTTTTTAAAGATTTTATTTATTTATTTGAGAGAGAGAGACAGTGAGAGAGAGCATGAGCGAGGAGAAGGTCAGAGAGCGAAGCAGACTCCCCATGGAGCTGGGAGCCTGATGTGGGACTCGATCCCGGGACTCCAGGATCACGCCCTGAGCCGAAGGCAGTCATCCAACCAACTGCGCCACCCAGGCGTCCCGAGGATAAAGATTTTTCAATGTTGTTCATTTATCAAATATCAAGCTCTTAGTTTCACTGATCTTCTGTTATTTTTTGTTTCTGTTTTATTTCTGCTTTGATCTTTGTTATTTCCTTCCTTCTACTAACTTTGAGCTTTTTTCTTTTTCTAGTTTTTAGGTGTAAGTTTAGATTGTTATTTGGGATTCTTCTTGTTGCCTGAAGTAGGCCTGCATTGCTATGAACCTCCTTCTTAGAAAATACACACACACACACACACACACACACACACATCAAGTTATTTAATCACATATATGTGACTTCTCCAGTTTTCTTTTTTGATTTCTAGTTTCACACTGTTGTAGTCAGGAAAGATGCTTGATATGATTTCAGTCTTCTTAGATTTATTAAGACTTGTTTTTTGGCCTAACATATAATCTATCCTGGAGAGTGTTCGATATGCATTTGAGAAATGTATGTATGTATTTTGCTGCTTTTGGATGGAATGTTCTGTAAGTATCTATTAAGTCCATCTGGTCTCATGTATCATTTAAGGCCAGTGTTTCTTTATTGATTTTTTTTTTTTGTCTAGATAATCTATCCTTTGATATCAATGGGGTAGTAAAAGCCCCTACTTGCCCAAGGGTACACTTTATTCCGCATCCTCACCAACATTTATTTCTTGTCTTTTTTGATAATACCCTTTTTTTTTGGCAGGTGGTGGGGGAGAGTGGGGAGGGGAAGAAGGAGAAAGAGAGAGAGAATCCCAAGTAGACCCAGCAGATCCTGATGCTGGGCTCGATCTCAAAACCCTGAGATCATGACCTGCGCTGAAATCAAAAGTCAGGTGCTTAACTGACCGCACCACCCAGATGCCCCTTAATAACAGCTGTTCTAAAAGATGTGAGGTGATATCTCATTGTGCTTCTGATTTGCATCTCCCTGATGATTAATGGTTTTGAGCATTTTTCATGTATGGGTTGGCCATCTGTATGTCTTTGGGAAAATGTCTATTCAGATTTTCTATCAATTTTTTAAAAATTTACTTATTTTTTATTATATTCAGTTAGCCACTGTATAGCACATAATTAGTTTCTGATGTAATATTCAATGATTCATTAGTTAAGTATAACACCCAGTGCTCATCACAGCACATGTCCTCCTCAGTACCCATCATCCTGTTATGCCCTCCCCCCACCCCTCCCCTCTGAAACCCCCAGATTGTTTCTCAGGGTCCATAGTCTCTCAAGGTTCATCTCCCTCTCTGATTTCAATCCATTTTCAATTAATTAATCATTTTTAATTTCAGTATAATTAACATATCATTAATTAATTATACTAGTTTCAGCTACATTAGTTACATTCAGTTACATTAGTTTCAGTTATATTAGTTTCAGATCCAACAATTCTATACATTACTCAGTGCTCATCCTAAGTGTACTGTTAATCTCCTTCTTCTATTTCACCCATCCTCCTCCACCTCCTTTTTATTCTCCACATTTAAGAGTGATTTTTGGGGGGCACCTGGGTGACTCAGTGGGTTAAGCCTCTGCCTTCAGCTCAGGTCATGATCTCAGGGTCCTGGGATCGTGCCCCGCATCGGGCTCTCTGCTAAGTGGGGAGTCTGCTCCCCCCCGCCACCTGCCTCTCTGCCTACTTGTGATCTCTCTCTGTCAAATAAATAAAGTCTTAAAAAAAAAGAGTGATTTTTTGTTTGTCTCTTTTTTTCTTTGTTTTGTTTCTTAGTTTCCACATATGAGTGAAATCATTTGTCTTTCTCTGTCTGACTTGTTTCACTTAGCATTATACTTTCTAGGCCCATCCATTTTGTTGTAAATAGTAAGACTTCATTCTTTTTCATACCTGAAAAATATTCTATTGTGTAGATACACCACCTCATTTGTAACCATTCATCTGTGTAGAACACTTCATTGCTTCCCTTTCTTGGCTATTGTAAATAATGTTGCAATAAACACGGGGGTGCATGTATCTAGCATGCCAAGAACTGTCTCTCCAATAGTTATAGTCCTATGGTACCCAGGAGTGCCCCCACCCCTCACCACAGTATGATTAAGGAGCATCCCCTATGTGGACTGTGTGTGCCTGCTGGCTTCAGCAAGGCAGTGGGAAAGTGCAGGGTTGGGGCATGAGGAAGAGCTTAGGGCTGGGGCATGCCACAGGCTTTCATGATGTTTTATTTTTTTAATCTGGAAAAGAAGTTCATTTTTTCATGGGTTCTCAATTCAGAGTAACAGTAAATAAACACAACCCCTGAAGACTTCGTTCTTGTCTCCATTCCTCCACACAACTGACTTGTGTGATCAGTCCTACTCACTGTCACCACTCACTGAACGATGTATTCTTTGATGAAATGAACCCTGTTGACTAATTAAAGAGAACCAGGAAACAGAAAACATTTTAACTCAGAATTAGAAATATGGAAAAGTACAGACTAAATGCTCCAGGCAGTGAAGCCCAGTCTGTCACATTTCTCTTGTTCTTGGGCCCTAAGAGAGTGGTGGGCACTCAGGAGACTCTTTGTTAATAGATGGGGAAAAGTCAACTTAATCCCAATAAAGCACCATATATTGCCAAAAAACAAAGAAAAATGCAATTAATGAATTATTTTCCAACGCTATCAAGGAAATCAGAATTTTGATTTGCTGAACATTAAGTAGTAGTTGATTTAGTTAAGATTCTTATGATGGTACTTCATGTGTAATCATTGTAAAATCAACAACAAATGTCTGTTTTCCATCACATGCTACCATTTCAGTATTGATACAAAGGACATCTATGAACTTCAACTGCCAAAATATGAAACACATTTATATTTCAAATAGTATTAGAAGAATCAGCACAGGACCACATTCCTATACCTACAAAAACAGACTTCTAAAAGGGACACAGGAAACCAGATATAAAATGAAAATCCAAACACTAAGATTTTATTGGCCAATCTATACAATATCCTCTCTCTAGGGCTGAGGGAAAATTTGCAAGGCATAAGTGTTTATCCTGTTGTTGAGATTGCTTCTATGTTATATTAGAGAGTGCAGAAATTCCATCTGTCTGCATTTCAGCAGCTGCAATTCTTCAGAAGAATTATTGCATTCCCCACCTTATGGCTCTGATGATTCCTTGAGAAATGTAGCTGAAAGTTCAACATTACCTAGCTCCTAACATCTAGGTTTCATCTTTAAGACCCCATATATTCTACTCCAGTAGAGTCATTTCTTGCATATGATTGTATCAAATCTGGATCAAATTTAAAACAGATTGCTTGCATTGTTCTGATTATTGAGATCCCACTGTCTTGGCGGATTGTGCAGAAACTGACTTCTTTTGTGTGGTTCCTCAGTGGGAGACATGGCTGTCCTGGGTTTTAGGACATTGTATATTTTATTCTTAGTCTCCCTTTAGAGTTCATTGTTTTGTGAATTAATAGTATTTTTATAAACTTAGAAGAACTTTTGTATACTTTGTTTGATGTCTCCTTAACTTGTACTCGGAATTTCCACTTTCTTGGTGTGAAACTGTTCAACTAGCCAAGTACTTCAACCACATCTTATTTGGAGTTTCCAAAGAGCCCCCCATAAAGTAGACAGGCCGGCATTCTACCACAACTTCCTTAGGGGGAATGATGATTTACAAATACAGAAACTGGAGTGTCGTATGGTTAAGACAGCAATTACTCAAAATCATATACGTAGCCATATAGACACAGATTCATGCAGTCTGAGCTTTAGTCCAAGCCCTTCACACCACACCCATGCCCTGTTTCTTGTCCAGGCTGGTTGTGTAGTCACCTGATTTGTGGTCAGTTCAAAGGCATCAGCTTCAAGCAAAAGTTCAAGTTTGTCTTTATTTTTCAGGTGATTTGGACCAGATGAGATGACATTCCATCTCACTTCTGGGTTTTTGGGAGAACATTCTGAGAGCTCATAAGTTTCTGTACAGATTTTTCAATCATAAATTTCACATTCTTACAACAATCATTTTCATTTAAACAGCCTTTTGACTCAGTCCTTAAGGTGACAAAGGGGATTCCTTGGAGGAGAAGTCATGTTATACAATCTTCATACCATTTCCACTAACATCCTCTATAATTCTAAGAGGTACATGTTGGACTTTAAACTGATGGCGGATTGTTCAGTAGAAGATTCATTGGTTAATTGAACGAATAGTTACTGGGTGTCTACAATGTGCTAGGCATTATCCCAGCACCTAGAGATACATCAGTGAAGAAAACAAAAATATTCCCCTGCCTTTGTGTAGTATATATCCTACGGATTGTCATCTGATAAAGATACTTTTACCAAGTAAAGATACTTTACCACCAAAGCTGACTTCCATTTGCATATGTGGCAGTTGATCGGTATTAATGCAATGATAGCAGCATACAAAGGTATATTACCCAAGACACTAGTTTACATTTCCAGATGATGGGAATAATTTTGAATCACTTGGATTTCAGAAGTCTCTGGATTCTAAAGAGTATATACCTATGAGGATGACCAGGTCTTTTTAGTTTTTTGGTTTCTGATAACAGACTGCTGAAATAACATCCATATCCTGAAGTGACCTTTAGAGTTTCTCCAACTGCTTCCAACCCTCTAATATTCTTTCTGCCTGTGTATTATGGGCAGCATTTATATTGGCAAATGCTCTCAATACTCTGATTGTTAGTTTTTGGAGTCCCTTTCAGAAATTACCTACCAATCACAGCTTGAATAATGTCCTCATTCACCAGTCTTTGAGCCTCTGCATAAAGTCTGGAGCTCAAGTTCAACGCTGCCTCTGAAGAGAAAGCTGACCTGGCATAGACTGTTATCACCTGAGTCTATACTAAGAGTCTTTTAGCTCTTCATTCTACAGGCTGCTTTTTAAAGCAGATTTCTACAGAATTTCTACAGAAGTTCAGTTACTGTCAACCACTATTGGTCTTTCCTTTTACAAAGCTATTTGACTTTATCCCATATAGCATACGTATAATATTTTATAGCAGCTGATACAAGAATTCCTCTTGGGGAGAGCACTGTATCTTTGGGTTAATAAAAGGACTGGGGTGAAAAATGAGAGATGAGAAAGGAGAAAGAAAATCCAAAGATACGCTCAAATAAGCAAACTTGGCTTCCCCTGCCTTCCAAGCCACACTCACTAGAACAATCTTCACTTTGTTAAACATTAAAATGTTTGGGGTAGGTATGCATGGGTATCAGAGGACTCTGTGTATGAAGGGGTAAAGGAACCCCATGGGGAGAATGAGGGGCCAGTGCTGCTGCTGGGTACTGTCTTGGGGGAGAGATGGATTAAAAAAAAAAAAGTTGGTTGAGTCTCCCTGAGAGCACAGTACAGAGAAGACCCTTTATAAAACAGAAATCTCTAAAGGGATATTTCAAGTTGTTTTCTGTGGAATGGGAAGTGTATTTCTTCCTCCATCTGCCATGTGGAATTAACAAAGCTTATGTTGCTCTCTAATTCTTTATCTCAATTATTTCTCACTTATTAAGCCAAGTTGGTCCCTTTGCAGGAGCTTGGGACACATCATTGAGTATAGAGTAGATCCCTTTCTCTGTGGGGATTATCTTCTAGGGAGACAAATACCAATAAACATAATAAAATAAAAATTATTTTTATAATAAATAATGAGGCAACACATTTTATTTCGAAGACAGTCAACAAATTATGAGGAGGTGGGGTAGGACAGGTCCCACTATTAATTAGGGTGCCAAGGGCAACCCTCATTGGAAGTTGACATTAAAGCAATAACTTGAAAGAGGTGAGGGAGTTAACCAACTTTCAGGGGAAGATTTCAGCAGAAGGAAGTCCCAACACAAAGAATCTCAGGCAGGAGCATGTCTGGCGGGGGTGTGGGGAACAGCAAAGTAACCTGTGTGGCCTCAGTCGAGCAAGTGAGGGAGAATACAGAAAGAGATGAAGCAGAGTGGAAGGGAAGGGTCAACCACCTGGGGCTCTGCAAGGACTTTGTAACTTAGATAAAAATAAAGTCATTACAAGGTTCAGTAAAAAGTGGCACAATCTGACTTGGGTTTTTAAGTGTCTTTCTCTCTTGTGTTGAAAATACTCCGGAGGAGCAAAGAAAGCAGTGGGAACTAGTGTTAGGAATCCACTGATGTTATCTACAGAGAGTGATGGCAGTTTGGAGAGAGCAGCTGCCAAGGTGCCAAGACATGACTGGATGCTGACTGTATTTTCAACGTAGAGCCTGGAGGGTTTCCCAGCCCACTGGATGAGAGTTGTGAGGGGAAGACAAGAGCCAATGAGGACTTTAAGTTTCTAGCCCACCAGATGATTGGAATTGCCAATTCCTGAAGTGGAGAAGCCAACTGGAGGAGAAAAACCATGGGGAAAAAAATCAGGACTGGCATTTTGGACATGTTGCCTCTGACATACACAGTAGACCCCCAAGTAGGATGTTCAGTAGACAACTGGATATATAAGTTCAAGTCTGAGAAACAGGATAGGATTGTAAATATAAATATGTGAGTTGTCAGCATATCAATTTAATGTCAGTGTGTCTGGATGAGATTTTGGCATTGTTAAGTCATTGGGACTCTGGTAAGAGTGGTTTCAATGAGGAGGATGGAAGTCTCACTGCAGTATGTTGAAGAGAGAATAAAAGGAGAGGAAGTAGTGCAGAAAGGAAGGACAACTTTTTTTGCTGCAGAAGAGAACAAAGAAACAGATGATATAAGAAGGAAGGTAGGGTTTCTTAAAAAACATTTTTATAAACGATTTTGCATGAGTGCATTCTTTGCGGGGAGCAGAGTGGTACTGAGTTCTGTCTACAGGTTGGCTTGGATCAAATAAATAATGATCAGTCTGGAAGACACAGGAGGCCAGGGTGGGGAATCATCAACATCAGGAACATAGTTACAATCTAAAATTGAAGCCAGTCTTATAGCTATCTGTTCCTCTAATCCAATCACTAAAACGTGGCTTCCTCAGAAAACGTATTTATCTTCTGAGGCGAGAAATCCTCTCATTCTCTTCTTTACCCTCTTCAACATCTACTAGGCATCCATCAAACAGGGTGCACCGTGCTAAACTCTTCTAATACTGACGATGCTCAAGACCATCAGAACTACAAACTGCTTAAAAAAAGACTTTCTTGGGGTGCCTGGGTGGCTCAGTGCGTTAAAGCCTCTGCCTTCAGCTCAGGCTCTGATCTCAGGGTCCTGGGATAGAGCCTCACATCAGGCTCTCTGCTCAGCAGGGAGCCTGCTTCCCCCCACCCTCTGCCTGCCTTTCTGCCTGCTTGTGATCTCTCTCTATATCAAATAAATAAATAAAACCTTAAAAAAAAAAGATTTTCTTGATGATTTACGATGCTTTATATTAGCAGAGGACATTTGTTTATTGCCTCTCTCTACCTCTCTCTTCTAGAGTATAAGCTCCTTGAGAGAAAGCACTGTATCAGATTTCCTCACTGCTGCGTCCTGAGTCTAGAATGAGATATTTAATAGAATTAAATATTTATTAAATAGGGAGACTTGGGTGACTAAGTCAGTTAAGTGTCTGGTTTTGGCTCAGGTCATGATCCCAGGGATCAATAAACATCTTACAGTTTTATTCTTTTAACTGGTAGTGAAATAAAGTGCTGATGAAATAACCTGCAGACGAGTCTGCCTTCTGGTGGCATTTGCTTGTATGGTAGGACAACGAACTGAAAGGACCCTTCTACCTAAAATAATCTTCTCCAAAGCTTGTGGAGATGTGTCTAACATTCCCCCCAAAATCTACACCCACATTACTCATTTCTTAAGTTAAAATGGTGGTTTTCAGGGCTCCTGGGTGGCTTGGTCAGTTAACTGTCAGCCTTCGGCTCAGGTCATGATACCAGGGGTCTGGGATCAAGTCCCGCATCAGGCTCCCTCCTCAGTGGGGAGTTTGCTTCTCCCTCTGCCCCTCCTCTTTGCTCATGCACTTGCTCTCTCTCTCTCTCTCTCAGACACATGTGCTCTCTCTCTCTCCAATAAATAAAATCTTCTAATAATAAAATAAAAATTAAAATAATAAAATAAATAAGATAAAATAAAATGGTGGTTTTCAGATGAACCCAAGGATGCCAAAAAAAAGGGGCTTTGGGGCCATGACATGGGTTCAAGAGGTGTCTTCAGCCCCCTACTCCACTTCAGCCAGGGAGCTCCATTCTGGTCTACTTTTCATATTTCAGTCCATTGCAAATGGGCTTTTGCTGTTGAAAACAAGTTTGAAAACCCTTCACCCTAAAGATTTTAAATATTTAAAGCCTGAGAGAGATTATACTTTAATTCACTTTTTTTTTTGGCTATGAATACTTAGTTCTAAATTTAATTATAGGCTGTTGAGCTCATTATATTTAGACTTGAAAGAATGGGCTATCAGAGAGAGAAGTAACTTTTGTGGTGGGAATTGGGAGTTCAGGAAAGTTATAAAACGTGGGAAGTGAGAAGTGAGACCTGGAAGCACAGGTGTGCTCAGAATGGTCCTGCCCAAAGGCGTAGCGGGCGTGCGTCTAGCTCCGTCACACTATGATGCAAGAAATGCCACATCACTTTAGTTTTCTAAATCAGATTAATTCATACTTCCCTCCTGAAAAAAGTGATAGAAAATATTATTTAGGTATGTTTTGCAGGGGTTTCGGCCTCCTTAGGACAGTGCAAGGATCCAGGGGACTTCCTGGGACCTAGAAGAGCCCAGGAAAGGGCTCCAGCTTTCAATTCCTCCGAGAGCTGCCGAGGGGCAGAGGTTCTAAGTCCTTGGGGTTTACCCTAGATAGAGCTCTCCATTATGTCTGACCCATACCAGAGTTCAGGGTCATGGTCACCAGGGTCAAGCTCACCGGCTGCCCCACACCAACATTTCCCTCCGAGATCCTGCCTGTTCCCCTAAGCAAGCAATCACCAGTCCTTGCTCCATGCGGGACATGGCCAAACTCAGCCACTCCTCCACCTCAAGCCTAGGGTAACGTCTCCTACATCCCCGACCTCCCCCTCTACCCACCCCCTCCAAACATCCTCCTGCCATGCCACCCGACACCAGATGATGCCACATGATCTCTGCTCAGCCCTTCCTTCCTCGATGCTGGTCTCTCTCTTCTGAAAATGCAGAAACGATAACACATGTTTTTTGTTTCCCAGCAGATTGCTCTACTAGACATTTTCATTCATTAATGAGGAAGCAAAGGAGTCTATAGCACCTTTTAAGGTACAGGTCTTTGTTCCAAAGCAGTATATGGTGACTAGTCAGTAAATGCCAATAGAATAATGCACTTAGAGAGTTCTTAACTTTGATATTCTAAAACTACAACTACCATGGTGACTTCCTCTTTTATGATCTGTGGTGCCCAAACCCTTGCTGCCAAGACCAGGTAAAACCAGTTCCTTCACTCACTACAACTCCAGGTCCCTCTGCCTGTTAGATAACATGTTGCAATTAGTAAGAAATTATCTCTGTTCAAAGAAAATTCGAGGGGCGCCTGGGTGGCTCAGTGGGTTAAAGCCTCTGCCTTCGGCTCAGGTCATGGTCCCAGGGTCCTGGGATGGAGCCACGCGTCGGGCTCTCTGCTCGGCGGGAAGCCTGCTTCCTCTACTCTCTCCCTGCCTGCCTCTCCACCTACTTGTGCTCTCTCTCTTTGTCAAATAAATAAATAAAATCTTAAAAAAAAACTTTAAAAAAAAGATAAAAGGAAAATTTGAAACAACTCCCCCAATTAAATATCCTCGACTAAGTTACTCCTTTATTTTTTTTCTTCTCTCTGAAAGAAAGCTATGCTTTCATTCAACGGAAACTTTGCCATCTGGCCTTCAGCTTAAAGTCCTGAAAAGTAAGAACTAAGTATATGTCTTCCTGTCCAACAGCCTGATAGAGGACCTATCATTTTATAGAAAAACCAGTCCTTGTGAAATTATCTCAAAATCATCAGAAGGAAACAAAACTAGCCTTGTAACAGGTGGCACTCTGGTAGGAGAAAGAACGTGAACAGAGTCCGGAAAGCAGTTCCATGTCATCATTCAACATCTCAAGTAAAATCACAGTATGAAATGCAGGCAAAGTCCTGCTCAGACGATTTTAAATTGAATGAGAGGAGAAAGAGCAGAATAAGAAGCAGAATGGTATCTTTACGATCAGAGACTGCCAGAAATAGACTGCCAAGCAGAAGTTTAAACAGAACTAAAAATATATATATAATATACAAAAAATATATTATATAATATTACTTTTATATATTATAATTATATATAATATATAGTATAAACATATATTACATTTTATATATTATATATTTGTATTATATAATATATATCATATTATATATATTTTTTATATGTATTATATATATATAGACACACACACACACACACATATATTCACCACTCAGAAAGAAGGAAGGAAGGGAGGGAGAAAGGAAAAACTTCCAAGCAAGAATTATCAAATTAAAAGGATATACTAGGGGCACCTGGAGGGCTCAGTGGGTTAAGCCTCTGCTACGGCTCAGGTCATGATCTCAGAGTCCTGGAACTGAGACCCCCATCAGGCTCTCTGCTCGGCAGGGAGCCTGCTTCCTCCTCTCTCTCTGCCTGCCTCCCTGCCTACTTGTGATCTGTCAAATAAATAAATAAAATCTTAAAAAAAATAATAATCCAGTTGAAAGGCTAGTCCATGTTATTTTTCTTACTTGTTGGGCTATGCAAATTGGACTGATTTCATTTTAAAGTTAAGAGTTCATTAATTTCATTTTCTTTCTTTTTTTTTTTTTTAAAGATTTTATTTATTTATTTGACAGAGAGAGATCACAAGTAGGTAGAGAGGCAGGCAGAGAGAGAGAGAGAGAGAGGAGGAAGCAGGCTCCCTGCTGAGCAGAGAGCCCAGTGAATTTCATTTTCAACTCAAACCAAATTCACTTTTAATCCTAGTTTCTTTTATTTTGGCTCATTTTATATATTGACAGTCTAAAAGCTGGAATAAACTGTCCATGATGCAGTATTACATGGCCTGAGACCCAGCAACAGAATAAACTTATATATTTAGAATTTACTATAAAAAGAACTTGGAGAAAACGTCTTTCAAGAACAGATTACAGTTCTAGCCTAATGTCTAAAAATATACTACAAATTCTGTGAAGATTGTTTTGTATCACTTTCCCACCTATTCCCTATTGTTAGTATTCCAAGCATTATCATCTTTAAAAATTCGCTGATCTTCATGATACTGTAGGATCTCACCTGTCTTCCACATCAGCTAGCCCGGAGCTGGATGCTGAGATTCTGAAGCCCTACGTTAGAGCTCTGCTGCAGGCCTTCTGTCATCTCCATCTTCTTCTTTATTTTTCTTTTTTTTTTTTTAAAGATTTTATTTATTTATTTGACAGAGAGAGAGAGAACACAAGAAAGGGGAGTGGAAGAGGGAGAAGCAAGAAGCCCGATGTGGGTCTCAATCCCAAGACCCAGGGATCATGACCTGAGCCAAAGGCAGCTGCTTAATGACTGAGCCACCCAGGGGCCCCTCATCTCCCTCTTCTTAACTGATGGCAGCAAACCCCACTCATTCACTCTCACACAGCAGCAGCCCATGGGGACAGCACACGTATTCCATTGCTTGGGTCAAGGCAGAGGTGGGAAAGCCTAGATACATCCAATTATCTGACCCTCTAAGCTTAAACCACTCCCAAATTATCAGGAAGCTTCAGTCCTAAATGGTATCACGATTAGAAGAAAGTAAGTTAATGGTGAGGAAATTAATTCATAAATACTCACTGTAATATCCATACTGATGGTGACTGCATCTACAGACCAGAAAAGTAATTATTCACAATAATATCCTGAGATATGAAAATAAAAGTAATCTTGGAGAAAAAGTATGAACCTGGATTTAAAGTAAGCCGTTTGAGATGCCTGGGTGGCTTACCTGGTTAAGCAGCCTTTGGCTCAAGTCATAATCCCAGTGTCCTGGGATCAAGTCCTGCATCGGGCTCCTTGCTCAGCAGGGAGCCCACTTTTCTCTCTGCCTCTGCTTGCCACTCTGCTTGCTTATGCTCTCTCTGACAAATAAATAAATAAAATCTTAAAAATAAATAAATAAATAAATAAATAAATAAAATCAGCCTTTTGTGCTGGTTTGGGCAAGTTATTTAACCTTCCTGAGCTTCGGTCTCCTTTTATTGCCTTGGTGTACTCATCAGTAATGGATATAAAGCAGCTGACACAGAATTGGGCAATGCCCTGTATGTTCTATTTACGAAGGCTGGGAAATGTGTAATTCACTTCTGAAAGATGGTCATGGCAAGGTATTGAAACACGCCTTGTGCTTAAAGGGTTAACAACCTGCAAATAACTAGACAGTCCCTTCCCCCAGCTTTCTGGCTATAGCACCAACTACTCAGACCTGGAGGGTGGGGGCACCGGAGTCTTTGTAAGAACCAAGATAACTGGAAAAGAGCCTGGCTCTGAAGAGATCAACACACGCAGGAACCAATCTTCCAGCATCTAGGGATAGAATTCCTAACTTTTCTTTGGCTCAGAGACAGGAAAGGAAGTCCATTGCTCCAGGAGAGTTGACTTTCACTGTTAAGTCATCTGTGTGCTGTGAAATGATTTACACACCGGCAGCGAACACTGAGGTCCCTGAATTCTCTCTCCCAAGCTTCCTTTTCTACCACGGCATGACTTTCACAGCACGACCACATCAAATTTCTCCGAGTATCCCTAGTTACCGGGATTGTATATAACAAAGCCACACAGACTAAACCTAACATGGAGAAAAATCAACCTTGCCTAAAACTAAATATAAGCACAGTTTAATTAACTTGCATTCCAGAGTTCGAGCGGCGAGCTTGCTGAGACTGGAAGACTGGGCACACAACACCCAAGGGGCTCAGAGGAAGGGGGGCAAAAAACCCTGCTAAATTTTTTCCCAAAATTTTCACAGTATTCGCGTTTCTTTGTACTGGTAAACAGGAGTAATGTCCTTGTGAACAAGACAGAATGATCCAGTCCCTGGGGACGGAATGAGCCCAGGCAAGAGGAGGTGAGCGGTTGAGTGAGGCTGAAGTTTCAGGAAAGACGCCCAGGGACTAGAAATGGATGGCCAATAATGCCAATAATTTAGCCCTAAGGCAAGGAGGGAAAGGTCTCCTTCTCCCTGAGAGGAGGGAAGACATTTGGGCAGATAATGAAAAGTCAAAAACTATGCACCTATCACTATAAACTCTGAATATTGCAATCTGAGTAGTGATGTTGTCTCATTTAGACATATTCTACTGATCGATCTAATGTGCTTAAATTAATCCTGGGAAACTTTATAGCACAGGGGTCAGCTAATGGTAGATGGGTAGGGGGACTGAGCTCAGCAAAGGGGTGATTGATTCCACTGGGAAAAGGTCCATTTTCTCCCACTTGCCAAAAGGTTGTAGTTTCCAAGCAAGATCACAAGATGGCAGGCACACTCAGCACAGAGACCCTGGGCAATGGCTACAGGGAATGCCCTATATGTTCTCTGCTTTAAGGTCTCTGCCTGAGACCTTCAATCTTGGGAGGCTGTAAAGACACAGAGGGAATTTCAGCGGCGAGGCTTTTCTAAAGGGCACCCCTGCTTGTGTCTTTAACCAGATAAATTTGAAATCATGAAATCCCACTTCTGCCAATGATTTCTTCAGAAAAATGAAAAGTCCTTCACAATCAATGCCTGCTTACATCTTCTGCGCATTTTTCTATTGGTTTTCTTTGGTGTTCGTTTATTGAGGCCTCCTTTCGTTGCCATTATTTTCCCCCAGATCATCATTTATTTGTCTTTTAAATTGCTAGTCTCTTTAGCTATACAAAAGTTTCATGTGTGAAGTCAAAAATAAGCCTTTACAAAATTTATACCTTTGTAAACCATATTGGTATATGTCATAGAACAGAAACTGTGAGGGCAGTAGTTTTTGTCTATTCGGTTTCCTGCCGTACCATGGGTCATGGAAGAATGATGGGCATATAGGTGAGTTAAATAAACTTTGCATTCGACTCAGGGCTTTTCTAAAGAAGATGGAAAACATCACAGCCCAATTAAGAGATACATTCTGACCAAATTATGCCAACAATAAGCCACAGAGATAGAAAAAAACAGGTTGGGTTTCCTAACAGTCAAAACCGATTCTGACATGGCCACAGCGGGTAAGGTGGCAGACCGATTAATTTTTGTTAAAATAAGAAAGTTTCTTTTCTTTTTTTTTTTTTAAAGATTTTATTTATTTATCTGACAGGCAGAGATCACAAGTAGGCGGAGAGGCAGGCAGAGAGAGAGAGAGGAGGAAGCAGGCTCCCCGCCGAGCAGAGAGCCCGACGCGGGGCTTGATCCCAGGACCCTGGGATCACGACCCGAGCCGAAGACAGAGGCTTTAACCCTCTGAGCCACCCAGGCGCCCCATATTGTTGAAATAGTCATAAGCTGATCTGTATTTAACAGAAGAGAATAAAAGAATTCTGAGATGCTGTCCAGATTTAAGTGTCAGGAAAATGCCAAAGGGGAGAGATTCAGGGACTCCTTTCAAGCCAGCACCTTTCCTAACACCAACCACCAGAGGGGGACCTGTACGGAGCCGACCATACATTTGCCTGAGGTGCCCAAGTGCACGACAGTACTTGAAAACAACTGTATTTTATGTGTTTGCAGTATTTATATTAAAATAAGTCACCTTTTAATGTAATTTTCCATTTTAACCGCAGATGCAAAAATACACATCCTTAGAGAACAATGCATTATGGAACACAAAGACGCACTTTGGGCGTTCACTTGGGAACTGGCTTTTCCATTCTCATAACAACCAATAGTTTTAGAAATCCAGTTTTCCCTCAGCCAGTTCTCTTTCAAGTGGCTTTTTATACACTTTTGGAATTGTAATTTGTACATAATATGGTTTTTCATGGAACTGAAATGGGTTTCTCAGCAGGTGATCTCATTATGAGATAATCTCATTATAAATGCCTGCTAGAATGACGTCCAGATTGGAGGGAAAGGCCATAGTTCTAGAAAGGTACTTCTGAAATGTTAGAATCATAAGCTCCGAGATTCTCTGTGCTAATAACTCTGAAGAAAACTGCCAATAGTATTAAGCAACTACCCTCCTAAGAAAATTTTGGGACAGCCATTCCAGGGCTGTTTACTACAAGTAGATAGAAAAATGAGGCCAAATAGTTTATAAAAGTTGTCTTGATTTGAAGGGCTCCTGGGAGGTCTCTCTGCCTAAAATATTTCCCAGCTGAATTCCTCAGTTTGGATTTTACTCATTTAACTTAAGCCAAAAGCCGTCAGTTAAAGGGCAATTCCTGGGGACTTCTCATTTATTCAATTGCCAAGGATCCTGGAGGCTGTGTGCAGAAGGCACTGTGCTGGACACGGCAGAAATTATAAGGCCTTACAGAGACCATGAACAATAAAGGCAATAGTAATGATTAATAGTTTTGGCAATGGCACTCTGTATATTTCTCTTTCTTTAAAAGATACTGGAAAATTGGGAAAGAGTGAAAAATAGGGAAGAGTGGAATCTTTGAAAAATAGGAAATGAAAAATAGGAAAGAATGAATCTAAAGACTGTGGATTTAGTAAGGACACCTGGGTAAAGGCCCTAGAGGACCAAGGGTCAAATGAGAAAAGGTGGTATCAATGAAGGGGACTTTTCTATGTCTGCTGCAGAAAAGCATTCAGTCCCATAGCTTTTTCTTTGCCCTCACATATATAGCTCTTTTCCAGTTTTTAAAGGATTTGGGTTATTTATGATGAAGGAGACAGAGAAGAGTCAGAGTCAAGGCCAAGCTCCTCCTTGGGCCTTTTCTATTTCTTCGCTTGGCTCTTGGCTACTTGGAAAGTCAGAAGCACACGTAGCTGAGGGCTACAAAAGCACAGCTGGCTCTTGGCTGCACTGAAGCCTGATACAAGATTCATTTGCATGTTAGAGTAGCATCCCTGAGTCTTTTTTTTTTTTAAGTTGTTATTATTTATTTATTTGAGAGAGTGAGAGGGAAAGAGAGAAAGAGACTCCCCTGTTGAGCAGGGAAGCTGACACGGATCCCAGGGTCCTGGGATCATGACTTGAGCTGAAAGCAGATGCTTAACTGACTGGAGCCACCCAGGCGCCCCATCCCTGAGTCTCTTAAACACTGGTATTACAGGAATAGAATCAAACAGCAATTATCCCCCTAGTGATTTTGTGCAGCCAAGATGCCAGCCCCCCTGGGATCCCCTTGCACCAGAATTGACGGGATCAGACTGGAATCAAGGACTTCGACTAGAGATTCCAGAACTTGGCATCTCTGATGTGGGGAATGGGAAGGAGGAAGAGGAGGGCAATCAGTGGGGTGGGAGGGAAGGCCCACCTACTTGAGCCACTCATTAGCAGGTGGCTTTTCATATGCACGAGGCACACAAATGATGAGTAAGATGTCAAGGCCTCTGTGGTGGGCTGAATAATGGCTCCCCAAAGAGGCTCCTATCCTCATCTATGACTTTGTTTAAGCTAATACTTATCAAGTGCTTTCTATTTAGCAGGCTAGGTCTTCAAGGCTTTACCTTCATTTTTTCCCTTAGCACACAGCCATAAGGGTGATAACCTCATTTGTCAGAGGATGAAACCAAGGCTTGGAAAAGTTAGAAACTTCCCCCTAACAAAATAACGAGAAGACCTACTTCCTAAAACCCACCAAGTCTGACACTAGAGCCTGCCCTTTTAATAATATAAACACTCAAGGGTGCTGCATTAGTTTCCTATTATAGTTAACAGTGATCCCAAAGTGGGTGACCCAAAACAATGGAAATTTATTCTCTCAGGCCTGCAAAGTCTGACATGGGTCTCACTGGGTTAACATCAAGGTGCCAACAAAGCTGTCTTTCTTTCGAGAGGCTCTTAGGGGAGAACGTTTCCTTGCCTTTTCCAGCTTCTAGTGGCCGTCCCCATTCCTTTACTTGTAGCCCCTTCCTCCATGTTGAAAGCCAGTCACATAGCATCTCTTTGCTCTTTTATGTGCTTCACATCTCCTCTTCTGACTCTCCTCCTGTTTCCCTCTTCCACTGTGATTACCCTGGGGCCACCCACATGATCTGGAAGAATCTCCCTATTTTAAAGGCAGATGGGTAGAACCCTTATTTCCATCCTTCAACTTTAATTCACCATTGCTGTGCAACGTAGTATCTTCACAGGCTCTAGAGATGAGGATAGAGACAGCTGCTTTCAGCTCAGCTCATGATCCCAGGACCCTGGGATCCAGCCCCGTGTCAGCCTCCCTGCTCAACAGGGGAGTCTCGTTCTCCCTTTCCCTCTACCTCTCTTTCTCTCTCTCAAATAAATAAATAATTACAACTTAAAAAAAAAAAAAGACTCAGGGATGCTACTCCAACATGCAAATGAATCTTGTATCGGGCTTCAGTGCAACGAAAAGCCAACTGTGTTTTTGTAGCTCTCAGCTATGTGTGCTTCTGACTTTCCAAGTAGCCAAAAGCCAAGCGAAGAAACAGAAAAGGTCTGAGGAGGAGGTTGGCCTTGACTCTGACTCTTCTCTGTCTCCTTCATCATAAGTAACCCAAATCCTTTAAAAACTGGAAAAGAGCTATATGTGTGAGGGCAAAGAAAAAGCTACGGGACTGAATGCTATTCTGCAGCAGACATAGAAAAGGCAACAATGAAAGCTCAGCAGATAGACTGGTCCCCCAGCCAGGAGAAACTGCATAATCTGTGGGGCTCAGTGGAAAATGAAGATGCAGAGCCCCTTGCAGGAAAAAAAAAAAAAAGTGTTTCAAGGATACTAAAATATAAACATTTTTTTCCTCTAAAAATATTTTAGTATTTGTAAAACATAGTAGAAGTAATAGTGATATATGAGGAACAACATAAACTTACAAATAGCACAAAAATATTTTGTGCTGTAATTTAATATGATACAATAAATAAAAATACACGATTAGTGAGATCTTTCTCACTTTTCTACAGATTCCTTTATGAATTTATATTTTTAGCAGCACAATTATTTTTTTTTAAATATTTTATTTATTTATTTATTTGACACAGAGAGACACAGTGAGAGAATGATCACGAGCAGGGGGAGTGGGAGAGGGAAGAGCAGGCTTTCTGCTGAGCAGGGAGCCTAATGCAGGGCTCAATTCCAGGACCCTGGGATCATGACCTGAGCTGAAGGCAGACACTTAACGACTGACCATAAGGGCACCCCTTATCAACATTATTTTTAATCTATATAATTGCAAATGGCTTCAGTATGTAGCTCAACAAAAAAGCAAGTTGGCAAATGATTTCTGTTAATTTCCCATTTTGACAAGAATCTTTGGTGCACATTTTCTGGTTGCTGTTCGGAGTATTTTCAGGCTGTGACAACATTAGGATAGATTTCTGGTAAACTCTTTTGAAATACAAATTTTAGTATTTCTAGACTTGGTGATTCTTCTGGAGTACTTTTTTTTTAAGGGAATTAATATTTGTTTGTTTGTTTTTAAAGATTTTATTTATTTGACAGACAGAGTTCACAAGTAGGTAGAGAGAGAGGAGGAAGGAGGCTCTCCGCTAAGCAGAGAGCCCAATGCGGGACTCTATCCCATGACCCTGAGATCATCACCTGAGCGGAAGGCAGAGGCTTAACCCACTGAGCCACCCAGGCGCCCCTCTCCTGGAGCACTTTTAATAAAAAAAATTTAACTCTTCATATGGATCTGTCTCATAGAAGTCTGAATTTAACATTAAATGTACATTTATACAGTGGCATTTTAATGGTTCTTCTGATATTTCCTGTAAATTGCGGAGATCTTACAAGAAAGCAAAAGCGGCTTCAAAATGTATAGACAATTCAAAATGCCTGTTTATACATTCTATAGCCGTATTGCCAATTTTATGGGAAATTTTCTTTTTCTATTCTCTTCCTTGTTAATAAATGGTTCATCTGAAGTTCATTTGAAAATAGCGTTCTTCTCCATTGACAACAGTTAAATGTGATTTCTATTTCTAAGTCTATGGATATTCATTTTGCAACGTTTCAGCATTCAAAACCAAGGATTTTAAACTCTTTGAAGAATTCTAATAACTCTCTGATAAATGCTTATCGCAATGCTCATGTGTACGCTGTTATTATGTAATAATTTACTTACAAAGTCTGCAGCCCACACACCAGCAGCTTCCGACTCAGGGTTCAGGCTGAAGAGTTGGTATTTGTGCAAAGGCCGCAGGGACGGGGCTCCAGGACCAGCCAGCCAGGCTGACCTCCCACAGGTTCCCAAGCAGAGCCGCTCCGCTAGCCCAGGGCCAGAGCGACCACTGTCACCGTCAGAACCCACTTCTGTTGGGCTCCGATTGTTGTGGCCCCATCAAGGCCAGCAATCAGCGCCCAGGCCTTGACCTGGGCACCCAGGGACCTCGTGGGACCCCAAATGGTCCTCAGCCGCCTGCATGTGCTTTGAGACACCAGGGCAGCTGCTCAGCGCCCGCGCCGTTCCCACGCTGTGACAGTCGGCGCATGCCCGCGCATGCGCACACGCACTACGATGGCATCTCTGCCGCTCACACGCATGCTCCGTGGTCCCACCCAACTTTACTTAAAAAGCCCAAGTATAAATATAAAGTTATTAAGAATTTCAAGACAAGGAGAGCAGAGCCCCTCTCCAACCAAGCCTGGAACCCTACTGAGCTCAGGGTCCTGTGCCGCTTACTGCCCAAGTCACCAGCCATGGAGCCAGCGCTGCCCTCAGCCTTTCAAAGGGAGAACAAAGGCAGGCAGGGTGAAACGGAAATGAAAACCTGCAACAAGCCGTTCCAAGAAGTAACATCGGCAAGAAACAACCCTGGGGCCACTCACTAGGTCCATCCTCCACCCACATCTCTTCTGCCACACCCACCAAATTCTGTCCTGTTGGGAGTCCCTGGCTAGACATGGGAACCACCACTGTGACATATGACACTGTGACATATCACATATCACATATCAAGAACCGCTGGTCGTTGTCCTAATGCTCTCTCCACCTTCGTTGTAGTAATGGAGTTGGCGGTGTACCTATAGCTGACCATCTCAAGACTGCAGATCTCAGCTTGTTTGTGGCTGGGTGTGGCCATGTTACTAAGTTCTCAGCAATGTATTCTAAGCAGGTGATTCTTCCACTTTGCCAGCTTCAAAGTGACTTGAGCCCTGTACTTCCTCTCGTCACCTTCCCACAAGGTAGAGCACAAATCCGGGGCTCAGCCAGCTTCAGTAAGTCAGATAAGGACCATGGTCTAGGAATGGGTGAAGCCCAAAATGGATGGAACTCAAATCTTTGAATGATATCATAGAGGAAGTTTCAGCTTACAAACCAGAAAATTCATCTTGGGTCTACTGCTTAACAGAGAAATAAAATGTGTTCTTTAAAACACAGTATTTCGAGGGCACCTGGGTGGCTCAGTGGGTTAAGCTGCTGCCTTCGGCTCATGTCATGATCTCAGGGTCCTGGGATCGAGTCCTGCATCGGGCTGTCTGCTCAGCAGGGAGCCTGCTTCCTCCTCTCTCTCTGCCTGCCTCTCTGCCTGCTTGTGATCTCTCTCTGTCAAATAAATAAATACAATCTTTAAAAAAAATTAAAAAAAAAAACCCCACAGTATTTTGAGATCTTTTCTGTTATTGCAGGTTCTTTTTTCTGTAATTAATACGAATGGTTCAAATCTGGGGGCTTTCATTCCCACTTCTATCTGTCCATAAGGAAGATCTGAGAATAAAGCCAAGTCATATCCGTTAAAGTTAGGATCCAAGGAAGAAGGTAGGTCCACCACATTCCAGGGAGGATTCTGAATGTACCCTTCCCACAGAGACATTCACTTACGCATGTTGGCTATGAGTCTAATAGGCTTGGGTAATCTAGCTGGGTCTAGAGATGTTCCCACAGCATTGCTTCATGAGGAGCTATCATTCGTAGTTTGAAATAACTACTTTATAAATACATCTTTGAAATATAGTTCATTTATTGGCTGAAGACTGCCAGTAATTCTGTACCCGCCTCATACTGAAGATTAATGAACATAATACATGCAAACCAGTATGCATAGTATCTGACATCAAAGGAGCTTGTAATATATTTAACTGATTATAACTGACATTTCTAAATCGACATCATAATATAGGCAGTGAAGAAAGAAAGAATTTCTTTTAAGACAGTATACTGCCTCAGGCTTTTGCTATGAGTGCGTAAATACCCTCCTTCCTCCGTCCCCCTCCCACAGAGCCATGAGGGATAAATGAATTCAATGTTTCTAAACCTCTCCACTTCCACAAGTAGTTCTAGCACACCCCCCCCAATAAATTGCATAAGATGTTACCTCAAAAAAATGTATGAAGTTTTAAAACATTCCCCAGGGGCACCTGGGTGGCTCAGTGGGTTAAAGCCTCTGCCTTCGGCTCAGGTCATGATCCCAGGGTCCTGGGATCAAGCCCTGCATCAGGCTCTCTGCTCAGCAGGGAGCCTGCTTCCCCCCCCTCTCTCTGCCTGCCTCTCTACTTGTGATCTCTCTCTTTGTCAAATAAATAAATAAAATCTTTAAAAAAAAAAAAAAAAAAAAAAAACATTCCCCAAAGTACACAATGAGAAGTGATGGGTTAGAGAATCAACATGGAAGGAAATGCCTACACATCAGAAAAGCAAACCAAGAACTGAATATAAGAGAGAATGGTAAAAGGAAGAGCCATAAAATCTATTCCCCCATCTGTGAAGAGCCTGGGGGTAGAAGAAAGAAGTTTACCTCCTGCAAAGTAACTTTACAATCAATAATACTCAATGGGTGGGGGCACCTGGGTGGCTCAGTCCTTAAGCAGCTGCCTTCAGCTCAAGTTATGATCCTTCGTCTTGGCATCTGGCCTGGCACTGGGCTACCTCTAGGCGGGAAGCCTGCTTCTCCCTCTCCTGCTCCCCCTGTTTGTGTTCCTTCTCTCGCTGTGTCTCTCTCTGTCAAATAAATAAATAAAATCTTCAAATAATAATAGTAATAATAATACTCAATGGGTCAGAGGAAGATTTTTTTTTTTAAACTTGAGGAAGAAATGGATTTCTACTTTGGAAAAAAAATTTAAAGAATAAGAGGAAAACAATAAGACTTTCTTTAGAGCCATAGGGAATAAAAAGAGACAATGGGAAAACCCAAGACTTAATGAGGTATGGAGAAAATTTGATAATACATGAAACTGAAAAGTCAGACTGGTAATTACTTACTTATCTCTAAAGCACTGTTTTCAGAGAGTGAACAGTGAGTAAGACAAAAACAAAGGACAGAAAAGTGAGGTGGAATCCGTGAAAACCGGGAGACTGATTTCTTAAATAATCTGGACTTGGCAGTGTTTCATTTGTGTAGCATTTTCAAGGAAGGAAATATCCCACACGGTGAACAGGTCAAGTGAGTGGTGCATTATCTCTTGTAGATTCCTAATATCCTTCAGAATTTTATTAAAGTTTTGTGAAACAGGGTGCCCTTTCTCCACCTTCTTGCACTGAGCAGTGCTAATTTGAATCGTTTCCAAATCATTTCCTTCCAGGGGCTTTATGCTGAGCAGCAAAAATTTCTCAGTGCCACTGGGACGTTCCTGGGGTGCATTTGTCCCTAGGCTAAGCTGCAGGAGACTGCCACCTGCTTCCGGTTCTTGTGGATTAGGATGCATCGTTCTCACATGAGACGCAGTCTCTAAGGTCACCATCTCTTCCAAAGTTGCTGGCGCCGGTGAGCGAACGGTTATGAACGAGGACCTTGGGAAAAAAATTTTTAAATGATTTTTATAGATCTTTTATTTATTTATTTGATAGACAGAGAGAGATCACAAGTAGGCAGAGAGGCAGGCAGAGAGAGAGAATGGGAAAGCAGTCTCCCTGCTGAGCAGAGAGCCCAACATGGGGCTCGATCCCAGGACCCTGAGATCATGACCTGAGCTGAAGGCAGAGGCTTAAACCACTGAGCCACCCAGGTGCCCCAAAATTTTTAATGGCAGAGGTGATCATCTGTTTGGTACATCTTTTATTATTATTATTATTATTTTGCTTTTTCCTTATGTTCTGAAAATTTTAAGTGGCAACCTTTGGATAAGCGAGGTATCACCGTATATGCAAGCGACAATAAAAAGAGAGGAAGCATACGAAAAGGGACAGTGTTGCTACCATGGAAGGAGCATGGAGCTTTACCATGAGAACCTAATTCAAGTCCTGATTCTGCCTTTTATGGCTGTGTGAACATTCACGTCTGCTGTATTCTGAGGATTATAAGAGATTAGGTAAAATGCCTGCCTCCATATGCGGCACATGTAGAGCTTATGTAGGCATGCTATATTATTATTTTAAAATTGCTGAGTATGTGTGGAAATTTGGATATGTGTCCAAAAGGGATTATAGGCAGCGAAGGAATTATAACAAATCCAAAATTTAATCTGTAAGAAAAAAAATCAACTTTAAATTACTTTAAGTAAAACAAAAGTTAATTAGATTTCTGGAGCTTTAAAAAAAAAAGATTTATTTACTTATTTGAGAAAGAGAAAGGGGAGGGACAGAGCGAGGGGGAGAGAGAATCAAGCAGACTTCCCGCTGGGCATGGAGTCCCATGTGGGGCTCGACTCACAATGCTGAGATCATGACCTGAGATAAAATCAAGAGCTGACTGCTTAATTGACTGAACCATCCAGGTACTGCTAGATTTCTGGCACTCTAAAGCTGAAAGAGACTGGCAATCATACAGTCCTCCTGGCCCATTCTAGGCATGAGGAAACCGAAGCCAGAGAATGACCATGACATGGCCAAGGTCACAAAGCTAATTAGGATGTAGCAACAGGACTGGAACATGCATTTTCTCATGACCTCCCCAGCGCTCTTGAATACACATGAATTAACCTAGAACAGAGGTTGGCAAACTGTTTCTATAAAGGGCCAGAAAATAATTTTTTTACATTTTGCAGAGATATAGTGTCTGTTGCAAACGGTTCAGCTCATCTGTGGTACAACATTTATGTCCTAGGTGATGCATAATGAATGGGCATGACTGTGTTTCAGTAAAAGCTTATTTACTACCCAGGCTACAAACTATATGTGGCTCTGGGCTGTGGTTTGCTGACCCCGATGTAGAACAAGATGGGAGACGCCAACGAAAGGAAATGATCGGTATAATTTCAAATCAACAAATCTGTTATTGTCAGTACAGTAAAAAACTGAATGACAGTAACAGAAGTCAAGAGAGTGACTGTATATCTTTATATAAATATGTGTATATTAATGTATAAATATTAAAATACAATATATATTTTAAATATCACTAGTGTGACAAATATTTTTAAATGATGTTTGGTAAGGATCAATTCTGGCCTCAAGATCATTATTATATTCTTTAGTAGTAATAGAGATACTGCAAGAAAGTTGCTAAGGAAACAGGAGGATTCTCAGAGAACTGGAATTCTGAATTAACTTGGCTAAATAAGAAAGGTGAAGAGAACTAAAATACTAGTAAACATTAAATGATACAACTTCCTCAATTAGAAAAATGAATACACAAAACACTAGGGGGGAAAGCCGAATACTCTAGCCTAAAGAAATAAGTAAATATTGCCATGAAAATGTACTCATTAACACAAACTGAAAACACATCATCGTCTCACCGAAGGTACATCCTTAATATCAGAATCAAAGCGTCTGATCATGGAACCAGGCATAATCTACCAGGAACAAAAATATACCAAAAGTACATCTGGTCTGGGTCAGGAGCGCTTGACCAGCCCTTGTCTAGTTCCATGAGTATCATCCTCAACACAGACCTCAGACACATGAAGAGAGGTTTCACGGAAGAAACTGCCCAAATGCCTTTTCTTTTCTTTTTTTAGATTATTTATTTATTTATTTATTTGTCAGAGAGAGAGCGAGAGCGCGCGCACACAAGCAGGCAGAGAGGCAGGCAGAGGCAGAGAGAGAAGCAGGTTCCCCGCCAAGCAAGGAGCCTGATGCAGGACTCGATCCCAAGACCCTGGGATCATGACCTGAGCCCAAGGCAGCGGCTTAACCCACCTGAGCCACCCAGGCATCGGGTCAAATGCCTTTTCTTCTCCCTCAAGGACTAATGCAAAACAAAACAAAACAAAAAGCCCAAACCTAAAAACAAACAAACAAAAACCCTATGCTGCAGTCTGAGGCAGGGACAAATTTCCTGTTCCTAACAAGTGTGACAGATCGGGATGGGTTTGCCAAGGAACACTGTTTAAATTTCCTCTAGGGAGCCTTTGAGAGAAGTGGAAACTTCGCATCTGTTTGGCATGAGGTACCCTCCCCGAAGAGAAAGGAAAGAAGTAGACTTTTCAACATCTGAATTTTAAGGGACCTACTCAAATTGTCATTTGACATACTCAATTGAACTAAATGCAGTACTCTGTTTTCCCTAATGTTTATGTTGCTCCCTGGTAGTAAAACTGGTTGTTGAAAGGCGCATCTACCCTTAGAGGCACTAAAAATTAACTGGATGATATACGAGGAGAATGAGTTTCAATACATTGTGCCAACTTGCTCCCAACATCTGTTCAGTTTACGTAAGGATGCGTTCAGGGTATCGAAGGCTTAGCACAAACAACCATCATCTTCCAAGATTTGATTTATCCTTGGACTTTTCACACACCTAAACTTCGTTTTCACGGCAGGACTCGGGAAGCAGAGAGGCATAAAAATGAAGCTATATCAATGAACAAGAGATTGGGTTATAACTATGAAAGTTTTACGTATACAACCTCTGAAATTCAAAGGGGTCTGAGTCGACGGTACCGTCTTACAGCCAAAAAGCAGTGAGACACTTTTGCTCTCTGTGGGGAACACTATTAGAACTGCTGCCTGAGTATCATAGTTCCTTGTTGTTTCCATGTCTCTTTTTCTTTAGATAGCGAGGAAAAATTTTAAATTAAGAGATGAAGGGTCACAGTCCAACACATAGTCAAATCACACAAATAGTGGTTTTCATATTCATATAATACATATATAGAAAAAAAATACATGAACTGAAAGAATAAAGTGTTGGGAAAAAAATACAGAGAGAATATATTCATTACAATATAAGGTATGGAAACACCCACTGACATTATAAACAAAATTTCTATGGAATTACTACTATGAAAATCAGAATTAAAGCATATTTTTGAAAGTGATACTGTCAAAACCAAAAAGATGCCGCCCCTTGAACAAGAGAAGTTGCCTTTAATTTGCTTCAAGGAAAAAGTAACGTTTTGTGTCAAAACTCGGAAATCTCAGAACCGTGGATTTTTCTCATTTATTTTCCATTGTATGTCCTTCAGAGTTTTTCACAACAACAATGGATCTAACAGATGACTTGCATGCAAAACCAGTACATATTCAATTTTACCAGTTGGTAAAAAATGTTTTTTCTCACCCACAGCTTTGACCAGGTCACCCCCTCCCTGCCAGTGGCCTCACTATTGTTCACCCTATCAAATGCAGACTCCTTGTCCTTAGCTTCAAAGGCCCCCTCCAGTTTTCCCAGCCTTGTTTCCTCTCTAACCAGTCTGTAGTCTTCCAGCCAAGAAATCCTTCATTCAGCTCTTTGATTCGTTGCCCCCAATCCTTCATCCTTACTCTCTCTCCTGTGTCCACACTGGCTCAGACCACTTTCCACAAACGGCCTCTCTCCCAAAATGTAAGTAAGCCTCAACTTGTTAGGTTAAATGACCAGTGGGTTTTGTTTGTCTGTTTTTCTTTTTAAATCTGATGACACTGGCCCTGTACAAAAGAGATTATAAAAGTGTTGGAGAGGATGTGGAGAAAGGGGAACCTTCTTACACTGTTGGTGGAAATACAAATTGGTACAGCCACTTTGGAAAACAGTGTGGAGATTCCATCAGTAATTAAAAATAGAGCTACCCTATGACCCTGCAATTGCACAACTGGGTATTTGCCCCAAAGATACAGAGGTAGTGAAAAGAAGGGCCATCTGTACCCCAATGTTCATAGCAGCAATGGCCACAATCACCAAACTGTGGAAAGAGCCAAAACGCCTTTCAACAGATGAATGGATAAAGAAGATACTGTCCATATATACACCCAATGGAATATTAGGCCTCCATCAGAAAGGATGAATACCCAACTTCTGTATCAACATGGACGGGACTGAAGGAGACTATGCTGAGTGAAATCAGTCAAGCAGAGAGAGTCAATTATCATATGGTTTCACTTACTTGTGGCGCACAAGGAATAACACGGAGGACATTGGGAGATGGAGAGGAGAAGTGAGAAATCAGACGGCAAGATGAACCATGAGAGACTGTGGACTCTGAGAAACAAACTGAGGGTTTGGGAAGGGAGGAGGGTGGGGGTTGGGTGAGCCTGGTGGTGGGTATTAAGGAGGGCACATATTGCATGAAGCACTGGGTATGGTGCTTAAACAATAAACAATGAATCTTGGAACACTGAAAAACTAAAATTAAATTAAAAATAAAATAAAATAAAATAAAAGGGACCAGGACACCAAAAACACATTTCTTGACTATGTTAATCATTCACGTTGAATCTGTTAGACCTATATGAGGCATGGCACAGAATAAGAAATAAAGCATCTGCATCACATTTAAATAGGGGGGAGGGGAAGAGATACTCTATTAAGTGACTGCTGGCTGTTAGGAATTTTGGTTGCTATAGCTTCAGGGACCCTGTGAGGGCTGGAAGAAATTGGGGGAGTTAGCCACTAGATAAAAGAGGAATGAACAAAGACACAGACAGCGCCATATCTCACTATGAAAGCAGTAAACCAGGGCGCCTGGGTGGCTCAGTGGTTTAAACCTCTGCCTTCAGCTCAGGTCATGATCTCAGGGCCCTGGGATCAAGCCCCGCATTGGGCTCTCTGCTCAGCGAGGAGCCGGCTTCCCTTCCTCTCTCTCTGCCTGCTTGTGATCTTGTAAATAAAATCTTTAAAAAAAAATTAAAAAAAAAAAAAGGGAAAGCAGTAAACCTACGACAAGCTGAGGAGGAACCAAGACAAATGCACAAGGGCAGCTCAGGAGCACAGTATCCCAAGCAGGAACCAGAACAGCCCACAATCCAGCCTTCCAGGCAGAACTGCCTTAAGCATCTGATTGTGCCAAACACCAATAGGGACGCCCATTGGTGACATGAATCACTATCTCATTAGACTTAGTTTCTGCAAGTCCATTCCCTTGTCTGCGATAAACATGGCTATTAGCTGGCTTATTTTGTTCCTCATAATACTCATCCTCATGAGACTCCCTAGCTGAAATGCAAACAGTTGGATTAATGTAGTACCCCTCAAACTAATATTACTTTCTCCATTGCTGAAAGCACCTTCATTCATTCTCTCAGTCAAAAGGATACTGAGCACCAAGGTTATTCTGTCAAGAGATACCCTAGCATGATGAGCTTCTGTTTTCTTAACTATAAAATAAGGACACTAGTGTAAACCCATTACACTGAAGAAACAATTAAATGAAACAGAATGTTTAGAGCACTTCACACAACACCAGCATGCACGCAATAAAAGGTATTATTATTATTGCTGTCGTTGCTGTCATTGTTATTACTCGGAGGACTTGCCTTTAGCAGATGACATTTGTCACCGTCCCCTATACAACTTGAGCTAAAAACTGACAAGAACTCACTTTTAAACCAAATAATGTTTATTTATGTGTTTTTGTTCTTCCCATAGAGCACTATGAATCACATTTTTTTCCAACAATTTTCCCGAGTCCCAGTGCCTCCATCCCAACCCTCCTGAGTCCAGCAGGGCACCAGCCTGTTGCATAATCAGCTGGGGAAAACACACGAGAGAGGAAGTAATGAAGGAGAAGACTTAGTGTTCCTTGGTCTGCGTAATAGTTCAAAGATGAGTCACTGAGCCATTTCCCACAACTCCGGTGGGTCTCAGAAGAGGACAGATACCAAAACTGCTTTTGGAACTCACCTTTTCAATGTCCTGAAGCTTTGTCCTCTTTCCTCCGTGTCTCCTTCCTGCTTCCCGTTCACCCTCCGTGAGCTCATCCACTTTCTTTTCAGCCTAGTGTCTACACAAATAATTCCCAAGCTCCTGCTGCCCCAGCTCAAACCTGTCTCCGGAGTTTCAGGTAGCCAACTGATATAATCGGGAAATTCACAAGCCCAACTGTCCTTCCTCCCAAACTACTCTTCCCCCCTGTGGTTTCTCCTTTGGCAAGTGGTACAACCACCACCCTCTATGAGATTCCCAACCAGACATCTATCTTTTCCTCTTCCCAGTGAATCCCCCAATTCTCCAATGTGTGAGTCCTTTAGAACAAGGACTTGGCTTTCTTTGGCCCTGAAACGCCAATGCCTGTAACCGCCCCAGCCCCGAGCAGATCTTCCACACGTATGAATGGTGCTTACTTGCTTTCCCATACCAGCTGAATAAACGGGGTGAATGCATTTCTTTAAGCCGGGTCTTCGAAAAACAAGAATATAAAAACAATCCTCTTTTACTTAAATATCTCTAGTAATTTGTTCCTTTAAAGAAGGCTATTAAATCATACTAACAGTTTTGACTTCCCACAGAACAAGATACTACTTGTTTTGTTATCACGTTCAACTGTTAATCCTCTGCCTGTTGTGTTTCCCAGATAACCAAGAAGTTTTCTAGTCTTCAGATTTTATCCTATAAAAATGTGTAAAAATCCTCTATTCAAAAGTTATGCTTAGCAGGGAGTCTTCTGAAATCCAAACTGAGAAAATTGGAAACAGCTTAAGAACCCAAAAGAATAATATTTCATAAAATCCTATAGAGTAAAAACCCAGATCCCGTGGGGCCACTGGCTATATGTATCGTCAATTCGAGAAAACATTAACTCTTTCAGACCCTCTATACACCACTTAGGGGACAGAAGTAACTTGTCAAATGTTCCCCCAAGATTTTTGAGTGAAGATCTTTTTCATATGTTGTTAAAAACATCTGCCATGTCCATTTGGATTGATTTTTAGTAGGACAAGGTTCCAAAGGATAGATGCTGTTTTATTGCTCAAAGCATGTGGCCTTGCATTTTACTTTCTATCACGTCTCTCTGAATTTGCATTGCTTGCGTCATAAAAATAGCAAAAATGTGCTACCAATAACAGAAATAAATAAAAGGTCAATACATTCGTGTCTGCATCTGTATTTGACTTGCAAAATAAGAGACTTCATGAAATAAAAATATTTCAAGGCTTTTATTTTTATCAGTACTGTTCTATACCAGGCAGATCTGAACATTACAATGTTTTCTTCAATTAGAAGACTGCCAGCAGGCAGACTTATTTTCAGTGGAAAGCCTTAGCCTAAATTAAGCCATATTTTACTGGCATCTTGTCCGAGGAGATTGAAAGTAAAACTCCAAACTTCTTACCCGGTCAATACCAAACGGTTCTAAACCAAATAGCCACTTTTTTGGTCCTGTGTTGAGATTTATTTGAACTACCAACGATGAAAAGAAAAATAAGAACCTTCTCATGAAGAAGAAAAGAGACAGAAGCCAAGCGGGGTGTGTGCAGGTAACTATTGCTTATCTAATCACAGATGATAAGGTTGATGAGCAGTATTTGCTTTATATATATATTAATCATGTGCTATATGTATACATGTATGTAGAACTGTCCTTATGCAACATGCACCTTTTGTGTGGAATAAGCCCCTCCCTTCTTTTGTGCACCTAGCGTCATAGGTCTGATCTTTAATCTCTTCTAATTAATGCTTTTTAAATCATTTTAATGATTTTTAATTAATGATTTTTCATCTCTTCCAATGAATGATTTTTAATAAGTTGTCTTTGCATATAGAAATCACCATTTTGAGCTAATTTTGAATGTTATTAAGTTAAATGTACACAGAAATCATCTTTTCTCCTTTGAGTATCTGTGTGCTACCTATACAACAGCAACGTACACACGGGCAGAGATAGTTTTAAAGGAATCAATGTCCTCATCCTTAAATTCCCTCTTTTCCATAATTACCCTACTTAAGGATGTGTCCAAGGGTAGAGTCATCAGTTTTCCCTTCCCCACCCCCTATTTCATGAGGTCCCTTTCTTTATGGGTGAAAGAAAGACATGCCTCTGATCCATTCCAAACCTGCTCCAGTGTATACTCTTGGGGTGCAAAACATCTGAGCTTCCAAACATGGAGACATTGCAAAATACCTTCAGTTTAGCCATCTTGCATCCCCACTCCCCAAATGTCAGAGACTATATTCTTCCTAAGAGAAATCCCTTGTAGGGCAAAGTCAAAAGAGCACAGGTAAGAAATATGGAAGGAGAGGGTACTATTTCATTCCAGCAAAAAAACTGTGTCCAGGCATTGGGTTTTGTCTTCCTAAACATAAAGGCTAAAATTAGAAGAAAAGAGTGAGATTTTAAGCTACCGGCTCCAGTTAAGATGCCAGAGGATTCTTTCACCTTATCTCCCCCTTTGAGAATAACCAAAAATCACAGGTGAAACATACAAAGCCACCATCTCTGGTATCTGAGAAGTAAAGAACAGCAAGTAGCTGAGGAAGAGAAATCAAGACTTGAGACAGTAATACAAACACCAAATCATTATACTGTGCACCTGAAACTAATATAATGTTATATATCACTTATATCTCATTTTTTAAAAAGAGCTACTTAAAAAGTTAGTTTTCTGGTGTTTTTCTTTTGCCACCCATATTTTCCAACATAGAGTCTGGGCAGAGAAATTACGGAACTGTGCAGCGGACATGGTCAACAGAAGTTCTCTCTCTGTTCAGAGGAATGGGAGGAAGGGACTCTGCAAAACAAAGGAGTAGAGGAAACTCCCCTCCCAACTGTTTTCCTGAGCCTCCTCCAGAGGACTGTCCCAGTCCTAAACCTGCACTCACGCCACAATGGGAATAGAAGTGGCCCCAGGCTGAAATGACAGCATTTTGGACAAAGGACCAGGAGGAATAGTCCCTTGGAGTCAGAGAGTTTTTGGGGAGATCACAGAAAGAAGAGAGCTTAAGGAGAAGATCCTACAGAACTGTGTTTGAAGTCCTGAGCCTATCCCCCAGAGATGCATGCATGGCAATGACTTGAACTAGAACACCAAAGGCTGTGAGAACTGAACTACAATGCAGTCCATGGCCCAAATGCCAGACTGGTCCCTGGGAAGCACTTATGTGTGGATGATCCAAATAATGCCAAATAGTCTTTGAAAAGTATACTGACATTGACCCTAAAGCCCAGAGAATTTACCATGAGACCTGTGACCTGAACCTAACTGGGTCAGCTGACTATGAAAAGAAACAAACACACAAAGATCAACATTTTCTGGAGATTTTGAACAGGACCCAGAATCTTATAATAAAAACACCCATGACGTAATCCAAAATTAGTTGATGTACAAAAAAGGACACTTGCAGCAGTCTCCAAGTAAAAAGATAATCAATAGACACCATTCTTGAAAAGACCCAGATACTGGAATTATTTGACAAAGTCTTTAGAGCAGCCCTTATACCTATGCTTCTTGAGGTGAGGGTCAGCAGATTTGAAATGAGTGCCAGTGAAGAAATAGCAGCTATAAGAAAAAATCAAATGGAGATTTTAGAACTGAAAAATATGATTTTTTTTAAAGCTACTGAATGGCAAAATGATGACAATGGAAAGAATCAATGAGCTTGAGTGTAGATTAATAGAAATCACCCAACTTGAATAATGGAGAGAAAAAAGATTGAAAAAAAAAGAACATAACTTCAGGGACCTGTCAGATACTAAAAATGTCATTCAATGTCCAAGAAAGATGTCATTTAAGTCCAAGAAAGAAAGAAGAATGAGACTTGTACAAAAAAATTATTGAAAAATTAATGCCTGAAACTCTTGAAATCTAATGAAAGCTATAAATTTAGACTTGAGCTCAGCAAAACCCAAACAGGAATAACTGAAAGAAAACTGTACACACACACACACACACACACACACAAAATATTCAAATAAATAAGTTTACTTTGGGAATACAAGGGTAGTTCGACATTCCAAAAGTAATAAATGAGGACACCTGGGTGGCATAGTCGGTGAAGCTGCCGATTGTTGCTTTTGGCTCAGGTTGTGACCTCAGTGTCTTGAGATCAAGTCCTGCATCACGTTCTACACAGTGTGAAGTCTACTTGCGATTCTCTCTCCCTCTGCCCCTTGTGCTTGTGTATGTGCTCTCTCTCAAATAAACAAATAAATCTTTTTAAAAAGTGATAAATGTAACCTGTACATTAACAAGCTAAAGAATAACCACACAATCATGCCAGCAGATGTGGGAAAGTTTTTTGTAGAAAGTAGGCCAGTCTTGCCAAAGATACTCTACTTATCTTTTTTCTTTTTTTTTTTAAAGATTTATTTATTTATTTATTTGACAGGCAGAGATCACAAGTAGGCAGAGAGGCAGGCAGAGAGAGAGGAGGAAGCAGGCTCCCTGCTGAGCAGAGAGCCAGATGTGGGGCTCAATCCCAGGACCCTGGGATCATGACCTGAGCCGAAAGCAGAGGCTTTAACCCACTGAGCCACCCAGGCACCCCGATACTCTACTTTTCTTAAGACCGGCTGTGGCATATGACATAACTAATCACAGGACTGACCCACACATCATACTACTTTCACACCCACATTCAAAGATAAGGAGATTATACACCAGAAGACTGGAATCTTAGGGACCATCTCGGAACTCTGTTTACTATAATAAGCAATGAACAATATGAAATGACTATTCTAAAAGAAGTCACTTTTAGGATAGCTCTAAAAATATCTAACAAAATATGTGTAACACCAATAATAAAAATTATAAAATACTGATAAGAGAACCATGTCAGACCCAACAAGTGGAGAGATAAACTGAGTTCATGGCTTAAAAGATTCATTATGTTTGAAGATATCAAATTATTTTCTCTCTAAATTTATCTAGAGCTTTAACACAATTCCAACTGAAATCTTTGAAGGATTTTTTGACAAGCTGATTCTAAAATTTATATAGAAAGGCAAAGCACTAAAATGGAAATGGAAATGGAAAAATAAATTTTGAACAAGAACACAGTTGAAAAACTCATACTACCAGATATTAAAACTTAATATAAAGCTATAATAACCAAGACAGAGTGGTTTTGGTTCAGGGATAGATAAAAAGACCAATTGGAACAGAATAAAGAGTCCAGAAGTAGACCCTCAGAAATAGGGTCAATTAATTTTTAACAAAGTTGCAAAAGCAATCTAATCTTTTCAATGAATTGTCCTAGGAAAATTGGACATTCATGTGCAAAAAGAAAAAAGTACTACTTGACCTATATTTCACACATTATATAAAAATTAACTCACTACCGATCATAGTACAGTGAAAACTATGAAAGTCTTGAGAGACATTACAGGAGAAAAACTGTGTGCACGTGAATGAGGCAAAGAATTCTTATAGGACAAAAAAGCGTGTTCCATACAATACAAAATTAATAAATTGTACTTCATCAAAATTAAAAACACTTGCTCTGTGAGAGACAGTGTGAGGAAAATAATAAGACAAGGTACAACCTGGGAGAAAATATTTCCAAATCACATATTTCACAAAGGACTTATACCCGAAATACCTAAAGGAATCGCAAAACTCAACAGTAAGTAATCATACAACCTAAGGGGAAAAAATGAGCAAAAGATATGAATAGGCATTTCACCAAAGTAGATATATTGATGGCAAGCATGTTAAAAGACACTCATCATTAGTCATTGGGGAAATGCAAATTAAAACCACTATGAGATACCTCTACACACCTGTTGGAATACCTAACTTTTGCAAAAACGAGAACATTCAACTTGACAATACCAAGTACTGACGAGCTTGTGAAGCAACTGACATTCATATGTATTGTTGAAGGGAAGGCAAAATAACATAGTCTTTCTGGAAGACAGTTTGGCAGTTTCTGATAAAATAACACACAAATTTACCCATTTAGGTATTTATCCTAGAGAAATTTGCTTACAAAAACTGTAATCAGGTGTAATCAGGTGTTTAGCAATAATTTTCATAACTACCAAAAACTAGAAATAAAAAATGACCTTCAACCAATAAATAACATTAGGGAACCTCCACACAATGGAATACTATTAAAAAGTAAAAAGAAAAAAACGTTGATATACGTAACAACACATGGAATTTTAAAAGTATTATGCTAAGTGAAAGAAGTAAGTCTTAAAAGATAATAAACCAGAGGATTCTATTTTATGTGATATGGTGGGGAAAGCATGACTGTAGGTTTGGAGAGCAGAAGAGTTGTTTCTAGAGGTTTGGGGCTGCAATGTAGGTTTGACAACAAAGGACAAAATGAGGACATATTTGGGGTGATCGACTATTTTATCCTGATTGTGTTGTGGTTACACACATCTATGCATGTGCTAAAACTCACAGAACTATACACAAGGGGAAAAAAGTGAATTTTATTATATAACCTAGCAACTAAAAAACAAATAATGATAAGATTCTTAGCATGGAAACACATATTAACACACTAACATAAACTGAAAAATAAAAAATAAAGTCAGCCTCTTTCTGTAAGAAAGTAATTCTAATTCAGCCAATTAGTTTAACATTGAAAAGTGGCTTTACCAATTAGATAAATTCTCTAAAAGTTGAAGGAATAAATTAATAAGCACCAAAGTTTTGGTATATATATTAAAAGCATGCAATAATGATAAGGCTTTTATCAAAAATACTGTGTTAGCAAAAATTAATTGAAATTAACAATATTTGTTTCCAAATTCTCTCTAAATATATAAGATTAAATAGAGTACTTCTAAGTGAAAAAAAATTATACATAGAGTTTAATAAATCCTGGCAAACGTCCAAGAAATTAAGACCATGATGACTCTAATAACTGAATGGCAAATTGGTATGCAAGTACAGTGCTTCCCACCTCTGTGTTTTCAAAAATGGAAGGAGAATCTTATCAAGTTGTCATCTAATCATTAGAAATACTTTTAATGAAAGGTTATTATAATGTGAATTTTGACATTAATTAGGAAGTTTAACTGAATGCCATTATTATAATAAACCCCCTGTACTTAATTATGTGAGTAACTTTCAAAGCACAACCACCTAGAAGAAAAAAATACAGGAATGGAATTGACTGCAAACACTGTTATGTTGTACACAAACCACTTTTAAAAGAAAACCAGCCATCCCTCTAACACATCAAGAGTTAAATCTCTAGCAAATGTCCCATTTAAGTTTAGTAATTATAAAAACTTTAATAGATTTAAATCATAATTTTTATGGGAAATTAATCAAAAAAGAAATTGTTGACATTCAGAGTCTCATGACTGAGGGAAAATGTTTCCAAGTAATATTGTCCATTTTTATACATTATTTGGTTCTAGAGATGTGTGGTAGGGCGATAAAAATAATTCTCAGCACCAAAAGAGATTACACCAGAATGAAATTCATTGGGAGAAAAGGGAATGGAAATGAGAGTTCAGGGAGAAAAAAAAACAAACAATGTAATATCTGCTGACTGTTAAAAGAAGAGCTTGTAGGGGTGCCTGGGTGACTCAGTTATTATGCCTTTGGCTCAGGTCATGGTCCCAGGGTCCTAGGATGGAGCCCTGCATCAGGCTCCCTGTTCAAGCAGGAAGCCTGCTTCTCCCTCTCCCACTCCCCTGCTTGTGTTCCCTCTCTTACTGTCTCTCTCTGTTAAATAAATTAAAAAAAAAAAAAAACTTTAGAAGAAGAAGAAGGGCTTGTAGATGCACTTGGGTGGCTCAGTTGGTTAAGCGAGGACTCTTGATAATGGGCTCAAGTCATGACCTCAGGGTCCTGGGATCAAACCCCGAGTTGGGCTCTAGGGAGTTTGCTTGTTTCCCTCTCTCTCTGCTCTGCCCCCCATCCTATGGCTAACTCCTTCTCTTCCTCTCTCTCAAAATAGTTTTTTTTTTTTTTTTTAAAGGGGTACCTGGGTGGCTAAGTTGGTTCAGTGTCTGCCTTTGGCTCAGGTCATCATCCTGGGGTGTGGCGCTCCCTGCTAGGCGAGGAGCCTGCTTCTCCCTCTGCTTCTGCCCTCCCCTTGCTCATGTTCTCTTTACCTTTCTCTCTCTCAAATAAAGGAATAAAATCAAGAAAAGGAAAAAGGAAAGAAAGAAAGAAAGAAAGAAAGAAAGAAAGAAAGAAAGAAAGGAAAGGAAAAGAAAAGGAGGAAGGAAGAGGGAGGAAGGAAGGAAGGAAAAGAAAGAAAAGAAAAAAAAAGAAAAAGAAGAAAGAAAAAAAAAGAAGAGCTTGTAATTTTTGAATGGTTGGTAAGAGTCACCTCACTATGGTATTTAAATTCCTTTGGACACATTTTAAAAAGTAACATAATAGTTTCATTTAAAAATACCAATTATAACATCCTTCAAATTAAACTCTTTGCCAATTACATTCACGATCTAAAATTTTCAGATATTAACTTAAAAGTCTGCAAGCGGTGTATCATTTTTCAAAATCCTTTTAGAGTTACACAGGCCAAAATATTTAGAAGACTTCAGCTCTAAAAAGCTGTTACACTGTCTCCCTTATAACAATCCAGCTCATTTTGTTTAAATGGGTGCAGGGCTTTAGACACAAAATAAACATATGGACTGAACAGATGAAAATACAGAAGACGATTACTTCCCAATTGCTGAGCTCAATGGAATTGAAGTTATGAAGATTGAAGTTCTATTTGGCCTAGTGATGTTGTAACTTCAAAAGAGATTCACAGATTTTGATGTAATGATCCTGAATCACACATTAGTTTCAGAGGGCAGCCTAGAGCTTGGCGTTCAGACACTCGGATGCCTGAATTACTAGGCAATTACTACATCATTCTAGTTCAATTTCAAGGAGAATGGATTGAGCTTAAGCAACTGCATCCACCAAAAAAACAAAAAACAAAAAACAAAACAAAAAAAAAACCCCATAAATAGTATCCCTTTTTGGGAATTTTTGGCGACAAATACAAAACTTAGAACTAAGCTAATATTTCAATTATGTGAAGGAAAAAAAAACTCAGCAATTTCTTTCAACTATCTGGTTCTGTAAAGATGAATCTGTTATGATTAAATCAGGGGGTATAAAGCTGCATTTAGAATTAAAATAAATGATGTTTTGAACTGTTCAGGGTGTGACTGGACAGCATTCCTGCTGCAGTGATCAAACTGATTATCAACTAAAAAAGGGATAGTGGTATGAAAAGTCTGAAAAAAATCAGACTTTTATTTTGTAGCTAAAAATTGCTGTATTTATTCATAATCTGTAAGGCCACACAGGTGGATTTCGGATTGTGAGGCACAATATTGAACAAAATGTGGATGTCCTTGGTCTCCAGCCCCCGAACCAAAAAACAAACAAACAAAAATATTATATTTATATATATATTCTGCAAGAAACTCAGGGACCAATGTAAGCTCTTGGGTTCTGAGTTATCAGGCTCTACGTTATGTAACTAACTTGTAAAGAGAGTGAGAAGACTGACTGCAGGTGAGGAAAGGAGCCTTCTTATTTCTGTTTGGGGGACCACTGTGCCACCTCAAGCAAAGCAATATTTGGCAGAGAATAGAAACCTAATCTCAAATGATCTAAAAACAAAAATTACTGGGCCCAAAGAGAACAGGTTGTATTTAGGCTCAAGAAGAAATCTATTTTGTTTGGCACTGCTTCTTTTTGCTGGGTATGTGGCACAGTGAAATCCAAACAAGACTGTGGTTCTTACAGAAAAACAGAAGAAATCACAAGATGAGCATTTCTTACGGTTCATGGATGGATGGAAAAAAGTGTTAGGGATTTTAAATGATGTTTTAAAAAAAAATGTCAGGCTTCAATTTTTAGCAATGTAATTCAAGTATCAGCAAAGTTGATTATGAAGATTCTTTAAATTTATTTAATTTAATCTATGATTATTATTTTTATTATCTTTGAGAGAGAGAGAGAGAGGTTGGTGGCAGAGACAGGGGGAGAGGGAGAGAATCTCAAGCAGCCTCCATGCCCAGACAGAGCCCAACAAAGGGCATGATCTCATGATCCTGAGATCATGACCCAAGCTAGAAATCAAGAGTCGGGTGCTTAATTGATGTGAGCCACCCAAGAACCCCTGATCATGAAATTTATTAAGAATTTTTCCATATCCTGGGGCACCTGGGTGGCTCAGGGGGTTAAACCTCTGACTTTTGGCTCAGGTCATGATCTCAGGATCCTGGGATCGAGCCCCACATCGGGCTCCCTGCTTAGTGGGGAGCCTGCTTCCCCCCTCTCTCTCTGCCTGCCTTTCTGCCTATTTGTGATCTCTCTCTGTCAAATAAATAAATTTTTTAAAAATCTAAAAAAGAGAAAAAGAAATTTTCCATGTCCTCAGCTTTCTCACTACCCCCAATAACATGGATAATGATAGCTGTTACTGGTAGAGCTTCTCTTCCTTACTCTGTCTTTGGCCACTCTCCCTCACAGGCCCTACGTTACAGCCCAACAGACAGGTGCTTAAGAGAACCGAGAGGGGATATGCCGGAGAAGAGCATGGCAGCAGATAGAACAGAATAGCTGGAACCTAGAAAGCCAAAAGGAAAGTACTAAGGGAGAAGTGAGAGGCTTAAGAGAGCCACATAACGTAGGGCCAGATGTCTATGTTGTACAACTCCAAGAAGCCCTTAGGTACATTGAATTCTGTGTGATTGGTGCTCCCCTGGAGTTGTGCACTGCAGCAGTACTGATGAATGATCCTGAAGGTTGTAAAGATGACGGCTCTTATATTGACTGAGATGGGAAACCTTTAAAAAAACGTGGAGAGTAGAGATGTGAACATTTAAAGAACCAATAGGATTTGAGTAGCAAAAAAGAACATTTTGCTTCTGTGTGGAAAACAGCATAGAGGCGCATAGGAAGGCAGCAAAGAAGCAAGTAAGAAGCTGGAGGATAATCCAGGAATGAGTTGAGGTGGTTACGGAGGGGGGAGCCCTGATTGGATTATGCATAGATTTTGACAACAGAGCTAATGGAATTTGCTGACAGATCAGATATGGTATAGGGAGAGAAAGAGAAGAGTCAAGGATGACCTAAAATTTTTGGCTGGAACAATGGTAAGAATGAAGATGTTATTTACTAAGAGAGGGAAAGCTTGGAGAGGAGCGATGTGGGGTAATACCTGATCAGTTTAGTACGTGTTATGTTTGACATGCCTTTCAGAAACTCAAGTGGAAGTAAATAGAAGGCAGTGTGTGTGTGTGTGGAGAGAGAGAGAGAGAAACAAATATGCAGTTTCAGAGTTCAGAGAAGAGTCAAGCTTGAGACCCACATTGGTAGTTGTCAGTGCGTGGAAGTATTTAAAGCCACAAGCCTGGGGCGCCTGGGTGGCTCAGTGGGTTGGGCCGCTGCCTTTGGCTCGGGTCGTGGTCTCGGGGTCCTGGGATCGAGTCCCGCATTGGGCTGTCTGCTCAGCGGGGAGCCTGCTTCCTCCTCTCTCTCTCTGCCTGCCTCTCTGCCTACTTGTGATCTCTCTCTGTCAAATAAATAAATAAAATCTTAAAAAAAAAATAATAAAGCCACAAGCCTGAATAGCCAGAATCAGATCACTGAAACAGGCAAGATCCAAAGACTAAGCCCTGAGGCACTCCAGTGTTTAGAAGTGATAGAAATGAGAAGAAAACACCAAAGGCAGTTGAAAATAAGTGGCTTCTTCCTGGAAGCCAAGGGAGGAGAGCTTACCAGGGAGGAGGGAATAATTAATGGTGGCAAATGCTGCAGGAAGTCATGTCAGAGGGGGAACTGAGAACTTCCCATGGGATTTAGCAACCTGGATTAAAATCCCTGGAGACCTGGAAAAAAGTAGCTTTGCTTGAGAGGTGGAAGCGAGAACACTGGGATATGGGCTAAAGTATGGGGAAGTAGAATACAATTTGATGTGAAACATAGATTTAAGAGTCATCAGTACTTACACAGCCACAGGTAAGAGATTTCCTAGGGGAAATGTACAGAACGTTGAGGAAAGAGGGCTGAGTCTAGGATCTTAGGGCCCATAGAGGAAAAGGAAAGAGACTGGCAGATGTGGTGGGAAGCAGACCAAACAGAGCAGTGTTCTAGAAATCAAAGGCAAAGAGAGTGCTACAGATGAAGAAGTCAACAGGGACAAAAGCCTTCTGTTGCAAGGCACAGACAAGTTTTGTACTTCCTCCTCCACTCTACCATGTCTCTACTCTCAGAGGACATAGTACTTATGGATTATAGTAGATACTATCAGTTTCAAAGGCTAAAGGAAGTAAGTGCATACCCTAGCTACCTCACCCCTCTAGTGGGTTAATTCTGAACCATACATTATACACCAATTCCAGATTTTTCCCTAAAGATGAAGCTCCAGTTGCCCACTATGGTAGCTGGTTTAATAATGCACCTCTGTTGGCCATCTTTCCTTCCCTGAATCACCCTTCCCCTTCCCCACTGTCCCATGCCTCTTCCAAATATACCATTTGTGACCAAACCCTTGTCTCAGGCTCTGCTTCTGTGCTTAGATGTCCATCCTTCCACCAGCTTATGAGCTCTTTAAAAGTGCATTTGCCATCTTTCCTTTTCAGTTCCTGGTAAACTTCCTGGTACATAGAATATGCTTTGAAATGTCTGTTGAATTGAAGCATTCACATTTATATAGCTTGTTATGGTTTCCAAAAATACTTTCAAATACATTATCTCATTTAGCCCATAAAACAGTTCTACCACCCACATATTATTATTCCTATTAAAAACATGAGGAAAGAGGGACTAAAAGGGTTTAAGAAACTTGCTCAAGGCCATGCAATTAGGAAGTAGAATGGTCAGGGCTTGAAAACAAGTCTTTAGATCTAAGTTTGGTGCCCTTAAAAGAAGCATGCACACATGGAAAAAAGAAAATGATTCCATGGTTTCAATTTTTAAATAATTTAAAATTATAAATGTAGTAAAATTTGAAGTTCTAAGAAAACCCCATTTTACTTGACTATTCATTGTAATGAAAAGTGCATGGCTAGCTTTTAGTAATGTCATGATGCTATCTATAATCATCTTTCTGTGGCAAAACATTCAGTACCTCAAAGAAACAGTACTACATTATTTCTCCCAAATGAATCCACAACGCAAGAGCAGAAATTCAGAGTACGTGTTTTACCGAGATCCCAAAACTACCATTTTGCTGCTACTGTGCTGCAATGGTTGCTCTCAGCAACCAGTGCTGGAAAGGCAAATAAAATACTAGGAAAAGGAAAGAACGAGGAAAAAATAAATAGCTGAAGGTCTTTCATGGCAGGGGAGTTCTCTTTAGACCTACAAAATACCATTTAAAAATGACTTTTCATATATGATCACAGAGAAGGTGAAGTAAAGGATTATGAGAAAGCTCAGAATGATTGATGGGCCCTGACCTTTTGCTCCTGAGTTCTCACAACTCAACTATGGAAACACACACAAATGTTTATTTTAAAACCTCTGAAGAACAGTTCCCACAGTGTCATCACTTTAGCACATTATTTATTTTACAGGATGTAGGATCAATATAAGAGAAAGGATAAGAGAACTGTGCATCTTTGTATATGACAACAAAATCTCTTCAGAGTTTTGACTGATCCGAAGAAGGCTAACCAAAGAATGAAATTCACAGAGCTGTGCGTTGGGGAAAGCAGCTGTTACAAGTCATGCGCTTTGGTTGATTTCCATTCAGTCTGAAAAGACATTTCAAAAGTTCTTGTGAATAGGGGGCTGTAAGAAAAGGTAATGCTCAAGCTTAATAATTGAATACCAGGATGGTCCCACAATGGTGGACTGTTGGGTAGATGATAGGGCCTTGGGGGACAGATTTAAAATAATCCTGAAACTATCTCCCTGACCCTTAGTTTCCTAATTAATTAAATGAAGATGATAATACCTCAGAGATTTACTCTGGAAGCAAGTGAGCTAACAGCTGTGAAAGCACTTTGGGAAGGAGAATGGGATCCATAACGTAAAGAGGGAAATTACTATTTTCTTGGGACAAATGATTCATGAGTGGGAAGAAAAAGCCTAAAATGGGAGTCAACTTTTAATGACAGTTCATTTCATGGGCTAAATAGGAGCTGATGCCCAACACAAGTTCACAGTGCTGAATGCCTACAGAACACCATCTTTCTTTGCCAGGTCAGACCCTTCCCTTTTTCCAAAATTCAGAATTCCTTTACGTGGTTGACTCCACTTTACTCCATTGACATTTAGCCTGGATTCCTTTGTAGTTTCTGTGGGAAAGCATGTTTAAATGTAGTCACTAATATTCTTTTCACATTTGTTCTCACATAGGGTTGAACCAGGTGAGGTTTAACATTCCTTAAATGTTTGAAACATGGCAATTATTATTAATATTTCTGTTATAAAATACTTAGCAAAACATAAAGGCTTAGATTAGGGTTTTCCAAAAGCAGCACTATTGGTATTTTGAAACACATAGCTCTTTTGTTGTGAGGAGTTTTTCTGTGCATTGTAGGATGTAGCATATCTGGTCTCTACCCACTAGATTAGCATCTATTAAATCCTTCTGTGGATAGAGATTAACAACCAAAATGTCTACAGAAATTGCCAAATGTTCCCTGGTAAGGGCTACAAAATGACTCCTAGTTAAGAACTACTGTACTTCATGAGTATAAATTAATATTGTGATTATCATGATTACTTTTATTTTCTCAGATTATCTGGGGTGATGCTCAGAACAGAGTAGGTACTCAATTGATATGTACCAAATAAATGAAAATAAGGAGAAAAGGACTTCATCAGGTATATTTATAAGTGGTCTTATAAATAAATCCTTACATGATTAAGACTATATTATATAATAAATATTTCTCTAGTTGGTATACATATTCTTAGTATGAACACATTTTTAGTAACTGTGTGTGTATGCTAGAAATGATATTCTTATGCTTACACAAAGATCAGATTTGGCAGTAACTCTTTCCCTAGCACACGAACTATGAACGTATATATGATTGTTAGCATCTTGTTTATCCATCAAGTGTGAGACAAAACAATTTGTTTCAATTCTAGGAAAATATTGCATCGAACGCTTTTTATCAGAGTTATTTTCAGAGAATTAATTATACATTGAGAAAATATTACAACCAAAAGTTTTAAGAACACTATGACAAGTAAAAGATCTCAGATCCTCTCAGGAAATTTCTGTCTCTTTAAACATGTTTTTAGATACAAATAGTCCATCAAACTTCCAAGGTGTTTTTCAAGGTTAGAAAATTTGTAACATTGTCTGATATTTGGAGAACCTATATTAAGTGGAATTTCAGTTTGAGCCATTAAATAAAATCAAAATCTTATTTTGATATTTAAGAACTGAAACTTTTTGATCATCAGTGTTAAAGAATACTGATGATATTCTGAATTTTAAATTTTCTCTATGGATTCTTAAATCCTATACCAAAAGGCTACATTTTCCAAATGACCTCTAATAAAGACAACAAATAAAGTGTTCTTATCACAACAGGGGCAAAGTTATCTGAAAAAGAAAAGATGTCAGGAACTTCTCTTTCAGATACTCTCACTCATCCTTCTAATGATTTATTGCTGTATACTGTCTTTCAGATGGAATCCTGATTTAGCAGCAGACCTATACTAAACACTGTGTTAAAAAGAAAATAAAACAAACTTCCACTCCTAGCTTAAAAAACTTGCAGCAGATCGATGCCCTCATCAAGTAAAACTAGAAAAGCCAGATAAAACAGAAGAAACATCTGTATAAAGGCATCTGAGTTCTCAAGACAATTAGGATGTGAATGGCCAAGATCCTGGAGAGAAGATAACTGTAGAACAGAGAGTATATATTCTGCGGATGCTTTTTCCCTTGTGGAACTTGCCAGTTCTTGGCATGGTGCTAAAAACAAGGAATCTGGACATGGGGCCACTGCAAAGAGGCGGAGAAATCAGCAGAACTTTTGACAATCCCACAGGCATAGTGAGACAAAAGTTAGAGTTTGGGTGTTGCCAAAGGAGTTGGGTTTTAAGGAGCCAAGTATGTTGTCAGAAAGGAGACACAGACAAGTAGGCCTATCATTTGGAAGGATCCTCTCTTGAGGCATTTTCCACAAAGAGCAAGAGATTAAAGAGCTATGCAAAACACCTCTGCAAAATAAAATGGAAATTCCAACAATTGTATTGTTCTGAAAAGAAAAAAATAGAATTTGGGACTTCCCAAGGAGCAAGAGAATGCAACAAACAACTCAGTTTCTCATTTGGGACCACTTTAGAAGTGCAACCTCAGAACCCCTGATAAACCAGAGATAGACAACAAAACAATAAAATCAGCTCAGTTTCTGTTGGATCAAGGTGATCTGTCCCGACTATGTGTCTGTTCCTCAAGAAAGGCTTTGGTGCCCCAAATGTCAGCCAACAATCGTTAGCTCCTTCAGCTTTTGCTCCAACTGCAAAGGGCTGTCTCATCTAAAGGCACATCATTTCCAGGAAGGACCACACCAGTGAGTAATTGAGATGGGGATGTAAAGAACCAGCTATTTTGGCCCAATGTGGAATGCCTTTCCCAGACAAAATACTCCAGAGATCTGCATGGATTTAGAAGGGACTTAAATGGGCCTAGAGCAAATTTTAATTTCTCTGTCTGCTCAATCCTGTTTTCTCTCCATTCTTTACACAAGTCTGATGCCTAGTTAACATCCTGTACAATAAACTCCATCTCAATGACTACTTCTGAAAAACTCAATTTGTGATATTCCAGAAGTGATCACCAAGAGAGCATGTTGTAAGATTGAGTTGTTAATCTGGATTATTACCTGCTGTGAAAGTGCCATCATTCATGGAAATTACAGCAGACATGCCCTGACACACTGGGGCAGTCAAATTGTTAGGTACAATATTGTATACTGTATGATAATGTGCTGATGGGAAGAAATGCACCAAATGGGGTTTGAGAAGTGCAAATAATAGGAATCATGAGAAGAGGGAGGCGAAGGAGGAGGAGGAGGAGAAAGAGGAGGAGGAGGAGGAGAAGAAGAAGAGGAGGAGGAGGAAGAAGGAGAAGAAGAAAAGAAGAAACTCTTAGGACAATGGATTGGATGCCTTACTACTAGGCATTAGTGATGATCTAGAAAACAGAAACTCAAAGCTACAGGTAATTGTAACTTGTGCATGAAGGCCAAAAAGCCTCTCTGGTAGCTCAGAAAGAGGCTCTTACATAGTGTAGCAGGAAAGTCTAGGAAACTGAGGACTAGGCTCAAGAATTAACAGTCAGAATCCTCAAACTCTACTGAAGGATAAACAGCTAATCAAAGCAGGTTTTTTATGCCAATGGAAAGCCTTAGTTAGGGGGAGGGAAGGAAGGAAGGAAAGAAAGGGAGAGTGAAAAAGGGAGGAAGGGAGAAAAGGGAGGAAGAAAGAGAAAGAGAGAGAGAGAGAGAGAAAGAAAAAGAACACTGACACTTAGGATAAAGACACCTGGAAATACCCCTCTGAATCTCTCACCTCTAGCTGACATTGAGGTTTTACATCACCAGAAATTGAAGGCTAAGGCAGAGCTGCAAACTGCCAGAGTGTTTTAGTCCTACCCATTGAAACAAAGGCACTGAACCCATTGAAAAGGGTGGGAGACGTATTGGTTCAAGGCATTTAAGGAGATATCCGTTCAGTCACTAACTGGCCATGGAGCTGCTATCTGAGAAAAACTTTCAGTGGTCAGACATGACAACAGAAACTTTACAATATAGACTTTGTTCAGGGAAATCACAAAACAAATAGCGACCATAAATGCAACACGAAATAGTAATAACAACAAATCCTGAGAAGAGGGAATATTGGATTTGCAGAGTTGTACATTGTATTATTTAAAACATCCAATTTTCAACAACAAGAACAACAACAACAAAAATATGACAAAGAGACAGGAAAGTATAACCTATATATAAGGGAAAAAAGAGTCAATGGACACTGACCCTGATGACACTCAGACACTGGACTTACTAGACAAAGAATTTACATCAACTATTTTGAATACATTCAAAGAATTTTTAAAAATCCTTTTTGAAAGAACTAAAGTATAGTAACAACGTGCCAATGAATAGAGAATATCAATAAAGAGATAAAAATTAGTTTTTTCTTAAAAAAAAAAAAAGAATCAAATAGAAATTCAGCAGTTGAAAAGTAGAACAAATGAAATGAAAACTTCACCAGGGATGCTTAACAGCATATTTAAACAAGTAGAATAAAGAATCAGCAAACTTGAAGATAAATAAATTGATATTATTCTATCTTTCCAGTCTAAGGAACACAAAGAAAAAAATCAAGAAAAATAACAGTTCCTTTAAAAAATATTTTTTTAGAGATTTTGTTTATTTATTTATTTGAGGGAGGAGAAAAGGGAGAGGGACATACAGACTCCTTGCTAAGCACAGAGTCTGACATGAGGCTCGATTCCACAACCCTAAGTGCGATCATGACCTGAGCCAAAATCAAGAGTCAGACCCTCAACAAACTGAGCCACCCAGATGCCCCCCAAAGTAACAGGTTTTTAAAGATTTAGAAGAAACATCAGGTGTACTAATATATACACTGCGGGAGTTCCACAAAGAGAGGAGAGAGAGAAAATAAGATGAAATCAGAGAGGGAGAAAAACCATAAGAGACTCTTAAATATCTAAGTGTTGCTGGAGGGGAGTTGGGTGGGAAGATGGGGTAACTGGGTGATGGACATTAAGGAGGGCACTTGATGCAAAGAGCACAGGGTGTTATGTGCAATTAATGAATCACTAAACTCTACCTCTGAAACTAATAATACACTGTATGTTAACTAATTGATCTTAAATAAAATAAGATATAACAATTAAAAAAGAAATATTTTAGAGTTCATCAAAAAAAGAGAGAGAGGAGAGAGAATGGGGCAGAAAGAGTACTTGACTATATAATAGCTGAGAAATCTCAAATTCGATGAATAATGTTGATTCACACATCTAAGAAGAAAAATAAACTCAAATTGAATAAACTCAAAAGGACCCATACATACATACATAACATATATACATAGATATGTCATAATCAAACTATCAAAAACCAAAGCTAGAAAGAATCTTGAGAACACCAAGAATACCACTCATCAGGCAAAACAGATTAATCTAGAAGATTAACAGCTGATTTTTCATTAGAAAGCATGTGTCCAAAGAAAGTGAGATTACATATTTAGAATGCTGAAAATAAAGGACTGTCAACCAAGAATTCTATATGCAGCAAAACAATCCTTCCAAAATGAAGACTATCATAGGACTTTTCTAAATTAAAAAAAAAAGTTGAAAGAATTTGCCACTATCAGAACTTCCCCATGAGAAATACGAAGAGAAGTCTTTCAGAATGAAATGAAAAGACAAGAGACAGTAACTCAAATCCACATGAAGAAATAAATATTACAAGTAGAGGTAATTCTTATGTAAATATAAGACACCATGAATATACTTTTGTTTGTGAATCCTCTCTTGTTCTATCATATTTAATAGACAACTTCATAAATCAGTAATTTTAAAACTATGTTTATGGGTTTATAATATATAAAGATATAATTTGTATGATAATAATGGCACAAAGAAGGAGCTAAGGAACAAAGCTATACAGAGCAAACTTTGTAAACAATTGAAATTAAGATGGTATTAATCTGAACTAGATTGTTATAACTTGATGCCAACTGTAAGTCCCAGAGCAACTAATAAAAACTAAAAAAAAAAGAAGCAATAAGAAAAATTAATAAATTAATTTAAAAAAATTTTTAAAGGAGCAACAAGAAATTAAAGTGATATGTTTTAAAAAATATAATAGAAAAGGAGGTAATGGAGGATAGAGGAATTTTTTAAAAGACATAGAGAAAACGAATAGCAAAATAAAAGATGTAGGTCCTCTCTTATCAGTAATTACATTAAATGTAAATGAATTAAACAGTACAATCAAAAGACAAGGATTTGTCTAGTGCAGAAAAAAAATGCTATTCAACTATATGTTCAACTCATAGAGATACAAATAGGTCTAAAGTTTAAAAATTGAAAATTTGAGATGTGTATATGTTTACATACATTCTGATATTGTTGGGTAGAGTATTCTAATAGCTGTGTAAATCAAGTCAGTTTATATTGTTTTTCAATTCTTCCTCCTTATAGATGATCTACCTAATTGTTCCATCCCCAATTTTCCCCTTAATTCTATCATTTTTGCTTAATATATTTCTGGGCTCTGATATTAGGTTATGAGATTCTTGATGAATTGACTTTATAATCATTTTAAAATGTCCTTCTTTGCTTCTAGTAATCATCTTACTGCAAAGCTGTAATAACCAATACAGCAGGTACTCACATAAAAATCGCCATATAAATCAATGGAAGAGAATTGAGAGTTCAGACGTAAACTCATATATCTATGACCAATCGATTTTTGACAAGGTACTTAGTCTATTCAACAGGGAAAGAATAGTCTCTTCCATAGTTGTTGTTCAGATAACTGGATGAGGTTGGACCCCTACCTCATACCATATAAGAAAAGTAATTCAAAATAATTGATGACCTACATATGAGAGCTAAAATCTTAAAACTCTTAGAAGAAAACAGGAGTAAATATTAGTGACCTTGGATTAGAATATGATTTTTTTAGACATGATATTAAAAGCAAAAGTGACAAAAGAAAAGATAGATAAACTGAACTTTCTCAAAGTTAGAAAAAACTTCTGTGCTTCAAAGGACAAAATCAAGAAAAGTCATTTGAAAATCACTTGAAAAGATACCCACAGAACATAAGAAAATATTTGCAAATAATATATCTGATAATGGACTTGTATCCAGCATGGATGAAGAACTCTTACAATTCAGCAATTAAAAAACAAATCACCTAATTTTAATACAGTCTACATATTTAAATAGCTCCTTCTAAAAAAGATATACAAATGACTAACAAGCTCATGAAATGTTGAATTATCTACATACTTAGTCATTATTAAATTGCAAAACAAAACCACAATGAGATACTACTTCATACCCACTAGGATGGTTAAAATCAAAAAGGATAACAAATGTTGGTGAGGATGTAGAAAAACTGGAATGCTTTTCCACACTGATGGTGAGAGTGGAATTCCCTCAAATGTTAAACAGAGTTATTACTGGTCACAATTCTACTCCAAGGTATATACCCAAGGGAATTGGTATATGCGAAACCAAGTTCACATAAAATCTTCACATGAATATTAATTGTGGCATCACTCATAATAAACAAAAAAGTAGAAACACCCAAATGTTCCTCAGCTAATGTATGGATTTTTTAAAAAAGGATATTCATACAAAGGAATAATAATTGGCAATAAAAATATACGAAGTACTGATACATACTACAACATGAATAAATCTTGAAAACATGCTATATGAAGGAAGCAAATCACAAAAATTCCCATTTTATGATTCCATTTATATGAAATGTCCAAAATAAGCACGTCCATAGACTCTGAGTGTAGATTAGTGATTTCCAGTGGCTGGGGGAGAAGAAAATGTCATTACTGCTAATGGGTATGGAGTTTCTTTTTAGGGTGACAAAAATGTTTTGGAATTAGATGGCTGAGATGGTTACACAACTCTATAAGTATACAAAAACCAGTTAATTATATATTTTAAAAAGAGTGAATATTATGGTATGTGAATTATATATCACTAAAGTTTATATTTTTAACATAATATGGGGAAAATCATATCATCTCAAGAGATGTAGAAAATGCATTTGATGAAATTCAAAATCCATTCATGATTTAAAAAAAAGCCTTAGCAAACCAGGTATTGAAAGGACTTCCTTAATCTGACACAGAGTATCAGTAAAAGTCTTTCTGCAAACATTATAATTAAAAGTGAAATATTGAAACCTTTCTCTATGACAAAGAAGAAACAGAAGCATAAGGATTGAGAAGGAGAAAATAAACAGTCATTTGCAGATGACAGAATGTGCACTTAGAAAATCCAAATGAATCTACAGAGAGGTGTAAAAATCAGTATGTGGGGTTTTTTTTTAATTTATTTATTTTCAGAAAAACATTATTCATTATTTTTTTTCACCACACCCAGTGCTCCATGCAAGCCGTGCCCTCTATAATACCCACCACCTGGTACCCCAACCTCCCACCCCCCCCGCCACTTCAAACCCCTCAGATTGTTTTTCAGAGTCCATAGTCTCTCATGGTTCACCTCCCCTTCCAATTTACCCAAATTCCCTTCTCCTCTCTAACGCCCCTTGTCCTCCATGCTATTTGTTATGCTCCACAAATAACTGAAACCATATGATAATTGACTCTCTCTGCTTGACTTATTTCACTCAGCATAATCTCTTCCAGTCCCGTCCCTGTAGCTACAAAAGTTGGGTACTCATCCTTTCTGATGGAGGCATAATACTCCATAGCGTATATGGACCACATCTTCCTTATCCATTCATCCGTTGAAGGGCATCTTGGTTCTTTCCATAGTTTGGCGACCGTGGCCATTGCTGCTATAAACATTGGGGTACAGATGGCCCTTCTTTTCACGACATCTGTGTCTTTGGGGTAAATACCCAGGAGTGCAATTGCAGGGTCATAGGGAAGCTCTATTTTTAATTTCTTGAGGAATCTCCACACTGTCCTCCAAAGAGGCTGCACCAATTTGCATTCCCACCAACAGTGTAAGAGGGTTCCCGTTTCTCCACATCCTCTCCAACACATGTTGTTTCCTATTTTGTTAATTTTGGCCATTCTAACTGGTGTAAGTTGGTATCTCAATGTGGTTTTAATTTGAATCTCCCTGAGGGCTAATGATGATGAACATTTTGGCCATCCGATCAAAATTCCACCGGCATTCTTCAAAGAGCTGGAGCAAATAATCCTAAAATTTATGGAATCAGAAGAGACCCCGAATTGCTAAGGAAATGTTGAAAAACAAAAATAAAGCTGGCGGCATCACCTTACCTGATTTCAAGCTTTATTACAAAGCTGTGATCACCAAGACAGCATGGTACTGGCATAAAAACAGACACATAGACCAGTGGAACAGAGTAGAGAGCCCAGATATGGACCCTCTACTCTATGGTCAATTAATCTTCGACAAAACAGGAAAAAATATACAGTGGAAAAAAGACAGTCTCTTCAATAAATGGTGCTGGGAAAACTGGACAGCTATATATAGAAGAATGAAACTCGACCATTCTCTTACACCGTACACAAAGATCAACTCAAAATGGATAAAAGACCTCAACGTGAGACAGGAATCCATCAGAATCCTAGAGGAGAACATAGGCAGTAATCTCTTTGATATCAGCCACAGCAACTTCTTTCAAGATACGTCTCCAAAGGCAAAGGAAACAAAAGCGAAAATAAACTTTTGGGACTTCATCAAAATCAAAAGCTTCTGCACAGCAAAGGAAACAGTCAAGAAAACAAAGAGGCAACCCACGGAATGGGAGAAGATATTTGCAAGTGACAGTACATACAAAAGGTTGATATCCAGGATCTATAATGAACTCCTCAAACTCAACACACACGAAACAGGCAAACACATCAAAAAATGGGCAGAAGATATGAACAGACACTTCTCCAATCAAGACATACAAATGGCTATCAGACACATGAAAAAATGTTCATCAGTATGTGGTTTTAATTTGAATCTCCCTGATGGCTAGTGATGATGAACATTTTTTCATGTGTCTGTTAGCCATCTGCATGTCTTTATTGGAGAAGTGTCTGTCCATATCTTCTGCCCATTTTTTTATATGATTGTCTGTTTTGTGTGTGTTGAGTGTGAGGAGTTCATTATAGATCCTGGATATCAACCTTTTGTCTGTAGGGTCATTTGCAAATATCTTCTCCCATTCCGTGGGTTGCCTCTTTGTTTTCTTGACTGTTTCCTTTGCTGTGCAGAAGCTTTTGATTTTGATGAAACCCAAAAGTTCATCTACATTGAGATATCACCTTACACCAGTTAGAATGGCCAAAATTAGCAAGACAGGAAACAACATGTGTTGGAGAGGATGTGGAGAAAGGGGAACACTCTTACACTGTTGGTGGGAATGCAAGTTGGTGCAGCCTCTTTGGAGAACAGTGTGGAGATTCCTCAAGAAATTAAAAATAGAGCTTCCCTATGACCCTGCCATTGCACTCCTGGGTATTTCCCCCTAAGATACAGATGTAGTGAAAAGAAGGGCCATCTGTACCCCAATGTTTATAGCAGCAATGGCCACGGTCGCCAAACTGGAAAGAACCAAGATGCCCTTCAACGGATGAATGGATAAGGAAGATGTGGTCCATATACACTATGGAGTATTATGCCTCCATCAGAAAGGATGAATACCCAACTTTTGTAGCAACATGGACGGGACTGGAAGAGATTATGCTGAGTGAAATAAGTCAAGCAGAGAGAGTCAATTATCATATGGTTTCAGTTATTTGTGGAGCATAACAAAAAGCATGGAGGACATGGGAAGTTAGAAGGGGGTTGGGGGAAATTGGAAGGGGAGGTGAATCATGAGAGACTACGGACTCTGAAAAACAATCTGAGGGGTTTGTAGTAGTGGGGGTGTGGGAGGTCGGGGTACCAGGTGGTGGGTATTACAGAGGGCACGGATTGCATGGAGCACTGGGTGTGGTGAAAAAATAATAATACTGTTATGCTGAAAATAAATAAATGAAAAAAAATTATAAAAAAATCAGTGTGAGATTTATTTGTATACAAACAAATTTTTTTTAGAGATTCCATTTACAAATGACATAAAAATATCAGATACACATAAATAAATCTAAGAGAAGATGAACAAAATCTTTCTGGTTGAAATTATCAAACACTACTGAGAGAAAATAAAGAATAACTCATTAAACTACTTAAGTAAAGATTACCATAGCATATCATTTTGATGGGTTGGAAGATGGGTTATAAAACAATTCTGCCTAATTTGAACTATGGATTTAATGCAATCCCAATTCAAAACAAAAAGCACTTGGGGAAACTGCACAGTGATTTGAAAATTTACATAAAATGCGAAGGACCAAGAATAGGCAAACAATCTTTCGGAAGTAAAAAGCTGAGGGACTTATTGAATATAAAGACTTACAAAACTATAGGAATCCAGACAGAGCAGAATTAGCTTAATTCTATGCCAAATAGAGGGTCTAGAAACACATGTATATATAATCCATCACTTGACCAAAAACAAAGGTGACATTATAGTACAGAGGGAGAAGATAATACTCTAAATAAATAAAGGGCAGTGGGCCAATTAACTATATGCACAGAAAAAAGTTAATCCATAGCTCTCACCATACACAAAAATTAATTCCAGAATATGGTATTGTAAATGTAAATGCTAAAACAATAAGGTCCAAGAAGAAAAAAGGAAAAAAACCCTACATTTTTGTGTAGGCAAGGATGTTTTAAAGAAGACACCAAAAAGGAATCACAAAATAAAAGACTGATAATATAGACCCATTAAAATTAAGACCTTCTGCTTAATTTTAACACTAAAAAGAAAGGCAAGCCACAGAGTGGGAGATCTTCACAATACATAAACCCAGGAGTTGACATATCTAGGATACATAAAGAACCATAAATCAAGAACAAAAAGGCAAACTACCCAACCAAAGAATGGATAAAACACTCGGACAGATGCTTCATGAAAAGAGCTATTTACATCACCAAATTCTTTTGAAAAATTAATCAAACTCATGATGGAAATGCCACTTAAAACCACAAAAGACTGCAATGCTATCACCAGAATTGGTAAAATGAAAAAGACTGACAATAACAAGTGTTGGGGAGGATTTGGAGCAACTGCAGCTTTCACACCCAGTTTACTGGAGGATAAATTGGTACAACCACTTCAAAAAACTTTTTGCTGAATATATATATGGACCATGTTCAATCAAAGACATGCACAAGAATAGTCAAAACAAATAGTCAAAACATCACTATTCATAATAGCTAGAAACAACTCAAGTGAACAATTTAATTGAATAACAATTGAACAGAATAATATATTAGGGTATATAATATATTAGGATACTATGCAACAGTGAGAATGAATGAACCACAAGAAGAAAATGTAAGGAATCTCTCAAAAATAATCTTGCGCAAGTGAAGCTAGATACAAAAGGAGTCCATCCTTCCCAATTTCACTGACACGAAGTTCAGAAGTGGGCAAGATGACAGGTATCACTTTGAAGTTATACCTCAGAAGAGAGGTTTCTTTGGTGGGGGGGGGGTAAGATGACTGGAAGGGGGCTTGAGAGATTTAGGAGGATGCTGGACGTTTGGTGATTTGCTTCTTTCACTTAACATTTTCAAGGTTCATCCGTATCATAGCATGTACAAGTACCTCATACATTTTTATTGCCAATTAATATTCCACTGTATGAATATACTATTTTTTAAAATCTATACATTAGATAAAGAATATGCGGTTGTTTCCACTTTTTGGTTGCCATTATTAATGCCACTACGGACATTCATGTAGAAGTTTTGTGTGATCTATCTCTTGATCTGGGTGCTGGTTACAGGGGTCCGGTCACTTTCATAAAATACACTGAAGTATGTATTATATGTATACGTTCTTGTATGAATGGTGTATTTCAATAAAAATTTCTTAAATGAAATGAAACACAAACACATACATTGCTTGCCTTTTTCCTGTTGTGGAGAGAAGCAAATTCTGCTGACGTTGCTGCTTTCGGTTTGGTTTCTAAACTGGGAGCAGGTGAGGAAACCGGGCCAGGAGGCGTTCACCATCCCTAGGACTGATTCACAGCCCTCTTTTGCAGCTTCACAGAAAGACCTACAGGGCAGGAGACCATGGCTAGAAGAAAAAAAAAGTGAAAATTAATATTTTTTACTGACTACTTTTTGAAATAAGAATGAAATTAAAGTTAGCCACCAGTGCAGTGCCGTGATATTTTCTTAATTTATATTTTCTAGAGTAAACAACTTAAATTTCTACATTAAGTCCTAAAACAAGGATTGGAGCCACCCTATTACCATGATTCTTGAGGGAATAAGCTAGCTCCGTAATGTATCAGCTTACTATCTCTTGTAAAAATATTTATCTCAAGTGATTTTTTTTTTTAGATAGATTTCCTGTGCTCAAGCAAACCTGTCAACCAAAAAAAAAAAAAAAAAAAGCTCTAGTTAATAGCAAATGCAGTAAATTAACATAGAAAGGAAGGCCTCCAAATTGGAAAAGCAGAAGTAGGTCACAAAATAGGTTAATTTCATTTCTTTATCTTCCCTTTGAAAAATTAAAAGTGTCTCTGAGACGTAGACAGAAAACTGCTCCTGGAACTCCACTGCTTCCCCAGAAAAAATAGACAAGGGCCAACTCAGTTGTTTATCTATAGTAATAAACTATTGATCTTCATTTTTAAACAGTTATTAACCTTCCCAGATTTCTCCTTATCTTCTGCAAAATAGAAAAAAGCAAACAACTGCTATTAATGGTAAGAGTAATGATGCCCCCAGAGCGTGGCTTTATTCCTCTGCCTCGCAACCCAACACTTGTGGACGAGAATGTTAGAATTCTAGTAGTAAATGTAGAAATGTTAAAAGGCAGGGACTTGTTCCCTTGCAGACCCGGCTGCCATCTCCCGCACGGTAGCCACAGAATGCTTCTCTCGCCCTGGCTGGTGATCTGGCAAAGCTGTTTCAAATCGTTTTAAGGAAACTGGGAAAGAAGATATACCTGTCAATCAAGGCAAAGCACACACTTCACTTGGTAGGGTCGTGAAGATGTTGCATGATCATAAAATATGGGATCTGTTCACAAATCTTAAGCAATACCTGGTTCAAATCCTCCATTTGAGACAAGCCCAGGAAGATTCTGGGATGGACTCAAGATCATACATCTTCTTAATGGCAAAGCAGGAAGAGAATCCTGGTGTTTGAACTTTTGGTTTATATTCTACCTACCCTTCCGTATTATCTATTTTCACATAAGGATCAAATAATTCGGCTTTAAAAAAAAAAATCTCTTGACTAAGCAAGCACATTAAGATTCCCCATTCATACTTCTCTGGATAGCAGGAACATTAATGGGATACACCAGCCACTGAATTAAAATAGAACTGATAGAATCTGTAGAAGAATTTTGGGAGAGGGATCTTGTTCTATATACAAATATGGAAAAGGGGTACTTGATAATTATATTCACATGCAAAATGTTTTTGACCCTCCTCTCAGGAAGTTGTCTCAAAACTCAGTATCTTGTAGAATCCTGATCTCCACATAATTACCTACCTACTAAATTTGTTAATGAAGATGTGGAAAGAGAGGTTTTGCATTTGAAAGATTTGGTTTGGGCTATAAAATTATGAACTTGTCCAGACAAGTTTCTTGGTGTAAAGAAGACAGCTGACTTCCATTGAGAAATACATAGATAGTTACAGGACTAAGGAAGTGACACTTAAATAACATTTTTAAATCTTATTCCGGAGGGGCACCTGGGTGGCTCAGTCAGTTAAGAGACACACTCTTGGTTTTGGCTCAGGTCATGATCTCAGGATGGTTGAACCCCACCACGGTCTCAGCTCTGGACGTGGAGCCTGCTTAGGATTCTCTCTCTCTCTCTGTCCCCACCCCCAATAACACAATCTCTATTCATTCTCTCCCTCTCTCATGAAACAAAAATCTTATCCTAGAGAAGTTAGAGACTATATTTTCTCAAATAGAACTGAAGGACATGGTTGAAGAATCAGATCATAGAATTTTTAGGCAATTGCTTTACAACACTTTGCTAGGCTTTGTTCTAAGTGCATTAACTCACTCATTTCTCATTAAAGCCCTAAATGATAAGTACTATTACTATCATCCCAAATATACAAATAAGAAAAATTAAAGCACAGGAAAAATAAGACGCTTGTCCAAGATCACTGAAGTGAGTGTCAGAGCCAGGATTCAAACCCAGTCAGACTGATCCCAGGATCCACTCAGTTAAACATTTTATTCATGTGAACCCATACTTCAGGAATGTGTGTTCCAAAAGCACAACTCAAGGTTTGTTCAAAACTTGATATTTGGGGCTCCTGGGTGGCTCAGTCATTAAGCATCTGCCTTTGGCTCAGGTCATGATTCCAGGATCTTGGGATCGAGCCCCATATTGGACTCTCTGATCAGCGGGTAGTCTGCTTCTCCCTCTCTCATTCCCCCTGCTTGTGTTCCCTTTCTCGCTGTGTCTCTCACTGTCAAATAAATAAATAAAATCTTAAAAAAATAAAACAAACCCAAAAAGCTTGATACTTAATATCAGATATTTTTCAGGTTTGGCTCTAGACCACCACAATAGAATACTGTGACTATCACAATAAAACAAATCAAATTAATTTCTTGGTTTCCCATCACTAAAAAAGTCAGGTCAACACTATGCTACAGACTATTAAGTACACAACAGCATCATGTCTTAAAAAACAATGTACCATGTATGCACCTTAATTAAAAAATACTTTACTGCCAAAAAATGCTAATCATCATCTGAGCTCTCAGTGAATTATAATCTTTCTGCGGGTGCAGGGTCTTGCCTAGATGTGGGTGGCTGCTGACTGGTCAAGGTGGGGGCTGCTGAAGGTTGGGGTGACTGTGACAATTGCTTAAAATAAGACAATAGTGAAGTCTCCCACATTCTTTGATTCTTCCTTTCATGAGCAATTTCTCTGTAACTGGGATGCTGTTTGATACCACCTTCCCCACAGTACAACTTTCCAAATTGGTGGCCATCCTCTCAAACCCTGCTGTGGCCTTATAAACTAAGTTTATGTAACATTCTAAATCCTTCGTTGTCATTTCAATAATTTTCCCACATCTTCACAGGAGTAGATCCCATCTCAAGAAACCACTTTCTTTGTTGATCCTTGAGAAGCAGCTCCTCATCTGTTCAAGTTGAATCATGAGATTGTAGCAATCCAGTCGTGTCTTCAATCTCCACTTCGCATTCTAGTTCTCCTGTGATTTCTACCACACCTGCTGTTACTTCCTCCACTGAGTCTGGAACCCCTCAAAGTCTTCTGTGAGGTTTGGAACCCACTTCTTTCAAAATTCTGATAATGTTAATATTTTGATCTCATCCCATGAATCACCAATGTTCTTAAAGGCATTTCAATGGTTAATCCTGTCCAGAAGGTTTTCAATTTGTTTTTCCCAGATCCATCAAAGGAATCGCCACCTATGACAACTATCACCTTAGGGAACGTATTTCTTAAAAGTAAGACTTGAAAGTTGGGATGACTGCTTGATCCATGGGCTAAAGAATAGGTGTTGTGTCAGCAGACACATAAACCACGTTAATCTCATTGTCCATCTCCATCTCTTGGGTGACCAGCTGCATTGTCAATGAGCAGCAATATTTGAAAGGAATCTTTTTTTTCTGAGCAGTAGATCTGGCTTAAAATATTCAGTAAATCATGGTCATAAACAGATGTGCTATTATCAAGGCTTTGTTGTTCCATTTATAGAGTACAAGCAGAATAGATTTGGCGTAATTCTTAAGGGCCCTAGAGATTCCGGAAAGGCATATGAACTGTGGCTTCAACTCAAAGTCACCAGCTGCATTAGCCCCTAACAGGAGGGTCAGCCTGTCCTTTGAAGCTCTGAAGCCAGGCATTGACTTCTCTCTAACTTTTGAAAGCCCCTGATAGCATCTTCTTCCAAGAGGAGGCTGTTTTATCCACACTGAAAACCTGTTGTTCAGTGTGGCCACCTTGATTAATTATTTAGCTGGATCTCCTGGAGGCACTTGCTGCAGCTTCTCCATCAGCACTGGCTGCTTTGCCCATACTTTTATGTTCTAGAGAAGGCTTCTTTTCTTAAACCCCATGAGCCAACCTATGATAGCTTTAAACTTTTCTTCGGCAGCTTTTTCACTTCCCTGTCTTCACAGAATTGAAGAGAATTAGGGTCCTGCTTTAAGCTTTAGGAGTAGGCTTTGGGTTAAGGCAATATTGTGGCTGGTTTGATCTTCTGTCCAGACCTCTCAAACTGTCTCCATATCAACAAGGCTGTTCTGCTCTCTTATCATGCATGTGTTCGCTGGAGTAGCACTTTTAATTTCCTTAGAACTTTTTCTTTGCATTCAGAATCTCAGGGTTTGGCACAACAGGCCTAGATTTGGTCCTTCTTGGCTTTTGACACACCTTCCTTACTAAGCTTAATCATTTCTAGTTTTTTTTTTTTTAGATTTTATTTATTTATTTGAGAGACAGAGATCACAAGTAAGCAGGAAGAGGAGGAAGCAGGCTCCTTGCCGAGCAGAGAGCCCGATGCAGGGCTCAATCCCAGGACCCTGAGATCATGACCTGAGCCAAAGGCAGAGGCTTAACCCACTCATTTCTAGTTTTTGATTTAAAGTGAGAATCATGCAACTCTTCCTTTCACTAGAATACTTAGAGGTCATTACAGGGTTATTAATTGGCCTAATTTAACATTGTTGTATCTCAGGGAATTGAGGGGACTGAAGGGAGGGAGACTGACAGGAGAACGGCCAGGGGAATGCACAGCACTTATTAAGTTCACCCTCTTATATGCGTGTGGTTCACAGGACTCCAAACCAATTATAACAGCACATCAAAGATCACTAATTGCAGATCATCAAAGCAAATATAATACTAATGATAATAATAATAATACTGCAAGAATTACCAAAATGTGACACAAAGATGTGAAGGGAGCAAAGGCTGTTGGCAACATGGCACCCACAGACTTGCTCGACACAGGGTTGCCGCTGACCTCCAATTTATAAAAAATGCAACACGTGTGAAGCACAATAAGGCAAAGTGCAATTAAACAAGGCATGCTTGCATGCACTTTCTGAGTGGACCAACTGTATACACAAGGTTGGGTTCTCCCTTCATTCCACAAACTCCTAGTTAACCAGCAATGAATCAGTATTTGCCAAATGGTCTAAGGAACACCAAGAAAGGTAAAGTCCTTTCTCTCTCTCTCTCTTTTTTTCTTTGTGTGAGACAGCCCAGAGTAAAGCTACAAGCAATCTGGATTTATTTTCGGCATTCTTCCTTTGCCTTCTAGTCCCTGACCTGGGTCCCAGTTTCTGACACCATCCCAGCCACCCCCACTCCAGCAACCCCACTCAGATGGCCATCTCTACCAGAGTGTTCCTAGCTCATAAACATTTTCTTCCCTTCCTATAATCAAAACTACATTCCCCAAATGATCAGCTCCCAATTAGGTTGCCAAAGAAAAAGAAAGATGAAAATAACACAGAGTAATTCATAATCACAGATGAACACTTAACCCTCCCAAAGGTTTTTGCATCATTAGAAGATTCTTTGCTGGAGCGAAGGAGTCTCTAATTGATGGAATGCCAAGTGCCACTACAGGGGAAACATTCATCTAACATAGTCAGCAGGGGTGTGGGGGGCTGTTCAGGGGAAGATCCTTGAGAAGCTGTCTACACACAGGGTCCAATTCTCCCAAGAGGTTTCTGGACCTTTCCTCACTTATGAACCCATATATTTTTGGGTTCATACATCTACATCTTTTCTCAGAATCTTCTGTAAGAGTAATAAAGTTTCACACAAAGGTCCAGTAAACAATTTTCATGTTCTAAACCTGAATCTTATCTCAGAAACTAACTGTCATTGACTCTTACCACGGACATCTTCTGCAGGAAAACATAAGTCTACCATTCTAAAACTCCCGTACTCCTCACTGTCTAATCTTGGGCCAACAGTTCACTCAAACCAAGACTCACACTTTCCTCATTTGAAAAGTGAGGGGTTTGAAAGAGCTGATTTCCCTTGGTTCTTTAACCAATAACATTTCGTAAATCAAGATTCATTCTTTAACACAGTACTTCTCAGAGGAGCTGTGATAATCCTACCAGCTTTGCTAAATTTCAAAAGGTAACAGACATTTTTCTTGAGATTTGTTCTGGGAATATATAGAGACATTAAAATACCATTAGGCCTTCCATTCTAAAAATAGGACCTAAGAAAAATGTCTACTAGAGTGTTTCCAAATAGCTCTCATAAGAGGTGTAACCAACCGAGACCCATAAGCTTCAAATTGCTGGACCAGGACATGTGAAATAGTGATAGAGTATTTATAACGAGCAGCCCTTTCAAACAGTGAGCAAAACGAGGAGCCATTTGTTCTTGCTTTGCATGAAGTCCAACTGCCTATGAGGGGTTGAAGTATTTGGCTTTTCATCACATGGAACAGTGCAGTGAGACAGACCACACTATTTTGGAACATGAGTGTCTATATCCAAGCAGCAAGCTGACTGACATCTGAAAACAGCACTCTGCACAAGTAAAGAGTTGGATTCGGCTATCAGAATACTATTTTAGAACTGATGATTATTTTAAATTGACGTGTGAAGTGCATTTGGTGTTAGAAGTTCCTAACACATTTCGATAGAAGTTCAAGTAGAGTACTGTAACATCATCTCTGTATTTGTTGAAACAAATACATATAAATAGATATATAAATAATTCTAGTATATAGTGATAGTGAAGCTTTTATGGTATTTTCACCAGAAAGGACATTCTAAAATAACCAACCAAAAAAAGTGGTAGATTTTACCTATGTGACTTTTAAAAAATTCTTATTTAAATTCAATTTAGTTAACATATACTGTATTATTAGTTTCAGGGGTATAATTTCATGATTCATCAGTTGCATATAACACCTGAGGCTCATTCCATCAAGTGCCCTCTTTATTGCCCATCACTCATTACCTCATCTTCCACCCACCTCCCCTCTAGCAACCCAGTTTTTTCCCTAGAGTTAAGAGTCTCTTATAGTTTGACTCCCTCTCTGATTTTTATTGTATTTTAATTTTCCTTCCCTCCCCCATGTTCATCTGTTTTGTTTCTTAAATTCCACATATGAGTGAAAGAAATCATATAGTATTTTTCTTTCACTGACTGACTGATTTCACTTAGCCTAGTACCCTCTAGCTCAACATCATCCACATCATTGCAAATAGCAAGATTTCATTCTTTTTGGTGGCTGGGTAATATTCCATTGTATATACCTATATAATTTTCAGTGAATTTATCTACTAAAATTGTTTGCTTTATTTACCAAAAAAATTACAGGTTTTTTTGTCTTACTGTGCCCTTTGACCAACATCTTCCCATTTCTCCCCAAATTTATAAAAAGGTTCTGATAAAGATATAACGTTAAAATTACTGAACGAGTAATTCAAATATTCCTAAGATCTCCATTCAGAATCTCACATTGCATTTAGTTATCACTTTTTATTTTTGGCACATAAACTAAACTTTAAATATACTAGAAGAGCTTAGGATTTAAAATTCTTTTACCATTAAAAATAGTAAAAAAGAATCTCTATGGCAGGCAAACTCTAAGACGGTCTCAATGACCACCGCCTCCTAATATTCAGGCTCAGTGTAAGCCTCTCCTTCCCCTTGAATATCAGTCAGCCTAGAGACTTGCTTGCAACCAATACAAGGTAATGAGATGTCACATCTGTCATTAGGGTACATAAAATTATGATTTCTCTATTGCTAGCAGACTCTCTCCCTTATTGGATTTGATGAACCAAGTTGCCATATTGTGGGACCCACATGATGGCAAGGGCTTAAGAGTAGCCTCTGGCCAACAACCAGCTAGAAACAGACCCTTAATCCAACAACTCTTGAGGAACTAAAATTCTTCCAACACGATTCAGATAAGACCCCCCCCCACCCTGGCTAATACCTTGATTGTACCTATATGACAGACCCTAAAGCAAAGAAACCACATAAGTCATTCCCAGATTGAAGATCCACAGAAACTATGGGATAATAGATGTGTATGGTGTCATTTATTTGTTTGTTTATTTAATCATGTTGTATTATCTTTAATTAAGTATAAAGACTTTCAATCATGTCACCGAAAGACCCTTTATCTACTGTTCTGTTTGGCCACTAGTCTCTTGTCTCTCTCTTCAGCAATGGTGAGGCAGATACTCTTTCCACAGGGAAGGGAAATCTATGGTTTGCTGCTTTTATCAACAACAAAAATGTCAGAGAGCTGAGGGGCAAAGCTGTTGCTTTTGGCATCTTCCACAAGAACTATGTCAAAAGAACCAGGGTGTCTCTCTCTGTTGGTGATCACAGCAATTTTTCCCAGGTTAGCACCATTGGTCTAACAGATTAACAGTGTCAAACTTGATGAAATTAGTAATCTTTCCAAATCAGTCTAAATGGTGTCATTCACCTTCATAAGTGAGAGGTTCAGAATAGTGGGTAATGCAAGCATCACAGGTCACCAGATGAGGTTTTCCTTCCCTCACAACCTGCAAAGATCTTTCTCACTTTACACAATTTATACCTGGCCTCCTCAGGTGTAATCCTATGAATAGCAAAGCAATCCTTGGTGTCACAGATCAAATGGAAATTCTTCCCAGTCTTGTCAATGCTGATGACTTCCAAAAAACCCAGAAGGATAGGTTATATATCAATATGGGCTATATAAATGCTGTATACAGATCTTCTTTACTTCATCTCCTGTTAGGGCATACTTAGGTCTGTTCCCTAAGGAAATGATGAGAGGGAGACATTCTTTCAGCTTATGGGGACCAGTTGATGGACGAGGGGCAAACACACCCACTCAGTTTATCCAGCAACCTATGCTTTGGAACTGCTACATGCTTTGGATGCTTCCTGGGACCATGAACTGTGGCTCTGCTAAACACAGGAAGAGCTAGATGTGCACTATTATAAGCTATGAAATTTTTGGTAATTTGTTAAGCAATAGTAAGTAACTAATACATTTTTCTTTGATATATCACTTGGTCAGAAATATACTATGGAGTTAGATGTGTTCATTAACAAAACGCATACAATCATTTTTAAAAAAACACATTCCTAAATTTTCTTTGTTAGGCTGAGCTGTTCAGTGGACAATGCTCACAAAGTCATAGTCACAGACAGCTCCCAGAGCTGCAGACCTTTTTCATGAGAAGAATGTTAATGCTGGAAAAGTCTTGCAAGTTAATTGATACCTATTTCCTCCTTTTGCCTTGTGAAGAAACCAAAACCTAAAGAAAAAAAAGATCTCATAGTTCGATACTATGACTCCAGCCCAGTGTTCCAAAATGTGTCACCTAGTTGGCCTACTTTCATAAACATGAGCCACAGGTCACACAGGAATAAATCCACAAATGACACAGGAGCATGACTTCATCACCACTGCTGGAAAACACAAAAGTAACAGATGGCTTGTTTTCTCTTTGATGGACCAACAGTATCAACTTCCTATGCCAGGACATTTTGTTGGCCTCAAGAGACCATAAGAGCTGTGATTTAGGTGGGGTATGACAGAGGTAGGAAAGAGGTTTCTTTGGTTTCCAGCTTCACTAGACATGGAGTTGGAAAAGTGTAGAAGAGAATGTTTACACGTCACTGTCCCACATCAAAAGAGAAATAATGGGAAATGTCAGGGAGTTCAGGGGGTCTGAAGCTCTGCTAAAGCAAAGGACTATGTCTGTCTTATTTTTCGTATGTAATAGCCATGGTTCCAGCAGGAAAGAAATGACCCGCTGAAGTAAGATCCCTGCAGAGCGTTGAATAAAAGGACCACGTAACAAAGGTGCTGGCAGGATTTAGAAAAACCAGCAAGGAGTAGTGTACTATACTGAGGTTCTGTTAGCACCCAATGTTAAGGAACAAGGCAAAGGGCAGTTATTGGAATTTCGAGAAAACCCTACGGAGAAGGCTGGTAGGAGCTACAGATTCTCATAGGGAAATGCAGGCAACCCATGCAGAAGTCAGCAGTTTGGTTTTTTTCAGGGAGCCAGTTTACTAGCAAACCACTTGATGAAAGTATAACTCATGTCATCTCTTACAGAAGAAAAAAATGTTCTTAACTCCTCTGAAAGGAATAGTATTGTCCTGCACTTCTTGAACCAGATAAAGACATGACGTCAATATTAATTCAACCCCCGTCCCTACCACCACCACGGCCCCCACTCCTCCTTTGATATACATGATCTTCTTGGTGGTAATACTATCTTCCCAAGTCCCACGCCCAAAAACCTTTACCTCACACTCAACTTCAGCATTCATATGCGATTAATCACTAGGTGCTGCTAATTTTACTTCTTAAAATTTCCAAAATAGGTTTTTTCTCACCCCATTTTATATCCTAGTAAAATTAAACTAGTTGCCATTCCCCTAATATATGCTAGATCTAGTATGTTACTCTGCCTGAAGATGCCTTCCTATTCCACCTTCTCTATGGGGCAAACTTCTATTCATCCTCTAAAATCAATTCGCTGTTACCTCCTCCCTGGGAGTGGACTTCTCTAATAATGCCACATGGAAAGAGTTCTTCCTCTATGTCTCTGCTACTCCCACAATTTGAAAACTTATCACACTGTACAATAATTTAATTATTTTCATGTCTCGTTTCCTGTTATGCTGAGTTCCTTGAAGGCAGAACTTTATTTTATTCACCTCTCCATCCCCAGCATCAAACTATGCACCTGGCACGTTGTAGGTGCCAATAAATGCTTGCTAAAGGCATAAATAAATTGGAAATACCAACAGATGTCCAGGTCTCCCTCATCTCCTGGATTCTTATATCCTCACAGATCTCGGTGATGTTTTGCTGAACAGCACTTGGCTGAGAACTGCGCCTCTTGCCATCACACCCCCATTCTCTCAATGCTCTCCAACTCCTTGCTACATTTTTTTGCATTGCACTCATCACTGTCTGATATACTACTATTTATTTATTTTAATTTTTTATTTGTTACCTATTTATTTGCTTGTTTCCCTTCAATGTAATAAAAGTTCTATGAGGTCAAGGATCTCATTTTGTTTGTGGCCTTATACCTAGTATGAACAGTCAGCAAATATTTGTTGACAAAATAAAGGGATCACATGCAGGGGCTAATTCAGTGGCCTGCTTGGAATAAAGCTGTCAGCAAAGTTGGGAGCAGAACCATCACTACCCAGCTCTCAACTTATATGGATTATACAAGAGCTCTTGCTGGCCCTGCTCCTGTGATTTCCTCCCCCATTAGGTCAACAAATTTTACATGTGCTGTTCAATCTTGAAATAATTCTCATGGAAGAGGAAAATGTCAGTAAAATTGTAATGGATAAAAACTCTACAGATTAAGTGTCTTGTTTATATGCCAATAGTAAGGGGTCACCCTTAAAATAGAAAAACAAGGAAATACCAACAGATAAACACAGCTTGAATTAAGATGAGTGTGAATAATGTAAAACCACACAACCACCACTGAAAGGGAATATAAAATTCCTCAAAACTTGTAATCAACACAGTCCTGATTCTCATGAATACTTGGCATACTACCAGGGCCCATGAGATAGAGGATTAACAAATCACAGAAAAAACTTGCAATTGTTAAATTATTTTTGCAGCTGTTTTGATTTTTTGTATGTCATGAAATGATGCCTTACATATGGATCTTCAAATGAATTGAACCAGAAATATTAAATCTACATTTTAGTCACATCCACATAATACCAATGAATTATTGGGGAGAAAAGTAAACAAATGACTCCAGTGATCTTGATGAAATGTGTGTGCTTGAGACACTGTCAGTGATGGGACAGGGCATTGTCAGAAAGAGCTGAGCTGTCATGACCTGGTTCTCTAGCTTTATGTCTTTGCAGTCAAATGCTCTACCACTGAGCTATACCCCCTCCAGCTTTATGCCTTTGTAAAATAAAAGTAATATGAGCCATCTGACTATATCTTACCCATACTTGGTGCTATTTTGGCTCATAAAATGAAGTTACTTATCATTTAATATTTTATGAATAATGCCAAAAGCAGACTAGGTTAACCACTAGATTAGTATTGCAGAATAGACTAGATTAACTGACATTGAAAAGGAAACAGTCATACAATTGACTATCTCAACAGCCATGTAGTCAACACTAGTTTGGCTAAAAAAGCCTGCTGCTTCCTAGTTCATTGATAAACTCAGAGAAGGAGGTGGCAAATGGCTTTCAGAATATTTATTTGGTAAAAGTAATAAAGCTTTTCTTTATTTATTTGACTACTGACTGATATAAATTTTTAAAATTATAATTCTGAAAAAAAATGTTAATTCTGTAATGTTTCCATTCATTCCCAAATGTGACACAACAGAGTTCTTGGGACATAGATAAAATCTTTAGTAAAATAAATTAGCAGTATATAATTATTCTTCACTTAGGAAAAGATAATAAAATAAGCCTATGCTGACTTGGTATAATGAATGATTATTTCAAAAAATTGTTTTAAAGCAAACTATATTTTCCAATTAACTTTTTTTTTAAAGATTTTATTTATTTATTTGACAGAGAGAAATCACAAGTAGATGGAGAGGCAGGCAGAGAGAGAGAGAGGAAAGCAGGCTCCCTGCTGAGCAGAGAGCCCGATGCGGGACTCGATCCCAGGACCCTGAGATCATGACCTGAGCTGAAGGCAGCGGCTTAACCCACTGAGCCACCCAGGCGCCCCTCCAATTAACTTTTAAGATGATTTCAGGCTTACATTTATGCAGGAGATTGGCCCATGCTGTCTTATAAAATAACACATTTAAGAACACAGTAAGCCCTCCAAAATTATATTAGAAGCAGATAAATTTTACTCTCTTATTAAAACAGTCAGTAAAATTTAATTCAGAAATGGCATGGGAATACAATGCTGTGCAGTAGTAGAAACTGTGAGTATAAACTGGATGATTTTAGAATGTTTTAGATGTTTTTTAGATGATTTTAGAATGTTTTAGAATTCTAGTATAGCCAATATTTTTTAATCATTGCAGTAATAATTTTGATAACCATCTTGATTATTCACCTAGAGGTCATATCAGTAATATGGCCATCTTTAGTAATATGAAGGAGTCAGAACAGGAAGACCATATCATCTGTATATTTAAAATGACAAGGAATTTTTACTGTAACTTTAAATAATGGGGATTGGAGTATGGGCTCACTTTTTCCTCAGGAAACTCTGCTGCTTCTAAGAGGAAGCCTAGGGCATTTATGAAACGTGAGCAAATTGTGCCTTCCAAAAGGCAATTTTTAATATCATTTGTTCCTTTTAGCATTTTTTCTTCTTCCCTAGGGATTGGAACAAAAATTGGCCTAGAACTTTTATTTGCCTATCAAGATTTTAACAAAAGCAAAAGTTTAAAAGATGAACATAAATTGAATGGAAGTTAGCAACATAGCAGAATTCCAACGTTGATTTATTATCAAAATCTTAGAAGCAAAAATCAAAGACACTACACAAAAAAAAAAAAACAACCAACCAAAAACCCAAAAGTGCAGGCCAATATTGCTGATGAACATGGATATAAAGATCTTCAACTGAAGTATTAGGAAACCACATTCAATAATACATTAGAAGGACCATTTACCATGTTCAAGTGGAATTTTTTCTAGGGATACAAAGATATTTCAGTTGATTTGCAAATCAATCAATATTATACACTGTATCAACAAAACAAAAAAAATCATATGATCATCTCAATAGATGTGGAAAAGCATTGAACAATATTCAACATCTAAAATTCAACTATGAACAAAGTGTTCATACCTCAGCATAATAAAGACCATATATAAAAAACCCACTGCCAACATCATACCCGATGATTAAAAAACTGAAAGTTTTTCCTATAAAATCAGGAACAAAATAAGTATGTTCACTTTCACCCTTCTGTTAAAAATAATACTGGAAGTCCCAGCCACAGCAATCAGAAAAGAAAAAGAAATAAGAGGCATCCATATTGGTAAGGAAGAAGTTAAGTTGCTGCTATTTGCAGATGATATACTATATATAGAAAATCCTAGAGTCCACCAAAGAACTATTTAAAGTAATAAGTGAAGTCAGAAAAACTACAGAAATCAGAAATCAGCAGTGTTTCTATACACTAATAACAAAGTAGCAGAAAAAGCAATCAAGAAGACAATTCTATTTACAATTGCGCCAAAAATAATAAAATACTTCAGAAAAAAACTTAATTAAGGAGGTGGAAGAGTACAGACTCTGAAAACTATAAAACACTGATGAAAGATTTGAAGACGACACAAGCAAATGGAAAGATATTCTGTTCATGGATTGGAAGAATTAATATTGTTAAGATGTCTATTCTACCCAGAGCAATACCCTGTCAAAATACCAAGACATTTTTTTGCAGAACTGGATCAAATAATACTAAAATTTATATAGAACCACAAAAGACCTCAAATAGTCAAAGCAATTTTGAGAAATAAGAACAAAGCTTGTAAGTATCACAATTCCAAACCTCAAGATAAACTACAAAGCTATAGTAATCAAAATAGTAGGGTACCAGGCAAAAAATAGACACATCGATAAATGAAACAGAACACAGAGTCAAAAATAAACCTACAGGAGCATCTGGGTGGCTCAGTGGGTTAAAGCCTCTGCCTTCAGCTTAGGTCATGATCCCAGGGTGCTGGGATCGAGCCCTGCATCAGGCTCTCTGCTCACCAGAGAACCTGCTTCCTCCTCTCTCTGCCTGCCTCTCTGCCTACTTGTGATCTCTGTCTGTCAAATAAATAAGTAAAATCTTTTTTAAAAAAAGGAATAAACCCACAGTTTTATGGTCAACTAATCTATGACTAAGGAGGCAAGAATACACAATAAAGAAAAGACAGTCTCTTGAAAAAATGGTGTTGAGAAAACTGTACAGCTGCATGAAAAAGAATGAAACTGGACCACTTTCTTTTTATCATCCACAAAAATAAACTCTGGGGTGCCTGGGTGGCTCAGCCAGTTAAACATCCAACTCTTGGTTTCAGCTTAGGTCATGATCTTGGGGTCATGAGATTGAGCCCCACATCGGGCTCTGCACTCAGTGGGGAGTCTGCTTAAGATTCTTTCCCTCTACCCCTACCCTACTCAAGCTTGCTTATTCACTCTTTCATTCTCTCTCTCTCTCCAAAATAAATAAAAAATCTTTTAAAAAAATAAATGAACTCAAATTGGATTAAAGCCCTAAATGTGAAATTTGAAGCCATAAAATTCCTAGAAGAAAATATAGGAAGTAATTTTGTTGATACTAGCCATAGAATCATTTTCCTTCCTGAAGCAAGAGAAACAAAAGCAAAATTAAACTATTGGGACTACACCAAAATAAAAAGCTTTTACACAGTGAAAAAAACTATCAACAAAACAAAAAGGCAATTTATTGAATGGGAGAAGATATTTCCAAATGATATATCTATAAGGGGTTAATATCCAAAATATATAAAGAACTTACACAACTCTACACAAAAAAATGGGCAGAGGACCTGAATAGATATTTTTCTAAAGAAGACATATGGATGACCAACGGACATATGAAATGAATGCTCAACATTACTGTCCAGGTTTAGAAGGTAGGAAGAATAGGGGAAAAATGCAAATCTTTCAATTCTGAAAGAAGTAATGAAGTTTCTATCCTCCCAGAAAATTACTTATCACCATTGACTACTATATTAATTTTAGTAAGTTACTATTAATTGGGGAATTTACTCTGCTATATAGTGTAGTCCATGTATGGGCACTTTACATAAATCATTCTGTTTAAGACACACAAATGCAGCCTATGAAGGGGGTAGTATCTCTCTCATTATAGAGATGAGTAAACAGAGGGTCCGAAGGCTAAGTAAAATGCCCAAGGCAATTGGCAGAGCTACAATTTGAATTAGGTTTCATCTATCCTGAACTTTCCAATGCCTTTTTTTTTTTTAAGATTTTATTTATTTGAGAGAGAGAGAGAGAGAGAAAGAGCAGGAGGCTAAAGGGATAGGAACAGTGGACTCTCCACTAAGCAGGGAGCCCCATGTGGGTCTTAATCCCAGGACACCCGGACCACGTCCTGAGCTTAAAACAAACCCTCAACTGACTGAGGCACCCAGAAGCACCTCAAGTGCTTTCTCTGTAGTTGCCAGATTAAATTTTCTAATTTCCAGTGAATACTTATTTAGGAAAAAGCATAGCATTTTTTAAGAAGCTCATTTGTAGAAACCTGTTGGATCCCTATCACAATCCTACAGGGGTTAAATACATTACAAACTGTCCTGTAGTTTCTAGGTTTGAAATACAATCTTTAATCTCCAGTAATCTGGCTAAATAAAGAATTTTTATTTCATTTCCACAGCTATTAAGAATTCTGTGAAGGACCTAATGAAAAATCAATAGTCCAGAGGAGGAAAAAAAATCAATAGCAAACAAGTCAAGTTTTTAATGTTAAGGACTTATTTCCTGAGCACTGAGTTTCTCTGCAAAGTATTAGAAGCCACAGGTGGGGTGACCATCATCCCACATTAGCAGGTCTCCTGGGTGTCCTCTAGAAGCAAAACTAGACCTTCTGAGCCAAACTGACCCCCTTTCAGTTTTGATAATGTTATAGGTCCATTATTTAAACAACTTGGGTATAAGTGATCATTACATATCAAAAGCATGTGGCTATAATACCAGTCTTCTCTTCCAGAGACCTTAATTGTGTCTGGTGTGTCAAAAAGCCATCCAGAAACCACTGTCATTCTCCTGGCCCAGGAATGGTGGATGTCTCTCTAGCTACCTGCTGATATTTTCAAGCTACTGCTTCTAACCCATATATTTTTAAGGCCCTCCAAATGGTTCATTCACTAGATCTCTATAGTTTGAGATAAATTTCACTGAATCCATATAAATTATGTACCACTTCAGTTAGTCTATGTTATAGTAGTCTATGATACACACACTTATTTTTTTAAAAGATTTTATTTATTTATTTGACAGAGAGAGCTCACAAGTAGGCAGAGAGGCAGGCAGGGTTGGGGGCGGGGGGGGCAGGCTGAGAGAGCCCGATGTGGGGCTTGATCTCAGGACCTTGGGATCACAACCCAGCCCAAAGGCAGAGGCCTGAGCCTCCCAGGCACCCTGATACACATACTTATTAACAGCAACTCTCATCTAACAAAACGGTTAAAGTTTATTGTTATAAAATGTAGTTAATGAGCATTTGAGGTCTCAAATGGGCAGGTAAAAAACTATGCTATTTCTATATCCCACTAGATCTTTTAATTAATTATTTATTTATTTATTTTAAAGGATTTATTTGTTTGTTTACTTATTTATTTATTTATGTGGCAGAGAGAGAGAGCACAAGTAAGGGGAGCAGCAGGCAGAGGGGGAGGGAGAAACAGGCTCCTCACTGAGGAAGGGAGCCTGATGTCAGGTTCTATCCCAGGACCCTGGGATCATGAATGGGAGCCAAAAGCAGACGCTTAATCCACTGAGCCACCCAGGTGCCCCCACTAGATCTTTTTAAACTGAGGTTTAAATATTACTAAGTAGCTACTTCGTTTAGGATGGAATATAAGCAATTTTCCATTATTTGAATAGTTAGAGAAAATTAGTATAATGGATGATCGAAAATAGTGAAATATAAGAAAACTGTATTTGAACTATTTTCTACAATACACTTTATCTTTATGATCCTACTTTGTTTACTAAATTTAGCTTCTGGTTTCCATGTACACACTAAATGACAGCATGGAGCACTGGTCTGGAAGCATAATTATAAAATTAAATATAATAATAAATGTAACAATAAAAAATAGGGTAAGTCCCCAATGTATATCTAAAAAGTGACTATAAATCATCATTATAACAGGAAATGGAAAACATTTCCATGAGACCATTTTTTCAGGATGAAGTAGGTTGGGAGAAAAACAAATTTTACCTAAAAGTGCCCTGAAGACTAGGAGGAGCTTAACTAGAATTTCACAACTGATTTAAGTGAGAGTGAAGGTTGAGTTATATTAAGAAGGATGACCAGGGGCGCCCGAGTGGCTCAGTGGGTTAAGCCTCTGCTCTTCAGCTCTGGTCATGGTCTCAGGATCTTGGGACCGAGCCTCACATTAGGCTTCCTGCTCAGTGGGGAGCCTGCTTCCCTCTCTCTCTGCCTGCCTCTCTGCCTACTTGTGATCTCTGTCTGTCAAATAAATAAACAAAATATTAAAAAAAAGAAGAAGAAGAAGAAGAAGAACGATGACCAAAATGAATTCAGGGTCTTCAAGAAGATTTCTTTCATTGTTTCATTTATGGACCCATATGACTCCATAGAGAAATTCAAGAAAAGAGAATTAAGTGAAAATGTTTGAAATTAAGGAGAAGTGGAACAAGAATCCAACTCAAATGGCCTTGAGTATTCGACCTAATTTTCTTTTAATCCATATGGTATTCTGCATTTTTTTTTGCAGCCTTTCAATATTTAGCGTATGTTAGGAATACTATTTATGATCTTTATTTCAGTTGTACTACCTCTCCTCAACCTACGATTTGACAGCCATTGCTAACATTGCTTGAGCTCTTCATAAAAGCCAGGTACCCTCTGTCATTTGATCCTCACATGAACTTGGCTTGTAAAATCTCCATTTTACAAGGGAGAAGGCTGGGACACATGGCTCCATAGCCTGCTTTCTCAACCACTGCTGCGTGTTGAATGGAGGGACCCCAAAATGATATGTCTGCGTCCTGATTGCTGGAACCTGTGAATATTACCTTATTTGGAAAAAAAGGTTGTTGTGGGCATAATTAAGTTAAGAGCCCTGAGATCAGCATTCAGATGATCAGATCATCTTGGGCTACCTAGACCAATGACAAGTGTCCTCACAAGCGAAGGAGACACACAGAGAAGGTTATGTGAAGATGAAGGAAGAGCGTCGGGTGACCAAAGGTCAAGGAAAGCCTGAAACCACCAGAAGCTGGCGAAGGGAGAAAATGACTTCTACACCCTCAAAACCCCCTGAGGGAGCACAGCCCTCTCAGATTTTAGACCTCTAGTTTCTAGAACTATGAGAGAACAAATGTCTAAGTCACTCAGCTTATAGTAATTGGTTGCAGCAGCTCTAGAAAAATATTATAACCATCATGTCTTACTGCCACTGTTCATCTCTTGTTACCATGAAAGCATGCTTTGCATATGATTCTTTCTAGTGAAATGTTTTCCTCAAAGCAGTATCTGCTCATAGTTCTTTACTTACTTCTCTAACAAACAATCTACTGTTTCTATTTTACACAGATTTTCTTCTGCGGAAATGCAGGCTTTCCCTAGTGAAAACAATAAATGCCTTTTTCCTGTTCAAAACATATTTTATATACTAATTAAAATAAAAATGGAAACTACTTGCACTTGAAAACGAATTTCATTCCAACATCCTTATTCTGAAAATTCCCTAACATTTTAATTCAGAAAATAATTGATGTTTTATGTGCTTATGTACTTAACACACATTTTAAAGAAGTTTTTAAAAGATTTTTTAAATGTATTAATTTATTTGAGAGAAAGAGAGAGATCACAAGTAGGCAGAGAGGCAGGCAGAGAGAGAGGGGGAAGCAGGCTCCCCACGGAGCAGAGAGCCCAATGCAGGGCTCAATCCCAGGACCCTGAGATCATGACCTGAGCCGAAGGCAGCGGCTTAACCCACTGAGCCACCCAGGCACCCCGAAGTTTTTTAAATGTATACTTAGTAAACTTAAAAATTCTATAACATACTTTTCATTGATTTACTCTTATTGAAAATTATTATTTCAGTATAATAATATAATATTGAAATTATGTTATTTCAATAAGGTGAGATGGTCAAAAAGTCAAACTTCCAGTTCTCTTGGAGATGTAATATACAATATGGTGACTATATTATATATTCAGAAGTTGCTAAGAGAGTTGATTTTAAAAGTTCTTATTACAAGAAAAAGAAAACTTACAGCTATGTGTGGTGATGGATGTTAATTAAACTTATTGTGATGATCATTTGGAAATATATCAAAATATTGAATTATTATGTGGTGCACCTGAAACTGATTTAAAACGCTGTACATCAATTTTATCTCCAAAAACAAAAGAGCTTATAAGACACATCCATAAGCACACTCACTCACAAGTTCCTTTCCCCACCCAAACTAAGAAAATCCTTTTTAATTGTATTTGATATTATACTAGACCTTCTCTGTTTGTCCCTCTGCATCTACCCCTCCCCCTCCTCACCCTGTTCTGAGTTCCAGTGTTGACCATAAGAACCACCCAGCATCCCACCTATACCTGTTTCAGAGGATGAGATTTGGGATTTTGGACCCAGTAATATTTGGATGAGATTTCTGATCTCACCTGTTGTGTTCCCATCAATAACACACCCTTGCCCAATGGCTGTTGGTAAAATCAGATGGTGGGAAGCCCTTGCAGTTGGGAGGGCAGGAGTAGAGTGAGGTCAGAGGATTTATGTCTTCTCTCTCCTGCAGTGCTTACATGTTGGCTCGCAGTGGATGGGCTCCTCGGCCTAGGCTTACAGGACTTGGCTGGTTGGAAGACCCCTTACCCATAGCTACACCTCTTGCCACCTGGCTGTCTGCCCTTTTCCCCCTCCAGGTCTTGTGTGGTGGAAATGCATCCCTTCATGAGACTCTGGTGCCTCCCATCATTGATTTGGTCTCTTAACTTGTCCATACCTCTATAAATCTTCTCTTAAATAAACTCTTTTCCGTCACCCCTTTGAGTGTGCTGTCTTCTGCCAGACCCTCACTGCAGCAGCTACCCCACTGATTGCCTCCATCTCACATCCAGAATAATTTCTCCCCAGAAATAAAAGCATTCCAGGTCTTCATCAAAAAATTCCAGTTTGAAAGAATTACAACTGGCTATGACTGGTATGGGATATTTTCTCCTTGAACAAAAATAAACAGTGGTAGCCCGGGATGATTTCATTCCTCTCAGACACCTCTGCAACAACTGACTCCTATCATGGCATGATTTTGATTCCAAAATACCTGTCATCACCATCACCAACACACTCGGGGAAGGCAAGGCTACAGCCAAAAAGCATGATATGTTGATAGCAGCTGAGGCGATGGAGGTACATGAAGAACTTGAGGAACTTCTCCACTTCCATGTTTTTGACAATCGAGAAGAAGGGTGTTAGCGTGGTTTGGTAGGGCAGCATCTGACACTGGCTGTGGGTGATGTTCACACAGGCACCTGGGAAGTCAAGATAATTTCAGTTAGAAGCAGATACATCAGAATGATATGTTTACAGACTCATTCAATATAACAGACTGACATGTTCATAAGATAAAGTATTCTGTAAGAGTGCTTATAGATATAAAATCTGATACACACAGATGTACAAATAAGTGTGTGTGTGTGTCTGTGCTTATGACAATGAAATAAAGCTACTAATACTCACAAAGGAATAATATCTGTGTCCTGAGCAAATATAGAGAAAAATACACTCTCATACTTGGCTGATGGACACATAAGTTAGCAAATACTATTTTGGATCGCAGCTAGGCAAAACAATGATTGATCGATTGATCGATCTATCTATCTATATAACATTGCCCTGCCTAAAATAAAAGGTAATAAAAGTAATAAATAAATAAATATATATAGAGAGATATATCTCTCTCTCTCTTTCTCTATATATATATCTAGGCAGGGCAATGTTATATATATATATATATATATATATATATGCTTCAAATGCATATCCTTTTGCACTGTAAAATTTCTAAAAATATCCTAAGAAAATAAATAATCATGATTGTGAATATGGATTTATTTACAGGGATCATCATCTCCACACAGTTTATGGTTTTGAAAAGATACAAATCACCTAAACATTCACTGATAGGAATTGGTTTCAAATACTTTGAATACTTAGAACAACAGAATACTTAGCTGTATGAGAGAGGTTTTAGGAGATAATTCAGTCACAGAGAATGGTGCTTGTAAAAAATAAAAATAGCAAGTCACAAAACAATTTGTATACCAGGATTCTGTTTTTAAAAACACATGATTATTCACAGACCTGTACCCCTGGGGATAAAAATATATGTTTATAAAAAATTAAAAAATGTAAAAATATATATATAAAAAAAATGGAGAAATGAGACACCTGGAAAAAAAAACAAACACATGATTATACAAAGGTTTCCAATTTTGTCCATGCCAACAGTTCAGGGTCAGTCAGAGCCTCCAATTTCTTTTCATTTTTTTTAGGGGAAAAAAGATTTTTTTTTCATTATTATGTTATGTTAGTTACCATATAGTATATCATTAGTTTTTGAGGTAGTGTTCCATGATTCATTGATTGCATATAATACCCAGTGCTCCATGCAATACGTGCCCTCCTTAATGCCCATCACCAGGCTAACACAGCCCTCACCCCACTCCTCTCTAAAACCCTCAGCTGGTTTCCTGGAGTCCATAGTCTCTCATGGTTCATCACCCCCCCATCTCTCCCCCTTCATTTTTCCCTTCCTTCTCCTAATGTCCTCCATGCTATTCCTTATGCTCCACAAGCAAGTGAAACCATATGATAATTGACTTTCTCTGCTTGATTTATTTCATTCAGCATAATCTCCTCCAGTCCCATTCATGTTGATGCAAAAGTTGGGTATTCACCCTTTCTGATGGCTGAGTAATATTCCATTGTATATCTGGACCACATCTTCTTTATCCATTTATCTGTTGAAGGGCATCTCAGTTCTTTCCACAGTTTGGATATTGTAGACATTGCTGCTGTGAACATTGGAGTGCATGTGCCCCTTCTTTCCACTACATCTGTATCTTTGGGATAAATACCCTGTAGTGCAATTGCTGGGTCATAGGGTAGCTCTATTTTTAATTTACTGAGGCATCGCCACACTGTTTTACAAAGTGGCTGTACCAACTTGCATTCCCACCAACAATGTTAAGAGGGTTCCCCTTTCTCCACATCCTCTCCAATACTTGTTGTTTACTGTCTTGTCAATTTTTGTCATTCTAACTGGTATAAGGTGGTATTTCAATGTAGTTTTGATTTGAATTTCCATGATGGCTAACAATGATGAACATTTTTCCATGTGAGTGTTAACCATTTGTATGTCTTATTTTGAGAAGTGTCTGTTCGTGTCTTCTGCCCATTTATTGACTTACTTGTTTTGGGGGGTTGAGTTTGAGAAGTTCTTTATAGATCTTGGATATCAGCCCTTTGTCTGTCATGTCATTTGTAAATGTCTTCTTCCATTCCTCTTTGGGAATTTTGGGTTGCCTCTTTGTTTTGTTGACTGTTTCTTTTGTTCTGCAGAAGCTTTTGATCTTGATGAAGTCCCAAAAGTTCATTTTCACTTTTGTTTCCCTTACCTTTGGAAACGTGTCTTCAAAGATGTTGCTGTGGCTGATGTCAAAGAGGTTACTAAATTCTCCTTTAGGATTTTGATGGATTCCTGTCTCACACTGAAGTCTTTCATCCATTTAGAGTTTATCTTTGTGTATGGTATAAGAGAATGGTCATGTTTCATTCTTCTGTATATAGTTGTCCAATTTTCCCAGCACTATTTATTGAAGAGACTATCTTTTTTCCACTGGATATTATTTCCTGCTTTGTTGAAGGTTATCTGACCATAGGGCTGAGGGTCTATATCTGGGCTCTCTATTCTGTTCTATTGGTCTATGTGTCTGTTTTTGTGCCAATACTATGCTGTCTTGGTGATCAAAGCTTTGTAATAGAGTTTGAAATCAGGCAACGTGATACCCCCAGCTTTTTCTTTTCAACTCTTCCTTGGTGATTTGAGGTCTTTCTGGTTCCATACAAATTTTAGGATTGTTTATTCCAGCACTTTGAAAAATGCTGTTGATATTTTGATCAGGATGGTATTGAAAATATAGATTGCTCTAGGCAGCATAGACATTTTAACAATGTTTATTCTTCCGATCCATGACCATGGAATGCTTTTCCACCTTTTTGTGTCTTCTTCAATTTCTGTTATGAGTGTTCTGTAGTTCCTAGAGTATAGATCCTTTACCTATTTCATTAAGCTTATTCCCAGGCATCTTACTGTTTTTGTTGCTGTTGCAAATAGATTCTCTAATTTCTCTTTCTAGAGTTAAACTACTAGTGTATAAGAAAGCAACTGAATTCTGGTCATTGATTTTGTATCCTGCCACATTAACAAATTGCTATATTAGTTTTTAGTAATTTGGGAGTGGAGACTTTTGGGTTTTCCACATAAAGTTTCATGTCATCTGCAAAGAGAGTGACTTTTTCTTTGCCAGTTTGAATACCTTTTATTTCTTTTCGTTGTCTGATTGCTGTTGCTAGGAATTCTAGTACTATTTTGAACAGTAATGGTGAGAGTGGGCATCCTTGTGATATTTCCGATCTTAAGGAAAATGCTCTCGGCTTTTCCCCATTGGGAATGATATTTGCTGTAGGTTTTTCATAGCTGGATTTTATGAAATTGAGGAATGTTCCCTCCATCCCTGTACTCTGTAAAGTTTTAATCAGGAAAGGATGCTGTATTCTGTTAAATGCTTTTTCTGCATCAAATGAGAGGACCATGTGGTTCTTGTCTCTTCTCTATGTGTTCTATCACATTGATTGATTTGCAAATGTTGAACCACTCTTGCATCCCAGGGATAACTCCCACCTGCTCATGGTGGACCATCTTTTAATGTACTGTTGGATCCTATTAGATAGGATCTTGTTGAGAATTTTGGCATCCATATTCATCAGAGATATTGGTCTGAAATTCTCCTTTTTGGTGGGATCTTTGCCTGGTTTTGGGATCAAGGTAATGTTGGCCTCATAGAATGAGTCTGGAAGTTTTCCTTCTGTTTCTATTTTTTGAAATGGCTTCAGGAGAATAAGTATTATTTCTTCTTTGAACATTTGGTAGAGTTCCCCAAGGAATCTATCAGGTCCCAGACTCTTGTTTTTTGGGGAGGTTTTTGCTCACTGCTTCAATCTCATTACTGGTTATTGGTCTATTCAGGTTGTCAAGTTCTTCCTGTTTCACTCTTGGTGGCTTATAGGTTTCTAGGAATGCATCCATTTCTTCCAGATTGCTTAATTTATTGGCATATAGTTGTTGATAATAATTTCTGATAATTGTTTGTTTCCTTGGTGTTAGTCAAGATCTCTCCCCTTTCATTCATAATTTTATTAATTTAGGTCTTTTCTTTCTATAGATTGTCTCTATAAATTTCTGTTCTATAACACTCATGGGGTCTTTTTCCTTTTATAGAACCCCCCTTAATATTTCTAGCTTAATATTTCCTTCTTGCGGCTTAGTGGTCACATATTCTTCCGGTATCTACAGGAAGCTCTTTATCTCTCCATCCATTCTGAATGTCTGATAGCCATTTGTATGTCTTCATTGGAGAAGTGTCTGTTCATATCTTCTGCCCATTTTTTGATGTGATTATCTGTTTTGTGTGTGTTGAGTTTGAGTTCTTTATAGATCCTGGATATCAACCTTTTGTCTGTACTGTCATTTGCAAATATCTTCTCCCATTCCATGGGTTGCATTGAGATACCACCTTACACCAGTTAGAATAGCCAAAATTAGCAAGACAGGAAATAACGTGTGTTGGAGAGGATGTGGAGAAAGGGGAACCCTCTTACACTGTTGGTGGGAATGCGAGTTGGTGCAGCCACTTTGGAGAACAGTGTGGAGATTCCTCAAGAAATTAAAAATAGAGCTTCCCTATGACCCTGCCATTGCACTCCTGGGTATTTACCCCAAAGACACAGATGTCGTGAAAAGAAAGGCCATCTGTACCCCAATGTTTATAGCAGCAATGATCATGGTCGCCAAACTGTGGAAAGAACCAAGATGCCCTTCAACGGATGAACGGATAAGGAAGATGTGGTCCATATACACTATGGAGTATTATGCCTCCATCAGAAAGGATGAATACCCAACTTTTGTAGCAACATGGACGGGACTGGAAGAGATTATGCTGAGTGAAATAAGTCAAGCAGAGAGAGTCAATTATCATATGGTTTCACTTATTTGTGGAGCATAACAAATAGCATGGAGGACAAGGGGCGTTAGAGAGGAGAAGGGAATTTGGGTAAATTGGAAGGGGAGGTGAACCATGAGAGACTATGGACTCTGAAAAACAATCTGAGGGGTTTGAAGTGGCGGGGGGGGTGGGAGGTTGGGGTACCAGGTGGTGGGTATTATAGAGGGCACGGCTTGCATGGAGCACTGGGTATGGTGAAAAAATAATGAATAAAGTTTTTCTGAAAATAAATAAATTGAAAAAAGGAAAAAAAAAAAAGAAATATGGTCCCCTACTCCTCTGTTATCTTTTTTTCAGGCCTCCAGGATCAGAGAACCTCCAATTTCATTCTGTTTCATAGTTGACTCTTCTCCCAGGCACTACTACCTCCGCAGCCTCTCTTTTTCCTTCATTCCCTACATTTGAATGGTGGTTGTCATATAAATCAAAATAGTAATATGAGTGCAGGTAGTGGGATTTAGGAGGCTATTCTATTTTTATTTCCTTAATTCTGTATTCTCTTGCTGGTTTGTATAAAGATTTATTACTTTTGCTTTAAGAAGGAGATAGGAGCACCTGGATGGCTCAGTCAGTTAAGCATCTACCTTCAGCTGAAGTCATGATCCTGGAGTCCCAGGACTGAACCCCACATTGGGGGTGGGGCTGCTCAGCAGGGAGTCCTGATCCTCCCTCTGCCCCTCCCCCTACTCATGCTGTCTCTCTCTTTCCTACTCTCTCTCTCCCTCTCAGATAAATAAATAAAATATTTTTTTAAAAAGGAGATAATTAAAACTTTGGTTATTTATTTATTATTTTTTTAATTTTTTATAAACATATAATATATTTTTATCCCCAGGGGTACAGGTCTGTGAATCGCCAGGTTTACACACTTCACAGCACTCACCATAGCACATACCCTCCCCAATGTCCATAACCCCACCCCCCTTCTCCCAACCCCCCTCCCCCCAGCAACCCTCAGTTTGTTTTGTGAGATTAAGAGTCACTTATGGTAGGAGAAGAATAAATGAAACAAGATGGGATTGGGAGGGAGACAAACTTTGGTTATTTTTTAAGTAAGCTACTATTTGAACACAATCTTTAGGTTTTGGAAAGGCAGTAAAAGTATTAATTCTAATTGTGTTGAAAGGGGGGAGAAAAGCAAGAAGGGAGAGGAGCCCAATAAGAAAGGAAACATCTCCTCTGATAACTATATAATTCCAAAAGAAATAAAAAGAAAAACCTCTCCAAACCTGAGGCTGATTTCATTTTAATAAAAACAGTGTTAAAAAAATAAGGCTGCATCTCTGATAAAATAGCCAAACTAACCCTTTGATCTGTAATATAACCTATCAGAGGATTCCCAGCCTCCTCTTCTGCTTTCTTCACAGAGGTCACCTCAGACTACTTCTGATCCTCTCACTTCCTTCCCTGGTCTCCTACGTGCACTTCCTAATCTCACTTCTCTGTTTTCAAACCTCTCTGAAAACTGCCCAAACTCTGTAGGAAGTCTTTCCCCCAAATGACCAGATTGTAGCCATTAGCTCAGTCTCATACTTTGTGAAAAGACACATTTTGCCATTGTTTTTATTATCTAAGCCAAAGTGTGCTGAGCTCAGTGGGGCAGCTCAAAACACTTTCCACTTTCAAAGGCAACCAATGACATGTGGAATTTCTCTGCATGCTGGACCCTAGGATAGACTCAGTAAAGAATTTAAGGGCACAAGTCCTTTTTGGACCTCCTCAAGATACTCCTCAAGATACAAAATGGCAAAAAAAGGAATTGGAGAGGAAGAAAATCCCAATGAAAATACTCAGACCAAACCTAAATAGACACAGAGACACATGAATTCAGTCTCACGTGAAAGCTAAGGTGGGGGGTTCTGTACAAGTTTCATGAATATGACAGTCAAGTCATTCAGGGAGGGAGGTTAAAACTCATTAAAAGTGTGGGAGAGGAGCACAGGCAGACAGCAAACTTCAAAATGACTAATTGTATGTATTGTGCTACAAGAAGGGATGCTTACTTAAAAGAGCTGAGAGTAAGAGTTTTACTCCATCAGAAATATGAAATCATCTCTGGAAAATTCAATCTCAGGAAAGCATTTATTGAAAACCAGCCTGTGCCAGATACCAAAACAGGTACTCAGAGGCTCTTATTTGCAATTATCTCGTTTTCACAACCTGCTAAAGTGATACTGCCTCTATATTATACATGAGGCAACTCAATTTTAGAAAGTCTAAGACATCTGTCCAGCTATGCAGAGCCTTTCTACGGAAAAATCCAGATCTTCAAACCTATGTGTTCTGAGTAACTTCTATTTAGAGCCACCCTAGGCTAACACAAAAGGGGGTATTATGTTAAAACAGATCTTAAAGAAGATCATTCCTAACGGCCCATGAAAGGAAAAGATTATGATTATTGAAAATAATGTAATGATATGTCACAAGGTATGAATTTATATCCATAGATAACACACCCTTGTATAGTGACCACAGGCTATCATTTATTTCATATTACATGATTTTCTGTAAGGTTCACAGCTTTGGAGTTTATATACTTGAGGATAAACTATATTTGAAGTGATGAGATGACCAAAAGGCTAATTCACCCCTACCCCCATTCAGTAGCCAAAGAAACCACTGAATACTGATAAATCATTTGAAAAACACAAGATAGTAAGGTAACTCATATTTGGCGTGCTAGTCTATGCTCATGGCAATGTGCGCTGCACAGAAGAAAAAAAGATATTTCTGTCTCACGGGACCGCGGAAGTTCCCATTCCCATAAGTATACCATTCATCGTGCTCCTACATCCCTCAATAATCCTGTTTTATTTTCATTATAGTGTCAGGACTGCCTCATACAATCTTGTCTTCCATCTGTTTGTTTATTTATTTACTTATTTCTTATTTATTTACTTACTTCCAGTATTCATCTATGTCACTAGAAATAACATCACTAGGATACCAAATAGTAGACACTCAATAGTTACTCATGGCATGAATGGGAAGATTACATGGAACAGAGTCTTCCACTAAGTTTTCTTATTCAACAAGATAGACATAGATATGAATAAGCCAGCATATCTGAGACTCAAAGGCACTAAGGTTAATGGCTATTATTGCAACTATTGTTTTTAACTATCTGTTCCCTAGAACTTACCATGGCTTACTGAGTCATCCTACCCTATTCCTTCCATCAGACTCATTCCTATCTTGGACTCCCCTCTGGACTATAGTGCAGCTGTTGAAAGTAAATGAGGAGGGGCTGCCCTCCCTATCCTCCATATCAACAGCGTTGATATCATCAGCAAGAAAAATAGATATTTCAGAGAAGATAGGGTGAGATAAGTTTATAACAAAAGCCTAAATAAATTATGTTTCTATTCAAGTTGTCTCTTAATATAAAATGTATTTTAAACTTCATTTCCACTTATTTTTTTTTATCTTAAAACAATTAAAATAAGAAAATAGATAAAAGATCTTTGAGTACCTTCTAGGCCAGATGTTTCCTAGGTACGTTATACACAGCACTTTCTTTAACCTTCCTACAATCCTATGAGAATGATTTTTTATTCCCCTTTTCTAGATGATAAGACAGATTCAGTGAGGATGAGAAAGTATTTGAGGTTACAATGTTAAGCTGTAGAGTTGAAATTGAAACCAGGTCTTTCTGATCCCATAACCTATTCCCTTCCTGTGTATGATTCTGCCAAAGATACTGTCCCATTTGAAACACTGTAAATTTTACTTCATTCATTGTAGAATATTTTGACAAATCTCCTTGGATTTAGCAATAGAGCTGCTTCTCCAAGATTGGCAAAAATTAAACTTTCTCAAAGAAAACAGTGAATCTGCTATTAAAATTAGCTTACTGTCCTTACTGTGAGTCCATTTGGATTGGGAATGCTTGGTATCTTATCTATTTCTGGCTGTACCTGAAAGTCAGCACAGGTCAGAACTACATCAGCAGAATGGAATAATGAAAGCCATTCTCTATTCTAGATAACTTACACGGAAAGTTACATTTTGTCCCAATGATTTCTGGGACAAACCAATTTGAAAGGACTTTGTGCACTTAGGGAGATCCATAAGAAGGTTCCAGAAAGATAAGAAGGAACACAAAGTTAAAGACAGGGAATCTCTGTGAGGATCTGTTCTTCTTAAGTAACTCTGTAAACATCTTTGAATACAAACATGGAAACTATTTTATTTCTCATAAGAGAAAATCAATGAGACAAAGTAAAACACATGAGTCAATTGTGGTATTTGTAAAAAAGCCTTTACAGACATATTCAAGGACACAGGTAACCCAAGGTCTTGCCAGTTTATGCACAGGCAAAAAATATGAGTGCCTAGTTAGTACAACACTGTATAAATTATCAAAGTTAAGTAAGACCTAGCTAATCCTACCAGAAGATCCATGAGGACTGGGGTTTAATATTTTCTGTACAATTACACATATTCCAGACTTAACATTTTCAATACAACTCAAGTCTCTTGGGAAAGTCTTCGCCAAATTTTAAGTTTTGATATCTACATATGCCTATTACTGGGTCATTCTCTCATATCATTCATACACACACATTCATACTACTTGATTCTAAGATATTTGAATGGTAGCTAAGAGCACACCACCTGTTGTTATTTATTCATCCAACAAATATCTACTATGGCAACACTGTAACACAGTGAGGGGTCAATATTTTATTGTAAATTAATCATTCGCAATCCATAGAACAAAGTAAGTTGTAACATTTTAGCTGTCACATCTTCATTTGTCAGTCATTTTTCATTAAGTTTTAAAGAACTACATCTTGGGGTGCCTGTGTGGCTCAGTTGGTTAAGCGTCTACCTTCAGCTCAGGTCACGATGTTGGGGCCCTGCGATTGAGCCCTGCATTGGGCTTCCTGCTCAGCAGGGAGTCTGCTTCTCCCTCTCCCTCTGCCCCTGCTCATGTTCTCTCTGTCTCTCTGTCTCACTCAAATAAATAAATAAAAACTTTTAAAAATTGTTAAGTTCTTCTTAGTTTTATGCTCAGTATCAGCTCCCCCATCCCTAAACAGAATAGCAGCCTTGAAGTTTCAGAGGCCTCTCCCTATCCCTAGCTCCAGGCATGAGTCCTGATGAGGCCAATGACAATTACTTCATGACATTGCTTGGCACTGTACTGTATTCAAGGGCAAATAAGAGACTGAAGTTGGTCCTCTCTCAGTAAAACCCAGGAAAAGAATGGAGAACATAATTTGGGACACCCAAATATAGAGCCCCTTGTTAAAAAACTATTTTATATTATTTATATATAATATATATTATTTATATATTATTTATAATATTTATAAATATTTATTTATATTATCATTAATAATTTCAACAAAGTGACAGCAAAGCATTAGACAACATGTGGAGTCCTATGCTTAGAACTCTGTGGAGCTCTACAGATAGGCATGGTTATGTAGCCAGCAAATGATTAAAAAAGGAATCCTCTCTCCAGATAACTCTATAACTTTCCATATAGGGTTTTTTGAGCAACAGTCCCAGGATTTCTCTCTAATATTAGGAAAGAACTAAAGGTGATCAGTTTAAGAGCTGTTGGGAGCTCCGATTTGGAGAACTTCTGTCTTTTTATAAGATTTTAAGGTGTCTGAGATAGAGATATCCAAATACACAAGCATCTCTGGCTTTGTCCACCCATTCAAATGTCATATAAAAGTCGTGTCTCTTCTTGGGAAACCAGATCCATCTACAAACTGCATTTCAGCTCCAGCTTGGAGAGTCCCACATCTCTACAGGGAAGATACCCACACAGGATTGGTTAGGAGGCCATGACCTCACCTTGTAAGTAGACACTTTCGTCCCAAGTTTAGCTTAGGAGACAAAACATGGTCTGATTCTAGTTTTCCAACTATTCTGCTGAAATGTTTCCTGATTTATACCTGCTTCTAAATTATAGCACACATAATAAGGCGAACCATCCTGAGTCAGTCATTTTGAATTCTTGATATATAGGGAGTTTCCTAAGAAAATATTAATGGCTATACTGTATCTCTACTCTGGATAGATTTAACAAATTTGGTCAAACTGTAACTGAAGACATTTGTTGAACATCAAGAAAAGTGTTTCTTCTTTATCTAGAAGATATTAACAGGAAATTTTAGAATACTTCTACTCAATACCAACTCTGGTAGATAATGTCAATCTACTTGTCAGACAACCAAAAAAAAGGACTCTGTGTAAAAGCTGGCCTTGGAAAAAATGTAAATGCTGAAACCGCCCTACTTTTTGCCTCTCTCATGATATCGTGAAAATGGAAAGAAGTAACTGGAGTAGAGGGCTCTGGGGTAATAAAGCTAATATAGAGAAACACAGGAAGCTTAAACATGTAAATGCATGAATACATTTGAAATAGCAAAGAAGCAGAGTTGAAATTAGTGAGACTGGCACAGATTCAAAAGGGCATATATAAAGCAAAACTAGGCGTAGATCGGAATGGTGCAGTGGAACCATGGAGTTACCCAACACAAAAAACCCAAGAGGGGAATGTCAATTCAATTTTGTTTCTAGAGACACTGTAATTTTTCCTGTAATTGAAAAATGTTGGAATATGAATTTTAATAATAATGAACTAAATATTTAATATAGGGTTAACATATTGTTGTATAAAGCCTTTGCTTTCTCTGGGTGATTTCTTAAAACTATGAAAGAGTATTTTAATTAAAAACTAGCTAATATCAAAATTCCTTTGTTCAATTACAGGAGCAAGTTTAAACTCTACTACAAGAGGCCCTAGGAAAAAAATGCTTTAAAAAGGATCCTGACAAAATGGATAAAATATTGATAAGCTGGGAGAGGGCACATTGAGTTTCATTGTACAGAAATAGTAAAATTTCTGTGTAAAATGATTTATTTAAAGAATGAATTCCAAAATATTACAAAATAAATAAACTGAGAGCCCACCCATGATAAACCTTCAGAAATATTTTGTAAAATAAACTTCTTCTACATGAACAGCTGAACTATCCATAAAATAAAAGGAAACCTGAAGAGTCCAGAAATGCAACAGCAAACTGAAAATAAGACCAGTGAGTACATGAGATGACATCACAGGAATGAATAGCATATGAATGAATATCCATGAGCTGATACTGTAATGGCCTTGTCTTGGAGGAAGTTATCTTCTCAATAAGGAAATAAAGACTTGAGTCCACAAGAAACCCAAGTAGGAAACAAGACCCCCACAAAAGACAGGGACCCAACTAGCTCAGGCAAATGAAGAGGACGCTTATCTGACTCTTCCTAGATTCTGATTTGAAAAACAAACAAACAAACAAACAAACAAAAACTTTCCTTGGCACCTTGTACCAGAGCTCTAGCCCTCCCAAGGGCTTGAATTTATAATTACACATGCGATCTAAGAATCACACAAGCCAAATATTAACATAAAAATTGTCCCCCAGACAGAGATACCTTGGGGTGCCTGGTCAAACCAAACACAGAATTGTCCTAGAGTGACATGCTCTGAATCCAAGGAAGTGTATAATCTAAACTCAAAAAATAAACAGGAACCCAATCCATTAAGAGAAAGAATAATAAATCATTAGTCATAACAAACAGCAGTATTAAAAGTCTGAAAACTTCAGACAACTGAAGGTTGTCTAGAGGCTACTAAACAAGTATGAATGAAACAACTAAAGACAAAAATCTAGTCATTTGAATGACATACTATAAATTAAAAAACTGGAAGATTTGAAAAGAAACCAAACAGAAGCTCTAGAAATAAAAAATATATATCGACACTAAACTTTAAAACTCAGTGAATAAAATAGATGATTAGATACTGCTGAAGAGAGAACTAAACAACTAGAAGACAAATCTAAAAAATACATCAGAATTCAGCACAGAGATTAGCAGAGAATGGATGAGAATGTCCAACCTAAGAGTAATTTTGAGTTCCAGAGAGACTAGAAACATCAGGAGAGAAATTATATTCATAGGATTAACAGCTGAGAACTCTCCCAAGTTGAATCTGAATCCTCAATCTGAATCATCAGATTCAAGAAGCACATCTTCTAGACAAGAGACATAAAAATAAATCCACACCATTTCCATTGTAGTAAAACCAGAAAAAGTAAGAAAAGCTTTTTAAAGTATCCAAAGACAAAATTCCAAAGTTTAAATGGGCATAAGATTTCTGATCACATTGAAGAATCCAGATAAATGTAAAATAAAATTCTTAAATTGATGAGAGAAAAGAAACATGTCAGTCTAGCTAAACAATCATGCCATATTGAGGGGGAAAATGAAAATATTTTAAAACAAATCAAAACTGAAACAGTATCCACTGGGAGAACTCCCAAGGAGTAATTCAATTAAGAAGAGAATTTAACTGCAAGACTAAGAAATCACAGGGAGAAAGCCATGAGGTCCGTGCTTTGCTTTCTCCTCCTCTGGAATTCTGCTGCTCTCCTTGGTATTGAAACTGCACTCCTTGGTAGGTGAACTTGGTCTTGGCTGGATTTCTTGTTGATCTTCTGGGGGAGGGGCCTGGGGTAGTGATTCTCAAGTGTCTTTGCCCCAGGCGGAATTGCATCGCCCTTACCAGGGGCCGGGCTGAGTAATCCTCTTGGGTTTGCTTTCAGGAACTTTTGTTCCCTGAGCGCTTTCCGTAGAGTTCTGGAGGATGGGAATACAAATGGCGGCCTCCTGGTCTCCGGCCTGGAGGAGCCGAGAGCCCAGGGCCCCACTCCTCAGTGCGCCCTCAGAGAACAGCACCCAGTAACTCCCGTCTGCCTGACCTCCAGCCGAGCTCCGAGCTCACCGAGCCTGCGACCGGTTCAAGGTAACCCCGAGCTGCGAGCATACTGTCGACTCTGTCTCTGCAGCCGGCTTTCTTGCTCCAATACCCGCAAGCTCTGCGATACTCAGACACCCCCGATCCTTCTGTGACCCTGCGGGACCTGAGGCCACACTGAACCCGCGTGGGCTTCGCCCCGGTTTAGCCTCTGGAGCAATGTCCCTCAGCGGAACAGACTTTTAAAAGTCCCGAATTTGTGCTCCGTTGCTCTGCCTCTTGCCGGGAGCCGGCCCCTCCCCCCGGGGTCTATCTTCCTGTCGCTTTGGATTCACTTCTCCACCGGTCCTACCTTTCAGAAAGTGGTTGTTTTTCTGTTTCTAGAATTGCTGTTCTTCTTCTCTTCAATCTGCCGATGGATTTGCAGGTGTTTGCACTCTTTAGATAAGCTATCTAGCTGATCTCCTGCTAGCTGAAGTAGTCTCAGCCTGCTACTTCTCTGCCATCTTGACTCCTCCTGCCAGCAAAGGCAGACCTGAGAGGAAAATATATAGCGATACAAGCCTTTCTCAAGAAACAAGAAAGGTCTCAGGTACACAACCTAACCCTATAACTAAAGGAGCTGGAGAAAGAACAAGAAAGAAACCCTAAGCCCAGCAGGAGAAGAGAAATCATAAAGATCAGAGCAGAAATCAATGAAATAGAAACCAAAAAAACAATAGAACAAATCAACAAAACTAGGAGCTGGTTCTTTGAAAGAATTAATAAACCCCTGGCCAGACTTATCAAAAAGAAAAGAGACCCAAATAAATAAAATCATGAATGAAAGAGGAGAGATCACAACTAACACCAAAGAAAAACAAACTATTATAAGAACATACTATGAGCAACTCTATGCCAACAAATTTGACAATTTGGAAGAAATGGATGCATTCCTAGAAACATATAAACTACCGCAACTGAACCAGGAAGAAATAGAAAGCCTGAACAGACCCATAACCAGTAAGGAGATTGAAACAGTCATTAAAAATCTCCAAACAAACAAAAGCCCAGGGCCAGACGGCTTCCTGGGGGAATTCTACCAAACATTTAAAGAAGAACTAATTCCTATTCTCCTGAAACTGTTCCAAAAAATAGAAATGGAAGGAAAACTTCCAAACTCATTTTATGAGGCCAACATCACCTTGATCCTAAAACCAGACAAGGATCCCATCAAAAAAGAGAGCTATAGACCAATATCCTTGATGAACACAGATGCGAAAATTCTCACCAAAATACTAGCCAATAGGATTCAACAGTACATTAAAAGGATTATTCATCACGACCAAGTGGGATTTATTCCAGGGCTGCAAGGTTGGTTCAACATCCACAAATCAGTCAATGTGATACAACACATCAATAAAAGAAAGAACAAGAACCATATGATACTCTCAATAGATGCTGAAAAAGCATTTGACAAAGTACAGCATCCCTTCCTGATCAAAACCCTTCAAAGTGTAGGGATAGAGGGCACATACCTCAATGTCATCAAAACCATCTATGAAAAACCCACCGCAAATATCATTCTCAATGGAGAAAAACTGAAAGCTTTTCCGCTAAGGTCAGGAACACGGCAGGGATGTCCATTATCACCACTGCCATTCAACATAGTACTAGAAGTCCTAGCCTCAGCAATCAGACAACAAAAGGAAATTAAAGGCATCCAAATCAGCAAAGAAGAAGTCAAACTATCACTCTTTGCAGATGATATGATACTATATGTGGAAAACCCAAAAGACTCCACTCCAAAACTGCTAGAACTTGTACAGGAATTCAGTAAAGTGTCAGGCTATAAAATCAATGCACAGAAATCAGTTGCATTTCTCTACACCAACAACAAGACAGAAGAAAGAGAAATTAAGGAGTCAATCCCATTTACAATTGCACCCCAAACCATAAGATACCTAGGAATAAACCTAACCAAAGAGGCACAGAATCTATACTCAGAAAACTATAAAGTACTCATGAAAGAAATTGAGGAAGACACAAAGAAATGGAAAAATGTTCCATGCTCCTGGATTGGAAGAGTAAATATTGAGAAAATGTCTATGCTACCTAAAGCAATCTACACATTTAATGCAATTCCTATCAAAGTACCATCCATCTTTTTCAAAGAAATGAAACAAATAATCCTAAAATTTATATGGAACCAGAAAAGACCTTGAATAGCCAAAGGAATATTGAAAAAGAAAGCCAAAGTTGGTGGCATCACAATTCCAGACTTCAAGCTCTATTACAAAGCTGTCATCATCAAGACAGCATGGTACTGGCACAAAAACAGACACATAGATCAATGGAACAGAATAGAGAGCCCAGAAATAGACCCTCAACTCTATGGTCAACTAATCTTTGACAAAGCAGGAAAGAATGTCCAGTGGAAAAAAGACAGCCTCTTCAATAAATGGTGTTGGGAAAATTGGACAGCCACATGCAGAAAAATGAAATTGGACCATTTCCTTAAACCACACACAAAAATAGACTCAAAATGGATGAAGGACCTCAATGTGAGAAAGTAATCCATCAAAATCCTTGAGGAGAACACAGGCAGCAACCTCTTTGACCTCAGCCGCAGCAACATCTTCCTAGGAACATCGCCAAAGGCAAGGGAAGCAAGGGCAAAAATGAACTATTGGGATTTCATCAAGATCAAAAGCTTTTGCACAGCAAAGGAAACAGTTAACAAAATCAAAAGACAACTGGGAGAAGATATTTGCAAACGACATATCAGATAAAGGGCTAGTGTCCAAAATCTATAAAATACTTAGCAAACTCAACACCCAAAGAACAAATAATCCAATCAAGAAATGGGCAGAGGACATGAACAGACGTTTCTGCAAAGAAGACATCCAGATGGCCAACAGACACATGAAAAAGTGCTCCATATCACTCGGCATCAGGGAAATACAAATCAAAATACAAGGAGATATCACCTCACACCAGTCAGAATGGCTAAAATCAACAGGTCAGGAAATGACAGATGCTGGCAAGGATGCGGAGAAAGGGGAATGCAATTTCCCACACTGTTGGTGGGAATGCAAGCTGGTGCAACCACTCTGGAAAACAGCGTGGAGGTTCCTCAAAATGTTGAAAATAGAACTGCCCTATGACCCAGCAATTGCACTACTGGGTATTTACCCTAAAGATACAAACGTAGTGATCCAGAGGGACACGTGCACCCAAATGTTTATAGCAGCAATGTCCACAATAGCCAAACTATGGAAAGAACCTAGATGTCCATCAACAGATGAATGGATCAAGAAGATGTGGTATATATACACAATGGAATACTATGCAGCCATCAAAAGAAATGAAATCTTGCCATTTGCAACAACATGGATGGAACTAGAGCGTATCATGCTCAGCGAAATAGGTCAAGTGGAGAAAGACAACTATAATATGATCTCCCTGATATGAGGAAGTGGTGATGCAACATGGGGGCTTAAGTGGGTAGGAGAAGAATAAATGAAACAAGATGGGATTGGGAGGGAGACAAACCATAAGTGACTCTTAATCTCACAAAACAAACTGAGGGTTGCTGGGGGGAGGGGGGTTGGGAGAAGGGGGGTGGGGTTATGGACATTGGGGAGGGTATGTGCTATGGTGAGTGCCGTGAAGTGTGTAAACCTGGCGATTCACAGACCTGTACCCCTGGGGATAAAAATATATATTTATAAAAAATTAAAAAATTTTAAAAAAAAAGAAAAAAGAAGAGAATTTAACCCAGAAGGAAGAAGCAGGATGCAAGAACTAATGGTAATTATTAAAATATATATACTTGAAATCCTTCATAATATTGAAATGTAGTGTAAGAGTCTTCTTTGTTTAAGGGCTTCTTTAAATTGCCTTAAAATTTTAGGAGTTGAGTACCAACAGTTACATTATTTATTTATTACTATAGAATTAAGGAGGGCACTTGTTGTGATGACTACGGGGTGATATATAGAAGTGTTGAATCACTATATTGTATACCTGAAACTAATATAACACTGTATGTTAACTAATTGGAATTGAAATAAAACTTAAAAATAAATAAATAAATATGTGCATACATACATACATACATGCATAAAATACATGTATTACCAAAAAACAAACAAAAAACAAAAAACCCACGCAGCTCAAAGACAATAGACAAAAACTGTAATAAAAGAAAATTGAGACTATAGCACTAAAAATAGTAATTCAACCTTAACATCTTTACAAGTAATAATTAGAAATTGAAGAGGCTTAGGATAACCACTATGAGTACATTTAAGAAGATGCATATATATGAAAATTGCAAGTCAACTAAAGAAAATAAATGTCCTTCTGAATCCAAGAACTGAGAAGTGGAAGAAAAAAGTCCTGAAAATGTTATGAAGAAAAGTTTTTCCTGAAAAGAAGGAATAAATGAGTCTGCATATGAAAAGGACAACCATATTTCACTATGACCTCAGAATGATGGACATCAGCACAAACAGTTTAAGTTAATAAGCTGACTAGAAGAAAGAATTCTTCAAGAACTTTGGCAGGAACTCGGCACCAGATGTGTTCATTGTCCCTGAGCAGTCACTCCTTTCAGGCTTTTTGGTGAACAGAGAAAACTAGTATGTATTTTTAAAGGAGGAAAAGATACTGTGTTTACACAGTGTAAACACTGATGATTTCAATTCAAAATTAAGATGATTTAATTTGTTTTTGTATCTGTACCTCTTTCCTCTTTTTTTGAAAATGTGGCTCCTGACATGAATATAAATACTTATTGCTTTTCCCCTATTATGTGCAAACAACAGTTTCAAAATAACAACCTCAATATATTAATAAGCCTGCCTAATGGAAATTTGAAATGGAGTAAATGTTTAAAAATAACACTTAAAACCATAAAATTTCTAACAAAAAACAGGGGAAAAGCTTCCTGACATTGGTCTTGGCAATTATTTTTTTTTTAATAAGATACCACATAAGATAGACTAGAAATTTGCTGAGAATAAAAGTGTTCTCACCACACACACACAGAGTTAACTACATGAAGTGATGGATGTGTTAATTATCTTGATCTTGGCAATCCCGTCAAAATGCACATGTATAGCAAATCATCACATTTTATACTTTAATATATGCAAATGTTTGTCAATTTTTCCTCAATAAAGCTGGGAGGAAGGAAAGACTACTTGTTGAGTTTAAACTTCCTTGGCAATTCTTTTGGTGCTTAGAGTACATCTACTAGGGAGGTATAATAAAAATATTCTAAGTTCAGTGGAGATAATTCTTTTATTTTGGATGGTTGAGTCACTAACTTGACGTACAGTTAGGATAATTCATTGCCTTGTTTTCAATTTTTACTGAAAATTTTTTCCTGGAATAATTGTTTATTGAGTTATTTACCTGATTCTTAATCAAAACTACAAGAGAGATTCATCTGAAGATGTCTTATTTGAATCCTGTCACTTCCTTCCTGTCCTTCTTCAGCAAAAAAAAAAGACATTTTTATTAGTTTTTGGTGTACCCTCCATTTATATTTTAAAATAAGTAAATAAATAAATTTCCCCTTCCTAATTTATCACACAAAAGGTGGCTTATTTTATACACTGTTTTGCACCCTGTAGTAGAAATCTACCAGTGTGTAGAGATCTACCTCATTATCTTCCCAGATGTATCATACACTATTGCTTGGCTATCCCATTTTTTTTTTAACACTTCCCTCCTAATGGACATTTAGATATTTCCATTTTTCTGGAATTATAAATAATGTCAAAGCACCCGGATTTTTGAGAGATACTCATTATTGGATTAAGGACATTTTCTTCCCTGTTTAGTGTCAAATTTTAACCAATGCTTTTGCTTCAGCAATTGAGATGATCAATAAAAGAAATCTACTTTATTAATTAGATGACGAGACATACAAATAACATGTCTAATATTAAGCCATCCTTGCATTTCCACAATAAGGCCTATTTTGTTAAAATGCAATATAATTTTAGGTGTTTATGGATTTGTTTGCTAACATTTTATTTAATAGCTTTGCATTTATACGTGAGATTTGTATTAGTCTACTATAGACTGGGTGGGTGGCTTAAAGAGCAAAAATTTATTTCCTCACAGTTCTGGAGCTAGAAGTCTAAGATCAAGGTGACAGCATGGTGGGTTTCTGATGAAAGCTCTCACCTTGGGCTACAGAGGATGTCTTTTCACTGTGTGCTCACTGTGTGCTCACATGACCTCTTTTTTGCATGAGCATGGAAAGAGCAAGTTTTCTGGTGTCTCCTCTTATAAGAAAGGACACTCAATCTCATCATGATGGTCCCACCTCATGGCCTCCTCTAGCTCTAATTATTTCCCAACGTCCCCATCTCCAAATACCATCACATTGGGTATCAAAGTTTCAACATATAAGTTTTAGAGGAATACAAAGATTCAGTCCATAATATTCTACCCTTGGTACCCCAAAATTCATGTTCTTCTTACATGCAAAATATATTCATTCTATCCCCAAAGTCCTAATGTCTTAAGTCATTCCAGTGTCAACTCCAAAGTCTCAAGTCCAGAGTCTTATCTAAATATTATCTAAATCAGATGTGGGTGAGACTCAAAGCACAATGCATCCTGAGGCAAAATTCCTCTCCAGTTGTGAAACTGTGAAACCAGATAAGTTATGGCCTTCCAAAATATAATAGTGGGACAGGCAGAGGACAGACATCCCCATTCCCAAAGGGAGAAGTAGGAAATAAGGAAGGAGTGATGGTTCCCCACCTGAATATTGACGGTGCATGGTGGTTCCCACACACTACTTGCTTTACTGTCTCTCAAGATTGGCTATAACATGGCCACTTGGCCAATCCCCAAACTCTAAAACAAGCAAAACTTAATTCATTTCTTTCCCATGGTAACCCTCTCATATTATTTATTTTTAAACATTTCTGTTGACTTTAAAGGATACGTAATATGGAAACACACGATGGCTTAATGGCCATCAAGTTCTCATAAATCATTTTCTTAAAATGCATATCCTCTGTCCAGTACACATTTCTAAATATAACCAAAGCAGACACAAACTCTGTGAGTTGATTACTTAATATACAATGAAAGATTGGAAAGAAATTTCAAGGAAGGAATTGTATAATTCTAGACCTCCCACTTCCTAAGGTGATAAAATTCTCAATAGTATCTATAAAAGCAAGGTTGGCTTTCCCATAAAATTGAAAACTACAGACTTGTTTCAAATTATCTAAGGTAATATTATAACTATGTTTTTAAATTTAATAATCATACAGTATAATCTCATTAAAAATAAAAAAATCCAGGTCAAACCTTTAAGCTAAATTAATTTTTATATTTATAAATAAAACTTTATTATTTGGAAAAATGATGTATTTACTATAGCTTAAATATGGAATGAATTAGCAATCTTATTTTTTAAAGAAATAAGGATTGAAATAGATCATATTTTCCTCTGTCTCTGATCCTCTCTTACAGAATTTCTCAGTTTGTTTATGTCTCAAGGCAGTTACTAGACAGTGGCTACTTAGGGACAGGATTTCTATCTGATCCACTTTTGTAGTCTACTCAGCCAATCTCCAGAGCTTGGCACCCAATAAACAGATGCTGATGAATAAATGGTGCTTCCTAGAATATCCTAAACTCTCAGAAATTAAGATGTCTCATAAAGCTTGGAGGAAGACATAAACGTCTGAATGAGTTTATACCAATTAACATAATTATAAACAAGTACTGTAAGTTTTATAATTCAAACACCACATGCAAATATTACGTTAATTATGCAAAGGATCAAAATATAAGAATAAAATATGTTAACAATAAAAGACAAGGAGTGGTTTGGATCAAATGTAAATTGATTCAAGCTTTTGGCTTACAAAATTCATTATCATATTATTCCAACTACAAGAAAGTGAAAAGGCATATTCTCCAAAGGCACAAATAACAGCAAACAGATTCCCACTGTTAGTTTTTTGCCTTCAACACAGAATTGTAGAAAAACCAAAAACCTGACAGTCAGCAAATTGAATGATTCAGGCAAAAAGAATATACACAATGCCAATTTTCTTTCAGAGCCAGAAAGTAGAGTAAATTATGCAGGTTGATTTGTTTTCTTTTCTTAACTTTTATCTGAGAATTTGGCTTTTAAAAGATCGTTTTTACCCTTCAATTGGATTAGGACTGTGTTTGCAATGTAGTATCACCATGCTACTGTTTTTTGGGTTTTGTTTGTGTTTTGGGGTTTTTTTTTTCCTTTTTTCTGTATACTGATCAAGGATATTGGGCTGTTCTTCCTGAAGAAAAGAAAAAAGCCATGATAATGAATCTGGAGAGGAAAATTTTGAACCACAAGCCTTTGACACAACTATTTAACACTGACTCTCATTTGCTATAATAATATGTTATAGGCACAACGCCTTTGGGGGAACATGTCACCTGTGGAATATTGCAGTATTCATTTTGGAAAGAAGGTCAGGAAGTCTTACCCAGAGATCTTTGAGAAGGCAAGACCAGGGTTGTAGTCAAAGGAGAATGAACCAGTGACCAATCTATTACCCCTTTCAAAAGCCTACCTCACCAACTGATTGAGTTTGGTTTCTCTGGAAAAGAATGCAGTACCTCCAAAGGACAGTCATCTAAAGATGAAATAAGGAGAAAGGAAAGAAGAGTGGAGTGGCGGGGAGGAGTCTATTGCTACACTTCGAATTTCCTTTCTCTGTCTCCCAAGTACTGTGCTAACCAGAAAAGCATTCAACAATTTCTTAAATGCTTCATTGGTTCTTGATTAAATGTTGAGTCTAGCCAGAAGCCCATGTCTGAATCTCATTAACTAATACGATTTAATACACAGAAGATGGCAACCAACTGGACTTGAACATTGGTGTCCAACAGTGAAGGCGAGCAGTAAGTTTTGGAGTAGTATACTCCTAATGAAGTAGCTTGAGAGGACCTTAGACTCTCCCAGGTACAAAAAATATATACTTTTCATCTGGAGTATGTGCTCTTAATCATAATCAAAAAACCCCTAGGCACCCCTACATAGAATTTTTATTATCTCTAAAGAAGTTGGATTGCAGAAAAATAACATTTCTATTTCCATTAACCTCCAACTGAAATTTAGAACACTTACATTATCAATGTAGGCAACAAATGTAGAAAAACAAATTAAAAATCATACATGATATTTTCATATCAACGTGAAGCTATGGCAAACATTTCAAAATATTATTTATGCTCATCCCTGTCATAAAATTATCATTATTGACCTATGGCTAGATATCATTGTTTAATAGACACATAAATTACTGTATCATGAATTTTTGTTTCTAATATTTTGATAACTGAATTTTAATAAAATTGCCTTCCTTTGTGATTCTGTATCATTTACTTTAAGCACCAAAACATTATTCTGAGTAGGCACCTGGAGGCCTCACCAGATTACCAGATTCTGTTGTCCTTGGCACAACAGAAGTTAAGAAGCTTTGTCAGAGAGCTTCCCTGCTTTTTCTGAGGATGTGACACCAACAGCTAGAATTCTGTCACCCCAAAGCAGTATTTTGCAAGCTGAAAGTTGTGACAGGCGTTCTTACAGGGAGAAAGTTATGTAGGTGTCTATATAATTAGAGATAAACAATTTATGCCTATAGATCTAGCACAACTACAAAATTAATATGTATAATTTAAATAGAAACAAAACTATAAAACTTATGAAATTTAAGTTAATTATTTTCATGAATAATATTAACAGTATTCTATGAAAAGTATGGTGCTGAGTCACAAGTTCTTCTGTATTTAGGAAGCTTATACCATCCCGTATCCCAGCTGAGCAAGTGGGTTACCATTTTTCTCTGTTTGAATTGCCACGAAGGTGCCTTTTGTACATGAAGCCAGTACATACTTTAGTTCCACTACTGAGAAAAATATCTATCAAGTCTGCCTCTGTCCCTTTCTTGATGGCTGGGAAACATCTAGCCAATACAGCTTAGCAGTCACATAAATCATAAATAGAAACTCAAATACAGGCACCAAAATTCCATGTAAGTACTTGTTATAAAATGGTTATCCAGGAAAGTGCCTAGACGTCCATCTACAGATGAATGGATAAAGAAGATGTGGTATATCTATATCGATCTCGATATAGATATAAATATATATAATGGAATACTATGCAACCATCAGAAAGACCAAAATCTTGCCATTTGCAACGATGTGGATGGAACTAGAGGGTAGTATGTCAAGCAAAATAAGTCAATCAAAGAAAGACAATTATCATATAATCTCTCTGATATGATGAACTTGAGAAGCAGGGCAGGGGTTTGTTGGGGAAAGGGAGGGAAAAATGAAATAAGATGAGGCTGACCAGAAGGAGACAAACCACAAGAGACTCAATCTCAGGAAACAAACTGAGGGTTGCTGGAGGTGTGACGGCTAGGATGGGGTGGTTGGGTTATGGACTTGGGGAGGGTATGTGCTATGGTGAGTGCTGTGAAATGTGTAAAACTGATGATTCACAGAGCTGTACCCCTGGGGCTAATAATACATTATATGTTAATATTTTTAAAAAGGTGGTTTCCAGGTTATTGAGATCAGGCTTACAGTAGTTATTTCTTTATTAACACACTGAAATGAAAGCATATATTGAAGAAATTGGTATAGAGAATTCTTGGATCCTCAGAATACATCTGAGTCCCTCAGATGGAAAAGTGCCATCCAACAACAAGCAAGGAATGCTAAGGATACAATTCTTGGGCACCTTTAATACATTCACTTATCCCCATTTACTCAGATGAGCACAGATGCTCACTCCAAACAGCATAATAACCCACAGTCAGTAAGCTACAGAGGTGAGTGCATTGCTCTGAGGACAGCAGAACTGACTTTTGGAAAATACAGAAGATATCCAGTGTTCTGCTGTTGGTAAGATTAGAAAATGTCAGGGAAAAAGGAGAACGGACTTAACATGCTTTCAGATGTCTAGTTAGACTCCCTCTCCCCAAATCCCCCTTTGTAGAGCTCCCTGATGAATAGTAATCCAAGCAAAACTTCAAGACATTCTCTGATCCCCTCAGCTCCATACTCTTGGCAGAACTCACTTTCAAGCTAATAAAAATACCATGTTACAAACAGAAAACTAGGAAGAAAGAATAACTTTAGGGTTTTTGACAGGGGTGTAAGCTTTCTACACTCAGCAAATTTTGAGCATGTGATCAGGGCACTTTTGGTGCAAAGTTTTCAGTGCTAAATCTTTTTTAAAGATCTTTTATTTATTTATTTATTTGGCAGAGAGAGAGATCACAAGTAGGCAGAGAGACAGGCAGAGAGAGAGGGGGAAGCAGGCTCCCTGCTGAGCAAAGAGCCTGATGCAGGGCTCCATCCCAAGATCCTGGGATCATGACCTGAACTGAAGGCAGAGGCTTTAACCCACTGAGCCACCCAGGTGCCCCGCTAAATCTTTTTTAAAAAGTGAATTAACAAGGCAGGAAACAACAAATGTTGGAAAGGATGTGGAAAAAGGGGAACCCTCCTACACTGTTGGTAGGAATGCAAGTTGGTGTGGCCATTTTGGAAAACAGAGTGGAGATTCCTTAAGAAATTAAAAAGAGAGCTACTCTATGACCCAGGAATTGCACTACTAGGTATTTACCCCAAAGATACAGATGTAGTGAAAAGAAGGGCCATCTGTACCCGAATGTTCATAGCATCAATGGCCACAACAGCCAAACTGTAGAAAGAACGGAGATGCCCTTTAACAGAAGAATGAATAAAGAAGATGTGGTCAATATATACAATGGAATATTACTCAGCCTTCAGAAAGGCTGAACTTCTATATCAACATGGACAAGACTGGAGGAGATTATGCTGAGTGAAATAAGTCAAGCAGAGAAAGTCAATTACCATTTAGTTTCACTTTTTTTTAAAAGGTATATTAGGAGAAGGAAGGGAAAAATGAAGTGGGGGAAATCAGAGGGAGAGACAAATCATGAGAGACTGTGGATTCTGAGAAACAAACTGAGGGTTTTAGAGGGGATGGGAGTGGAAGATGGGTGAGCCCAGTGATGGGTCTTAAGAAGTGCACGTATTGCATGGAGCACTGGGTGTTATACATAAACAATGAATCTTGGAACCCTGCATCAAAAACTAGTGATGTATTTTATGGTGACAAACATAACACAATAATAAAAAAAAGAAAAAAAAATGTTAAGTATGCAAAAAAAAAAAAAGTGAATGAGGGGTGCCTGGGTAGCTCAGTTGTTAATCATCTGCTTTGGGCTCGGGTCATGATCCCAGGGTCCTGAGATCGAGCCCTGCATCGGGCTCCCTGCTCAGATGCCTGCTTCTCTCACTCCTACTCCCCCTTCTTGGGTTCCCTCTCTTGCTGTGTCTTTCACTGTCAAATAAATAAATAAAATCTTTAATAAATAAATAAATACAAATTAAAGTGAATGAGAGGTATGACACATTTTCATCCGATACAGAGGATTACAGAGCTGTTACCAAAGAGCATGATAACAAAACAGAACACTTGAAGCTTTTAGCACCTTACCCCACCTTTTTGTCACTTTAATTCCTGATCAGAGTTTCTAGGTTACTTCACTGTGTACCATGTTATCTTTAACCCAAAAGCTCTTGGTTGGTCAAAGAGTTTTTTTCCTTTCCTTAATATTGAATTTATGTTTAAAGGTGAAAACAAAAAAATGAAATTAAAAAATGCAACCTAGAAAAATCCCTTGCTGAAATATAACATGCAAGCTAAGAATGAACCTTCCCCTTTCCATATTACAACTGGGTTTCCAAATGCAGCTAATGAAACTCCAGAAGTAACAGATGCACATAAAACCTGTTTCACATTTACAAAGCTCTGCCACACAGTGTAACGGGGGGTATTCTGATTAAGAGTTTACAAACTATAGTATGCTTTGGCTTGATATTGAGGATCCTCAGGCAGAAGGGTCTTAAGGAACGTCTACTTCCTTGTACCTTTGGCCGGAATTATCCCCTTGGTTTCCTACCCAGAATATTTGGATAGAACAGAATGTCTGGCCACTGTATTTTTGGACTTAAGTGGACTTAAATAGCCTTCACATATGCCAGGAATTTAAAATGACATGTCAATTAGACAATCATTTTTTTAAAAGTATAAAAGCAAATCCTCTGCTAGGTGTTAGTACTGACACAGGCATTAAATGATGCTTTAGGTAAAACTGGTTAAATACATATCAGGTGCAGAAGTATGATCAGATATTGTTAATGAAAAGTGATAAATCAGATATCAAAATGTTGAAATGACTATATTTCATTTCTTTATTCATTCAATAAATAATTTTTCAATTTTTATTTATTTTTTAAATTTCTTTTCAGTGTTCCAGAATTCATTGTTTATGCACCATACCCCGTGCTCCATGCAATGTGTGCCCTCTGTAATACCCACCACCAAGATCACCCAACCTCCCACCCCCCACCCCTCCAAAACCCTCAGATTGTTTTTCAGAGCCCACAGTCTCTCATGGTTCATCTCCCCCTCCAATTTTCCCCAACTCCCTTCTCTTCCTCATTCATAGTGCAGTTGACAAAACGAACTACTCTCCCCAAGCATAAATGTGCTCTGCAATTGCAAAGAATGCAATGAAATTACATAAGCAGGTATGGAATGCTTGAAGGATCACTGGTCTAGGAGTCCCAGGATTGGAATCCCAATTTCATGCCTACTCCCTGCTAGACTAGTGATACTGTATATGTCAACTTAACGTCTCTAAGCCTTAATTCCATCACTTGAAATGGTATTGTCTGTCCTGCATACCTCATCAGTTAATTATATGTAACGATCCCAGAGAAAACATTTTTTTTTTAAGATTTTTATTTATTTATTTGACAGACAGAGATCACAAGTAGGCAGAGAGGCAGGCAGAGAGAGATAGGGGAAAGCAGGCTTTCTGGAAAGCAGAGAGCCCAATGTGGGGCTCGATCCCAGACCCGGGGATCATGACCTGAGCTGAAGGCAGAGGATTTAACCCACTGAGCCACCCAGGTGCCCCAAGAGAGAGTATTTAAATATGCCCTCAAAACAATGAAAGCTCTATAATCACAGGTTAGCAATACTACTGAAATGTATGAAAAACTATGGAATCCCTTGTCATGAATATTTTTAGTTAATGCAGATGGTCCATCGAGGGTCTGGGTGGTCAGACAGTAAAGCTCCAAGCTAACTGTCAAGTACATTAGTGACATGGAATGACATATATCTGAAGGTTTTGACTTTTCTCCATTTAACCATTCTAATTTCACCTGGATTTCCTTTACACATCAAATTTCCTTCATACTCTCAAGCAATGTTCCAGCCATAGGAAGAGAAAACGAGTCAAACAGACCTCCATCAAGCTTCCAAACTGAGTAACAAATACCCTATGTCCATTTACTCTTCAGAGTATGTGTCTGCCTCCTCTACTCGAATCTTAACAAATGACCAAAAACTTTCAAAATAGAGACAAATCCACTTAGCAAAAGAAAATAACAATTGCCGTAATTGCAACCACATTAATGGGGCTGAGTTTTTGCTTAAATGACTTCTGTACTTGTGATGAAAATCCCTGTCCTGAAGAGTAATGAAGTGCTTAAAACATGAATAAAATCTTTAAAACTTCAAAATCAAACTCACCAAGAAAACGATTTTTGCTGTGCATAATTTGAGTTTACAGTTATTACTGTCAGGTTAATAAACAGGGATCTGTATTAATCACTGGTGAACACCAAGCACAAGAAATAGTTAATACATAAGTGCTATGTGACAAAATGAAATCCAAACAGTTTCTTTGAAGCTAGAGCAATAGGATAATTCTGCTTTTCTTCAGACACTGACAAACTTATGCTATGCTAGCTAAAAGATAGCTTAATCCTTCCCTTCCTGGCTCAAAAAGAAAATCAATACTCTGTCCAAGACTGTGATTGCCTCTTGTGGGTTTTCATGAAAGAGGCAGGAACAAACAAGAAAATGACCATGAATGGATGGGCTTCATACAATTTTCAACCATATAATCTTGTTTTAGGAAGTAGAAAATAAGAATTAAGAGATACCTGGGTGGCTCAGTCAGTTACATCTAACTTTGGCTGTGGTCATGATCTCAGGGTCCTAGGAATGAGCCCCATGTTGGGCTCTGCACTCAGCACAGAGCCTGCTTCTCCCCCTGCCCCTCCCCCTGCTTGTGCTCTCTCTTTCTTTCTCTCTCTCTCTCTCTCAAATAAATAAAATATTTTTAAAAACATTTTATTTATTTATTTGACAGACAGAGATCACAAGTAAGCAGAGGGGCAGGCAGAGAGAGAGGAGGAAGCAGGCTCCCCGCTGAGCAGAGATCCCGATGTGGGGCTCGATCCCAGGACCCTGGGATCATGACCTGAGCCAAAGGCAGAGGCTTTAACCCACTGAGCCACCCAGGCGCCCCATCAAATAAATAAAATCTGTAGAAAAAAGAAAATAAGAATGAAAACATCTCCAGTTCTTACAGTGACTGTGCTCTGATTATGTTTTGCCAGCACTAACTGGATCAGAGCCAAAGCTCTTGGGACACTTTACCCACAACTTTTCCCCTGCCAGTATTCTTGGAAGCTTAATGCCTTTACGAAAAATCTGAGGGATACTGAGAAATAGAACCACATTCCAGAGCATATTGCCTGCCACCATCTAACTGGTCCCATCTCCACACTCTGTCTTCTCTCTCTCTCTTCCAACTCTTGTTCTGGAATAGTGGACAGATCCATTTGTCCTCTCATAGACGCCATTTTCCTCAAGATGTGATTGTCAGTCACCAACACGTAAAGTAATTGCACAGCCAATAAAAGAAGGAGAAGAGGAAAAAAAGGTAAAAAGAACACATGAGCACCTCAAATGCCAATTGGGGGGATAGTAATATAGTTAATAGTCAATAGTTACGTTTGCCAGAAAAGAGAATGGAGTTTTGCCTGTGTGACCTGCAAGTGATTGTGAGTTAAGAGCACTGGATGCCACACTTAAAAGGACACCTGTGGGTTCTGAAGACATTAAAGGGCACGAGCATTCAGCACCCTCAGACTCACTTGTGTTCTTGTGATTTTGGTCCCCTGGGAGAGAAGCATCTGTGGTCCAGGCTGGAATGTGATGATTGGGATGCGTAGCAGATGTCACCGTGCTCTTGTTACAAATTGTATTTGTAGCAATAATATCAGACACTTGAACCTCACCATCAGTGACCAAAGGTTCACTCCCATTTGATTTAAAATAAGCCTTTTTTAATGTTCCTGGAAGACAAAAAAAAAAAAAAAAAAAAGATATTTTGATACATTACTAGAAGTATTCATTTAAAAAAAAATCCATTAAGAAAACTCTAGAGCTACTTTCCCAAGTTTCATTCCACCCTGGCAAACACAAAGAGAAAGATGATGGCTAGCAAAACTACTCACTTCACTGGGACAACCAAGAGAGTTTCTCTTCTACCATGAGTACCCTAACTCTGTGAAGAGTCTACTGCTTTCTCAAAAGCTTCAGGTAGAGAAATTGCGTCTCCATCTTGGTGTCCCCATGCCCAAAGAATTTAGGGCAATTCCACCTCACCTGAGACTCACAACAAATAAATAAGATGTGGTAAATGTTACAGTGTTTCCTTCCTCTTTTCTCAGGTTCTCAATTTCAAAAATCATTTTATGATCTTTAGTACCTAAGGCACAAGCTTTTCAAATCTCTGCTCTCTGCCACCAAAGGACAATTGTGCCTGCTTAGCTTTGGCCTTACATCCCTCCACATTTTCCAAATTTCAGTGACCTATGCGTAACAGATAAATAAAAATAATAGGGCTCATATGTTTACCAACACTATATCATAAAAACCCCCCAAAAGTAAAACTCTAATTCTAGAAAAACTGAGAGAAGGAACTAAATTATCTTCATCTTTGACCAGAAAATATAAATATAATACAATCAATATGATGTAGTCGTTAAACTAAGATTATCAACTCGTCACTTTCTTGAGGTATTCATTCATTGACAAAATAGTCAAACCTATTGGATATTGGAAATTACCTAGCTTTGGCTTCGGCAGAAACTCCTGAAAACTTTGAAAGGGATGATGTATTTTTAACTTAGTAAAAATAGACAACAGACTGTTTCCGGAATATAGCACTATAATTGAGTATGTCTCTAAAATAAACAAATGTGATATTGATTCATTATAGAAATACCCGAGGGAGGTTGTTTTTTTTTTTTTCCCCTAAAGGAATTTACAATGAATGCTCTTATTGGCTCTTACTTTGCCAAACAGTCCATGGACCATTAAAAATAAAAGAAATATAAATAAAATGTTTAATATCAGTCTATGGAAAAAATTTCTCTACATGTGCTTGACACTTGGAAAACATTAACTACAAATCAAAATAGAAAAGCAGCTGTTTTCTAGCTAACTAAGGTCAATGGTTTCATCTGCTGAAAGATTCTAAATAAAACGGTGCAGCATAAAAGCTCAATTGTGACCATGTGGTGCAGGTAACACACTCTCCAAAATGTCTGTGTGATTCTGAGTCAATATTAAAGTCATCTTAAATGTGATAGACTTGATGACTGTATAATATGTATTTCTTTCATACAGAAGAATGTATGAATCAATTAGATATGATTTTATTTTCATCTATTTATGTAGTTGCTCTCAATGTTACTTATTTTGACATAAATAGCCTTTTCGCAGTAACATGTTAATTCCACTAATGTGGCTATCACGGACTTTTAAAGCCCATAAAGGTGATTGACTTATGATGCTAACCCTCTGAATCAACATCCGACTCTGTCAACGGACTTTTGGCAAATGCCAACTCCTCACAGTTACAATCCTGAATAACTCACTTAAAAGGAGTGCCTTCGCCTATGAAATATGCCAACAGTTGTTCTTCACATTTTGTTTATAGTGATCAGCCACATTAATAATCTTTCCTTTATCTTTTTCATCTAACCACAGTGGCAAAAGTGTTAAATGCATCTCTCTACTTAAGAGCTTTTTGGAAACATGGACTTTCTTAGGAAACGCTGACTTGGATAACAACTTCCTGCAAAAATTCAGCTTCCCGGGGCACCTGGGTGGCCCAGTCATTAAGTGGCTGCCTTCGGCTCAGGTCATGATTCTAGGGTCCTGGGTCGAGGCCCGCATCGGGCTCCTTGCTCAGTGGGAAGCCTGCCTCTCCCTTTCCCACCACCCCCTGCTTGTGCTCTCTTTCTTGCTGTGTCTCTGTCAAATAAATAAATAAAATCTTTTTTAAAAAAATGGCTTTAAAAAAAATTCAGCTTCCCTGCTCTTAAACTCACATATCAAAACAAGTTGGCAGAATAGACAGAAAGGCAAAGGTAACTGGGTGTGATGCAAAAATAATGAATACTGTTATGCTGAAAAAATAAAAAATTTAATAAAAAATTATAAAAAAAAAAAGAAAGGCAAAGGTATCCCATGATATAGGGTAGTGGTTGGACTGTTCCTCGAATACAATTTTAAAGGGACAGACAGACCAACCAACTGACAGAGAGTGGGAGGAAACACACCTAAGGACCTATCTAAAAAGCCTGAACTCATTAGACAATTTATTTTCAAGCATCTCTGGAAACCCACCAACTCTCAACTCACAGTTGGTCATCTATGATGCCTTTTTTTTTTTAAAGAACAAAAATTAGAACTCAATAAGACTGAATGCCCTCAGACTATACCATGATGAGCTGTACAAGTGCTGAGGGTTATTAGCCCAAAGTGGAGGCTTCATTCTTCCCGTTTTGCCTCCATCCTTCCTACATTCCTATTTTTATAGTGCTGTGGTTCAAAGTGCAGGTCCTACAGCCTGACCACCTGGATTTCAATCCCATCTCTGGTACTTACCAGCCCTGAAACTTTGGGAAAACTCTCAAATACCATAAAATAAGGAAAATAAAAGGCCCTCCCCTCAAGGGACTGGTCATTAGGATCAAATTAGTCTCTCTCTCTCTCTCTCTCTCTCTATATATATATATATATATATACACACACACATACACTCACACACATTTGGAACAGGTCCTGGCACATAGTAAGTTCTCAATAACTTTTAGTCATTACTACATAATGATAGTCATGAAAGTAAAACTGCCTTCCTAGGATTACTCAGGTACTCTTAAATAAACACCAGTTTTCACTTACAATACATGCAACCCACATAACAAAAATGTTCAAAAGTGAATCACTTAACCTACTTTTGGAGTGAATGAAGTGGGGGGCTCTTTCATGCCAAGTTAATGCAAGGCCACACTGATCAAGGTGGTATGGCTTAAATGTCATGGGGTTTTCCTAAGCAGAAGAGGGAGGTGAGTGCGTATGCATCAGAGCCATGCCGCATACAGACTCAATGGACCACTGCTCATTTTGCATAAGGAAAGAGGCCACAAGCCAAGGAAAGCAGGAAGCCTCCAGGAGCTGGGAAAGATAGGAAACAGACTGTCCCCTAGAGCCTCCAGAAGGAATATAGTCCTGCCAATATCTTACTTTTAGCCTAGTGCTATTCAGACTTCTGCCCTCCATAACTCGAAGTTAATATATTTATGTCATTTTAAGTTACTAAGTAATTGATTTGTTTCAGCAGTCATAGGAAACTAATATAGGCATCTTGCTAGGGATATTCAGTATAGGCATCTACAGAGCTGGCTTTCCAACAATCTTTTTTGAAACAGATGAAATTACTAGCTCTTTACAGATTTCAGGGAGAAGGAAAACAAAGCTTTCAAGAGTTATTTAACTTACCCAAGAATTGAGCTGGGATGTGATACACATACATACACATGCACCCACACATACTTCTCACTTTGAACAAGTTGTACAAGTTGGAAAAAATCAACCACCCAATGCATGGAGAAAAAATTATCTTCCTATGATATGAGTTTAAAAGTAATTCCTTATCTTTATATCTCTAGCCATGTGGTAACACATTTACTTGGCATTTTCTATGTGCCAGGAACTTTTGTATTTACTCTCTGCTGAAAACACAACATTTAGTAAGAGCTTCTTATCATCAAGATGTTTATAGATTAGTTGAGGGAAACAGGCATGTAGTCTAAAAATACAAACCATGATACAAGGGCTTTGAGAATGATATGCATAAGGCAATCTGGTGACAGAAAGTAGAGAAGAAGCTGTCATGCCATTTGAGAAAGTCAGAAAAGGTTTCTTAGGGGAGAACCATCCTCAATAGAAATCTTAAAAGATATTTAACAATTGTGTAGGTTTGAGCAAAGCATTTGTGAGGAAGAAGTGGTGTGGTAATAGGGAATGGAGAACTTTCTAGATGGAACAAAGGGGGAAGATAGGCAAAGCCCAGCAGCAGGTCATTAAATACAGCCAGCACACGGGGGACTGGCAGGAGGAAAAGCGAGAGAAGGAGAAGCAGCCACATTGTGAAGAGTAGTTCCTCTTAAAGTCCTGGAATTGTTCTTATGATGAGGAATTTTGTAGGATCTTAGATAGGGTGGCACAATGGAATGATTACTGTGGCAGCAGAATCATGCTGGAATGGCGTCAAGTCTGGAGGATAATGAGAAGGCTACTGCAATAGTCGAGTGAGAAAAGAGTATGGCCTGGGGCACCTGGGTGGCTCAGTGGGTTAAGCCTCTGCCTTTGGCTCAGGTCATGGTCTCAGGGTCCTGGGATCGAGCCCCACATGGGGCTCTCTGCTCAGCAGGGAGCTTGCTTCCTCCTCTCTCTCTGCCTGCCTCTCTGCCTACTTGTAATCTCTCTCTGTCAAATAAATAAATAAAATCTTTAAAAAAAAATTCCCTTAGAAGAGAGTTTTCAGAGGCAAAATTGTGAGTGACAGGGAATGAGTCAGAGGTCCCTTCCCGGTTTCTGGTTTGAATTACAGTGTATCCGAAGGGATCCTCCCCCCACCCCTACACTGCGAGAGAAGTGGTAATCATTAGTGCTACTGATCAAAAATTTTCAATTCTCTTGCATTCTACTAAGACACATGCGTGGGTTACACTCTCTGACCTAATTCCCTGTCTCTGGACTTTTTTGACATTGGTCAAAGGGTATAAACTTCCAGTTATAAGATGAGTAAGTTCTGAGCATCTAGTGTACAGCCTGGTGATTGTGGTTAATAATACTGTATCATACACTTAAAAAAAAGAATCTCCAGGGCTCTTTTCCTTTTTCTCAGGCACAATAATTTGCATAGGTGCAAGATGATGGCTGGCCCTCACTTTAGTCCCTGAATGATTTCAGGGAGCAAAGCCCCCATGCCATTCACAAAGGACTTGTAACACCAAGGAGAAATTACCTTTATTGTTTTTAAACCACTATTATTTTAGGATTACTTTTGTTATACAGGACAGCACAGCCTATCCTGACTGTTACAACAGATAATTTACAAATACATTGAGTTTACAATGCCTGAAAAACATTCAAGGGGAAAAAAGTCTAAATCTAAAGAACCTTAACATTTCCTCCAGAATGATTTGCCAGACCCCCACAAATTTATATCTTCCAGAGCACACACTCTTTGGATCACACCTACTTTCAAGAACGATCGTCTGTTTCCCTGTCTGCCTCCTTGAAGGTAGGAAGATGCATTATGCACGTCTGCATCTCAAGCGCCCAGCAGAATGTTGGGCACCAGTGTCGGCCTTAATGACTATTTGTTGAAATGTATGGATGATGAAGGCATGGGAGTGAATGACATTGCCAAGAGGGGATGGGTGTCAAGTGAGAAGAAAGAGAGAGCTTAGGACAGAAATCCCAACATTTAATGGCTAGGTAAAGAAAGATGAACTCAAGCAGAGAGAAAGAGCTGCCAGAAATAGCAGAAAAATCAGAAGTGAGAACATGCAGGCAAAACAGAAGCACATTTTGAAAAGAAAGGAGTAATTAAGACTGGATAAGATCAAATCTGGTCATATGATCTCAGCTGAATGACAGACAGTGTTGTTGGTACCAACTAACCATGAACATGCCCCTTTGGAACTGGCAAAAACAAGCACAGAGAGAAAGCATGAGGTTTTTTTTTTGTTTTTTTTTTTTTTAAGGACAATAATAATTACATTTATTGAGCATTTACTGCTCAGCATTTTAAATCCATTATTCCATTTACTCTTCAGAACCTTATGAAGTAGATACTAATATCATTTCAATTTACAAAAGAGAACTAGAAAGTTCTATGAGAATTGCTCAAGATATCGAAGCCAGCAAGTGAGCAGGAATTCAAAACCATGCAGTCTGACTTCAAAGCCTAGTCTTTCCACCAAGATGTTTTGTTTTTCAAGTGGTGGTATTTATCATTTTTATTTATTAATTTTGAACAATATATTTAAAAAAAGTCAAACTTCATTCTCTATTTTAGGAAAACGGTTGGCTCCACGTTAAGAATGAAGATGAAATCTATCTCCTCTGACCACCCTCCTGCTCTCTATTACCCAATTTTGGTTGTTATATTCTTTTCTTTTCTTTTTTAATTTTATATCTTTTTTTAAAAGTCTTATTCAAATGCACATTGGTTTCAAATGCTGTGCATTGGATAAAAAGTCACTGGTGCCTCAGAAAGGACATTTAGTAGTATGACAAAAAGAGAAAGAGGGAAGATCAGATTGTGGCGTGTTGAGGACAGGATCAAGCACAGAAATCACCTTGGGATCTTGCTAGAATGCAAGATCAACAGGTCTGGAGTGGGATCTGCTTTTCACACAAACTCCCAAGGAATGTTGACATTGTCCCCATGCACCACACTTTGAGTACATGGGTTTAGACTCCTATTTCAGAAAGCTTAAAACATTACATATAACCTCAGGTCTGAGCAATTAAAGAAAAACTATTCTCAAGTTTGAGAACTCCATGTCCATGAATCTATACCTGAAGGCCAGGGTTATTAAAGGAATATGGGGACTTAGGAATACGAAGTCAGGTCATAAAAGGTCATACAGGAATACAGGATCTTAGATTTCTGGTGTATGGAAATAAGGATCTGGGAAGTTTTTCCATATTAATGTGATAATTGAAATGAAATATTCTAAGTTAGGAAGTTAAAATTCTTCTAATTCCAAGTTCTTATAAAAGCCACAAGCATAAAGAAGTTTGCTAAGAGAAAAACGATATTTAAGTTCAATGATCTTTAGCTCAGCTAGCATTTTTGAAGAGGAAAGTCACTTTTGTCGAGGAATATTTCTCCTGAGTTCAGGAAAAATGGGCTATTTGCCATATTTCCTACAATCTTCACTACTATAATTTTTCTTTCTTCTTCATTGCATGAAAAAACAAAACATTAACTGGCCACACACTGTCCTTTCACAGTATTACGAAAATTAGGAAAGTTACCTTAGACCACCCTTGATAAGCTTATGGTTAAAACAAACAAAATTTATTTTAGAAGTGGATGAATAGAAGGGCTTTGAAATCAAGACTTCAAGAGCCTGGGAAAGAAGACAGGAAACAAGCTAATGAGACTTTTTGGACCATTACTTTGGTGAAATTAAGATGACTAATAGTTTGCAAAAGTCCAAAACACCATACACTTGGAGAACTGATGCAATAACCCCATAGTTTTTCTTCCTGCCACATACTCTACCCACTTCAACCTTCTCTCCCCACACCTGCCAGAGGCACCTTGTAAAAGCCTCTACCAGATCAAACTAGTCACTCTCACACTCCACATCCTTGTGGAGTTCATGTTGAAAGTCCTCGACTCAAACTAGCTTTGGGCCCCCCTGTCATAAACTCACATAGCAATTGTCTCTTCCCACATCGGAGTCAACTCTGGTGTCATTAATTAATTGTGGGATCATTTTTTAATGCTTTCGTCCCTCACTGAACTGTGGAGCCCATGAGGGTAGGTTTTATTCAGTGCCATAACACACTGCCTTGCACTCAATAAATGTTCATTAAAGGGTCGAATAGTGCCAAAATACAGCTACCATTCTGTTTTGCCGAATGTTTTCCAACATACCAAAATAATTTTACTTTAAATATTGTGTATATGTGTTTATGTATTATTTATATATTTACACATAATTTAAGGCAGATATCGATGCAATCTCTAATAAAGTACTCTATCACAAAAGCTGACTCTTGTAGGCATGGGAAGGCAGCATGACCTGCTGCTGGTTTAATTCTGATAAGAAATGGATTAGCCTCTGAAACTAATCTTCGGGTCTAAGTATAAGAGCTGTGTGAAACTTGCCATCCATTGCAAATCCCACAGTCAAATTTATTCCTTCCTAGTGACTTCACTGGCAATTAAATCATGCTGTGGCAATGGCTAGGTTGTAGAGTTATTGAGGTTATGAATTATGGGATTACAATGACAATGGATCATAGCACAAAAATTTTAGTTCTTATGGATAGAGTTAAAAAGAAATAAACACATTTTTAGTCAATTTTTGAGTATAATAAAATCTAATTCTTTACTTCATAGTAACTTTTGTTGTTTATGAAAAGACTACAACAAATTTAATTTCATTTGACTTACATAATAATTCTGTAACATGAGTAAGAATTTAATTCCTCCTCTGACAGAGAAGTTGAAGCATCTGACCAAAACCCACACATCTAGTAAATGGAAGAGGAAGAACACTAAGCCCCAGCCTTATAAAATTATTATAAATTATTTTTCTATGTCACATGGCTCTCCATTATTAAGCTATAACTAAAGAAAAAAAAAACCTAGGTAGAATATTATAACTTCCCCACGCTTCAGTTTTCCTTGCAATGTCTTTCAACAACCTAAATCTTTTTTTAAAAAACATTTTTGAGTATAATCGACATAGTGTCACATTAGTTTCACGCAAGCAACATAGTAATTCAACTTCTGTTATGCTACGCTCACAAGTGTAGTTACCGTCTGTCACTGTACAAGGCTACTCAAATATCATTGACTGTGTACCCTATGCTGCGCCTTTTATTCCTGTGGCTTATTCTTTTGGTGGTAACTGGAAGCCTGTATCTCCCACCCCTCTCCACCCACTTTGCCCATCCCCCATCCCTTTCCCTCTGGCAACCATCAATCTGTTCTTTGTACTTGCAGTCTGATTCTGCTTTTTGTTTGTTTGCTTATTTACTTGCTTTGTGTTTTTTATATTCCACGTATGAGTGAAATCATATGGTATTTATCTTTCTCAGTCTGAGTTACTGCACTCAGCATAATAGACTTTGGACCCATCGATGTTGTCACAAATAGCAAGATCTCATCCTTTTATAAATGACCACAAAATATTCCATTTCATATCTATATATCTATAGATATAGATATACTGCCTCTTCTTATCCATTTGTCTACTGATGGGCAATTGGACTGCTTCCATATCTTGGCCATTGTCAGTAATGCTACAGTAAACATAGGGGTGCATGTATCTTTTTGAGTTAGTTTTTTCATTTACTTTGAGCAAATCTCAGTAGTAGAATTGCTGGATCACACAGTAATTCTACCTTTAATTTTTTTTTGAATAATATCCACACTGTTTTTCACAAGGGCTTCACCTATTTGCATTCCCAAAAACTGTGCCCAAGGGTTCCTTTATTGCCACATCCTCACCAACACTTATCATTTCTTATGTTTTTGATTTTAGCCATTCTGAGAGCCAAAACGTTATATTTCATCTTGTTTTAATTTGCATTTCCTTGCAAATTTCCTTGATTGATGATGGTGAGCATTTTTTGATGTGTCTGTGTATCTTCTTTGGAAAAATGCCTATTCAGATCCTCTGCCCATATTTAATTAGATTATTTGGGTTTTTTTTTTTTTGGTGTTCAGTTGTATAAGTTCTTTATATATTTTGAGTATTAACCCCTTATCAGATATATCTTTTTTTTTTAAAGATTTTATTTATTTATTTGAGAGAGAGAGACAGTGAGAGAGAGCATGATCGAGGAGAAGGTCAGAGAGCGAAGCAGACTCCCCATGGAGCTGGGAGCCTGATGTGGGACTCGATCCCGGGACTCCAGGATCACGCCCTGAGCCGAAGGCAGTCGTCCAACCAACTGAGCCACCCAGGCGTCCCATCAGATATATCTTTTGTAAATACCTTCCCCCATTCAATACATTGTCTTTTTGTTTTGTTTATGGTTTCCCTCACTGTGTAGAAGCTTTTTATTTTTATGTGGTCCCAATAGTTTAATTTTGATTCCTTTGCTAGAATAGACATATCAAGGAAAACATTTCTATGGCCACTATCAAAGAAATTACTACCTATGTTTTCTTCTGGGAATTTTATGGTTTCAAATCTCACATTTACCTCTTTAATCCATTTTGTGTTTATGTTTGTGAATGGTATAAGAAAGTGGTCCAGTTTCATTCTTTTGCCTACAGCTGTCCAGTTTTCCCAACACCATTTGTTGAAGAGACTTTTCCCATTGCATGTTATAGTCTTGCCTTCTTTGTCATAGATTAATTGACCATATAAATATGGCTTTATCTCTGGACTATTTATTCTCTTTCAATGATCTATATGTCTGTTTTTACACTAGCACTATATTGTTTTGACTAAAGCTTTGTAGTATATCTTAAAACCTGGGATTGTGATCTCTTCAGCTTTGTTCTTATTTCCCAAGAAGGCTTTGGTTATTTGGGGTCCTTTTGGTTCTATCAAAATTTTAGTATTACTTGTTCTAGTTCTTTGAGAAATGCTCTTAGTATTCTGAGAGTAACTTCACTGAATCTGTAGACTGTTTGGACATTGGGTGGTATGGGCATTTTAACAATACTCATTCTTCCAATCCATGAGCATGGAATAGCTTTCCGTTTGTTTCTGTCATCTCCAATTCTTTAATCAGTGTTTTATAGCTTTCAGAGTATAGGTCTTTCACTTCCTTGGTTAAGTTTATTCCTAGGTATTTTATCCTTTTTGGTGCAATAGTAAATAGAATTGTTTTTGTAATTTCTCCTATTGGCGCTACTCATTCTTAGTGTACAGGAATACTATTGATTTCTGGGGGTTAATTTTGTATCCTGCAAATTTGCTGACTTCAGTGATTACTTCTTTTTTTTTTTTTAAAGATTTTATTTATTTATTTGACACACACAGAGAGAGATAGTTCGCAAGCAGGCAGACAGGCAAGCAGAGAGAGAGAGGGGGGAAGCAGGGTCCCTGCTGAGCAGAGAGCCCAATGCAGGGCTGGATCCCGGGAACCTGAGATCATGACCTGGGCCAAAGGCAGAGGCTTAACCACCCAGGTGCCCCTCAGTGATTACTTCTAATAGTTTTTTGGTGGAGTCATTAGGATCCTCCATGTATGGTATCAAGTCATCTTCAAATAGTGACAGCTTATCTTCTTCCTTACCAATATAGATGACTCTTTCTTTTGCTTTTCTGATTGCTGTGGCTAGGACTTCCAGTACTATGTTGAATAAAAGTAGTGAGAATGGACATCCTTGTCTTGTTCTGATCTTAGAGAAAAGCTCTCAGTTTTTTCCAATCGAGTATGATGTTAGCTGTGGGTGTTTTATACATGACTTTTATTAGGTTGAGGTATGTTCCCTCCACTCACACTCTTGAGAGTATTTATCATGAACTGTTGTTAAATTTTGTCAGTTGCTTTTCTGCATCTATTAAGATGATCACATGATTTTTATTCTTCATTTTGTTCATATAGTTTATCATATTGATTGATTTGCAAATATTGAATTATCCTTGCATCACCAGAATAAATCCCACTTGATTGTGGCAATAATCCTTTTAATGTATTATTGAATGGTTTGCTATTTTGTTAAGGATTTTTGCATCTGTGTTCTTCAAAGATATTGGCTTATAGTTTGTGTGTGGTTTTGTGTGTGTTTGTGTGTGTGTGTGTGTGTGTGTGTGTGTTGTCTTTGTCTGGTTTTGGTATCAGGATAATGCTGGCCACATAAAATGTCTTTGTGAGCTCTCCTTCCTCTTCTATTTTTGAAATAGCTTTTTTTTTAAAAGATTTTATTTATTTATTTGACAGAGATCACAAGTAGGCAGAGAGGCAGACAGAGAGAGAGGAGGAAGCAGGCTCCCTGCTGGGCAGAGAGCCCAATGTGGGGCTTGATCCCAGGACCCACAGATCATGACCTGAGCTGAAGGCAGAGGCTTTAACCCACTGAGCCACCCAGACACCCCTATTTTTTGAAATAGTTTAAGGAGAGTACATATGAACTCTTCCTTAAATGTGTGGTAAAATCCACCTTGTAATCTATCTGATCCTGGACTTTGATTTTTTAAAAAACAGAATCTTTATTTTAGAGTCCAAATCTTTGGAACCATATGGACAGCTCACGGTTTCTGCTGATTTTAGAAACACTAAACTAAACTAAACTAAGACTTTGTAGTTCCAACTTTGGTTTTGGGGGTTGAGGAGAGAAACTATTTGCTATTGCTCTGTTCTATATTCTGCCACTGAAATAATTATTCAGAAAAGTCCAACTCTCCTATCTTCAGGAATCTCTTTGCCACTTGATTTTATACATGAGAGAAGCCCAAAGAGACAAAATTAGAGACACATAATGCATATGTACTAGCCTAAAGCTTTTATTATCTTTTCTTAAATAATAATCCTCTCACTATTATCTTTGTCTTTTGAAGCTATAGCTCCTGTTATTTATACAAAATTTATACAAATTTGGCATCCCACCATCCCATAGTATAGCTATCCCATAAATAACTATAAAACTTTGAAAGAGTATGGAGTTATAAACGCAAACCAAAAAGAACATGTCTGAAAGTAAGCAGGATTTAATGAGGTTTTTTTTTAAAACACAGATATAAATGGTTTTATTGCTCAGTACAGCAACAAACATCTCAGTTATAAAATAGGAAATGTTTATTTGAGGAGATATTACTTAATATATCCATATATCATCTGGTGCAGAATATGAAAAGAATGCTTTTGAAGAAAATGTCCGGGAAACCCCCACTTTCTAAAGGTTACCTAAATATAAGCCATAGTGGTACTTAGAAGTGGTTATAAATGGTATACTTCCTAATCCCATATACAGTAATAAAATAAATCTCCTCCTAGGTATAAGCCCAAAAGAAATGAAAACATACGTTCACACAAAAACTTGTACACGAATGTTCAGAGCAACATTATTCATAATAGGCAAAAGATGGAAACAACTAAAATTGGTATATGGACAAAGAAAAAGTGGTAAATCCACACAACAGAATATTATTTGGCTGTAAGAAGGGATGAAATACTGAAATATAATAGAACATGAAATGGAACATAATAGGATATAGTAGACTATAGTAGAAATATAATAGAACATTGAAAATATTATGCCAAATTAAAAAAACTGGTTAGGAGCACCTGGGTGGCTCAGTGGGTTAAGCCTCTACCTTCGGCTCAGGTCATGATCTCAGGGTACTGGGATCGAGTCCTGCATTGGGCTCTCTGCTCAGTGGGGAGCCTGCTTCCCCCTATCTCTCTCTGCCTACTTATGATCTCTGTCTGTCAAATAAATAAATAAAATATTTTTTAAAAACTGGTTACAAAAATCACATATGAAATGTCCAGAATAGGGAAATCTATAGAGACATTATTACACAGATTAGTGATAGCTTAGGGTTGGGACAGGGGGTGCTATGGAAAGACAGGAGACTGACAGTGAAAAGTATAGTTTCTTCTTAAAGTGGTAAAAGTGTTCCAAAATTGACTGTAGCGAGGGTTACACTTACCTGTGAATATACTAAAATTTCAATAAAGCTATTAGGATAGGAACTAATAAACAAACAAACTTAACCGAAATAAAGCACTATCTTAATTGCTTCTCTCCTCTGTTGAGAGGACTCTCAGCACTGAGGCACTTAAAATGTGTTTAAAACTTCTATTTGCATTCTACCCTGAGAATGAAAGGAAGTCATTTTCAATGTTTGTGAGCCTCTGAATACACTATTGGCAGAATTAGATTGAAAACTGACAACAGTATGATTGGTAGAACCAGACAGACACTCGCACAGATAATAACTATAAAACTAGACAAAACACACAAAAAAGTACTTGAAGACCCTGGAAAGGAAACAAAAGCTGGCCAACTCTGGAGGGGTGTGGAGTCTTAGAAGGAAAGGGTGGCAAAGATGAACTTCAGTTTTGTCCAGCCTGTGTCTGATAGCCATTTGTATGTCTTCATTGGAGAAGTGTCTGTTTATATCTTCTGCCCATTGATGTGATTATCTGTTTTGTGTGTGTTGAGTTTGAGTTCTTTATAGATCCTGGATATCAACCTTTTGTCTGTACTGTCATTTGCAAATATCTTCTCCCATTCCATGGGTTGCATTGAGATACCACCTTACACCAGTTAGAATGGCCAAAATTAGCAAGACAGGAAATAACGTGTGTTGGAGAGGATGTGGAGAAAGGGGAACCCTCTTACACTGTTGGTGGGAATGCAAGCTGGTGCAGCCACTTTGGGAAACAGTGCGGAGATTCCTCAAGAAATTAAAAATAGAGCTTCCCTATGACCCTGCCATTGCACTACTGGGTATTTACCCCAACGATACAGATGTAGTGAAAGGAAGAGCCATCTGTACCCCAATGTTTATAGCAGCAATGGCTACGGTCGCCAAACTGTGGAAAGAACCAGGATGCCCTTCAACGGACAAATGGATAAGGAAGATGTGGTCCATATACATTATGAAGTATGATGCCTCCATCAGAAAGGACGAATACCCAACTTTTGTAGCAACATGGACGGGACTGGAAGAGATTATGCTGAGTGAAATAAGTCAAGCAGAGAGAGTCAATTATCATATGGTTTCACTTATTCGTGGAGCATAAAAAATAACAGGGAGGACATGGGGAGATGGAGAAGAGAAGGGAGTTGGGGGAAATTGGAAGGGGAGGTGAACCATGAGAGACTATGGTCTCTGAAAAACAACCTGAGGGTTTTGAAGAGGCGGGGGGTGGGAGGTAGGGGGAACCAGTTGGTGGGTATTAGGGAGGGCACGGATTGCATGGAGCCCTGGGTGTGGTGCAAAAACAATGAATACTGTTATGCTGAAAAGAAATTAAAAAAAAAAAAAAGAAAAGAAAAAAAAAGATAACGTGCTGTTCAGAAAAAAAAAAAGAAAACCAAACTGAAGGTTTTGGAGGGGAGGGGTGGTGGGGTGTTGGATGAGCCTGGTGGTGGGTATTAAGGAGGGCACGTATTGCATGGAGCACTGGGTGTGATGCATAAACAATGAATCTTGGAACACTGAAAAAATAAAATAAAGTTAAAAAAAAAAAAAAAAAGAAAAAACCTGAATGCTGCTGTGCTGAGCCACTTTCTCTCTTTAAAAGAAAAAAAAAATCTTATTTATTTATTAGGAGGAGTGTGTGCATAGGAGGGGGTGGGCTGGGAGAGGAAGAAGCAGGCTCCCTGATAAACAGGGAGCCTGATGGGGGGCTCTGTGGTGGGGGGGTACTCAATGGGGGCTTATTGGGGGGCTGAATAGAGGGCTCGATCCCAGGACCCTGGGATCTGACCTGAGTCAAAGGCAGACACTCAACTGACAGAGCCTACACAGGCTCCCCTCTCTGTTTTCTTATCACCCTCTGACTTCTGAAGTGTCTCTCCTCTCTTGGCAGCTGCGAAACCCAGCATTTCCAGGTTCTTTCTTGTCTGACCATTCTTCCTGTATCCCTTACTTCCTCCTCTTTCTTTATCTTCCCCCTTAAATATTCCAGGGCCTTTGCCCTCAGCTTTTCTTTTTTCTTTCTTTCCTTTTTTTTTTTTTTAGATTTTATTTATTTATTTGACAGAGATCACAAGTGGGCCGAGAGGCAGGCAGAGAGAGAGGAGGGGAAGCAGGCTCCCTGCTAAGCAGAGAGCCCGATGCGGGGCTTGATCCCAGGACCCTGGGATCATGACCTGAGCTGAAGGCAGAGGCTTAACCCACTGAGCCACCCAGGTGCCCCTGCCCTCAGCTTTTCATCAGCACACATCCTCTTTCTGGTTCATCTACTTCTCCTGTTTCAACTGCCAGTCAAACTCCCACCTTCATAACTGAAGTCAGGACTCCCTTCTGAGCTCCCTTTCTGGATACTTCCAGCTTCAGGTTAATAACAGTGCAGTGGGGGTTAAGTTCTAAAGTGAGCACAAAACCAAAAATCATATAGAGCTGCAATTTCCCTTGAAATGTCCTTAGAAAAGCAACATGTTCCTATATTCCTACATTCATTTCTTGGTCCTGTCTATACTGTTGAATTTGCCCAAGATGAATGCACCCAGACTATGACGCCACCATATTTTGTTGTCCCCCAAGTATCTCTGAGTTAACATGACCAAACTCAACTTCCAACCTGCCCTCCATCTCTGTGTGCCCCACTCCTCCACCTTTATTTCCCACGTTAACAGATGGCGCCAAAATCATCCTGATTTCCTAAGCCAAAAATCAAGCAGTCAGTATTGATCCCTCTTCTCCTTCACACCAAAATCTAGTCAGTTTTGATTTCTGTTGATTTTAATCCACCAAATGCCTTAATGTTAACAAATGCTAATACAGGCACAGCCAGAGCCTCAAAAAAGCCACCTCCAATCCTTTCTGCCTCCAATCCTCTGCAGTGCATCTAGGTCTACTGTCTTCTGCAAATACAAATTTGATCAGATTTCTCCCCACTTGGAGAGATCCTCCAATGGTAAACTACCTCCCGTAGCAATGGTTTTCAAGCATTTTTTTGTAGCAGATACATACTATTTTCAAAGAAATATCAGATAAGATCCTAATATCTACAAATAGATACAAGCTGTATTTTATTAGGATTAATTTACTGTACAAGTTGTTAATGTGTGTCATATTAAAAACCAGACATTGAGAAAATAATAGGTAGTTTTGGTGAAATAAAAAATTCCAGATTGTTGGTAAGCAATTTGATTAGAATCATCTTGGTATTTATTTCTCTATTTCATTTGCCTACATGTGACCAAAAAAAATCCGAATTCATAGCAATAGGTAGCTACCAAAGGTAATATTTTGGATTTCCTCCTCCAATAGTTCGCCTTTAAAGTTTAACATATTGTTTATTTAAAAAGATAGCAAGATCCAAATACAAATGAATTAGTCTGTCAGCACAAATTATTTGGTTGCTGGTCTCCACTTGGTTAAAACTTTTAGTTTGAGCATGTGTTTAAGATTTATTTTGTAGAATTGTAAGTCAAAACGTTGAAACTCCTCCCCTGAAACTTGTTCCCATGGAGTAGAGTTTGAAAACCAATAAATTCAGGTGTTGAAGCCCAATTTCCTTGGGACAACATGCAAGGTCCTATGTCATTCGGATTTCATCTATCAATCTAGCTGCTTTTCCTCCCAGTGCCAAGATTCCACCCACTATCCTAAGTCTGTCTCCATCTTTCACAGGGTCATACTTTGGCACTGGCTGTTTTCTCTGCCAAATTCATGTGTGACTGCCTTCTTTCCTGAATTTCTATTAACTATTCCAAAGGTTAAAATGTTAATGCCTCATGAAGGCTTCTTTGTTCCCCAAGTACCTTGCATATGTACCTTGCATATGCCTCCATCATCAACATGTGTTGCCTTAAGTCGTAATCATGGCTTCCTCTCAACCATGAGTTCCTATGGAAGACAGACTAATTTAACCATCCCTAAGTTCTCAGGGACTTTCAAAGTACCTGACACCTGGTAATTAAACCTTGAATGCTTTGCATCAATTACTCCATCAATTTCCTGTAATAGGAATAACCAGCAGAATGATTTCTGTGGCTGAAACTTCAGAGTTGCCTAAGATAATCAATGGATAACCCTCCATCAAGTTGACCCTTTAGGTTACCTAAGTACTAAATAGAAATCATGCTTAGGCTCATTTGAATTTTGACTTCATTTTTCTCTCACAGCAGCATCACTCACCCACAAAGGAAAGCAGGATCACCAGCAGAACGATGAGTGCACAGATACACGGAATCAACACCAGCAACAGGAAGCGGAGAATATTAGCAGTAGCCGCCTTCTGAGAGCAGCCATCACCCATGTTATTGTCAACAGTTCCCAAGACCTAAAGCAAAAGGAGAAAAGGAAATGTGGTTTTAATATGACAAAGCAACTCAAGAGGCCATATGGAATTTTAGAGTACGGCTGTCCATTCAGAGCAGCAGCAGTCCTGAGAGAATCTGGTGCGTGTCCTTGAGGGCATGGAAATGAACTCAGTCACTAAATGATGCTCATAAATGAACAAATAACTGTACAACCGCATTCAGAGCAGAGAAAATCATCTATTTTGGAAATGTTTTTCAGGAGTACATGAACTTTTGAAGTGATTCCACCTTGGTGTTTGTTTGTTTTTTTTTAACATATCTGCCAATTTAGTATTATTCCGAAGGGCTACAAATTACCATGGCCCAGAGCTATAAGCAAAGACAGCCTAGTACCGTGGTTACACATTGGTGAGTAGGTGTAGACAGGACATTATCCAGACTTCATTGCTGTTTGTCTCACCAGTCCTAACCCAACTCTGCATGAATCTGGATAAAATGAATTTGCAGCCATTCAGCAAGGTTAAATGTATTTAGTGACTGAAGTTGAACACTGAAAAAGAGCCTGTCTTGTGGACTAGTTAAACACTGACAACCCCTCAGGACACCTTCCATGGTCTACGCTGCCAGTGTAGCCTATCCATCCGTGAGTGGATTATGAGATGCAGTTGAAGGGGTTCAGATAAAAGTTCTTATCTTCAAATACTTGAAATTTTGCTAATTTAAATTTAAATTGAATACTTTAATTTTTAGTTCCATCTCTTGCCAGAGATGATGTCTGGAAATTCGTTTATTACAAATGGCTAGCTTAGGGCAGTGACTTTTTCAACAGGAATCCGAGATGAAATTAAAAATGATTTGAGGGGCACCTAGGTGACTCAGTCGGTTTAAGCAGCTGCCTTCAGCTTGGGTCATGATCCTGGGGTCCTGGGATTGAGTCCCATGTTGGGCTCCGTGCGCAGTGGGGAGTTTGCCTCTCCCTCTGCTTTCCCCTCCCCCCCCCCACGCTTGCACTCTCTCGCTCTCTTAAATAAATAAATAAAATCTTTTTTTTTTAAGTGATTTGAATCTCACACTATGAGCAGTTCTTCCAGTACCACATAAAGGTGCTTCTCATGGTTTTCTCTTAGACTTCTGACACTCCTTGCATTTTCTCCTATGACAGTTTCAGAGCATGAATAATAACCTCTGCATAACTAACTCCCAAATCTCTCTTGAGTCCCAAACTTCCTTTCAAATTTTATCATAGGTTTCCAATGCCTAGTGCTTAGCCGCATCTCCTCTTAACATGTCCAAAATCAAACTAGTCTTCTCTCTATCCCTACATTTAAACCAGTTCTTCTCCTGATTTCCGTATTTTGCTAACAGACATTCTACTACTTCAAGAACCGCAAGAGTCTTCACTTCATCATCCCCCCCAATGCATTATTCAGGGTTCATTGGTTCTTCCCCTATAACGGATATCTGATTTTGAAAAACGAATGACCTTTGAGACAGAGCCTTATAATAAACAAGCATTATTCAGGGTTCATTGGTTCTTCCCCTATTACAGATATCTGATTTTGAAAAATGAGTGACCTTTGAGACAGAGCCTTATCATAAACAAGACGTTGTTGGTCCTGCACTTGCTTATTTATAGCATATAACAAGTACTTGATAATTTCCCATGGATAAAAAGGCAACTCTGATAGGTTCTTCTGAATTGCAAGGCATATATGATACTCCATTTCTGCTTTATTCTGCCTTTAAGAGAATCAATTCTTGTTCACTAACACATATTGCAAGCAGTGTTCACTGTACACTGTGATGTAATGGTAGCCTCTGTAATTTTAAGAATACCCAATGAGACATATTATTTGAAAGAACATATGATGTTAGCTTGAGAATGGCTTGATCTCCTAGGTTAATGACTTTACTGACTCATTGCCTCTGCACCTGGTTTAATGCACCAGCCAAGGTGAGATCATTCAGAGTTCATCTATAATTTTATCTGCAAGAAGACATGGCACTGTGTTAGAGGAGACCATGAAAAGGATGTGACCACCCACTGGCCCATGAGCTGGCCCCAGAGAATCAGAGGCTCCTCACCCCCTTGAAATGTCCTTGAAATGTACCACTGTTCCCACAGCCAAAGCCATTTTCAAGAATGCAGCCTTGAAAGAGCAATGTGCTGTTGAGACCATCTGGACAAAACACATGACTGAACCCAGTTAAAGCCTCTATATAAACTTTAATGATTCTGGCTGGCAGGTGTGGAAAAGTACTCATCATGTCTGCCCAAGCAAGCCTCATAGCAAGTTCCCTTGCTTATTTAACCTGCTGTCTACCAATCTGAAGTGGTCTGCCTCTTTCTTTAGCACCACCTTGCCCCCTGTATATGGAGGCCAGTTTCAAATTTTAACCGAGGAAGCTCCCAAGTTTGCATACCAACACACTGACACAATTTAATATAAGAGCTGCAATACTGCATTGATTACAAGGCTAGCACTGAGTGGGTGGTGCCCTTTCAGGCTTGGAGATAAGCAAGTGTGGGACTGTAGCCCAACACAGGCAGTAGTAGACTCTACTTACTTATTTACTCAACAATTAGTTATTGAGCACCTACTATTATAATAAGCACAATGATGGATATAACAATGATTTCAGACCAATTGTCCCTCAAAAGTTCAGTCTAATAAGAGATATGTCCACAAATAATATAACTATATGCCAAGGTAGCAAATGATAAGCACCATGAGACTTACAGCTAAAGTGCCATAGGAATTCAAAAGATAGGATCACAATTTCTTGCTGGAGGATCAGGTAAGACATTGTAGAGAACTTGAAGCAGACATAATTCTGAACTGCTCTCCGTGGGTACCTCTATCTTCTCCCAGTCTATCAGCTCTCTCCTTTTTTCATTTCCCTATGTATCTTCTTTAGACTCTTTGGACCATTAATGAAACAATACTCCTGCTAATGCCCTGGACCTGCCTACCCTTCTGGATTTTCTTCTCCCCAACTCCATCATGTAAAAGCCAACACCAGATGACTCCAATGATCTACTCTCTCTGTATCTACACCTGGACAGTCAAATATAGCTGTAGAGGACTACTCAGTTGCTGATGTAAAGCCTTCTCCATTCTCCTCAAACTACCACATCCACTCTGCCCTCACTCTAGGAGATGACCCACTTCAATTTCCATCTTACAGAGAGAATAAAAAACAATCAAATGAGAATTGCCTCATCTACCTAAATCTAAACCTACACACATGATCATTTATAGAACCTTCTTTTCTGTTCAAACACAGAAGCTATTGAAGGCTCTTCGTATTTAAGATGACTCCTCCTACTTTTGTGACCAATTTCATCTCCTTCTCCCTTCTCAGGAATTTTACACCTTAATTCTCCATTAAATCATATGTTCAAACTCTCTCCCATTCTCTTTCCCTCCCTCCCCCTTCCATCAGCTTTTTTTTTTTTTTTTTTTTTTGGAATTTTAGAAGTTTAATGTGAAGATGTCAAGATTATGGTGAAAAACTTTTTTTTTCCCAATTTATTTATTTTCAGAAAAACAGTGGAGAACAGTGTGGAGATTCCTCAAGAAATTAAAAATAGAGCTTCCCTACGACCCTGCAATTGCATTCCATCAGCTTTTTATCATATTCAGGTCTTTCCAGTTTTGTTTTGTTTTTTTAACCATCCTCAAGCCTGTATCACACTTCAGCCACTGTCCTCTCTCTCTCATCCAAAACACCCTAGGAGTTGTTAAAACTTATCGTCCAAATTTCTTCACTTACTGTTTACTCTTTTACAATTTGGGACCCACTTCTGTCACTGCACCAAAAGAGCTTTTGCTATGGTCACCAATGACCTCCACGTTGCTCTATTCCAAAGACATTTTTCGCTCACCCTTGTAATGACATCCCAGCACCATGTGAGAGATCGAATTCTCAGTTAACCCCTCCCATCTGCTTCAAACACTTTCTTCTCTTGACTTCTGTTTCTCCTCCCTGTCCGGTCATTCCTTCTCTTTCTGTAAATTCTTTTCTTACATTCATACTCTCTGAGCAATGTCGCCCACACAAATAGCTCAATTGCCAGCCCTACACACTTGACTTACATCTTTACCTAACAAGCGTAGATCTTTCCCCTGGGCTCCAGAGTTTTGTATCCAACTGAGCATTTGACCTCTCCCCAGTGGATGTTACAAAAATACCTCATACCTAACATGTCTGAAACCAAATAAATAATCTTTATCCCCATGTCTGGTATTTTTTCAGAGCTCCCTATCTTAGGAAAAAGTAATTGAGCACCTATTGTGTGTCAGGTACTGTTTGTGCACTTAAATATCAGGCAGAGTGAAAATATCCAGCCTCATAGATCCTACATTCTAGTAAAAACTACCATCGTGTCTCACCTGGAATGGTTTACCTACATCTAATCTTGCACTCCCTAATTTATTCTCCACACTCTAGCCCCAGTGAGAGACTATATACCACCGGATGATGAGAAAAGGCAACATAAAAATGATCCCCAAAATGAACTAATTCAGAAGATTGAGAGCCTGGAACTAGAGATGATCATGAGAAGCATAGACCCAGTGGCTTGGCAGAGATCTGGGGAGGGCTTTGGACTTTCGCAGGAGCATATGGAATTTCAAGTCCATTTTATTAAGATTTCAAAGGTCAAAGAGACCACAGTTGATATTTCAGCTGCATTAGCCTTTATCCTATTCTGCCTTCCCGCAGCATTTGACTTCACTAACACATAGTACAGTCTTGAGAATACTTCTACAGCTGCAAATGGCAAAAACTGTTTTAGAATAAAAAGATACCTGCTTCTGTAATCATAGCATAAATAATTTTAACTCAGTTGTGACGCTCTCTTTAAATGAAAATACCTCCCTTTTCTCATCAGTGTACACCTGGCATCTGGAGCAGCACTTGAGTACAATCAGAAGTGGATTATACCTGTTGAATAAATAAGTGAATTAAATTGCTTATACATAAATTGCTCTTTGATCATTATGCAAATTACTACTACTTTTTAAATTGTATATGTCTCACGGAGTCCATTCTCAAGTCACGAAATTGAAAATGTTATTTGGTAAACAAGTGAAAACGTTTCCCTTTCAGAAAAAAATATACTAAAATTAATAGAATCAGCTTTTACTAGGATCATTAGTACAACTCCATACTCACATTTCCTATTAAAAGCTTTGAAGTCAGCTAGAAAATTTTGTGGTTTAAGAAGTACATTTTAGTGAATTTTATGACAGACAAAAATTTTTAAATACCATCTTTGTTAAGAACATGAAACAAAGTGGCTTTGTTACTTACTTAACCCCCTAAATCAGAGATTCCCAGATATTCTTGGTTCAGGGCACTATGTGTCCAGGTAACTTTTTTCAATGGCCTAAACCAAAAGAAATGCCTAACAATTCCACTTATTAAGTCTCTTGATCCAATTATGTTATCAGTATCTTTATCCTAAAAACTTAGTAGACATTTGAAAAAGAGCAACACATAATTTGAAATAAAAAACATTTTCATGTTATTCTTCAATAATGACAATTACTTACAATTATAATGTGTGTATCTGTTGGGCAGTGCACAATACCTCAAACCTCAGAATCAGATTGGAAATCACTGTCACTCACTGCCTGTTTCACATAGATTTTTCCATGGAACAACGTGTTATACAACCACCACCAAGAACCCAGCTTTATGAAGACAGGCAATATCAAAAGGAATCCAGTACAATCTAATGTTGACAATGAACTACCTCAACCTAGTAGAGGTTTGTTGGTAACCAACAAATGTTGAGTATCACTGGATTCCCCTCAAAAATTGAAAATAACTAGCAGAGTCTCTGTGCACCACTGCAGTTTTGGGGTACCTCAGTTCACAGTTTGGAAATCATAGCTCTAGACTATTTTCCCACATCTACCTGCCTAAGTTTGAATCCTTAGAGAAGTAATTCATCTTCAACCCCATTCAGCAAGCCTCCCTTGATCATCTAGATACACATCATCTCCCTCTGCTTCATCTGAATTTCTGGTCGGTGGCAGAAACTGATCGGCTGCTAGCATCTATTCTTTTCCTCTGATCTTAGAAAGAGAATCCTAAAATTTAGTTCGGCCAATATTTAATGTCAACTTAAAATAAAGACAACATCTCCAAGCCTCTCTTGCAGCTATGTGAGGCCATGTGGCTGAGTTTCTGCTCATGAGATGAAATGAGAAGTGGTAAATGTGACTTCTAGGAAGTGTCCTCAAAGAGAAGGGTATGGTCCTTCCTCTTTCCTGCTTGTGGAAATACAAGTGTAATGGCTGCAGCTCAAGCATTCATTTTATTATTTTTTTAAAGATATATTTATTTATTTGAGAGAGAGAGAGAGCATGTGAGCAGGAGGAGGGGCAGAGGAGAGAGAACTCTCAAGCAGACTCCCCACTGAGTGTGGAGCCTGACTCAGAGCTTGGTTTCACGACCTTGAGATCGTGACCTGAGCCGAAATCAAGAGTCAGACACTCAACTGACTGAACCACCAAGGTGCCCCTCAAGCAACTATTTCAGACTCTGACGTAAAATCTATATGAAGGAGGTGGCTGAAAAGCAAGAAGAGGGAATCTGACTTCCTGATGGATTTCTGAATCTTCTCTATTAGCCCTGAACAGCTTATTTTCCAGATTATATTCACATGAGAAAGGAATAAATCCTTGATAAATAAATCACTGTTAACATAAATATTCTATCACTTGCAGTTGAAGCAATTTCGACTGGCCTAGGCATTTATCACTTTCTACTTGGGATCATGGTCATAGATGTACATACAAAAGTTACTAAACTACAATTTCAGGAAGTAAAGATACATGTTCAGTTCAGTCAATAAAACCTTTCATCATGTGCCCAGAAAATTATTTTTAGTCCCTAGGCAACTAACCAGTGCCTAGTACCTAGTAGGATCAAAATAAATATACGCATTCTCAATTGAATAAATTACTCACAGTTAAAGCTAAAAAAAAATTTTCCCAAGAAATGTGTGGGATTTTTAATATACTTTTGATAGGAGGGAGATAAAAACCACTAAAAGACTTTTCATGATAAATAATATTTCTGTCAAGTTTGTTTGCCTTTGACCAGAAAAACGGCAACTCAGTGTGACCACAGTGGATTATCTCCTGTTAGTCAGGAGCTCGGTGCCTTTTATGCCTTCAACAAGGATAAATTCCAAAGAAAAAATTTACAACTAAGTAAATGAGAGCTTTTCAATCTTCAATTAAAAATTTCTCAATCCAGTGTAGTAGCCAAAATGGAGTTACTGGGAGCAAGCAAAAAAAAGTAAGGGTAGTTAAAATGCAGGCAATCATTGGACAAGTTCATCTCACAATCCCATCAGAATCCCCACATTTCTAGTGACTTCAGCAATCTCCTCCCTGGTTGCCCCATATCCTCACTCATCTCCTTCCAATCTCCATATTGTGGTTCTGCTTAAAACTCTCCAGAAACTTCAGAGACAAAAACAAGCTTCCTTAATATGCCATAAAAGACAAGGCTTTTCAGATGTTAGTGTGCATGTGAAACACACTGGGAGGGGCTGAGACAGTAGGTCTGGGGTAGAGCCTGAGACAGTGCATTTCTTAGCAGCTCCGAGGTAATGCTGATGCCACTTTCCAGAGCAGGATCTGGAGACCTTTCTAGGTCTGCCTTGTCTATGCTCGGCTCACTGAACATCATTCATGGCCTCTCTCTCTACACTTCTGCCACCTTCTGCTACTCACCCAGATCCTCACAAGCCTTCTGCCTAGAATGGCCTCCCTCCAGCTCTCAGCCAGCCTGTGTCACTCATCAACTCATGACTTGTGAATGATTCTCGTCTTTCTGCTCTTTACCCCAGTTGCAATTTACATGTATGGGTGTGATTCTTAGATTACATTGGTTATTCCTCCTACACAGTAGGCTCCATGAGCTCAAGGACTATGTTGGTTTTTGCTCCCTATTGTAGCCTTAGTACTCAAAAAGCGCCTTGACTGTACTAGGAACTCCATAAAAGTATTAAAATAATGAACCAGGGCATCTGGGTGGCTCAGTCAGTTGAGCAGCCGACTCTTGATTTCGGCTTAGGTCATAATCACTGCATCCCAGGATGGAGCCCCATTGGGCTCTGTGCCCAATGGGGAGTCTGCTTGAGATTTCCTCTCCCTCTTTCACTGCCCCTCCCCCACTCATGCTATCTCTTGCTCCCACACACACTCTCGCTCTCTCTTTCTAAAATAAATAAATAAATTTGAAAAATAATGAATCAGGGGCGCCTGGGTGGCTCAGTGGGTTAAAGCCTCTGCCTTCGGCTCAGGTCATGGTCCCAGGGTCCTGGGATCGAGCCCTGCATCAGGCTCTCTGCTCAGTGGGGAGCCTGCTTCTTCCTCTCTCTCTGCCTGCCTCTCTGCCTGCTTGTGATCTCTGTCTGTCAAGTAAATAAATAAATAAATAAAATCTTTTAAAAAAATAATAAAATAAATAAAAATAATGAATCAAAGTCACCTAAATATGGCATCCTACTCTCAAAAAAGTCTTAGAAACACAAGGACTAAAATGCTGCTCCATTTTGGAATATTTACTACAGACATAATAATAACATAAATAATAACAATACAGCAAAAAAACAAAACAAAAAAAACATTGAGAATTTCCTGTGGGCCAAGCACTGCTCTCAGCATTTTGCATAGAAAATAGTTTTTATAATTCTTAAAACAGCTCTACTAGGTGGCATTTACAGGTGAGAAGTGTGAGGTTCTTTGTGAAAAATATGATAAAAAATAATTCAAGGTTATTGGCAAAAAGGCAGTATCCAAAGCAATACTGAGTCATTCAGTTCCTTTTTCTGAAGCTCAGTAGAAAGACCAGAGATCTCATATTTTTTTTAACTTGGCCTAGTTCTACGGCTTTTAGAACTTCTTAAAACACATTATCCATTCACCAGCTCTGTCCCTGTGAAAAAAGACCAAGCTTTTTACCCACTGAGTCATGAAAAACTGAATCCAGATGCCCCAAACCCTGTGAAGGACTAGATCCCATGGCCCTCATCATCAGAAGTTCAAAACCACCCATCTCTAAGCACAGCTGCTCTTTTGGGGAGTAAGAAATAGAGCTTTTCCTGAGTCTCCATGTTTCCATGCTGACTCCTAGGCCAGATATGGCATAATGGAGGATTACGACTTCACCACAGCCAGTAATAAGAGATAAGTTTTAGAAATGGCCTGTCTGTAGTATTTTTCACCTTCTTTCTAGAGGGTCATATTTCAAAATTACCTTTAATACCTTGATCTAATTAAGTAAAACCTTAATTACCTGGAATCTTTAAATACATAAGTTTTCTGTTCTCTATCTTTCAGAGAGACGGAAAAATCACAAGAAAATAAGCAAACTGTCAAGAATTAAATTTATAAAATATTGCCAGAGAATGTTTTGCAATTCTGAAAAATGTGGAATCTTCTACAGTTTCTATAGTATGGAATATTTTGCCTTAAGAATCTAAGTCTTGGCCTTCATGATCAATTTTCAAAGATGTGGATGTTATTCTGCTTAGCATAGCATAAGTAACATCATTTCAAGAGTAAAAAAATCAGAATAGAAAGGAGATTCAAGTTGCTATTTAATTCATGAAAAACCTAATTAACAACAATGACAAAAACCCTATTCCTTGACCTCTCCAAGGTTTTGCTAAACATATGTTATCCTTGGCCTATAATAGCTCTGAAAGCGGTAATATTCATCCAAAGATACTGTCTATAAAGAGATTAATTCAGCTTGCTACTTCTTAATGTACAGCATCTGATGTAGAGATATATTGATTATTTTTATTTCGAATAGGGTTTGTTTAAGTTATAACCAATGGTCAGGCAAACTTGAGGCAATATATAAACTGTTTAATATTAGCAGAGTATTTTGAAATGTGAAAGTTAATTCTACCTTCATAACATGATACTATGTTATGGATTTTCTTAAATAGCACAACAGCTATATTCTTAAATACAATTATGTAGACTTAGTTAACATAGCATGGTTAGTCAACAGTCTGTGAATTTTAACCACGTACAAATATTCCTACCCAAATGTTATTCTAATTCATATATGTTGATCTTGTAGATTTCATAAAATTCCATTTATCACTTTGAAGTTTATGATATGAGCAAGTCAAATATCAAAACATTCTTAAGCCAAAATGACAGTGCACATTTCAGGGGATTGGATTTTATGCAAAACTATGGCAAAATTCAATAACCATCTGTCCTACCGACAAAGATTTGCTTGCAGCGTTGAAAACAATTCAAAAGAAAAATTCATCCCAAACCCAAACTATGTGTTGGTTTGAGACTAACAGCACCTTAGTTCTCTAGGCAGGAAGCTGATGACCAGCAAATGTATTCTGGACTCCACTGGTTCAGTGGTGCAGAGAACAGCCTGCAAGGAAGACAAGGTCACTCTGGCTTGTGTGGCCTGAGCAGGACACAGAAGCTTCCTCTAAACTCTGTGGGGATATTACACTGCCACATGTTAATACACTCCCAGTCCTGAAGAAAATACAGACATCAAGTCTCAGCTTGCTGCTAGATATTCAGCTTAGAACATTGTCTCCTGTACGACTATCACTCCAAAATGTGATCTGAATTGTTTTTTCAGTATTAAAGAAAGGGCTAATTCAACCCACTTCCACTGCCTATCCACTAAGCAAAGACAAGCCAATGGCTACCCCATATTTAAGAAGCAAATCTGCCAGCACTAGATGCTTTCCTTTCTGTTCTCAATAAACTATGAAAGTATTCCCTATATGAACTATAAGTAGATTTATTGAGTAAGAGATCGGTGATTTAGATACACTCAAACCAGACATCTGTTAACTCTCCAAACATTAGCTCCCACTCTACCATTAAGCAAAATGCTTCTAAATCATCCATCACTGAATTATGCCAAACCCAAATGTCTTTTGTTGTGATGTTTGTTTTTAATGTTCCAAGAGGCATGAAGAACAAGCATCTGGTTTTCAGTAAGTCTTTTCATCCCATTTTCTGGTATTTAATTGATGCGTACAAAGTTCAAAGAACTCATGAGCTCTCACAAAATGAAATTACTCCGTTCACACCACAACACATGGTTCTGCAAGCCAACCATGCTCACATTTTCTCCTTTGAAAATTAACATGACAGCAGCACCAGATTGTACCTCCACCCCAAGTCTCACATTCACACATCCCAGAAAGGATGCCCAGTACAGAGACTAAATATCGACAACTTGTTTTTTCACTGTTGAGGAGACTGATTAATAATAATAATCCAGGGACGCCTGGGTGGCTCAGTTGGTTAAGTGGCTGCCTTCAGCTCAGGTCATGATCCCAGGGTCCTGGGATCAAGTCCCGCATGGGGCTCCTTGCTCAGCAGGGAGCCTGCTTCTCTCTCTGCCTGTGCCTGCTTGTGTGCTCTCTCTCTCTTTCTCTGACAAATAAATAAAATCTTCAAAAAAAATAATAATCTAGTACCTAGGCAGTGTAACATTTCAGTGTTTCTGTTTTGAGGGTAGCATTGTTTAGCTGAAGTCTGAAATATGAGCGAGAAGACTGGAATGTTTCAGAGGCAACTTGTACAATATTGTCTCCACCACTGAAAATCTAGGTGACCTTATAAAGCCATCACAGAGTCCCAACCATATTTCCATATCTGTAAGGGGTGAAAAATAAATGGCTTGTGCCAACCACAAATATTCCAAAAATAAAATGAAATTAGTAAAGAAGAAGAAGAAGAAGGGGAGGAGGAAGAGGGGGAGAAGGTCTCTTTCAAGTTCAGATAGCTCTAAGAGTCTTGACTTCTCTCCAACACACTGAGTGGAGTTTGCTCAATTTGGTCTCTGGAGGAAAGTTGTAACAATCTTTATTCCAGGGAGGAGATGTCGTCCGAGGCAATAAGAAAACCTTTTAAGGTAAACTTCATTTTCTCCAGAGCAAGGTGGGAGACTCATATTTCTGTTCAGTTACAGAAGAGGATCTCAGAACAAAACAGCAGGCAACTCCCCATCAGGACAAGTTAGATAAATAGGGCCCTGGGTCCTTTTTGTGAGATGACTTTGCCCCCAATCTCAAACATGTCAATGTTACCATTTTATGGCAAACACAAATATTGAAGAAATAAAAGATCCCTTTTAAGGTAGATACAACATCAGAAATATTTCTGCATATATTAAATCGTCTCAAAGCCTTTCCGGTATATTGCTTTGGAAACAATGGTGGCTACGGGGGAAAAGAGGGGAGGGTTGGGTTATCCAATCCTCAGGAAATTAAATGTTTGACACTTACTCATTAAAATGTTTTAAATTTAACATCTTGATTATAAGTTACTGTATTTTGAAGGATGCTATGCCAAAATGCAGAGGAGCCTAACATATTCTCAAATAAAGCCAAGCTATTTTTCACGGGGCATTAAGAAAGCTGTTGAGTGTGGGCAAATCTCAGAGACTTCATTGACCCACTGATCCTATGACAATGGAAATGTTGTGACTTTTAAAAATTCAATCAGATTGGCAAAGTGAGAACAGAACTGAAATATTGACTCTTGACAGCTGAAAACGATCAGGGAATGCATATGAGACAAAATGGATTTTATGTTCTACAACAATCCATTTCAGACATTTCAGTGCAAAGCAAAACATAAACAGATGTTGAAAACAGTTAACCTACTGAACCTACCTGCGAAAAGGAATCCTGCAGTTAAAAAAAAAAAAAAGAAGTACAAGTAAGAATTTTATATGTTAGATGAAGCAGCAATTTCTTTCAGAAGACGTGGAGCAAAGAGTTCCAAACTCAGCATTCATCATTTGTTTTGCTATATTTCATGAACTTTCTAGTTGGACAATACAGAGAATTTCTATGTTGTGTTCCATCACATCATATCTATGCCACATGTTAAAATCTCATTCGTGTGGCTTATTCCACTCATGCCTGTTTAGCACTTACGCTGTGGGCCGCTGGGCTACAGGAATATAAAGATGAGAAAGACATAGTCCCTGCCCTTCAGGAGTTGACAGCCTCCCTCCCAGAAGATGCACAACTTCACGAGTGACTTCAATACCCTGGGACAGGACAGTAATACCCATTTGTAGAAAGGACAAGTCCACCATAGAGCGGAGTGAACTAGAGGACAGTCAGGCCACACTGTTACGTTTTTAAAAATATGTAAGCTTCTGCTTTTGCACCAGGATGGAACAACAGTATTTTGTAAGCATTTGGGTCTCAAACCCTGTGTGTGTGTTGGTTGAGGGAGGAGGGAAACCAAGGGAAATCAACATAATCAACATTTTAAGGAGGGCAATTTTTCACTAATGGGGCTCTCACACATATTTCAGGACATTTGGCATCTCTGGCCACCACCTAATAATAAATGTCAGCAAAAATTCTCCCCCCACCACAAACCAGGCATCGTGACCCACAACGCGTCCCCCATTATTTCCATATCCCCCTCACCCCAGGGTACTATGGTTTCCGGATGAGAAGCATTTGGGCTTCTCATTGAACACATACCGCAAGGTCAGCTCTATGCCCTGGATGCAAGGCAAAGTCCTCAGTTAGCAAATTTCTCCCACATTCTACAGGCATTAACTAACACTGAGAGTTAATATCTTTAAATAAACACAGAGTTTATAACTTTTTTCCACAGAGAGATAATATACTATTGGAGATCACACATCATGCCTTTTAATTGTGACCATCATCCTACTGGGCATATAAAAGGACACAGAAACTTAATGTCAACATTAATTAAAGAGGAGAAGTATAATTTATTAAGCCCTTCAAAACCTAACATCTACTACATTAAACCAGGAATGATGAGGAAAAGTAAGGAGTAGTATTTGGGGGAAAATACCCATGTGGTGATTATTTCTTGGGCAGACAGGGCATGAGGCCTTAAGCTTTGGTGGACCTGTACCAAGTGGGGTTCATGAAGGATTTTAGATTTGGGACAATCTTTGCAGCCTCTGCCCCCAGGCTACATAGCTGTAACTTGGCCTAGGGTTTCAAGTGAGGCTGAGGTAGGATCCAGCCTTTGTAGTTCTGGAGGTGAGCAGAACAAAATGTGATGCTTGGAAAATACAAAGCAGCTAAGATTCTTTGGCTTTCCAGGAGTTGACATGAACTCCTGGTTTTGACTATTTGTGCCAGCCTTAGAATAGATATTGAAGAAATTTTGCCCCAGGTTCCATTTCTTATTACGTTGTTTAAACAATAGTTGGCCATGGGAAGAAACCAACAAGAGGAGGTAACAAAACCTCAGATGTACAGGACTTATCCAGAGGCCTTAGCCATCCTCCAGCACATGGTCCTAATCCGTCCTGGATTTGTTAATCAAATAACCTCTAACCCCGGCATTAGATTTTAGAGGCTAGTTCATGATTGTCAAGGAAAGGTGGCAGATCTTTGTTTCAAAAGAAACAAAAAGAACGGACAGCTTTATCATCTTATATTCCATCTTCCTGAGGTGAAGTAAGAACACAACTCAATAAAATTTTTATAAATACAATTCTAAAAAGGTCATTTAAAAAGCTTAAGCATTGAACATTCTGTCTTGACAAAATCAATTTAACTCAGGGAGTCAAAGGAGATGTGGAATGGTTTAAAAGTTTATACTTCAGTCTTACTTCCAAAACAACAGACTGACAAAGCTAGAGGCAGAGATCTCCTTAAGAGAAAGGCTGAGGCTTGATCCAAATGCGGGGAGCAGAAAGGAAGAAGAAAACATGACTCTGGCAGTCTAGGTAGAGACTAGCAAAGTTGCACCCAGGTCTACCACTCTTAAAGAGGCTACTATAAATTTAAAAAAAAAAAAAAAGAGGCTACTATAAAGGGGAAGATAGTTTTGGTGGTTATTAGATAATAATATATGGCTGGAATCCAAAGAAATCAAAGAGAGGAGGAAGGGCAAGATCTCAAAGAACAAATAAATTGATTGTCCCCAAGGAGGCAAGCATTGGAAAAATTACTGAAAGCTGGCTTCGTAAAGCTGCCAGTAGAGAGTTCATTGCAAGAACAATTCGGAAAACATGCTTTCTAGGTTGTACAGCTATACCAAGTAGCTACTGAGAACAGTATTCATGGAACCCACAGTCCCTCTGGGGAGAAAGAGAGTAAGTAGCTATACAAATATTCATTTAATATAATTGTGTTAAGTGCTGTATAGAGTGACTACTGGGTAAATAATTTGTGGTAATGTGAAAATGAACTTGCAAAACTCACTTGCACTTTTCCATGAAAACTTAACATGTTATCCTTAACTACAACAGGAAACAGTCTAATACTGAAAATCCTTCACTGACAAGGAATTCTAATGAATGTTTACTTATTAGCACTCAAAACTGAATTACTAGAATTATTTTACCTATAATTAAATAATTTACCTTCTTAATTTCTTTCCAATGATGGTTTCAAATGTTTTTAATATATTAATAAATATTTACAATATAACCTGTGCTATTTAATATTCATGGTGAAGGTCCAAAGTATTAGGAATTATGTAATGTTTCTTAAAATTATAAAAAGTTGAAGATGAAAAAGATGACTTTTCAGAATAAAAATCTCATTGGCCCATCCATCATATTTTCAAATTTTGTTCTGAGATCTTTCTACAGTTAGTATTCCCAAGGAATAGAAAATTTTAAAAAATGAGTTTATGATTGCATCAAAAAGGATAAAATACCTAGGAATAAATTTAACCAAGGAAGTGAAAGACCTATACTCTGAACACTATAAGACATTGATGAAATAAATTAAAGATGGCACAAATACAAAGATCTACCATGCTCATGGATTGGGAGAGTTAACATTACTAAAATGTCCATACTCCCTAAAGCAATTTACATATTCAATGCAATCCCTATCAAAAACCAAGAGCATTTTTCACAGAACTAGAATAATCCTAAAATTTTTACGGGATCACAAAAGACCTAAAATAACCAAAGCAATTGAGAAAGAAGAACAAAGCTGGAGGCATCCCAACCCCAGATACAATACAAAGCAACAGTAATCAAAACAGTGTGATATTGGCACAAAAACAGACACATAGATCAATGGAACAGAACAGAGGGCCCAGAAATAAACCCACACTTACACGGTCAATTAATCTATGACAAAGGAGGCAAGAATATACAGTAAGAAAAAGTCTTTTCAATAAATGGTGGTGGGAAAATTGGGTAGCTACATGCAAAAGAATGAACCTGGATGTTCTTGGTTTAAGAAAACCACTGTTTTATACCATATACAAAAATGAACTCAAAATAGATGATAGACCTTACTGTGAGACCTGAAACCATAAAACTCCTCTTAAAAGAAAACGAAGGCAAGAATCTCTTTGACATCAGCCTTAGCAACATGTTTTTAGATATGTCTCCTAGTTCAAGGGAAATGAAAGCAAAATTAAACTATTGGGACTACATATTTTTAAAAAAGCTCTTGTATACAAAAGAAAACTATCAACAAAACAGAGAGGCAACCTACAGAATGGGAGAAGATATTTGCAATTGATATATCCAATAAAGGATTAATATCAAAAATGCATAAAGAAGTGATAGTGATACAACTCAACACCAAAAAACCTCCCAAATACTGTAATTTTGAAAATGGAGAGAAGACCTGAATAGACATTTTTCCAAAAAAGGCATACAGATGGCTAAAGGACACATGAAAAGATAGCATCACTAATCATCAGGGAAATGCAAAATAAAACTGCTATGAGATACCATTTTATACCTGTCACAATGGACAGTATCAAAATGACAAGAACTATCAAGTGTTGGTGAAGATGTGAAGAAAAAGGAACACTCATGCACATTTGGTGGGACTATAAATTGGTGCAGGCCCTGTGGAGAACAGTATGGAGATGCCTCAAAAAATTAGAAATACCATATTATCTAGTCATTCCATTATTGGGTATTTACTGAAAGAAAACAAAAATATTAATTTGAAAAGACATTTGCACCTTTATATTTATTGCAGCATTATTTACAGTAGCCAAGGTGTGGAAGCAACTCAAGTGTCTGTCAATAGATGAATGGATAAAAAGTCGGGGAATATTAGTCAGACATAAAAAAGAATAAGACCTTGCCATTTGTGACAAAATGGATGACCCAAGGGTATTATGCTGAGTGAGAAAAGTCAAAAAAGACAAATGCCATATAATTTCATTTATATGTGGAATCTAAAGAGCAAAATAAATGAACAAACAGACAGATTTAAATACAGAGAACAAATTGGTGGTTGCCAGAGGGGAAGTGGGTGGGAGAATGGGCAAATAGGTGAAAGGGAAATTTTTTAAAGTTATAATATGGTATTTTACAAAGAATAACATCTGTCAATTCTTCTGAGTTGCTTTCCAGTGCTAAAGTTATCAATACTTTGAGACAAAACCAAACATACAAATGATAAATATTTTTAAGTATGTAGTATGTTTTGAATGTATCTAATTTGCTTATGAAAGGCAAACCTCTGAATCCAAATTAAGAGACTAATAAAAATAAGGTATCTGTAAATGTTTAATAATTGCCTAAACTTGGACATTAACATTTATCCTTTACCAAAATGCAATTAAAAATTATGATTGTTGGGGCTCCTGGGTGGCTCAGTGGGTTAAGCCTCTACCTTCAGCCCAGGTCATGATCTCAGGGTCCTGGGATCAAGTCCTGCCTTGGGCTCTCTGCTCAGTAGGGAGCCTGCTTCCTTCTCTCTCTCTGCCTGCCTCTCTGCCTACTTGTGATCTCTCTCTCTGTCAAATAAATTAATAAAATCTTTTAAAAATTTATGATTGTGAATGAAGTGATGATAATCTTGTTTTCATATGAAGAACTTAGGAAAAATTCTCCTTTTGGAAATGTAAGATTGTGTATTAACAGTATACTTTTTGCTTACCGCTTTCCCAAAAATAGTTGTCATTATTACAAATAGTCTTAATGTAGATACAAGGGGCGCTTGGGTGGCTCAGTGGGTTAAAGCCTCTGCCTTTGGCTCAGGTCATGACCCCAAGGTCCTGGGATCGAGCCCGCATCGGGCTCTCTGCTTAGCAGGAAGCCTGCTTCCTCCTCTCTCTCTGCCTCCCTCTCTGCCTACTTGTGATCTCTATCTGTCAAATAAATAAATAAAATATTTTTTACAAATAAATAAAAAGGAGAAAAAATTAAATCTATTTTATTTAATAATTTTAAGAGATTTTAAAAGAGAGGATTTTAAAAGAGAGAGGAAGCGAAGCAGGCTTCCTGCTGAGCAGAGAGCTCAATGCATGGCTTGATCCCAGGACCCTGGGATCATGACCCGAGCCGAAGGCAGAGGCTTTAACCCACTGAGCAACCCAGGCACCCCTTTTTTCTCCTTTTTAAAAAATTTGAGACAAGCATTGATTTATAGGAAAGGTGGAAGTACAATACAAAGAACTATTTTTCTGAACCATTTCATAAGTTGTCAACTAGATTCCTATCACTCTGAAATATGACAGTGGGTATTTCCTACATACAAGGACATTCTCCTACATAACTACAGTACAACCATCAAAACCAGGAAATTACACAGATAGACTGCTACCATCTAATTTTCAGAACTCACTCAGGTTTTACCAATAGTCCCAATAGTCCCTTTATACCAAAAGAGTCTAATTTAGAATTGGGTATCACACTTGGTTTTCATGTTTTCTTGGTCTCCCTCAGTCTTCCTTCGACCTCCATGACTTCGACGCTTTTGTAAATTACAGACCAGTGATTTTTGTGGAGTGCTGAATTGCGGTTCAGGATTAAATTTGATGTCTGTAGCAGAAATATCACAAAAGGGGTCCTATATTCTTCATTGTATCCTATCCATGTGTTCGTTTACTGATAGCCACATTCATCACATGATGTCTGCCAAGCTTTCCTATTGGTAATATTACTCTCCTCCTCTCCACGTCATCTGTATAATCAATAAGTATTTTGTGGTGAGGTATTAAAATTATGTAAATATCCCATTCCTTCAAATTTTTACTATCCTTTTGTTGACACGTGCATGAACTCTTGGTTTCCTGTTCTATTCAACAGTATATCGTCTGTTACCACCATTACTTATTTCGACACCAAACGCCTCTCCATTTGGCCAGTGGGAGCCAAGTCAGTCTGTCCTTTTAATATGTACCCATCGTTCTTTGAGCCTTCTCTTGCTTTCTGGAACAAGATGTTTCAGACTCATCTTGTACTTCCCTTGCCTCACCCTTGAAATCAGCCCCTTCTCCAAGAACCTTCATTCCTTTTTGTTAAAAAAAAAAAAAAAAAAACAACAACAACAAAAAACAAATGCTATCTAGAACCTAGAGCTGGCTGTCCCTTGGAACTGACAGTGTTTGCTCACTGCTTTTAGGTTGTCATTGTTCCTGGTGTCTTTCAGCAGAGAAGAGCCACAGGGGGGAATGTATTTACCTTTTGTGCACATATACATACACACATTACATCTCTACTCATCTATCTTTCTATGTTGAAACACACATTTATACCCGAACCTCCAATTCCAATCCCATATCATAGGGTTCTAGATTTAGTTCTCTGCCTTTTTCTATCTTTAACTCCTATTTCCAATAGCAAGAGATGTGGTTTATTCTTTTTTTTTTTTAAAGATTTTTTTTTTTTTTTATTCGAGAGAGAGAGACAGTGAGAGAGAGCATGAGCGAGGAGAAGGTCAGAGAGCGAAGCAGACTCCCCATGGAGCTGGGAGCCCGATGTGGGACTCGATCCCGGGACTCCAGGATCACGCCCTGAGCCGAAGGCAGTCGTCCAACCAACTGAGCCACCCAGGCGTCCCCATGGTTTATTCTTAATATGTGTAATTATCTGATCAGTCCTCCAGGCTGAACAAGTCTCCCAGCCCCACCGCCCAATGGGGAGCCATGCTCACGCTGTCTGAGCTCTGACATCCTGCCTCGGCTGCCCCCACCTGTGGATGCCTTCTTCATCCCACCAAGCTCTGACCCCACACCCAGACTGATCCCATACCCAACCCTCTTTCCCTACTTTGGCTCCAACACACCCCGCAGTGCGCCCATCTGCAGCCAAGGTCTTGGCCACCGTGCTACCCCGGTTTGCTCCACCCAGAGAACAAATTCAGGACTCGGCTCTTCACCATGGGGGCAAGAATAGGAAGATCCAAACAAAGGTTTGAAATCTATAGAAAGCAATCATGTTCTTCCTTTGTTCACTTTTTTCCCAATTCGTTAACAAAGATAAAAAATAAATAAATAAAAATAAAAGAACACACACACAAGCTCTGGATCCTTCAGTCTTCTCCCTTACCTAGAGGTCAGGAGGTTGTGAATGTGTATAATGTGTATTTCAGGGTTTGATGCTGCTGCAGCCAGACCATCAGAGAAGCTCTGAGTACATCACTTCCTTTCCAACTTGTCCAATGTCCTGGCCACACTGCAGAGCATTCAACACTCTATTAACAGGGAAAAAACCAAATTGGATAATTTTTTTTATATTTTTCCTTTGTCTTTGAGAAATGTGAGTGGAGAAACAACACATTTTTTTAGAACGGAAAGCCCGCTTTAAAAAATTAAAAAATAAATAAATAAAAGTTTAAAAGAAATTTTGTTTTAATTTTTAAAAATTTTTAATGAAAATCATAACAGTTATCCCATGAGTTTTGTTTACTTCCACTAGGGAAAATAAATAATTTTTTTCCAGAAAGAAGATAATTTTCAGTTGTTGGGAAAGTTCTCTTCAAGGAGGAAAGGGAGAACGGTGCCTGCCATTAGGAGTTTCTGACACAAAATGATTGGAGAATATTGTAAATTAGGAATATTTATCTCTTACCCAGGGAGCATTTTTGCTCCTCCTAATGACATTCGGTTGATAGAGGTAAAGTCAGAACAATCCAAATAAAAAGCGTTGAGTGCTAGGGGCACCGGGGTGGCTCAGTAGGTTAAGCCTCTGCCTTCGGCTCGGGTCATGATCCCAGGGTCCTGGGATAGAGCCCTGCGTCGGGCTCTCTGCTCAGTGGAGGGCCTGCTTCCCTCTCTCTCTGCCTGCCTCTCTGCTAGTTGTGATCCCTGTCCATCAAATAAATAAATAAAATGTTAAAAAAAAAAAAAAGTGTGAGTGCTATAGATGGGAGGGATTGAGGCAAAAAATCGGAGGTGGCCCCAAGGTGACCTGGACCCCTGATCCTGGCACGCAAATCAGCTCTTACAAGTCCTTCCAAGGGACCACTTGATTTTCTCATCAAGGACACCTTTGGAAGGACTCATCTCTTTTCTCCATTTCAGAAAAGATGGGAAGCTCAATTTTATTGTCATGCAGAAGATAGTAGCATAAAAATCACCATTACCCAGGTTTAGGACTATAGTTACTAATTCTAGAATTTACATTAAAAAACAAACAAACAAACAAACAAAAACCCCAAACCCACCAAGACCAGGAGAGAGGGAGCTAGTCTCTAAAATTTGCCCCAACTCCTCCACAGGATGAGCAGGGACAGGGACGCAGTCACAGTTCCTCGGTCCTTCCTGGCTTGATCCCCCCACTCACCCCCTTGCCCAGAACTGGTCATCTCCTGTGGGCAGCTGGGTGTGAGAGCTTTGAGGGGCCTCCCCAGAGCTATTTTTAACTTGGTATTTTCTGTTTATAGCCTTTCCACTGGGGCAGCCCCGGGTCTGGGGGATTCACTCCAACTGGGAAATCTGAGAAGTCAGCTGGCCTCTGTGGCAAATCAAGTATTTTTAGCTAAGACTTGGGGATCTCAGGATTGTCATCTACTTTAGACCTCAGGGTGGGAGACACAAAAGAGCCAGGCAAGAGGCGAGGTGCCCACTCTCAAGTTTCTTAGCAACGGCCCACTGGGCTTATTGTTGGAAGAGGATTCTGTGTAGACCCTGGTGGGGGAGGGGAGACTGGCCGGGGAGCCTTCCCAGCAATAGGGCCACACCCTCCCCGTGGAGGCCAGGCCTGTGGCTCTCCCAATACCTCCCTGCCCACCTGCTGTATCTGCAGCCCCTGGAACTTGTTAGAAATGCAAATTCTTGGGTCTCACCCAGTGATTCTCTTGCTCACTAAACATTAAGAGTTAGCAGTCCAATCACATTCACTAACATTCACAGATAAAGATGTAAGAAAGACCTTACTTCTACCAAACCCACAGGGCCATACCTTTTTTTAAAAAATTAATAGACATCGTTTTCAGCACATTTTTAGACTTAAGAAAATATTGAGTGGCTAGTAGAGAGAGCCAGTAACTTTTTCTCAACCATTTTTCCCTCCTTTGTACTGTATCCTCTCTCCACTATTCATCCTCAAGGACAGTGACATCAGCTGAGTTTTACCATCCAAGGTTGCAATCAAGTCAGTCAGAAACAGACACCACTGCTCAAGGAGGACGGCTATCTTGTGTACCAATCCTAGGAATGACAGGGCATCGCTACCCCAGCCCGGGCTGGGATGAAGCCAGTGACCGTAACTGTCTAAGCTGATGGGAGTCAGACGGACACCTTCTCAAAACGGTCCTAGAAACGATGTTAACATTAGACCATCAGTAAGGAATTAGTTTCCTATGGCTGCTGTAACCATTTGCCACAGTGGCTGACAACAACACAAACTCATTCCCTCATAATTCTGGAGGTCGGATGTCTGCAGTCAGTTTTGCTGGACCAAAGCCAAGGTGTCAGCAAGGCCCCTTCCTCTGGAAGGCTCTCAGGGGAATATCTGTTTCATTTTGTTTTCCAGTTTTTAGCCTCTACCTATCTGTAGGCCATGGCTGGCGGAACTTCCTGCATCTTGAAAACACCTCTCTCCAATCTCCACCTGGACCCGCCATCTCATTGTTTCCTTCTCTTGTTGGGTCCCCCAATAATGGGTCCATGGTCAAAGGAGTGAGAGTGAGACAAAGCAAAGTTCAAGCAGAGCTTTATTTTGTGCCAAGCATCAAGAATCAAACCAACTGTCGAACAGACCGGTCGGGGCTGCCCCTTACAGAGAGGGTGACCCCCTCCCTGCCTCAAAGACTAACTTTTATAGAGCAAAGGCCATGTGGTTGGGCCCGGCCACACACAGGTGGCGAATGAGATTGTAACACACAGAGAAAGCTGCACAGTCACGCTAGGTCACACGCGGGTGGCCAATTGAATTACGATTCACCCCATAGTAGCTATTTGAACTCGCCTATCACCTTAGTCAGAATTGGTGCCCAAAAGGCGGGGCCCACACTCTTTGGTAGCTAGGGAGACAGTACGCTCGCTCTACTGATTCGATGTGTCCACCTGACCCAACTCATCCCTGCATTTGGGCTCTGTTATCTCGACCTGATCTGACCCACCCTCGTATTTGGGCTTTGTTACCTGGGACTGGTTTCCCAGGCTTGCTTTTAAGTAAGTTCCCCTTACTTAGGGGGGAAGGGGGAGAGGGGGGGCAGGGTCAATTTAAGTTTTACTGCATAAACAACAAAATGGCTGTTCAACCGAGGTGGGGCTGCTCTGCCTAAATAGGCCCTTACACTCTGACTCTAACTCTCTTGCCCAAGGAGATGGGGATTACATCAGTTCCTCCCAAATAATCCAGGATAATCTCCCCATCTCACAATCTTGACCAATCACATCTGCAAAGTCCTTTTTGCCATAAAAGGGGGCATTCATGGATATATTTTGGGGGCCACTATTCAACCTACCGTATTCCATTTGGTCTGTCCTACCCAAGACAGTAGATGCTAGCCAACTACATGTGGTTGCTGAGTGCAGACATTTGACCCATCTGAATTGGTATGTGCCATGAGAGTATTGAAATTTGAAGACTTATTATTTTTTAAAAAAGTAACATATTTCATGAATAATTTTTGTATGGATTCCAGGTTAAAATTATAAAATCCTAGGTACAGTGAGTTAAATAAATTACATTAACCTCAATCTGTTTCTTTTTCGCTTTTTTCAAATGTAGCTACTTTTGTGGCCGGCATTATATTTCTAAGGGATGGTGTTGGAAGAAACACCACAAAGGAAGCAGAGTGATGTTAAATTCCAGTCGCTGTATTTTTGTCGTACTCATGAGGGAGCCCAGACATAGAAAACAACATTTCTTCTTTCAGCCTTCTCTAGGGAGAGCGACTGATGACACAGAATTGAGATTTCAAATCAAGAGGGATATTATCTAGGGACAGGCACAACTAAATTCTCCACAGATAATAGTAACCAAAGGGGAAAAAAAAAGGAAAAAGAAAAAAGAATTCAGCAACTTGTATTTACTTGACAGAGACACAGCGGAGAAGGAACACAAGCAGGGGGAGAGGGAGAAGCAGGCTTCCCATTGAGGAAGGAGCCTGATGCAGGGCTCCATCCTAGGACCCTGGTATCATGACCTGAGCCCAAGGCAGACACTTAACAACTGAGCCCCGCAGGAGCCCCCTAGCAACTTGTATTCTTACAAAGCATCTCCACAAAACATTATTTTACTGACTCCTTATTCACAACCCTCTGATGAGGGATCCTGTTTCCACTGTTCAGAGGAGGAAACCGAGCAGAGGGAAATGTATTTGCTGGAAGCACCAGAAGCTAAATGATGAGTCCGGTTGGCATGCCTGAACACCCAGGGCTCAGGGCTGCGTGAGCCTACCTCCCTGGCTTGGGTTTAATGGTTTAATCAGGCTCACTCTGCTTCTCGAGTTATTTTATAACCAGGCTTCCTAGATTTCAGAGATCCAACAATTCTTCCTTTTTCCCTAAGAAGTCAGTTCCTTTACTACTCTGAACACATTTTAATTATTTTTTGTTTCTTAACAGAATATGGGGGTGGGGGGGCGGTTCCTACTTAACCATTTAGGAAAATGATTTTTCTCCTGTGTCAAACTGCTCCTCGGATATGCCCAGAGGCATACCTGGCCCCCAGCTTGATCCTTGGCCATCTACTGGGAGACCCCAGCCCCCATGACGGTCTTACCCTATTCTTCCCACCACCCATAAGTTGCATGCGTTGGTGAAGTGCTTGGCTTTGACTTATAGTCAGAAAAGGTACTGCTAGACAATCTGGGCTCTGGTGATCAGATTTCATCTGATCAGTCTGGGGATGAATGGAAAATTCTGTACTTCGGCAGATGGTCACCGTAAGAATCAGCAAAAAGACCCACAAAGAGAGAAGCAGACATTAAGGTCCACCAGGATAACACTTCCCCAAATAGCACTTTCGAGAGGAGGGAAAGAAATAAAAAAAGGGTACAATGCACTGCTCCTTTTCTCTGCTGCATTAACACTTCAGCTTTTAGATCTTGAAACCTTGGAGAGTATCTCGTCCAACTACCTCATTTTACCTGTGAGGACACCGGGATCAAACAGGCTGACTTCTGTAGTCTCAAAGCAACTTAGGGTCAGATGAAGACTAGAACTCCCATTTGTGATTTCCTGTGTTTGTTCCACTTGGGCAAAATTGTTCTGAATGATCACAGAGAAATAGATTAAGCAAAATAATACAGCTTTGATCTCCAAACCACACTACAGAGGAGTGTCATCTTGCTTACAGGATGAGGCCCTGAAATAGACCCGCAAAGGTGAGAATCAAAATAATCCTTGCAAATCCCTAAGGAAAACACCACACCAGAAACCAAGGCACCTTCTGTCCATTAACCCCATACGGTTAGTTTGTCCAGAGATGGAACAGGCTCATCGGTTGAGTACTAGATGAATTAACTGGCTTGGGGTAGAGGACAAGAAGGCACAAAGCTTTAAACACAGGACCACATGGAGGACTGCAAGGTGGCTACGTAGACACCGGTGTTCTGGAACGAACCATGGGTTCCCTACCACTGGGCTCTCTCCCTGGCACTAGTCAGAATGAAGGTAAGAGGACTCACACTACTTACACAGTTATCTCTCTTCCCTGCACTCCTGATTCTGTGATCACTGCTTAGTTAGAAGCTAAGCTCCACACGTGCATGAACCTTTGTGTTTTGTCCACTGGTGTACCCCAAAGCCTAGTACTGTGCCTGGCAGAGGAATGTTTGTGAGCAAATCTATTCTTCCCTTTGTCCTGGCTGCGTGGCTGATTCTCTAAAGTTGAAGTTATTTAGCTCTGGTACATGACTCTCAGGATGTTATGGTGCCCTAGCCACAAAAATTCACATGGAATGGTTTATAGAGATTTTTTGCTGCTCATGGGGTTCAGGGAAGCTCCACATTAAGATTTCCTGGTGCTATCAACATTTACTATGCTCCTGTGACGCTTTTGCAGAATGACCTCATGGCTTTGGAGAGTGACAGGGTTCCCTTTCTCAGCTGCATAAACACCTTTCTATAGAAATCTCCCAACTGCTGGAAATAAAAGGTGTTCTTCAGACACTTTCAGCCTAAAGGCTCTAAGGGGTCCTGGACTAACTACAACGAGTGGCACCGAAATGTTCTTTGCCACTCCTCCCTATATTTTCTGCGCAACTCCTCAGCCACACTGTTGGATGCCTGGCCTTTCCCCGCAGGTGTCCGCCTGAGCAGCCAGCAGAGCTGCAGCACTGAGAACCGAATGGCATGAGGGCTCACCTAGAGGACCACCCTGTCTCCAAGCAGCCCACCAAGCACTGATACCGCGCTTGCCACCACCAGCTCTGATGGCGAGGACATGCAGAAACGTACCGCAGGGGAACACTCAAACAGCTGCGGGGAGGTGAGCGGATGGAGGCAACTGCCAGCAGGCTGAGCGAAAAACACAATTTACGGGCACCCTTCGGCAGAGCTCCGAGCTGAGCAAACACTGCTGCAGAACGCTCAGGGGTGAGGCAGACCAGCCAGCGCTCTAGGACAACAGTGGCTCTATTTGAGCAAAGACAAAGAAGTTGAGGCTAGCGACAGGGCTGGGAATAGCAATAGGTTCAGGAAGGGGCAGCGGTTCCAGCAATCAGAGATGGCCCATCCCATGTATTCCATGCCTGCCCACGTAGGAAGCAGACCTAATCTCCCCATCCTGCAAGTGATTATTTGTCTGTAAGAATAACCAACGTCGGGGACTATATTTGGCATAAAACAGGTTTAGCAAAGTCCCAGAAACAAAATCAGCCTCTTGGGGGTTAGGAATCCAGGCAGGGAAAGGATTACTTATCTGCATCTGTACTGGTTTGAACCGTATCTCCTGAAACTCATGTCCGCTGGAATCTCTCAGAATGTGATCCTTTGGGGCGCCTGGGTGGCTCAGTGGGTTAAAGCCTGCCTTTGGCTCAGGTCATGATGTCAGGGTCCTGGGATCGAGCCCCACATCGGGCTCTCTGCTCGGCAGGGAGCCTGCTTCCTTCTCTCTCTCCACCTGCCTCTCTGCCTACTTGTGATCTCCGTCTGTCAAACAAATAAATAAAATATTAAAAAAAAAAGAATGTGACCCTTTTATTGGAAATAGGGTCTTGCTTTTGTGCCTATTTAGGGTGAGGTCATACTGAATTAGATTTAGCCCTAAACCAAATATGATGTCCTTATAATAAGAGGAAAGAACACTGAAATGCAGGGAAGGACTAGGAATGCAGAATCTGGAGTGACGTAGCTACAAGCCAAGGAATGCCAAGCATTGCCAGCAACCACCAGAAGTTAGGAAGAAGGGAGGATGGATTCTTCCATAGAAACTTCAAGGGACATGGCCCTGCTGACATTTTGATTCTGGACTTGAGTGAATAAATTTCTGGTGTGTTAAGCCACACAGTTTGTAGTTATTTGTTATAGAGCTCATCGACCCTAATACAGCATCTACCCATCCTACCTAGTTCCAAATAGGCCTCTGTACAGTCACCCATTCACAAATAATTAGTAAGTACCAACTATGTACCAAGAGTTCTTCTAGCCATGAACAAAAACACAGAAATATCTCTGCCTGAGAAGATATTCCCTGAGAAGGGAATATGAGAAGCTTCTCCCTGAGAGCAAGACGACAGAGAAAACAATCAACATAAAGAAGGAAAATAAATAGCCTGTCAAATGGTGATAGGTTCAGGGCTGGGTCCTACAGAATAAGGCAGAGGTGCTAGTTTCAAATCTGAATAAATTGAACTTTCAATGGATTTGATGCAAACATAGAACCTAGTCTTCCAGTATGGTCATTCTTGTAAAAAATCAACATGTCAGGGCACAAGGGAGAGAGAAAAGCCTCCCTCTATTAGATTAGACTTTCTGCTCTAAAACTAGGAAAACCATCAGCCATAAAGCTCATTGTGAGGGAGAAGAATGATACATTAGCAAAAATCATCAAGGCTGAGGGGAGAATGCCCAAGGACTCTGTGGCTAATTCACACTCGTTGACTGATTTATAAAGGGCTCTAGTCATTTACCATTCAACAAATGCCCCAGCAGTGTCAGAAATGTCAGCAAAACAGAAGTGACTTAGCAGTACAAAACCACTCCTTGGGAAGAAAAGAGGCAAAAGGAGGCACCGGACAGAAAACCTGTATCATCCAAGAGCCTCATTAAATTATTACTCAAGTAAAAGAAAGTTCCAGAGGACATTCTCTCTTGAAAACGATGTTCTAGTGACATAATATGGAAATCATTGGTCCAAGTGTCTAGTGAGACTGAAGAACAGAAATGAATTTTAATTGGATTTAATTTTGATGAAATCAAATAATGACATTAATTTTAAGTAACAATGTGTGACTAGCAAATACTCCATTGTAGAGCACAGCTTTAGACTCACAGAAGCGGGGCTGTGGAGAGAAGTCTGGCGTAGATTTATTGAGTCTGAGATGAGACCAGTTCTGTAAATAACAATAGGTTACGGAGACCAATAGTACAGATAGTATTTCTAGGACTCACTCATTTCCTTAATCCTCACAGCATTCTTATAAATGGTTAGAAATATTCTCCCCATTTGCTGGATGAGGACATTAGGGTTCAACAGCAGCATCTGACTTGCCCTGAGCCTTGTCACTTTTAAGGGTTAAAGTCAGAGATTTGAATATAGCTTAGACACCAGAACCCATACTCTCCTCTCCAAGGCACACAAGCTAACAGCATCTTTCATTCTTTTTTTTTTTTTTTTAAAGATTTTATTTTATTTATTTGAGAGAGAGAGACAGTGAGAGAGAGAATGAGTGAGGAGAAGGTCAGAGAGCGAAGCAGACTCCCCATGGAGCTGGGAGCCTGATGTGGGACTCGATCCCGGGACTCCAGGATCACGCCCTGAGCCGGAGGCAGTCGTCCAACCAACTGCGCCACCCAGGCGTCCCAGCATCTTTCATTCTTGCGACTTCTTTCTTTGCTACCCTCATTGAACAGTCTAAAACACAAAAGCACGCACGTGTGTCTGTGTGCACGTGCAACTGTCTGAGTAGATTTCATGGAACAGTCTGGAGGTTGCTGGAGTGCTTCCTGTGGATCTAGTGTTCCATACAGGTCAGTGTACTTAAGCCAACCAGCCCCATCTTCCAAACCCTGATGGGGCAAACAGGACACACGGACACATGCTTGTCAAATAACTTATTAAGGTCAGTGTCACATGACATAAACCCTTCTCCCTTGGATCCCTTCAGGAAAATTCTGTATTGCAGCTTTCCTGGTCTTCAAGGAGCTCCCATTCCCCAGCAGTAAGACACTGAGAAACCGAAAAGCCCTAAGACTTGAGGTCTTTATGTCAAGGGAGGCTAGAGGTGAGGGAAAGAGGAAAAATGAGCAACCAAGTACCTCGCTAAGAGTATGGAGATCTGAAAATACAGATTTTAGAGAGTGACGATGCTAACTATCTGGAGATAACAGGCTCCTCAGCTTCTCCCCCAACCTCCTTCCTGTCTGTCCCCCAACAATGGGGAAGGGCAACTGAGGGGCTTGAAGGAAAACAGAGCCAGCAAGTACTGAAACCCAGATGAAGGCCTGGTGGGAAAGGTGGTTTTTCCAAAATGAAACCCCAGCTGGTACGTGTGGTAGAAGCACTGATGCCTTCCAGACTAACACTATTAAGATTACTGCAGCATTAAGAGGAAGGTTTCTGATGGAATTAATTAGACATCTTCTTTAAAAAAAAGTTTCACTATGCCTGGAAATACACTCCGTGAGATGAATGAGGCAATTATTATTTGTCTCTTAATTTAACCCCCTGGAAGGTTAATAGAGGTTTTCAACATCGTAGTTGTAAGCCTATTCTGCAAGGAACTTTCTGGGAAGATGCTTCGTCCCCTAAATAAAGCTTTGCAGCATCTTGGGGTTTTGGGATTTATGAAATTTCCCACCCAAATAGCTCTGAGAATCGTTCATCATAGTGCAATTCCCGGAGTCCTGGTAAGGATTCTATGGAAAACCTGACTGCTCTGCCCCACTTTCACACATGTCTACACGGACCTCTAGTCTAACCTGTCAATCCCCAGGAATCTGGTTTGGGGGCTAATTTTTAGCATAATCTCACGAACAAAACTACTGGGGACCAAATAACACAAAAAGGCAGGTGAATGTATTGTGACTAACAAAAAATTGATTTTATGCCTTTAAAAAAATGCAGTGTTTCTTCACATTCTCTCCAGGATGTGCCAAAAATTAATGTTTTGCAGCATCTTTAATTTCAACACCTTCAGCTAAAACGTGTGTTGTTGGACAACGATCCTGACTTGGCTCCCCTTCCGGTAGCAGTCAGACATTCCTTTGCAGTTTTGCTTCCATCAGGAAATTACTTTACAAAAACAAAAACAAAAAAAACCCCTACAAACTACAATGGGTATAGAAGCCGCCTTAGCCTTTTACAAGAATGAGGCTTCGTGCATTGTTCTCAGAGGCTTCCCGCAGGAGGCAAGCCCCACTTTCTGAACTGCGAGGTCAGCTTCACTGGGAATGCCTGGCCCGCCGCCGTCCTGCCCAGCTCGGAGCGCCCGGGGCTCGGGCGGCCACTGACCAGCAGCGCTAAAAGCGCCTGCACCGCCATCCACCCGCCCCGAGCCGGTGGCTCTAGGAGCCCGGCGCCCGCCGCGGGAGCAGGGGAAGAGTCTCCCCAGGATCCGACGCGACACCACCTTCCTCTCGCCCGCTCAGCCCTCAGGGTCCCCGCCCGCAGAGAGGGACTCCGTGCAGGCCGGACCGAGCGGCAGTGAGCGGTCGCCGGGACCCTCCTGTCACCGCAAAAGCAGCGCCGTCCTGAATCAGACCCTATTCCTGGGGGCTCAGGCCAGTGAGGACCGTCCGCGATGCTCTTCCCTACCTTTCCTCTCCCGAGCTAGGGGCAGCGCGGTCCCTTTCCAGGACACGATCCGGGCCGCCAAACCCGGAGCAGCTCTGAACCTGCGCCCCTCGGAGGCTGGCGCCCGGGGTGCCCCGGCTGATTTGCGCCAGAGACAAAAGTTTGCGCGCTGGGGGCGCGGGAGTTCCCGGCACGCTGCGAGCGGCACCGGTGATGGGCGCCCAGCGCTCCGAATGGGCAGTGAGCTCCAGGTCCCGGCTCGGCACCGGGGAAGCGAGCGCGAGTCCGGGCTGCGAGAGGGACGGAGACCGAGACGCGCGCAGCTGGAAAGCGGGCTGGGGGGCGCTTACGTCTGGGGCCTGCCGGGCTGCTGCGCAGTGCTCGCACAGGTCGCGCGTCCGCGGCGCTGGCTCCGCGGGGAAGCGGGGGACCCCCGAGGGGCTGGTCGCGACGGCTCCTGCGGTAGCCTCCCCCGGCGCCCGCGCGCCGCCCAGTCCCCTCACTGCGTGCAGGGCGCCCGGCCGAGGAGGGACTCTGTAGCAGACGTGGCGACGCCCCTGCCAAGGAGAGCGGGGTCTCCGGACCGACCCGGCTCTGACGCTGAAGCAAACTCTGCCCATGACCCTGCTAGGGTCGCGGACGCTCAGAGACCCCTGGAGCATCACGCGCCCGAGGACTGGTTGCGGGGAGCTCAGCGCGGGGCTGGGAAGCCGAAGCTCACCGACGGCGGGGGAGGAAGGTGGCATGGAGCGACGAGGGCGTAGGGGAGGAGGGGTTGACCCTGAATTCACCCGGGCTGAGAGGTCATCCGACCTGTTCGCGGGCAAGCGCGCTTGGTGGTGGGTCTTACCTGCTCCGGGGCCCGGGCTGGGCGGTAGCTCTCTTCCCGAGCCAGGGCCGGGGGCTGTTTCCTGGAGAACATGTCTCGCCTTTTCCTCTGGCCACTCTTATCCTGGTGGCTCTTCTCTCCGCTTCGTGCCCCTGCGGGGGTTGGGGGTGGTAGGCTACTAGGGACGCCTTGCTCCTCACTCAGGGAAGAGACAAGTTAAACTTCAAGGGACAGGGGCCCCACATTTTGTCTGCTCGACAGATCCCACCCGCGAACCACTCCCTCCCTTCCCTCCCGTCTCTGGGTCCCACCCATAAGAGCCTTAAGGACAGATCTCTGCAATCCCACCTCTTTGCATTTAAAGTTCTTCTCCAGGGGCAGAGGGAAAGCCAAGCGCACTGCCGGTTCCCCCACCCCACTGGGGAGCACCCCGCGAGGGCTGCAAGGGAAGGATGAGATTTTAAAGTCTGGGCTGTGGGAGACAGAGTAGTTGGGAGCAAAAGAGTTACTTCTCTGCTCGCCCAAATCTTATCTCACCCTAGACCATTTTCTTTTAGCCAGAGCCTACCCAAGTAAAAAAATAAATAAATAAAAATAACTGCAGGCACTGGCAATTAAAGGCCAAATTTGTTTTCTCAAAAAAGATTTAACGTTTCGAAGGCCGGCATTATTTGCATTAGGCAAATAGAAACTTGCCCTCTATTACATGTTACGTGAAGAAACTGCTTTTGCAAGATGCCCCAGACTTTGCTGAGGCTGCACGATGCCGGAAAACCTCAGGCTGTTTCCAGAAACCTGGGTGGCGATTTCCTAGGGAGGCATCCACAGGCTGCAACTGAGGGGCCAACAATTCCCCTTTTCTGTCATTCACTAACATCCGCTCTCCCGACAGCATGGAGGGCACTGAACGCATTTACAACGGCAAAGATTACTTTAGGGTTTGAAGCCCAAGTTGTCAAATGTATGGGGGGAGGGGACAGGAAAATACATTGCATTTTTCTTAGAAATGAGTTTTCATCCAACTTCGGTCAAGATCTTCATGGAAATTTCAAGGATGACTCAGGAGGTCATTGAATAAATCCATGCCCATTTTTCTAGGGGGGTCATGCACAGTCAACAAAGCATGCATCAGGCACCTGTTCCTTGAATATTATTGCTGGGTTGGAGAGAGGATACATCTGTAAAATTGGGGGAAAATCGGTATTTTGCTTCTGAAATGAAAAAGTGAAGAAATATTGCATGTGTATAGTAAAATAGTGTTCCAGACACTGGACTTGAAATCCAGCATCTGACAAGTTTATCATTAATTCACAAAATTTAAGCTCTTAGTATCTGAGCCAAGCTTTGTGCTGAGCACCCGTACATGCATTTTCTCTTTTAGTTCTATCAACCACTTTCTGAGGTACGATTATTATGTTTACTTTAGGGATGAGAAAGATTTAGGGAGCCAAAGTAGTTAGCCTAAGCTAGCCAAGTGCTGAGCTGGGACGACCGGAAGTAGAGTAATTGCAGGACTGTGCTCTTACGAAAATACTGCCTCATCAGTCCGCATCAGTGCAGGGACACCGGCCTGAAAACGAAGAGCCCAGTGGATTCTTTGGCCGGGTCTATCTCGAGCAGAGCTGAGCCACAGTTGACTCAATTTGCAAAAGCAGGATGGGATTCAGTCCCCGGTGTTTCTACAGGCATTCTGAAGACAAGTATGAATTTCTTTCACCTCCTTTCTCTTCCACTTTCTGCCCTCTGGTGGAGGTGCGACAGGAACTGTGAAATGAAAGTATCTCCATCAGAGGATTTGGGATGGCCAGTGCAGGTAGACAAGTGTCCCTTTCCCACCACCATACTATGTTCTGGGAACTAAAGCTGCTTATATTGCTGGTGTAAAATAAGAATTCCTTAAACATCATTCCAGCAAAAAACAAAACAACAACAAAAAAACCCAACTAGTTCTCGTTACCATTGGGCCAGAGTGAATACTTTTAAGTATTGTTAGCTTAAGAGTAAACAGGGGCACCTGGGTGGCTCAGTGGGTTAAGCCTTCTGCCTTAGGCTCAGGTCATGATCTTAGGGTCCTAGGATCAAGCCCCGCATCAGGCTCTCTGCTCAGCAGGGAGCCTGCTTCCCTTCCTCTCTCTGCCTGTCTCTCTGCCTGCCTGTGATCTCTGTCAAATAAATAAATAAAAATCTGAAAAAAGAAAGTAAACATCTATTTTTACATACTTTGTAACAAAGGTTTATAATGTAAGAAATCACAAAAATGCGAAAAGTCTCATACTCTGACTATGTAGAGGGCCCACAGTAATCTTCGAAGACCTATTTGAATTATTCCATTTTAAAAGTTTGTGACATTTACTTTTCAGCTTAAAATGACAACCATCAGTTAGCTTCTTAAAACACTTTAATTTCACAAGAAACATTTCTAGCCTTCTGAAATTTTTATCGCCTAGCCTGGTATCCAACTAATTAGGTAATTTTAAACTGACAAGAACAGATACTACACTTGATCTTAGCCAAAAGGACTACACTTGATCTTAGCCAAAAGGCCGAGAAGTGAGAAAAAAATACAAACCTTGAAGAGATCTGTGGAAAAGTCAAATTAAAGGTAGTGAATATACCTCTGGAAAGGGTGATTTTACATAACAAATTTTGGTCACATATTTACAGGCCTATTTAGTGCTTAGTACTACAAATGAAGGCAATTTGAGAACAAGAAAGAGATTATTTTAAAGAAGCATCCCAGGATGATAATAATAGGCAAGCAGTGGCTAAGACAGAGATGCTACCCGACAACATATTTAGTTATTCATTCAACTAATAACTCGTTTTGGATCTGCTAGCTGCCACATGAACAAAATAAGAGTTCCTGCCCTCCCAGAACTTTCAGTCTAGTGGAATAAATACTCTACTAAACCAATACACACATCTATAAGCCATGGAAAGATACTTAAAAATGTGGGACTGGATTTACAGAATTTAGAACGTAACCTTTCTAGCTGAGGTCTAAGCATGCTGACTTTTTAAAGATATTAAGAGCAAGAAACAGGCAAACTGGAAATTTACCTATTTCAGGGAGGAGAAAGCTTTTTCCATTTAAAAGAAGGAAAAAACATACCCCTATCTGCACACTGAAATATTCTGCATATATTAAAAGCAGCCTGTGTAGACATTCTATTTGCTGAATATATTACCACGACATCAATCCCCTCCTAATACATCACAGCAACCATTTGGGATGAAGTTAGTAAGAATTGGCCCAGTGAAAGTTCCAAAGGAATTTTTAGTGTCCTTGCACACCTAGTGCTGTTCCTCCCTCCCCCCAACCAGGGTCCCCTACCGCAATTTGTCCAAATGCCCCTACCTCTGGCCAGCATTCTGCCTGTTCTATCCCAGGGAGAGTGTCCCCTCAGTGACAGTGACTGCATGGGCAAAAACTGAGGTGCCTCAGTTCACAACAGATTTCTTTTTCTCTGATCGATGAATCAGTTTGTAACAGAGCTCTTAAAGTTATAAGATTAAGTCACATTTATTATTATAGCTAAGATTTTCTAAGCACTATGTGTCAAGTACTTCACAAAGTGACTTACCTATTTTGTTTTTAATTCTTGAAACAAACGTAGTTTCCTCTATTGCAAAATGAGAATACGTCAGCTATGTGAGCGTTTTTAAAAGGTAATGTGCTTTAAAATAGTTGTAGACACAGGGTACCTGGGTGGTTCAGTGGGTTAAGCCTCTGCCTTCAGCTCAGGTCATGATCTCAGGGTCCTGGGATGGAGTCCCACATCAGGCTCAGCGGAGAGCCTGCTTCCCTCTCTCTCTGCCTACTTGTGATTTCTCTGTGTGTCAAATAAATAAATAAAATCTTTAAAAAAATAGACACAAAATAATAGCTAACACTTATTGTCACTATTTTACAAGAGGAAACTGAGGGTTCATAGAAGTTCACTAATTGCCCAAGATTTCACAGCTAGGAAGTGGCAGAACCAGAATTGGAGCCCAAGTGCTCTGGAACCAGACTGACCTATTAACCCCTATTTTCTGCGGGCATGATTATTAAGAGAGTAATGAAAAATGCCCAAGGAGTTTACAGCCTAGAACTATACTCTGAATTCATTCATTCATCCATCAAATACTGAGCATTGTACTGGGCTCAATACTATCCCCCATCCACCCCCAAAATTTCATGTGTCTTTGCAACCTGAGATTATCACCTTCCTCATTTGAAAATAGGGTCTTTGCAGGTGTAATTAGTTAAAATGAGATTACATGGACTCAGGGTAGACCCTGAGTAACCTTGTAAGAGACAGAAAAGAACGCAGACACAGAGAAGGGGGTCATGGGAGGATGGTGGCGAGATTGGAGTGATTACGTTGACAAGCCAGGACAAGCCAAGGACCGACGACCACAACCAGAAGCTGAGAGAGAGGCATGGAACACTTTTCAGTGTCCAGAATGAACGAACTCGCTGTCACTTTGATTTTGGACTTCTGGCCGCCTGCACTGTGAGAGAATAAATTCATTGTTCCAGGCCATTCTGTTTGTGGTAATTTGCTATGGTAGCCCGAGGAAACTAATACCAGAATCTACTATGTGGCTGGGCATGAACACTGTGGGGCTACAGCAAACAAAACCGCACTCCTGTCCTTATGGAGCTTCCGTTCTGGTGAAGGAGACGAGACAATGAACGACTACATGATACACTGACAGGTATGGTGCTAGGGGGAGATGTTGCAAGACAGAGGATGGCCAGATGATGGTGAAAAGGGAAGTTCTCTCTAGAAGTGTTTTAATTTGGGGCGCCTGGGTGGCTCAGTGGGTTAAAGCCTCTGCCTTTGACTCAGGTCATGATCTCGGGGTCCTGGGATGGGAGCCCCGCATCGAGCCCCGCATCGGCCTCTCTGCTCAGCAAGAGCCTGCTTCCTCCCCTTCTCTCTGCCTACTTGTGATCTCTGTCTGTCAAATAAATAAATAAATAAAATATTTTTAAGGAAATTTTTTTAAAAAAGTGTTTTAACTCAAACCAATCTGCGCTGTGGAATTACAGGCCCTATATAGGTAATTCTTCACAGGACCACATAAATACATGCCCCCACATTAACTGAAAAGAAAATTTAGCAAGAAGAGAAGCACAGCAAATAAGACCTAAACTTCCTCAACAAACCAAGATTCTGCAATACAGAAGAATGGTCTTCCTGGTGGACACCTGATCTCTTGTCCCCTAAGAGCTTCTGGAGAGCTGAAGGATCCCAGCTCCTCCCAAGCCCACATTCACTAGTGGGCATTTCTTCCCTCTGTGCAGCTCAGCAACTTATAAGCAGACTCTAAGGCCCAGGGCGGTCTAATCACTGCCACTCAATACAGAGGCAGACCAGAGAAGAGACAATAGCTGCCCTATGTCAATTCTAGCCCCAGAGCTTCAACATCTGCCTCACTTTCTAACACCCAGGGATATAACAGCTAGAGAAGACACCGGGTCATCTGAAATAACATGAAGGGCCAAAAGTGCTTTAGGTCATCTTGAAACATCACATCTTTAAACATACTTATCTGTGTTTAACATTTTTAACATTCATAGCCATGAAGTTCAAGCATCAGACTTCTTTGCGAAAAGCAAATGTTTTCAATGTTTTTCTTTAATAAAGTTTCTCTGGCAATCTCAGCAAAGACTATACCAATTTATTTCAGATTATCTGAACTTCATTTGGACTTGAATAGTGGAAGTAATTGAAATAGAAACACTAAGTGCTGATCAATCCCTAAAAGTTTAAGCTGAAGAACTAAAAGTTTCAACATAAATATGCCACAAATTTCAAACAGAAGCTCATCCACCTTTTAAAATGACACAAGTAAGTTGGAGGATAAGCCCATCACATTCGCAGTTTTATCTGTGTTGATCCTAGTGGCTATTTGGTAACTTTTCCTATCCTTCTCTAATTGGTTCAGATTGAAGCAAAAAATGCCAAAATATACTGCTTCCCCCCGCCAGAACAAATTCATGTACATATTTAGGCCAAACTAAAATTCATTTTGACCTTGAAGATCTTATTTCCTCTATCTTGTCCCACTCTTTGCCCTTCTACTCATCACAGAACTATTTCTGCAGCTTCCGCACTCCTGCCAGTCATTCAAGGGCAGTGGGGAGCTGGAGCCCAGCATCAGCAGCACCTCTAGCCTGGGCTGCCTCCCAACCCACCCTCCTCCCCTGCCCCTTACGGTCTTGTCTCCACCAGCAGCCAGAGCCAGCCTTCTTAACAATCACAACTATTGCCCACTTAGAACCTTCCACCACCACCCACTGTGACTGGAAAAAACCCTAACTCCTCACCATGGTCTATGGGGTTTACAGACTTGGTACCTGCTACTTTCACTCCCTCATGGACTTTCCCCTCAGCTCTTCAAATGGATGTCATTGAGGATGTCAGTCCGGATGTCCCCATCTCAGGGGGACTTTCCCCATCTAAAGCAGCTAGTGACCTTTCACTCCCTTTTTTTTTTTTTAAGATTTTATTTATTTATTTGACAGAGAGAGATCACAAGCAGACAGAGAGGCAGGCAGAGAGGCAGGCAGAGAGAGAGGAGGAAGCAGGCTCCCTGCTGAGCAGAGAGCCCGATGCAGGACTCGATCCCACGACCCCGAGATCATGACCTGAGCAGCGGCTTAACCCACTGAGCCACCCAGGCGCCCCTTTCACCCCTTTTTTAATCACTTTCTGTACCATTTCATTTTTAAATACCACTTATCACATATGAAAGGATGTCTATTTTATTGAGTTATCCGTTTCCTGCCTGCCCTCTTCTGCTCCTTAACAGCTCCGCAAGAGAAGGGATCACAGTTATCTCTAGGACCTACCAAGTACCTATCACAGAGGAAACATACCTGTTGATCAAATAGTGTGTGACTTCAGGTAAATTAATGAAGCAAATAAAAAACAGTAAATGCTTAACTTATTATTCATTCAATCTCCTTCCTCTGCTCACTAAATTCTTCCCCACAAATAAGAACACAAGCCAGAACAGAAGCCCAACAGATAGGAAACAGGCTTCAGGCTTGTTTATTGAAATTCTGAGATACATGAAAATAGCTCCCCAGGTAGACTCTTAGTTGTTCAGTCTTTAATATTCATTTTAGAGTAAGGAAATGACTGGAGTGTGGCAGCTCTAACTCAGAGCTTCTGAAACACCAACCCAGGTACCCTAATGTTGAGAAAGGTAAAAAAGAAAAAAATCGAAAGTCAAAACACAAATACCATAACGAAAGGAATGACTAGCCTTTCATTTTAGATATGAGCTAACACTAGAAGAATAAACAGAACATTAAAAAATTTTTCATTAAAGTCAGCAAAATTTAGAAATCCTTCTTTGTACTTCTGTTTAAAACGTACTTCTATGGCTTTTTAGTGTCTATCAATAACTGTTTTGCATCAAGTATCAGAGATTTTATACAGTGATACTAATACCTACCCTAATATTATAGGCTCCTGAATATTTCAGGTAATAGTAAATATTCAAGGTTACAAATGTGGTATGAAAAATTTTAATGAAAACAATCATACAAAAATTAAATAGCAAAACCATTTAAAATGACAATTCCAACAGATTTGGCTTACTGATATTTCTCTATCAGCTTGTTTTCGTAGGAACTGATTATTTCCAGCTGAAATCTACTTACAGGATCATGGTAAGAAGAAATGACATTAAGTATATAAAGCTCATTAAGCCCTGTGCTCAGTTTCTATTGCTCATAAATACCAGTTTTTCTTTTATTTTTACTTTGAAAAGACACATACAAGTTTTACAAAACATGCCAAACTTCAGTTAAATGCTTCCTACACAAGAAACAGCCACATGTGAGGAATCCAGCCCAGCATTTTTAAAAAAAAACAATTATATTTTCCTCTGAGGTACCTACTACATAAAAATTTATTTCAATAACTGATAAAAAATTCCTCACTAATAAACCAATTTTTGGAATCAAATTATATAGCTTTAGGTTACAATTTAAGAGGTCTTTTAGAGAATAATTATTTTAAAGTACAAAGTTACATGATCAAGAAACCATGATCAAGAAAAGTACCTTTTAATAAGTAGCCAAAACATTGTGACATATTCCTTTTATTGCACATATGGCTCGATTTCATTTTAATTTTGCAAAAAAACAGAAAGAAAGTTGGTGTGAAATAGTGAGTGAGACAACTATGTTAACACAAGGAAACACAATCAACTGACGTGTTACCCTGCCACAGGCTATGCCTTATGAGATATCTGACAATTTTGGTCATGCTTTCACTATTGAACAATGTTATACTGCCACTTCTAGTAAGCTACTCAAGATAAAGCTTAAAATCTGGCCTTCTAACAATAGCTGGAAGGGAATACAGAGATGAATGTGAATATCTATGTTCTACATATACACTTCCTAATATTCCAGAGTGAATAACTTATCTAAATCCAATCTGAGGTATGTGACCAGATCAAAATTTCTTAAGCCACATCACGGGCTATGTACCATGCAAATGCTAAAACCGCAACTGCACATGCCGGAAGGAGATAGTATTTGTATTTCTGCCATAGCGTAAGCTCAACGGTCACTTCATCTCTTTTCCTGTTCTTCTTCCGACGACCTTTCAGTCTGTTTTCAAAAGCCTCCAGTTCAGCCTAAAACCAAAACAGTATCATTTTTATTAAAATCGATATACATTGACTTGAAATTTTCCACTAAGATGAAAATAAATCAATGTGCCAAATGTTTTAATAGCATTGGTATATAGTAAATATATTGATTTGATTTTTTTAAAAAAAACAACTCTCTCCATCATGGACTTGTATTCAACAAATTCAGAGTTTAGGTATGCAGAAAGGGAAATGGGGAGTAACAAAAGAGATAATTTCAGACCATAAGCCTGACTTTGACACTATTTATTTATTTACAGTTAGTTTTTTTTTTAAGGTTTTATTTATTTGAGAGAGGGGGAGAACACAACTGGGGGTGGGAGGTAGTAGGTGGGAGGGGCAGAAGGAGAGGGAGAAGCAGACCCCTGTTAAGCAGGGAGCCTGGTGACAATGACAACCAGGGGACATGATCCTAGGACCCTGAGATCAGGACCTGGGCAGAAGGTGGACACTTAACCAACTGAGTCATCTAGGCACCCCTGACACTATTTAAATATAGAAACATCTGATTAAATCAGGGGCCCTAAATACAGACATTAAATTTATACATCAACACCATTAATCTACTGAGTTTCTATAATACACAGCTTCTAGCAAGTGCCAAGAGATGCCCTGTGAGAATAAAAATACCTGTAATTCTATTTTTTTACAATGCTGATAATAGACATTAATGGCTTGTTTGAAAGAAATTCAAGTGAGTAGGGAAAAAAAAAAAACCCTGTGAGATTATCTTTATCAAATATATTTAAAAATAGAGTAGAAATTCTTCAGGGGAAAATGCTTCATGCTTTAAATCAAAATGACAATTTTAAAGAATAGAATTCTATAAAAACTGGTCCTAAGAAAGGACAACTGGATGATACTTACTGTAAAATGTGGACTTTTATTCTACTGCCAAGAATTTACTTAACTTTATACAGGATAAGGTAACATGATACACTACAGTGCATTGGAACTAAAACATGATAGTCATCAACTAAAATATATATATAATATCCATGCAAGATTTTGTAATTGATTATTTAACAGAAGGAAAATAAGTTAATATAAGTTAACCCTTAAGCAATGCAGGGGTCAGGGGTGCTGACCTCACACACAGCTGAAAATCCATATATAACTTTTGATTCCCCAAAAAGTTAACTACCAACAGCCTACTACTGACCAGAAGAGTCTCATCAGTAACAGTAGATTAACGTGTATTTTGTACGTTGTATGTATCATATACTGTGTTCTTACAATAACACGAGTTAGGGAAAAGAAAAACATTACTAAGAAAATCATAAGGAGGAGAAAACACATTTACAGGACTGTACTGTAGGAAGCTACATGTTGAAAAGAAGCTACATGTAAGTGGACCCCCACAGCTTAAACAGATTAAACCTGTCATTTAAGGGTCACCTGTACAAACTTGAGTAAACACATCCATTACTTTGCCCATAACCACATTTGAAGATGCCCTAATCCAATACTTAATTTAACACATTCATTCTTCAATGAACCAAAATGTCAGAATATTTTCAAGCTGTTGCTGAAATGAAGAACAAGATCAATGCATTATAAGTAGCCAAACTTGAGAACTGACACAGTAAAATAACTAATGCTTTAATAATGACCCACAGTCATCATTTATAGTTTATGTTCTATACACTCTGTTTAAAAGGTCAGTAAATAGGGGCGCCTGGGTGGCTCAGTGGGTTAAAGCCTCTGCCTTCGGCTCAGGTCATGATCCCAGGGTCCCGGGATCGAGACCCATATCGGGCTCTCTGCTCAGTGGAGAGCCTGCTGCCCCCTGTCTCTCTGCCTGCCTCTCTGCCTACTTGTGATCTCTCTCTCTGTCAAATAAATAAATAAAAGGTCAGTAAATAGGGAATATATTTAAAATTTCTACCCAAATAGTTAATAAAAAGGGAAATAAGGTTTACCCTAAACTACTCCTAATAAGTTTATCTCCCAGGATTCTAGTTAATCCATGTTTTAGTGAAGTAGCTCTGATAACTTACTTTGGAATATTAGGCAAATCAACTTTTTAAAACCATTTAACATCAGAGGTCATTTTAGCCCACGTTTATTGCTACCTAAATTGTTTCCAATGTCTTCCCCTGAAGTCACACAAATTTCAATTTCCTCATTCAAAAGGCAGCAGTTTGCATATAATAATACAACCTTCTTGCTAAGTATAAGCATCTCAAAATGCAAACTGACAAATAATTATATGTCACTATTAGAAAGTTAAACCACTCTTCAGAGTACATGATCAATATGGTATTTGAGCAAAAAGGGTATCAGGAATGTAGTTGTTATCTGCTATATAGCAAAGAACAAATAATAAGCCTGCATTTAAGAATCTAAAAGAGAAATAAGGCAATATATCATTAAAGTAAACGCATTGGTTAAGAAACAATCTTTTTACAGATAATCTTTTTACAGATAATCTGCAAGTCAGCAAAACAGAACTCAAATACTTTTAGGTGAGTGAAGACATGGGCTCCAGGAGATGCCTTAAAATGGAAGCTGCCAGGCACCTGGGTGGCTCAGTGGGTTAAAGCTTCTGCCTTCAGCTCGGGTCATGATCCCAAGGTCTTGGGATCGAGCCCCACGTTGGGCTCTCTGCTCAGCAGGGAGCCTGCTTCCTCTTCTCTCTGCCTGCCTCTCTGCCTACTTGTGATCTCTCTCTCTCTCTCTCTGTCAAATAAATAAATAAAATCTTTAAAAAAAAAAAGGGAAGCTGCCACACTCCAACCCCCACCCACTAACCAAAGGAGGAATGAAAACTCTTATCACTGGAGAATGGATGAGACTGGCAAGAAATTAAATTTGGGAATATACAAGATTTCACACCTCTTCAGAGGCTCAGCATACTTGAGCTGAAGTGAGTGAGTGGCTAATTTTTGTTTTGTAGGAACTATACTATTTTCAGTCCGGGGAACAGCTGACTGGCTCCTGGTTTGTATGTGGAATAAAGCTTGAGTTTGCATAAAAACTAACAATGATACAATGGATATAAATATTTTGTTTAGTTACCTGTTGTTTTCGTTTTTCTTCCTCGAGAGCAGCTTTGGCTTCTGCCTCTTTTATCTGTTTATAGATATTTAAAGGTTAATTAACACTGTAATCATCAAATTTTATTTAGAATTTTAACATCTTCTTACCCAGGATCCACTAGCCCATAACAACTTTTGGTAACTTTATATTGGAAATTACCTAAAGACGTGTAAATGTTATACTGAGAAGTGTTACCAAGGTTCTAACAGACTGTGAGATGAGGGGAGGGATAGTGTTAGCCTTTATATAAACATTTCAGCTTAACAACTTAATAGATATTAGATCACAATTCAAAGAGTTACAAAACTGCAAAATGAAATAGTGTTCAAATGGATTTTTTTTCTCTTGAGTTACCATACTAAGTCTGTAATCAATTATTAAATACCACTCTTTTTCTAGAGTTGAAGTTGACCATTTTCTGTAAATGCCCTATCTGGAAGAGAATCCTCAGTGTTAAGCAAAATCAAGAATTTATTCATCAGTTGGATTGATGGAAGGAAATAAGGACACTAGAGGTAACCCAAACAGCAAAGAACTCCAAAATCTTACTTTGTATTATTTTAACCTAACTTTCAGGAGGCTTACAGTAACATTATGATGAACAACTGTTTTAGAGCACATACACGAACTGGTACAAGGATAGAAAAAATGTAGCACAAACTAAGGAGCACACTTGGGGATTCAAAATAGGCATAGAAGACGAGGCTTTCTTGAGGCGCCTGGGTGGCTCAGTCTGCTAAGCATCTGACTTCAGCTCAGATCATGATCCTGGGGCCGTGGGATCAAGTCCCTTATCGGGCTCCCTGCTCAGAGGGGAGTCTGCTTCTCCCTCTCCTCTCCATTTATGCTCTCTCTCTCTTTCTCTAATAAATAAATCAATCTTAAAAAAGAAAAAAACTAGGTTTTCTTACAAAAGCAAAAAAGATGAGATTTTGAGTTCCTTGTAATAAGCACATAAAGTAATGCACAAAATAAATAGGAAAAGGCCATTAATTGGCACATTAAAAATGACATTTGTGGGCACTTGAGTGGCCCAGCTGGTTAAGCATCTGACTCCTGATTTCTTCTCGGGTCGTGATCTCAGGGTTGTGAGATTGAGCCCTGCGTCGGTCTCTGCACTCAGTGGGGAGTCAGCTTGAGATTTTCCCTCTCCCTCTGCCCTTCCTCCCAACAACCCCAAACTCGCTACACCCTCTCTCTAAAATAAATAAATCAATCTTTAAAAAAAAAAATGACATTACCTCAGATGCTTTCCGCTTCATTTCCTTGCATGTTGCGTCACATTCTATTGAAATCTGATTTTCACGTACTTTGTTGCAATGTAATTCCTACAAATAACATTTTTTTAAAAATTTGACTTTAAAATGTTTTTCCCTCAGAGTCCTAACTGTATGTCATAAGAAAGCAAAATATCTGACAGCTTAAGGTTATGCATATTATTTAAAAGTCATGTTCATGAATATTTAATGATGATATGGTTACAAGCATTAAATGCCTTGATTCAAACAGTGATCATTCCTTTATTTCCTCCGAACCAGAAAGAAGTGAATATCATAAAATTAAATTATCTGCTAAGAGCCACTATCAACCCAGCATCAATTTCCTTTGCATTCTTTATTTTTCTTTATTGTTTTGTGCTATAAAATGCTCCAGAATAGGCCAACCAATGCAGCTTTCTCAGACAATAAAACTGTTCTGTATCTGTGCTATCCAACGAAGGAACACGGACTCCACACGGCTACTGAAAACTCAAAAGGTGGCCAGTGAAATCGAGGAACTGAATATTTACTACTATTTCATGTTGATTCATTAAAATTCAAATTTAAATAGCTGCATGTGGGCCAACAGGTACATGCTAATGTGCTCAACATCATTAATTGCCAGGGAAATGCAAATCTAAACCACAATGAGATCATCAACCCACAACTGTTAGAATAACTATAATTGAAAAGCCAATAGATAACAAATGTTAACAAGAATATAGGAAAAAAAAAAAAAGAAATCTTGGACAGCGTTGTTGGGAATGTAAATTGGTATTGCTAGTATGAAAAACAGTATGGGGGCTTCTTAAAAAAATGTCAAGTAGATCTAGTAGTATAGGTTCTAGCAGTCTTGCTCCAAGATTTATATCCAGGAAATGAGAAGAGTATCTAAGAAATCTCTGTGCTCCAATGCTCACTGAATCATTATTCACAATAGCCAAGATATGGAAACAAGGTATTTGTCCATCAGTGGATAAATGGATGAAGAAAACATGATCTGCCCACCTATCAACCTGTAGTGGAATATTATTCAGCCGTAAAAAAGTTGGAAATCCTGCCATTTAGAGAACATGGATGAACATGGAGACAGGCGAATAAGTAAAATAAGACAGATACAGATACAAAAATATTGTATGATCTTACTAATATGTGGAATCTAAAAAATTAGAACTTAGAAAAGCGAAGAAGGGAATGGAGATTGCCAGGAGCTTGCGGCGAGGTGACATGTGGAGAAACTGGTCACTGGGTACAAATTTTCGGTGATAAAATAAGTCTTAAGTTCTGAGGAATCTAATACACAGCATGCTTGCTATAGTTAATAATATTGTATTATATACTTTAAATTTGCTACGAGAGTAGAATGTGTTCTCACCAAGAACTGGTAATCAGGCGTTAAATGTTAATTAGCTTGATTGCTGTAATCATTTCAGTGTATGTATAGATAATCATCACATTTGCATCTTAAATATATACAATTTTTGTCAACTGTGCATCAATAAGGCCAAAAAATATTCAAATAAATAAACAGTCACATGTGGCTAATGGCTACCAATTCATGCAGTTCTAGAGAATTTTCTGGAGAGCTACAGACTTTCCTCTCAATCATTTAATTTTTTAAGAAGTTTTAAAATTTTAAAAATTGGTCTAAATCTTATGTTTGCACTTCAATGTCTCCTTAATGAAACAATAAAAACTGTCTCTACTCTTTTCTTGATGATGTGACATCAATCCTATAATCAATTTGTGAACTACTCGAATAAGTGGTCCTTATTTTAAAGTCTTAGAATTTGCCTAGATGTTTTAACTACCTTTTTTTGCTGCCAGATATCACTTTTGCTCTAAGTGTACCTATCTATATCAATTTCTCCTTTCTTACCACACTCTCAAATACTAATTGTTTTTACTTCAAATTTACCAGAGTTAAGATATGTGATCACCAAATCCTAATGAGCAAATATACTTTCATGAAAACACTTTATAGCATGGAATTTTATTATTTAAGAGTTTTTTTCCCCCACTTCAGTTCTTCATTTTTGGTAAAAAGAGTCCTCCAAGGATAGTCCAGACAAAGGAACAATAACATATACAAATATAGACAATAAATAATGTATTTGCAGATATTAAGTCTATCAGCCTGGAAGAATGAACCCACCTTCCCTCATTCAAAAGGTATTTATAAGAGCACCTATTACATGCAAAGCACTGTCCTAGGGACAAAGGACACAATAAGAAAAATAATATAATAATGGAAGCAGTAAAAGAATACAACAGCAGCTATTATTTATTAAACATAATAATCACTGTACTAAATGCTATGTAAGCATTACCTCTTTCATTCCTTTCAATAAATCTATGTATAAACTCTATTTTATGGATGAAAAAACAAGGTTAAAGACATCCTTAGAATCACAAAGCTTTTAGTCATGAACCTAGAATAAAGAAAACTAAGGAGAAACAGCATCAAAGTCTTCCCAAGAGTCAGGGGAAGGAAGACCTTCCCAAACAAGGAAATGCGATCACTAAGTACTAGAGCAGGGTTCCAGTAAACAGAACAGTAAAGGGGAAAAACTTTGCATTTTACAGGAAAGAATGTCTACATTGCCACAGATCAGAGGGGCGTATATCATACGCGTTAGGGCACTTAATTAACAGAATCACAGAGACAACTGCTAGAGGATGACAGTGCAGACAAGTAGGCAAAGGTACCATCACAGAATCCCTTGAATGCCAAGCCTGTATGTGCATACGTGTTTCTTTTAAATGAGTATTTCTTCCCACAAGTGATGAAGAACCACTGAAAAACTTAGATTAGGGATGTAGTATGCTTGGAAGCAAAGAAACCTGTTATAAAGCTGTTCTTAAAGTCTAAGAATGAGCTGTTACCAAAGTTCTAATGGGTGGCAATCTGCACTTGGATAGTAACATGAAATGAGAGAAAATCTGAGAGATATCTCTAATTAAAAAGTGGCTTGACTAAGCACTGATTTTCACATAAAGATGGTCCAATTTAGGAGCACCTGGGTGGCTTCGTTGGTTAAGCATCTGCCCTCGGCTCGGGTCATGGTCCCGGAGTCCTGAGATAGAGTCTGGCACTGGGCTTCCTGCTCAGACCTCTACCCTTCACCCTGCATGTGCTCTCTCTTTACCTCTTGGATAAATAAATAAAATCTTAAAAAAACAAAAACAAAGAAAAAAATGTGGTCCAATTTAAGTATCTAAAACCCATGGACTCAACTCCAGAAGAGGTCAGGCCTACACATTTAAATTAAGTCGTCACTACCCCAGGAAGTGGATGGTAGGAGCTGTGAAAATAAATGAAAAGCAAAGATCCTCAGTAAAAGCAAAAGATTCTCAAATATTTGTTGGATGGATGAATATAAGAGAGAATTTAAAGAAAAGAAAAAAGACTAGATTTAGGGGATGACTGTAAGAACATGAAGGAAAAAAGGAGCTGCAACTTCAACCAACACAGAAAAAATCAGAAGTTGACACTGAACAACACTGAGATTTCCTTTGTAAGGTTACATGAACAGTGGCAGTTTGCCTCTGCCAAGCTTTCTTTTTCTTTTTCTTTTTTTTAAAGATTTTATTTATTTATTCGACAGAGAGAGAGATCGCAAGTAGGCAGAGTAGGAGGCAGAGAGAGAGGGGGAAGGAGGCTCCCTGCTGAGCAGAGAGCCCGAAGCGGGACTCGATCCCAGGATCCTGAGATCATGACCAGAGCCGAAGGCAGAGGCTAAACCCACTGAGCCACCCAGGTGCCCCATCACTGACCTTTCCAGTAGTTAGTGTTATCCTCTTAATCTTTCATCACCACTATTTTATCTTAAAGTGAATTCTCTCCAGGTTATTTTCTAACATTATAAGGCTACGCATGGGAAGTCTCTTTAAGGCTATGTTTTCACAACTTAATACTGATGGCAAAAACTATTTCATAAACAAGAGCAACAAAGGCTAATTCCAGACCATTTCTTAAACCATGAAACTCACTTTATTACTCACATTGTGTTTCTTATACAAAGACCTCAAATCTCGAGCGTATTGATTCTATCCAAAAAGGGGCACTGAACTTGATTCCAATACAAGACAAAGTTCTTTTATGAATAAATTACAGAAAACTAGATTGCCAAACAAAGCCAATTTTTAAAATATTTAGAGATAGAGGCTAACAATAAAATGATTCTAAAAAATAAGACCTTGAAATTCAAAAGGCAGAAAGCCAAAGAACTACTAAAACACAAAGAAAGTTTTTACGTAAAAAAGTATTTTCAATAACTTAAAATATTTACCTTTTTTATTCTTTTACAAGGACATCTAAGTTTTACCTTCTGGTTGCAATTAAAGGGACATTCACCAGGATGACACATCTCTTTGCATCTGTGACCACAAGGAAGCTACAATAAAATCAAAATAAGGCAATTACATATTTACATTCTAGTCAGACTCTGCAAATTCCCCTTCTTCCAACAACTATTTTAAGAGAGAGTCTATGACAATAGGGTCAATCAACCCTTGATAATCATCTAATTTTTAACTTTTTTCTTTTAGATATAAATTACTTTAATTACACAGAAATGTTAAATATTCTCCCCAGTTCCACTCCAAGAGTGTATCTTACTTAGAACACTACTGTGGCTAGTTACAGCCAAGTGACTATGTTCTGGCCAATGGAATTCAAGCCTAAGTGCTTTTGTACCTTAAAGCATTTTGAGACCACACATCCATGTTCTTCCCTTCTCAGTGTGCTTTGAGGTAACATGTAAACCAACAATGGAAACCATGTGTCAAAGAGAAGCAGCGTTCCTTGGCTTACTTGGGTTCCTGAAAGACTACCTGGAGCACATGACAACACATCTACCTTGTGTGGTTATATGAGAAAGAAAGAAAAAACTTCCTTGTTCTTAAGACACTGTATGGTAACACACCTGCTTAGCCTTTTACTCTAAATCATTTCTCTTCGCCACTACATATCAAAACTTATTATAGAGGCAGCCAAACCACTCAGTAACTGCCAAGCTGTCTATAGGCTCCTGTCTACTTATTTACTATCTTCTTATCCAGTCAAGCTTTCAGAGGAAATCTTCTGACCTTCTTTGTATTCAAATGTTATCCAAACTTCAAGAAATGGCTCAAATCACCATAGAAGCATGACAGGAGTTTTTCTATATTTGAACAAATAATAGTAACTATGTAAGAAATATATTTCTAAACTATTGTGACATTGCTTGTATGGTCTTAAAGTTTAAAAAAAAAAATGTTTGGACACCTCATAGTTATGTAACTCTCTAATCAGACTGGGAATAAAAGATACCACTGGTTACTGGTTAAATTCCAAAGTCAGGCTGCTTGGACCTGAAGCCCAGCTTCCCTCTTTACCAACTGTGAAACCCTGGGCAAGTCTCCTGACTTTTCTGTGCCTCACATATAAAACCAGGAAGAGTAACAGATTTTGCATAGCTGTCGTGAGGATTAAATGTGCTCGACATATTTAGCTATTCTAATAAAATATTTAGCTATATAAAATAGTAAGTTAGTGGAGGACAATGGTCTTCTATTTCTTTGTATCTCTTATACTCATTGACAAAGACACCTTATAAATAGTGGGCACCATAATAAACATTTGAATTCTCCAAACTTTTGATCTTTATGATTCTGCAGATTGATCCTTCCTACTATCAACTCTACTCACCCCAAAAAAATTCTTACATTTTTTCCATTGCCTTTAGTGTCTCTCTAGTATGGTTAGATTTCTTGCTCTTTCATTTTGAACTGAGACATACCAAAACTCAATCTGGACACTCAGACTACATTTTCATCAATCCCATCGCAGGGCTGAGCTGCTGGAATGAGTTCCACACTAGCATTCCTAGACTACTTCAGTTTTGTTTCTCTCTATACCTACCAAGGCCCCTAACACTGCTTAATAAGCTCAATATGTTTTACTATCAAATACCTGCCTCACAGGGCTGTTTAAAGTCTTTCCTGTCTCTTCAATATCATTCCCACCTTCATTCCTACTAGTGCCTCTAGCCTCTAGTAGCCTTCAATCCTACTAGTGCCTTCAAATGTTTTGAAGACAAAACATTTAGCATCAGCTGACCACCTGGCCTCTCTTCTCAAAACATGTCTCTGTAGCCTCTTGTTCTTTCTTTAATCTGTGAGGTAATTACATCAGTCATCTTCTCTAAAAGTAACCAATCTACTTTCAATCAATAATTCTTTTTTTAAAAACATTTTATTTTATTTATTTGACAGACAGAGATCACAAGTAGGCAGAGAGACAGAAAGGGGGGAAGCAGGCTTCCCGCTAAGCAGAGAGCCCAATGTGGGGCTCAATCCCGGCACCCTGGGATCACGACCTGAGCTGAAGGCAGAGGCTTTAACCCACTAAGCCACCCAGGCGTCCCTTCAATCAATAATGCTAAAGGGGAACGTGAATAGGGAAGACTATCACAATCAATAAAGATCTTTCTGAATTACATAGAATCGTGGCTATAAAGTTCTATCTTTTCAGTGTGTTGGGGGTTGATGAAAAGCTTAAAATCACTGCTCTGGATATTTTATCTTTCTGCCTCCTAAAAGACCTCACGGTCACTCTTCACAATTTCACTACCATCCTGAAAGTCTCTCTTATCTCTGGCTGAATCTTCTATCTTCAAAATGTATCTCTTTTCTCTGAATACTGCATTTGGTCCTGTTACCCCATCTAACAATTCTTCCATGAATCTCCACGCGTTTCACCTTCACTGCTGGTTAGAAGATACAGAAGACACAAATTGGGATGGCCGCGGGGCTCACCACAATTTTCTCATGGCCATGGCTATGTTATCCGTTCTAGTCTTCTATCTGTCACTGCCTAGACCAAGGGAGCCCCTCCACTTAAAGGGACCAATCAGATTTTCTCTTCTGATAATGTGAAAACTAAAAAGGAAGAGTTGGTGGTTTGAACAGTCATCTTAGTAGAGAGTGCCCTGAGCTCCTGCTGGCAATGCCCTGGGGGCTGCCCAGATCTTGTCCTTCCTGAAGTTTGCTGTACAGCATTTCCTTCGGAGTTTATGAACTGGTCTCCAATACCCTCTGAACGTATCTTCTCTTTGTGATAAGTTAATGTAACTGATTACTCTAGCCTGCAAGGAGAACTGAAACTCCTCCAGAAGGATACTGTGCTAGTATCTAATATATGTCTCACAGTCAAAAGTAATGCCATTTATTCTGAAAAAGTATTAAAAATCACTAGTAATCAGGAAAATGTAAATAAAAATCACGAGATGTCACAAGACCGGGAAAAATTTAAAACTCTGACAACACCAAATGTTGGCAAGGATATGCCATGACAGGAACTTTAAAATACTAGTGGTAAATTAGAAAATTTACTGCTGGTAAATTGTACGATTTTGGAAATCAATAGGATATTAAGTTGAAATTATACATTCCTTATGACCACGCACCACTATATGCCTAGAGAAATCTATACATGCATATATTAGAACGAACAAACAAGAATGTTCACAGCAGTATTTTGGAATTGGAAAAAACTCATATCTACCCATTATAAGGCAAATACAATAAACCACAGTATCCTCGTACAATGAAATAAGACTACAGCCACATGCAATAAACATGACAAACAAAATGGAGAACAAACTAAGGTCACAAAAGTTCATACTTTTGAACTTTAAATATAAAATTAAGCCAACAAGATCGTTTTCAGATACCAGCAAGGAAATAATTACTATAAAAGGCAGGTGGAGGTAAAATATAGGATAGAAGGGGGGGAACCAAAGCCAGACAAGGACTTTGTTAGCTTCTGAGATGCAGCAATGCTATATTTTTGGACCTGTGTGGAGTTCTATGGTGTTGACTTTTTAACTACTTGTTAAACTGTTCAGATACGTATTATGTGCTTTTGAGTAGGTGGTGATTTCACTGTTTAAAAAAACCAGGTGTGCAAGTATGTGTTATCTCAAAAGGCAGCTTATATTCTGACAGAGCTGAAAAGCAGTTCCAAAGGAAGCTGATTAAAATGCATAATATATAATGACTGTATCTTCATTACAGAGGTAATGAAGTTTTTCTAAAACCAAAAAAAAAAAAACCCAGAGGTTTTCCTAAAATATCCAACCTTGATATTCATTTAAAGATGAGATGTCCTACTCTTTCCACTCAATGTGGGACGGTCTTCTTGTACTCTCCTCAGTCCTTAAGATCATTCTATTTACACCTGCATATGTCATTTCAATTTCCTTATCCATAACCAATACTGTCTAGTTCAAAATGTTCCATTTTAATCCCAGTTTTAAAAGCTCTTTAAAAATAATTAAAGAAAGCTTGCAGAACAACACTGTTTATGGATAAATACCCATCCCACCATCACCACAGCTAGCACACATACAGCACTCACTATATATCTTAGTATAAGATTTACATGTTCTTAACTCATTAATACTCAGCACTCAGAAGTGAGTATTACTGCCCCCATTTTATACATAAACAATTTGAGTTAAAGACACATTAAACAATTTGCTCAAGTAAAAAAATAGAAAAGCTTCACAGGGCTGATAAAACCAAATTCAGAAATAATTTTTAAAAGGAGAATTGTATATGTGGGGCACAGTTTAAATGTACAGTTCTAAATGGTATCTTTATATTTTCTTTTTGTTAAATTCAAACCAGACCAGAAGATATAGGAAGTGTACATCGGAGAATCAGTGGAGCTCAAGGGATATATCTATACCACTTCAACAGTTCAGTTTCATTCACATTCAATAAAAACATTTACCAGCTGCCTAATGTGTACAAACAGGGAACAGAATACAAGGGACTGGATACAAGGATGAATATGACATAGTCCCTGCCTCCAAGAAATCTATAGGATGGGGGAGGGAAGAGAAAGTAAATGAGAATTTATCAGTAGGTCAGAATTTATCATAATCCCATACCTTAACTCCAAGTACACAAGATATCTATTGAAAAAAAAAAAAAAAGATATCTACTACAAATTCGAAGTGACATAGTTCTTGGTTGATCCCAAGCATGACTTGATTCTATAGCTTAGTGGGTCCCAAAACTGTGATGCCAGACAAACAATATCACTATTACATGTCAAATTAGAAATGCAAATTCTTGGGCCCCTACTCCAGGGTCTCAAAATCAGAAACTCTGGGGCAGGGTCCATTAATCTGTTTTAAGAAGCCGTTGAACTGTTGAGAACTACTGCTGTAGCCTTACCAATGTCCAGAGGCCATAAACTAGAATAAGTTCTATTAGACACCAGGATATTCACCTGGCCACTCTTAGACTACTTCAAACTGTAACAGCTACTTGAATTCTTCCCAAACTAAGGCTATTAATGTCAAGAGAGCCCAAGGAGACTCTAGTAATACTCTAGTAATTTAAAAAAAAAAAAAGTAATAGGCTCCAGACTGGCACAGAATCCAAAAATCATGAGCATGGAAAACAAATTTTATAAAAAAACATGATCATCCATCTAGTCCCAACAAATGTCGTAACCTTATCACAACTGAATCATAGCCAAGGAAATGCTAAACTGCAAATTAACAATCCCTAAATTTAATTTTGTTATTTCTAACTACAATCTCATACCAAGTTACGGACTCAGATTAAAAATCTGACAGTCTCAACCACTTACTACCTGGAATCTTAATTTGGGTAGGAGAAAATTTATTTTAACAAGGAAAAAGTCAGGATTTGAAGAAATCAGAAAATTAAATTTGAAATATCCCAATGCCCTTAGTTTCACTTATATAACAAAGACAGGGTTATTAAATATAATCATCTATGGCTTGAAATGGTCTTTTTATAATCTTACATAACTTTTAAAATATTCAAGTTCAATTTCCAATAGTTCTTAAACAGAAATCCATAAAAAGCATCAAAAGTTTTAGTTAAAAGAAAATATTGTTAACAAAAAGGCATATCATGCATTTAATTTCTATTTTTATTTAACCAAAGAGAATGACTACTATATTTACGGCTTTGTCGTCATCTTTCCCTGACTCTAAATAGGATGAGAAACAGATAAGTGCAAAAAAAGCAAAGAATTAAAATAAAAGTGGTACTATTAGTACATCTGTAAGTCAGAAGGATTCCTTTATAAATGTCCAACCAAATCAAATAATTGTCACTACCATACCTCCAACAAAAAAGGAATACTCTGACTTTAAAATTGACCAATTATAAACAAACAAACAAATAAATAAATAAACTGACCAATTATGGATGGTTTCTCAAATTATCACCAAGATAAATCACCAGTGAATTTTTACCTTTTTACTCTGAACAAGTTTTCTGAACTATTTTTGACACTTTTAGTACTAATACAATGCATTATAAGCATGAGAATCTTTAAAAATAAAACTATATATAATTGTTTATATTAATTCAAGATAATAATGAACTTTAAAGTTCACACACACACTTTTTAAATAACCTACTATGGAGTTACTGTCTAACTGCCTATAACCTACACAGTTCTTCACCTATTTCTATTTGGGGGGAGGGGTAAGCATTAGATCAAAACTTTATCATATAAAGTACATAAGATACCTTTAAAACTTTTGGGGTATTAGAACCCCAAAATTTCATAAAGAGATGTACATCTACAGTTAGTGTATATTACATTTTTATAGACATCAATCACATTTTCCTCCCTGCACCCACATTTCTAGCATGTTCAGAAAAGACCTGATATAAGAAGACCAAGAAGAAAAGAGAAAATCCAAGAGAAACAAGACCTAAGAAATACAGCTTAAAAGGGTTCTATTAAAGCTTACCTCTTTAGGACACTGATTTTTGCAACAACTAAGGAGGTTCTTTTCATTTACATCAGCTGTGGTTATTTTTCTAAAAATAAGAGGAAGTTTTGATGACATTCAAACCGAAGTCCATTTTATAGATTACCTCTCTAAAAATAATTTCAAACATGTCCATAAAATTGCTTACTTATTTCATTTTTTCTTGAAAAATATTTTAATTGTGTATCATCTGTAACAACTGTCTTAGTTACTTACCTGGTCTGATATCTGAAACCTTCCAGCCCTTTATCTATTACCAACATATTAAATGCCAAAAGGGCAATTACTGCAAAAAGGAAGTATAAAACACACACAAAATATCATCTGTGCCTGGCCTTAATAATTTATACTATTAAGGGGCACCTGGGTGGCTCAGTCCCTTAAGCATCTGATTCTTGATTTCGGCTCGGGTCATGATTAGTGAGGGAATCAAGTCTCAAGTGGGGCTCCATGGTCAGCCCAGAGTCTGCTGGAAATTCTCTCTCTTTCTGTCCCTTTCCTAACCTGCCCTTGTGCACTCTCTCTCTCTCAAATAAATGGGTAAAATATTAAAAAAAAAAAAGTAGTCTGCTATTATCTTCCTCTTCAGAGCAATCATTTTTCATAAACATCTTCCTAAAGCTTCCCCATAAAAGATTAAAAATCTATATATTACTTAAAAACTGATACTGAGAAAATGCTCACCCAGATTTTTTTAAAGTTTTTATTTAAATTACAATTAGTTACATAAACCGTAATTTTTTTTTAAAGATTTATTTATTTATTTGTTTGTTTGACAGAGATCACAAGTAGGTAGAGAGGCAGGCAGAGAGAGAGGAGGAAGCAGGCTCCCCGCCAAGCAGAGAGCCCGATGCAGGGCTCGATCCCAGGACCCCAGGACCATGACCTGAGCTGAAGGCAAGAGGCTTTAACCCACTGAGCCACCCACGCACCCCCATAAACTGTAACTTTAGTTTCAGGTGTACAATATCATGATCCACACTTCCATACATCACTGGGTGCTCATCACGACAAGTGTCCTCCGTCAGCCCCATCACCGACTTCACCCATCCCCCCACCCATCTCTCTTCTGGGAGCCCGGAGTTTGTTTTCTATAGCTGAAACTCTGTTTCTTGGTTTGCCTCGCTCTTTTCCCCGCCATGCTTGTTTGTTTTGTTTCTTAAAGAACAACAACAAAAAATTACTTCAAATTGAAAAATGTAGTAAGTTTATTTTAGGAGAGTTTTAAAATTGTTTTTGTGAGCTATAATGTTAGAAACAGATTCATTTTAGATTTGATCGTTTTAGATTAGTCTGTGTGCTTTCCTGTTGGACTTGGTGGGTAATTCAGGAAAAGTCACAAACATCAAGGACTAAAACTACTTTCTCACAAATCATTGAATGTAACCACAATGAACACTGCATAAGTCAGTAACTAGTGACACCCTTAAAATTCCTATCACACGGAGGTCACTTTTCTCTTTCCATTACCTTTCTTCTACCTTTGATTCTTTCTTTTCCTGCTTTTCTTATTTTCCTTTATTAGACATAAGTGCCAAATATACCATAAGTTTAGCCTAATGTAAAAACTATTACCTTAAAAAAACAAAACAAAACAATTATCTTAAGTATATGTATAAACTAGCATAAATGTACTCTAAGATAACATATGCAATTTTCTTAGCAAAATTTCACTTAATAATATCACAAAGTCTTTATATTGGCTCTATTAAAAGTCATATATTTTCATTCTTACAAGCATGGTGCTCACCTCTGAACTTTTTTTTAAAGATTTTATTTATTTGACACAGAGAGAGAGAGAGTGCCCAAGCAGGGAGAGTGGAAGAGGGAGAAGCAGGCTCCCCACGGAGCAAGGAGTCAGAAGCGGAACCCGATGAGGGACTCGGGGCTTGATCCCAGGACACGGAGATCATGACCTGAGCCAAGGCAGATGCTTAACTAACTCAACCACCTAGGCACCCCAGCTCACCTCTGAACTTAAGACTTAGTATCATTTTGTTTCTGTCACTTTATAATTTGGAATAAACGAATTTTCCAACATCTGTATCTTTTTTATCTAATTTCTATAAAGGAAATTACATGAAGCAAAAAAGGACTAAAAATAAAGATAACATGGAATAATTCACTGAATTGAAAGTAAATAAAATTATCATAATGAATACTAAGTCTGAAGAATTCTCTATAAAAACATATACTTCATGTTTTTGGAGGGGCTTTTATTAAGGTATGATACAAAAGACAATAATGTACACATTTAAAGTGGAAAACCTGACAAGACTTGACATACGTTTACACCCATGAAACCATCACCACAATCAAGATAATGGACATACCCATTACCCTCAAAAAATGTCATGTGTCCCTTTGGAATCTCTTTATGTTGCCCATCACCTGCTAGGAAACCAATGAGATACTTTTTGTTGTATAGATTGGCTTCCAATTTCCAAGAATTTTACATAATCAAATCATAGAGCATTATTCTTTTTTGTTTGGCTTCTTTCACTTATAATCTTGAGATTTCACACTTCGAGATTCATTCATGATATTGCAAATAACAACAGTTTGTTTTTATTGCTGAATTTATTCTGTATGGACATACTACCATGTGTTTATTCACCTGTTGTTGGACGTTTGGATTATTTCCAGTTTTGGGTTATCACATATAAGAATATTATGAACATTCATGTACAAGTCTTTGTATGGACATACATTTCATTTCTCTTGGTTAAGTACCTAGGAATAGAATAGTTGTATCCATACAGAAGGCAGTTGTTTAACTTTTTAAGAAACCGCTAAACTTTTTTCCAATGGCCCTATCATTTTACATTCATAATAGCAGTGTATGAGTTCCAATTCTTCTACACCCTCTCCAACACTTAATACTGTCAGTCTTTTGTCTTTTTTTTTTTTTGTCTTTTTCATTTTAGCCATGCTAACAGGTATGTCATTGTATCTTACTATGATTGTTTAAAAGTTTTTATTAACGTTCCAATTAGTTAACTTACAGTGCAATACTAGTTTCAGGTGTACAATATAATGACTCAATACTTCCATACAACACCTGGTGCTCATCACCTATTTCACCCATCCCCCCCACCTACTTCCCTTTAGTAACCATCAGTTTGTTCTCTAGAGTTAAGAGTGTTTTTTGGTTTACCACTCACTCTTTTTTTCCCCTTTGCATGTTTTCTATCTTAAATTCCACAAATGAATAAAACCACGGTATTTATCTTTGTCTGATTGACTTATCTCACTTTGCATAATACTCTTTATCTCCATCCATGTCACTGCAAGCGGCAAAATTTCTTTTTTATGGCTGAGTAATATTACATTGTATATACATATACACCTACATCCACTCATCAGTTGACGGACACTTGGGCTATTGTAGAACATCTATAAACATTAGGGTGCATGTATGTCTTCAAATTAGTATTTTTGTATTCTTTGGGTAAATACTAAAATTGCAACTGTGGAATTGTAAGGCAGTTCTATTTTTAATGTTTTGAGGAAACTCTATACTGTTTTCCACGGTGGCTGCAACAGCCTGCATTCCCATCAACAGTGCAAGAGGGTTCCCCCTTCTTTACATCCTCATCATCAACTATTGTTTCTTGTGCTGTTGACGTTAGCCATTCCGACAGGTGTGAGGTGGTATCTCATTGCAGTTACGGTATTATAGTTTTGGTATGCCTCTCCCTGATAATCAGTGATGCTGAGCACCTTTTCATGTGTCTATTGTCCATCTATAGGTCTTCTTTGGGAAAATATCTGTTTGTATCTTTGGCCCATTTTGTAATTTGATTATACACTTTTTGGATGTTGGGTTTTATAAGTTCTCTATATATTTTGGATAGTAACCTTTTTTCAAATTAGCCATTTGCAAATATTTTCTCCTACTCCATAGGCTGCCCTTTAGTTTTGTAGATTATTTCGTTTCCTGTGCAGAGCTTTTTATTTTGATGAAGTCCCAACAGTTTGTTTGCTTTTGTTTCCCTTGCCTTACAGGGTATATCTAGTAAGAAGATGCTACTGCCAATGTCAAAGAAGTTACTGCCTATCTTCTCCTCAAAGATTTTAATAGTTTCCTGTCTCACATTTAGGTCTGTCATCCATTTTGAATTTGTTTTTGTGGATGGTGTGAGAAAGTGGTTCAGTTTCAGTCTTTCGCATGCTGCTGTACAGTTTTCCCAACATCATTTGCTGAAGAGACTATCTTTATCCCATTGGATATTCTTTCCTGTTTTGTAGAAGGCCAACTTCCCATATATTTGCGGATTCATTTCTGGGTTTTCTATCCTGTTCTCTTGATCTATGTGTCTGTTTTTGTGCTAGTACCAAACTGTTTTGATTACCACAGCTTTGTAATATAACTTGAAGTCTGGAATTGTGATTCTTCAAACTTTGTTTTTCTTTTTCAAGGTTGCTTTGGCTATTGGGGGTCTTTTGCAGTTCCATACAAATTTTAGGACTGTTCTAGCTCTGTGAAAAATGCTAGTGGTATTTTGATGGTGATTGCATTAAATGTGTAGACTGTTTTGGGTAATATAGGCATTGTAATAATATTTGTTCTTCCAATCCACAAGCATAGGATGTCTTTCCATTTCTTTGTGTCATCTTCAATTTCTTTCATCAGTGTTTTATAGTTTTCAGAGTACAGGTCTTTCACTTTGGTTAGGTTTATTCCTACGTATCTTATGGGTTTTGGTGCAGTTATAAATGGGACCGATTCCTTGATTTCTCTTTCTGCTGCATCATTATTGATGTATAGAAATGCAAACAGATTTCTGTACATTGATTTTGTATCCTGTGACTTTATTGAACTCATTTGCAGTTCTAGCAGTTTTTTGGTGGAGACTTTTGGGTTTTCTCTATCGAGTATCATGACATCTGCAGAGAGTGAAAGTCTGACTTCTTCCTTGCCAGGCTTTCTATTGCCAGGACGCCTTTTATTTCCTTTCATTGTCTGAGTGCTGTGGCTAGGAGTTCCAGTACTATTTTGAATAAAATTGAGAAGAGTGGCCATCTCTGTCTTGTTCCTGACCAGAGAGGAAAAGTTCTCAGTTTCTCCCCAATGAGGATGATATTAGCTGTGGGCTTTTTATATATGGCTTTTATCATGTTGAGGTATGTTCCCTGTAAGTCTACTTTGTTGAGGGTTTTTAATATAATGGATGTACTTTGTCAAATGCTTTTTCTGCATCTACTGAAAGGATCATCTGGTTCTAATCCTTTCTCCTGTTAATGTGGTCTATCACATTGATTGATTTGTGAATATTGAACCATGCTTGCTACCCAGAAATTAATTCCACTTGGTCACAGTGAATGATTTTTTTTTTAATGTCAGATTCAGTTTGCTACTATTTTATTGAGAATTTCTGCATCTATGTTCACAAGGAATATAGGCCTATAGTACTCTTTTTTAGTGATATCTTTATCTGGTTTTGATATCAGGTAATGCTGACCTCATAAAATTAATTTGAAAGTTTTCCTTCCTTTTTCTATTTTTTGAAATAGTTTGAAAGGAAGTTATTAACTTTTCTCTAAATGTTTGATAGAATTCTCCTGTGAAGCCATCTGGTCCTGGACTTTTGTTTTTGGCAGTTTTTTGACTACTGATTGAATTTCTTTGCTGATTACCACTATGTTCAAGCTTTGTATTTCTTCCTATTTCAGATTTGGTAGTTTATATGTTTCTAAGAATGTATGTTTCTTCTAGTTTGTTCAATTTGTTGGCATAGAGTTTTTCATAATACTCTAAATGTTTGTATTTCTGTGATATTGTTATTTCTCCTCATTTGTGATTTTATTTGGGTCCTTCCTCTTTTCTTTTTGGTAAGTCTGGCTAGAGGTTTATCAATTTTACTAATTTTTTTCAAAGAACCAGCTCCTTGTTTCATTGATCAGTTCTATTGTTTTCTTTTCTATATCATTTATTTCTGCTCTAATCTCTATTATCTCCTTCCTTCTGCTTCTTCAGACTCCTTTTGTTGCTCTTTTTGTAATTCCTTTAGGTGTAAGGTTAGGTTATTTATTTGAGATTTTTCTTGCTGCCTGAGGTAGGCCTGTATTGCTATATTCTTCCCTCTTAGGACCGTTTTCATTGCATCACAAAGGTTTTAGACCATTTTGTTTTCATTTTCATTTGTTTCCATGTATTTATTTTCTTTTTAATTTCTTCTTTGGTTTCCTGGTTGACCCATTCATTTTTTAGTAGCATGTTCTTTAACCTCCATGTATTTGTGGTTTTTCCAGATTTTTTTCTTGTGGTTGACTTCTAGTTTCATAGTGTTGTGATCAGAAAAGGTGCATGGTATGACTTTACTCTTTTGTATTTGTTGAGGCCTCTTTTGGACCTAATATTGATCAATTCTGAAGAATGTTCCATATACACTTGAAAAGAATGTGTATTCTGCTTGAAAACATATCCTTCAAATATGTATTCAAGGAAAGGAAAAAGGAACTCCAGAGAGCTGTAGTAATGGAAGCGACCTCAATCCATATATATCCACACATACCCCCAACAATCATTCAACTTAATAATAAAATCATTAAAATTCCATTGCTTCCTCATACCTAGAAGATACAAATTCAACAAACTTCAAGATTACCTATAAGTAGAAAAATAAATACCAATTCATAGCAGACCTACTTCTCAAGTTCTCTCAGCAAATCATTTCAGAGAACCAGTAGAGTTCGGGAAAAACTGAGCAGAAAAAAGAAGAGGGCAACTGAGTTAACCTCACACCAGAAAGAGAAAGTCCACCCAGTGTAGATCAGAGTACTAACTACGGGAAGAAACTTTAAAACGTGCACAAGAATCAAGGAGCCGATCTCGGAAAGGCAACACTCTGGACAAGAAGGTAAAAAGGTAAAGTCACCCTTGGGAGACTACATGACAAAGGGAAAAAGAAGCAAGACAGGGAAATTTCAACCCTGCTAGACCAAAGGAAATATCTTTCCTTGGTATTACTCATCAATAAAGCAAAATTGCCCTCTTCACTCTCTTTACAAAACCTCTAAAGCTAAAGAAATATTTTATTCTTAAAATTTCAACACAACAATTTTCATATTTAAAAAGAATAAAATCTGACTTTTGCAATTTAACAGAACATGAGCCTAGAGTCCAAATGACAAAAACAAGTTTAAGTTAATATTAACAGGCATTTTTCAAGAAGTACATCTGTTTAAAAAATTAGAAACAAAGCCATATTCCCAAATTTAACTTCAGTAAAATACACTTACAAAGAACCTACTTTACAAACTTGGGTAAACGGAGCTGAATAATTTAGTAAATTATGTTAGATCGTGATTAAGTAGAAAAAAAAGGGAATTTTTTTTTCTCTCCACATAATCCATAAGCAAAAACATGCACTTCGTTGAATGTACATTTTTTTAAGTAAAGGAAATATAGAAGTCATAGCCTAATATGACAAATACCCTAACAGATACATTTGTAGTAAAAGTCTGTAATTTAAAAATCGTGTCTCAGTAGCTACGTGCACTTCAACTTTTCATCCAACAAAATTCTAATTTGACACTGTTAACTGAGCGATCTGTTATAGAAATGTTTCTACATTTTTGAAAGCAGCGATACTTTTTTCCTTTAAAAAAAATCTTAAACAGAATCCCTAAATAGAAAAAAAGCGTAACTGTCTTTGAAATCAGGGTTCAGAATGTACAAGGTGAAGGGTTCTACATTTCTTTCTTCAGGTCTCTACTGGAAAGTCTAAGCTTCAAGCATCTATGGGTGACCATGAATAATGTTCCTTGCAGTACTCTTCATAGGATTCTGAATTATTAAAAAAATACTGGTTAGAAATAATTATAGTAAAACAAGAATATTTCTTCAGTCCACTTACCTGCATTCCACATATAGGCTTGTGATCTTGCAGTGACATTTTATTCTAAGCATCTGAACACAGGGAGGACATTCTCCAGGATGACACGGCAAAACACATGGATGGGGACAACCAGGAGGCCGTGATTTAGAGCACCCTTCTTCACACTGAAGGCATTCTGGGCCAGCCTGATAGGAAGTAAGGTAATAAATCATCTAAGTACAGAAGTCTAACATTTCTATATATTAAAACTATAAAATATATATATAAAATTTATGCATCCCATTAAAAGAAAGTACTTTTGAAGCTCTTAGGAATACAGTTAATAAAATAGTGCTTGCATGCTTGCACTCTTAAAAATATTCAAAATGAAAAAACACACATTCAAAATGAAGAACAGGAAGGTATCAATATGACCATTATTCACAAAGATTTTTATATCTACAAACCTCACTAAATCAAACTGTAAATTGTAAATTACAAGTATTCCTCTAAAAATGTAAATTACTTCCCAAAGAATAGTCGTAACAGAAATAATAAAACATTGTTTATTTTTTTATGTTTTATTAATTTGAGAAAGAAAGAAGGAGAGAGAGAGTATAAGCAAGAGGACTAGCAGAGGCAGAGGGAGAAGCAGGCTCCATGCTGTGCAGGGAGCCAGATGCAGGACTGGATCCCAGGACCCTGGGATCATGACCTGAGCCAAAGGCATACACTTAACAACTGAGCCACCCAGGTGCCCCAAAATAAAACATTGTTAATTCATTTCCACCCAAGAAACATGATCACCATCAAACTAAAGAAATCAACACTATGTTAACACATAAATAAAAATTCCCAAAGCATGCAATGTTCTAGATAAACTGTTCTCACCTTGCCAAACAGAAACATACATAGAGGTGAAAAAGGAGAATGACCAGCAGTTTATGTTTTAATGTACTTCAATGAACCAAAGTTACATTACATTTACAAATAAATGTACTTCAATATAAATTCAACAAGGTACCTCTTTGCTGTAGCAATTTAATAATTTAACTACCATCTACCTACTAAAGAAGTTTAAAATTATTATTGCAGGCTATTATTTATTTTCACATGTCATACATGAGATAAAGTATGAGAGCTATAGAAAAGGATACCAAGGCTTAAGTTTAAAGTTTAAAAATTCTGTTATCATTCCTAAGTATAGCCATGATTACAAAACAGTGATTATGTCAATAAAAATCCTATTTTTGACATATGGGATTAAAAAGAGAAAGTGTTCCAATTAGGAAACATTCTTCCATAAATAATTTCTATTTTTTATTTTTAAAAGTATATTAATTTATTCTATACTCTTCCAGCATCATACGCCAGAAATTAATTCACATGCTGGAAATGTGCAAAATGGCAGCGACCTCTGACCTAAGAAACTTAAATTTAATGGGGGGAGGTAAAGAACATAATAGAATGTCTCCATAAACACTCTGAAAAAAGATAAAGCAGGTTAAGAAGGAGTAAAAGAAACAATAAGAAGGAAGATCTATCTGATAAATTTCATGTTTGAACAGAATAAATACGGGAGAGAGCCATACGAATGTAGAGTCCCAGAGAAAAGAACACTAAGTGCAAAACCTCTGATATAGAACAAATGTGGAATATTCAAGAAATAACAAGAATAGAAGGAGAGGGGTGCCTGGGGGGCTCAGTGGGTTAAAGCCTCTGCCTTCAGCTCAGGTCATGATCCCAGGATCTTGGAATCAAGCCCCACATCAGACTCTGCTCCACAGGAAGCCTGCTTCCTCCTCTCTCTCTGCCTGCCCCTCTGCCTACCTGTGATCTCTGTCTGTCAAATAAATAAATAAAATCTTAAAAAAAAAAAAGAGTAGAGGCAAAAATGAGCACGAGTGATGAGTGCTAAGAGGCAGGAAAGGTAGTCAGAAGTTATATCATTATAAAACCTTACAGGCCCTCATAAGGTCATTTGGATTTTATCCTGAGAGTAACTGATGGGTATTGAGCCGGGAGATAACACGCCTTACTTTTTTTTTTTAACTTACATTTTTTAACTTACATTTGTAAATGATGAATCTAGCGGATGCAGTAAGATGAAACTGGGAGTAGAGAAGCTGGCTGGGAGAATAGTACAGACATCTCTAGGGAAGAGAAGATGGTGGCTTGGATGAGGAGGGTATGGTAGAGATTATAGGAAACAGTCAGACTCACGGATATACTTTGGAGATCAACCTGACGAGGTGTGTAGTGAGACAAGGACAATGAAGAAAGAAATCAAGAAATGTTCCTCCCTTTAATCTGCAGAACTGGCTAAAACTGGTAATACAACTTTCTGAAATTGGAAAGACTAGGAGAAATATAGGCAATGAGTCTCAAAATATGGAAATAAAGCCAAAGATGACACACACTGTCTGTTTCACTTGTTTTTTTCCTGGCTATGTGGTACGCCTGCAATAATCTTTCATTTAAATAACATGAAACAGAAGAACATACTGGGCTGGGAGTTAAGACAGGGGTACTACTACTTTCTTATTACTGCTTTCCTGTTACATGATCATGAACAAGTCACTTGATAACCTTCAGTTTCCTTATCTGCAAAAGAAGAATTATACTGATGATATGGGGCTCCTTCCTTCCAATTATGGAAAAAAAAAATCACTAAAGCTGTACTTGCTAAGCTACCTTCCTGGATCACTTCTAATGTCAAGTTCTATCTTCTAGAAGGAACTGTCTAACTCAGAAATACAGCAAGCCTGGCTGTCAAATATCTTACACAGTTCTCCTTTAAAAAAAAAAAAGAAAACAAATTTTAACCCAGGGAACAATATTGAGATAATCCACAATAATTCCCCAATCAGTCATATCAGCTTCTAAAATGAGTTTTTCCTGATTCATCAGACAGCTGGAAATCCAGGGAAGACAGCAATCCTCATTATAAGCAATGAGATGATGAGAAGGAAAGCAGAATTAACATTTGGGTTAGTATTACAAACTGTAAAATAAATCTTGGAAAGTAAAATTCTCTTTTTTCCCATCTTATTAACATATATTTGACTTTTTAAAATTTAAGGTGTTCAACATTTACATATTGTAATAAGACTGTCATTGTAGCAATAATTAGTATCTCTATCACATTACAGAATTATTCCTTGTTTTTAATGTCTGGAATAATTAAGTTCCAATCTCTCAGCGAGGCTGATGATTGTAACATAATTCCTTTTTTTTTTTTAAATAATGAAGCATCACACATTACACACATTGCCTTTAGCAGTAACTCTCAAACATTTTTGGGCATCACACATTTAGTGATTTGGCAATCGATAAAATATTGAGGTGAGACCTGAGAGTTTGCATTTCCAAGATTCCAGGTGATGCCCATCACGCAGACAACATCGTGTGGCGGGGTTTATCACATATATAATTATGTAAGAAATACATTGTCTGTGTAGTGATTATGTACCTATATTTTCTTTTTTTTTTAATTTTTGGTATAGACTTTTCCCAGAGAAAAGACCATCTTCATTATTTCTTCTTTTGTCACTCAAAAATATCTATGCCCAGGTTTCCTTGGGAAATACACACTTCATTTGCTATCGGCTTCCCACCTTTCCCCAATTAACCACTCTGTTCCACTCACTCCAGTGTATGAATTAGACAACAGGGATATATTTGTTGCTAATGGTAGCAATCAGAGCCCTGCCTTTACGAACAGCCTTGATTGGACTGGGATTTGTCCGGAAGGCCCGGGAGAGACCGGAACAGAGATAGCAAAAGAATTTTGATTCCAGTCAATTCAATAAACACTTTTAAATATGTGCTATGTTGTAGGCCCTGTGCTAGAATTCAAGGTAGAAACCGCATTAGTAATTCCAGAGCCATTTGGGTCAAAAGGGACATGCAAGGAGACCTTCTCCAATGGGTCTCAATTGAGATATTACAGTAAGGAATTTAAGGAGCTTATGAGTTATTTCATTTTTAATATATAAATTATAGCGACTATAAAGTTATCCCTCAAATAATATAATTTTCACTCTGTTGCACTGCATCAGCCTTCCCTGAGTGGGAGATAAAGACAGACTTGTAGCTAAATTAAGAACTGCACATAACTTATAACTCATATTTCACCACAGCAATTGCCCATGAAGCAATGCTGGGATAATCCAAGATAATTCCCCAATCAGTGTCAAATCAGCTCTTGAAGTGCGTTTTTTTTTTTCAACTCACTTAATGTTCTGGAAATCCAGAAGAGGAAAGCCATACAGCAGCTATACTCTCATTAGTTAAAGTGGTTCTGAATTATTACATTAGTATAAATTTTTATAATTCTAATATGTTTTTCATTTTATCATGAGTACATTTTTATTAGGGATCAAAGAATGGACTGATGAGGAGGTTATAAGCAATACATTGACATGTCTGCATAGAAGCAAGAATGATACTATGGAGGCTTAGGTTATCATGCTTTTCAATCACCAAATCAAAGACCAAAAAAAGAACAATGCAAGTGAAACTTTCAGTAACACACAATTCATAACTTAACCATTTGTAAATTTAATGTTATTTAACAAAACAAATCTTAAAATTTTTGTTTATTCCTCATTAAACACACTTGCTAGTAGTATTATGATACCCTAAAGAATGGAGGTTTACCAAAAAAAATTAAATATTTTTAAAATATACAATTTTTTATATAACAGAAGTTTATTTTTTATTCACACATCATGTCAAATGTAGCCTGGCAGGGGACTCTGGCAAATTAATCATTCTGGGACACAGGAGGATGAAGAGTTAGTTTTTAACTGTATCACATGGGACATAACAACACCCTCAATCACAGAAGTAGACAAAAAGTAGAGTGGTTAATGATAAATAAAGCTTTCCCTGACTATTCTTGGAGATGAAAAATATTTCAGGCTATATTTTCTCAGCCAGAACCTCTCATATGGCCTAGGAAATTCAGAATAAAAGACTATCTGTATCTCTGTTTTAATAGGAGTCTTTTCTATTTTATTGTTATTTAAAATAATTTTCTTGTTCTATGTTTCTGTTTTAATGTGATGAATTTAATGTTCAAAAATAAAATTAAATATCATTTAAAATTTGATTAGCTGTGTTTATTTTTCCTTGTAAAATGGCAATTTTGGAGATCTTTCAATGATTGGCTTCTCATCTGCTTGGTAAAATGCTTTTAGTGAATTTTACACACACATGCCCTACATCTGTGATGCTATTTACTTTATTTCCAATGAAAGATTAGGAATTTATTAAAATTGTGAACACAAATTATCACAGATGTTAGGTCTTAAAAAATTGCTGAGAACAAATGCTCCAGACTATATCCAGAAATATAAATGGACAGAAGTGGAAGTGATATTGCTACCTACTATCTAAATAGATAGATGATTTCTGTACTTTATCAAAAATCAAAGCCTATGCATTAACACAGTATAGTATGTTGAGAGAACATTAAAAGGCTGATTATCATGAGCTTGCACAAAGATAACTATACATCAAGCTGTTAAAGTTGGTTGTCTTAAGAGAGACAAGGTAGAAGGGATAAAGGCAAGAAGAAAGAAAAAAGTTCTAACAAAATAGAAAAATATTTACAGCATAATTATTCAAAAAAATATTTCAAGCATACTATAAGGACATATACATTCAGCCTAAGGATATTACCTTGTTTTTGCCAACGCAGGCATCAATTTCAGTTACTTTGTGGCATTCTTTCATACACGTATGATTCTGACAATCTAAGGTTCGTCCACATACTCTCTTACAAGAGTATGGTCCTACAGCATGGCATGGGAGTGGACTCACCTTAAAAAAAAAAAAGAATAAGGAGAAAAATATCAATACACACAAAACCTGGACCCATGTTTCTGAAATGACTCTGTTATCACTTGAGAATAAGTTTCATAAAGAACTAACACATTTTCATTAATAATAGTCATTTTCAAAATCAAAGTAATTTATCAAAAAATCCAAAAAATGAATGCCAACAAACAACACATTCTATTCCTAAAAGGGAAATTCAATATAACAATGCTATAGAGACCACATATACATAGGTTAAAAAAGCACAATATATTTTAAAAATCAGCAGATGGCGCCTGGGTGTCTCAGTGGGTTGCGCATCCGATTCTTGATTTCAGCTCAGGTCATGATTTCAGGATCTGGTGATCAAATTCCGGGTCAGGTCCCTGCTCAGTGGGGAATCTGCTTCTCTCCCTCCCACTCTGCCCCTTCCCCCACTGGCACGAAAGAGCTCTCACTCTCCAGCTCTAAAAGAAAGTATTTTAAAATTTTTAAATTAAAAAAAAAAATCTACAGATAAACTCTTATACTTTTTAAAGCACTAAAAAAACAAACAAACAAAAAAAAAACTTTGACTTTGTCATTTCTAACAATCCTCAATAGAAGAGGCACAGATTATAAGCTTCCCTTAAAAATTTGTGCCTATAACTCACCTCATGCTTCCCAAGACATTCTCTGCAAGAAAAAAATAAAACAAAAATGTTACAAATTCTTTAAAAAGATTATCTAAAGCAAAGGTGCTAAGTCTACTGGTTCTATTAAGAATAAAAAATAAACACATATGGAAATAATAAGTGATTACAGAAAAACTGCAGGATACAAAGTTAACATTCAAAAGCCATTTGCTCTTCTATATGCCAGCAATGAACAACTGAAATTTGAAATTTAAAACATACCACTTATATTAGCACAAAAAATACATACATGATCTATTTGAGCAAAACTACAAAACACTGATGAAGGAAATCAAAAGCAATCTAAATAAATGATGAGATATCCTCTGTTCACTGATAGGAAGGTGCAAATATTGTTGAAATGTTGCTTCTTTCCCAACTTGATCTAGATTCAACATAATTCTTTTTTTTTAATTTTTTTTATTTTTTTATTTTTTAAAAAGATTTTATTTATTTATTTATTTATTTAACAGAGAGAAATCACAAGTAGATGGAGAGGCATGCAGAGAGAGAGAGGGAAACAGGCTCCCTACTGAGCAGAGAGCCCGATGCGGGACTCGATCCCAGGACCCTGAGATCATGACCTGAGCCGAAGGCAGCGGCTTAACCCACTGAGCCACCCAGGCGCCCCTAGATTCAACATAATTCTAATCAAAATCCCAGCAAGTTATTAATAGAGGACACCAACAAACTGATTCTAAGTTCTATATGGAAAAACAAACAAACAAAAAAGAGAGCAATACAGTACTGAAAAACAACAGAGTATTAACACTACCCAACTTAAAGACATACTGAAAGCTACAGTGATTAAGACAGTATGGTACTGCTAACAGAATGGAACAGGACAGAAAGCCCAGAAACAGACCTACATAAATACAGTCGAATGATCTCTGACAAAGGAAAAAGGCAACCGAATAGACAAGTGATAGTCTTTCCAACAAATGGTTGGCAATGGAATAGACATCGCACAGAAAAAAATCCCAAAAGGCCTTACACCTTTCACAACAGTTACTCGAAAAGGATCACAGACCCAAATGTGAAGTGTGAAACTATAAACATAGGAGAAAATGTAGGTGAGTTGGATATAATGATTTTTTAGATTCAACACCAAAATCGTCATCTCCCAAAGAAAAATGGTTAAGAAGGACTTTATAAAACCAAAACATCTGCTTTGTGAAAAACACTTAAATGAAAGTGCTAAATGAAAACACATTTTAAATGAAAAGCCACAGACTGGCTGAAAGTATCTGGAAAACATGTATCTGGTAAAGGGCTTGTATCCAAAATGTAAAAACAGTTCTTAAAGCCCAATAGGAAAGCAAACAACCCAGTTAAAAAATGGTAAAGATTTAAAGACAGAACAGACACTTCACCTTCCAAAGATGACGTAGAGGCAGCAAATAAACATGTGAAAAGATGCTGAACGCCATGTGTCATTAGAAAACTGCCAATTAAAATGAGATGCCAGGGCGCCTGGGTGGCTCAGTGGGTTAAAGCCTCTGCCTTCAGCTCAGGTCATGGCCTCGGGGTCCTGGGATCAAGCCCGCATCGGGCTCTCTGCTCAGGGGGGAGCCTCCTCCCCCACCCCACCCCACCTGCCTGCCTCTCTGCCTACCTGTGATCTCTGTCTGTCAAATAAATAAAATCTTTAAAAATTAAAAAATAAATAAATAAAATGAGATGCCACTGCACATCTGTTAGAATGACTAAAACTCAAAACGTGGACAGTAGCATATGCTGGCAAGAATACAGGCCACCAGGCACTCTCACTGTGATGAGAATGCAACACGGTACAGCCACCTCGTTAGACGGTACAGCAGTATCTTACGATGTTAAACCAGGCTTACCATATGATGCAGCAAAATTTACACATAAATGTTTATAGCAGCTTTCTTCCTGTCAAAATTTGGAAGCAAGCAACATGTCCTTCAATAGGTAAATGGATAAACAAACTGTGGCACATTCATACTGTGGAATATTATTCAGCAGTAAAAATAAACGAGAGGAATTGACAGTGAATAATAAGACATAAAAAAGACACAGGAAATTCAAATGCATATTGCTACATGAAATACACTGAAAAGGCTACAAACTGTATGATTCCAACTATATGACATTCTAGAAAAGGCAACACTATAGAGATACGAAAAAGATAAACTTGAGGCTTGAGTGGCTTGAGGGAGAGGATGGTGAGGGATGAACAAGTGTAGCACAGAACATTTTTAGGGCAATGAAACTATTCTGTATGATACTTTGTAATAGTGAATAGTGGATACATGAGATCATGCAATTATCAACACTCATAGAACCATCCAACACAAAAAATAAACCCTAATGTAAACTATGGACTTCAGTTTATAATCTTATTATTCACTATCAGTTCCTCAATGACAAAAAAAAAAAAAAAAACCTGTACCACGTTAGTGTAAAATGTTAATAACAAGGGAAACTATGTGTAGCAGGATCATATAGGAACTCTGTACTTCCTGTGTAATTCTCCTATAAACCTGAAAAATCACCTATAAAAAGATAAAGTCTATTTTAAAAAACTAAAAAATAAACATTCCACTTCCCTTTCCAGGGACTGGTTTAGAAATTGTCTTGTGATCCTATTCTGGCCAATGAAAAGTAGAAGGAGTTTCGCTATAAGGCTTCTGGAAAAGGCTTCTCATTCTTTTTTTTTTTTTTTTAAAGATTTATTTTATTTATTTGACAGAGATCACAAGTCGGCAAGAGGCAGGCAGAGAGAGAGGAGGAAGCAGGCTCCCCACAGAGCAGAGAGCCCGATGTGGGGCTCGATCCCAGGACCCTAGGATCATGACCTGAGCTGAAGGCAGCAGCTTAATCCACTAAGCCACTCAGGCGCCCCAAGGCTTCTCATTCTTTTAAAAAAGATGATGATGGTAGAAAGGCATAAACAGTTTGTTTTTCTCTTTGGAAACTTCCTATCTGGGTGGGAAATTGATCAGAAAGCCAAAGAGCCTGAGGGCAAAGATGACACACTGAGGATAAAACAGACACCATCTGGGCCTTTGGTGATGCATCACTGCATTAACCAGCTTATCCAACCATGGAGCTGCTCTACCACCACACTGTTCAAGGCATAAACATTATTATGTTACTTTTTATTTAGGTTCTTTATAACCTGAAGCCAAAGGCACCATAAATGATATAGCACATATGTTCAGAATTCTTTTACAACGTGGACAAATTACCATTAATAGTCATGTTGTGTTTGAAAATGGTAGACAAGGGGGCACCTGGGTGGCTCAGTCATTTAGCATCTGCCTTGGGCTCAGGTCATGATCCCAGGGTCCTGGGATCAAGGTCATGATCTCAGGTCATGATCCCAGGGTCCTTGGGTGCTTGGCAGGAAGCCTGCTTCTCCCTCTCCTACTCTCCCTGCTTGTGTTCCCTCTCTCTCTGTGTCTCTCTGTCAAATAAATCAGGGACAAGAACATGTACATTCTCCCCAATGTTTCTAGCAGCAATGGCCACGGTCGCCAAACTGTGGAAAGAACCAAGATGCCCTCCAACGGACGAATGAATAAGGAAGATGTGGTCCATATACACTATGGAGTATTATGCCTCCATCAGAAAGGATGAATACCTAACTTTTGTAGCAACACGGACGGGACTGGAAGAGATTACGCTGAGTGAAATAAGTCAAGCAGAGAGTCAATTATCATATGGTTTCACTTATTTGTGGGGCATAACAAATAGCATGGAGGACAAGGGGAGATGGAGAGGAGAAGGGAGTGGAGGGAAATTGGAAGGGGAGGTGAACCATGAGAGACTATGGACTCTGAAAAACAATCTGAGGGATTTGAAGTGGCGGGGAGGGAGGGGGGAGGTTGGGGTACCAGGTGGTGGGTATTAGAGAGGGCATGGATTGCATGGAGCACTGGGTGTGGTGCAAAAACAATGAATACTGTTATGCTGAAAAGAAATTAAAAAAAAAAAAAAAAGAGACGGGGGAGGGTAAGGGAATACTGAAAAGGTGATTATTACATATATTTTTAAACACTTCTACTTTTTTCTGTAAGCATTTCTATTTACAACTATGAATTTGTACTTTTTTCTTTATGATAAAAAAGGTATTATGTATATAAACCCAAACATACATATATCTTGTATAAGTCATATATATCACTATATCAGCTAAATATATTGCATATACCATGCATATTAAAGAAAAAATAATGACATGTACATTCTACTGTAAGAAAGAAATTATACTTCCTGGATAGTTCATGTGACAAGCAATAATTTTAACATATACTTTATAATAATTTTATTATACACTAACTGAAAAAAATCATTGTATCAGAATTAGCGGAATTAGTAGAACTGAGATAAAACCCACATACCATGAAACTTATACTTTTTAAAAGTACAATTCAGTGATTTTTAGTGCATTTACAAGGTACTATAACCATGACCAGTATTGAGCATATTTTCAAAACCAACAGAGTAACCCTATAACTATTAGAAGTCACTCCGCAGCCCCTGATAAACACCAATCTACTTTCTGTCTCTACGGAAGAGACATTCTGAACATTTCACATAAATGAATCAAACATTAGGTGGTCTTTTATGCCTGGCTTCTTTCACTTAGAATACTGCTTTCAAGGTTCATCCATGTTATAGTATGTATCAGCAATTCATGCATTTTTATAGGTGAATGATACACATGGATACACCACATTTTGTTTATCCATTCGTCAGTCAACAGATATTTGTTTCCACGTTCTGGCTATTACTAATAATGCCCTTATTATTGTAATATTCATGTCCAGGTTTTTTTGTGAACACATATTTTCAATTCTCCCAGGTGTATACCTAAGAGTAAAGTTGCTAACTCCAAGTTTAGTTTCTTGAGAAACTACCAAACTGCTTTCCAAAGTAGCCGCACCATTTTACATTCCCATCAGCAAAGTTCGATGGTTCCAACTACTCCCTATCTTCACCAACACTTACGTCTTCTTTATTTTAGCCTTCCTAGTGAGTGAAAAATGACACCCTACTATGGTTTTGACTTGCATTTCCCTAACAATTACTTGAGCACCTTTTTTACATGTTTACCAGCCATTTGTAAGATCTTTTTCAGAGGAATGACTATTCAAAGATTTTGCTCATTTTTAAATTGGATTGTCTGTTTCTCAGTTTGAGAATACTTTATATATTCTGGATAATATCCTTACAGGATATATGAATTGCAAACTATCTCTCCCACTCTGTGGTTGTCTTTCCAATTTTTTTATTGTGTTCTTGTAACACAACTAAGAAACTGTGCTTGATAATGTCCTCTGAATTTTTTCTTTTGTTGCCTATGCTCTTTAGGTGTCATATATAACGAACCACTGCCTAACCCAGAACACAAAGAATTACACCTATATTTTCTTCTAAGAGTTTAATAGCTCTTACTTCTAGATCTTAGATCCATTTTGAGTTAACATGTATATATGTTGTGAAGTAGAGGTCCAAATTCATTTTTTTTCAACATGAATATCCATTCTCTTAGCACTATATGTTGACATAAAACATTCTCCCCCTGCACTGAATTGTTTTGATTGACACTCTTGTCAAAAATCAATTAACCATAGGGGCGCCTGTGAGGCTCAGTTGGGTGAGCGACTGCCTCCGGCTCAGGTCATGATCCCGGACTTCCAGGATCGAGTCCCGCATCGGGCTCCCAGCTCCTTGGGGAGTCTGCTTCTCCCTCTGACCTTCTCCTTTCTCATGCTCTCTCTCACTCATTCTCCCTCAAATAAATAAATAAAATCTTTAAAAAAAAAAAAAAAATCAATTGACCATAAAGATATGGGTTTCTTTCTGGACTCTCAATTCTATTCCATTGATCAGTATGTCTTTCCCAATACCAATACCACAGATTCTTGACTGCTATAGTTTTATAAGTTTAAAATCAGGAAGTGTGAGTCCTCTAACATTGGTTTTCACTTTCAGGACTGTTTTTAGCTATTCAGGGTCCTTTGCATTTCCATATGAATTTGGGGGAAAATTTCCACAAAAAAAGCCAGCTATGATTTTCACAAAAAATATGTTAAATTTATAGATCATTTTGGGTAGCAGTGACTTACTAATATTAAGTCTTCCCATCCACAAACATGGGATATATTTCTATTTATTAAATAACTGTCTTAGTAACCTTATCAAAAACTAATTAGAAATAAATTCCTACATTTATGGCCGTCGGACTCTCAATTCTATTCCCTTTTATCTATATGTCTATCTGTATGCCAATACCACAGACATTGGTCTTCTTTAATTTCTCTCAAAGATTTTTTATAGTTTTCAGTGTATAAAATCTCAGATTTCTTTTGTTAAATTTGTTGAATAAACAAAAGCAACTTGTTTATTAATGCTACTGGAAGTAGAACTGTTTTCTTAATTTCATTTTCAGATGCTTCATTGCTAGGGTAGAGAACTGAATTCTGTAGACTAATGTTTCATAGTTTTACCAAACTCAATTACTATCTCTAACAGCATGAATAAGAATTCCTTAGGATTTTTCATATACAAGATCATGTCATTTAAAAATACGAATAGCTTCCTTCTTTATTCCCAGTGTGAATGTATTTTTAATTTCTTTCTCTAGTCTAATTGCTTTAGCTAGCACCAATGTAAACATAAACAGAAGGGGCAAGGTCAGATATCCTAGTTTTGCTCCTGTTCTTGACAGGAAAGCTTTCAGTCTTTTACCATTAAGTATGATTAAGGGTTTTTCACTGATGCCCTTTATCAAGTTGAGGAAATTCGATTATCCAAGTTTGTTGAGTGTTTTTATCTAGAAAGTATGTAGGATTTTGTCAAATGTTTTCCTATACCTACTGATCATCCTTTATTCTTGTGATAAAATATTACTTTGATATTTTGATTTTCATATGTTGAATCAACCTCATATTTCTGGGATATATCCCACTTGGTCATGATGTACAATCCTTTTTACATGTTGCTGGATTCAGTCTGTTAGTATTTTGTTGAGAATTTTTGTATCTACATACAAAAGGGATACTGATCTACAGTTTTCTTGTGATGTCTTTTTCTGCTCTTAGTATAAAGGAAATACAAGCTTCATTGAATACGTCAGGAAGTGTCTTCACAGAGTGAAACACTGGTGTTAATTCCTTAAATATTTGGTAGAATTCACCAGTAAAGTCACTTGTCTTCGGCTTTTCTTTGTGGTAGGTTTTTGGTTACTAGTTTAATCTCTTTACCAGGTATGGGTTTATCCAGATTTTCTACTTTTTGAGTCAGTTTCAGAAGTTTCTGCATTTCTAAGAATCTGTCCCTTCCTCCATGTAAACTATAACCAAAAGAGGGTAGAAGTGGCTATACTAACATCAGAAAAAAACAGAGTTTAAGAAAAAAATTGTTTACCAGATACTACAAATATTTTTTAATAAAGACCTCCAAAAATTCTCTCTTCCCCACTAACATCTTTGTAAATATCTTGAATATCCTTATTTTACAAACAGAGAAGATATAGGACTTATTCATGGTAGTAGTTAGAAGGAACACTGGACTCAAGAGTTCTTACTCTAAAACACAATGTTTTAATATATGTACCCCCAAGAGAACTTTCAGCAGCACATTACAATTAAGTGCAAAGGAAAGACTTTTAAAATTAATTCTTTAAACTTCTGGTAAACATGACTTAGTAATTTCAGGCAGTTTTTCTAGCTTCATAAAATGTTTAATCCAACCTTGAGGAAAATAATTTTGATTAAATTAATTAATAAAATATTTAATCTATCCTTAAGAATTTTAGGAAGTAAGATGGGCATCTCTTTTAAATAATCCTCCTGTAAGACAGACAAAGGAATTCAAAGATAACTGACTACAATTATACAAACAACTGAAGTGCCTATGAACTCCCTCTCCACTAATCTATAGACTAAAATTACTGTTTGTAGATACAGCTCCCAACATTTTGCCTCCCAACCTGACTACATACATTCTACTTACACTGAAAAGAAAAATATGGAAGGACAAAATGGGAGTGAGAGCCTTTAAAAGGAAATTAGAAGGGCACCTGGGTGGCTCAGTCATTAAGTGTTTATCTCCAGCTCAGGTAATAATCCCAGGGTCCTAGGATTGAGGCTGTGAGCCCGCACTGGGCTCCCTACTCTGCGGGAAGCCTGCTTCTCCCTCTCCCGCTTCCCCTGCTTGTGTTCCCTCTCTTGCTGTTTCTCTATCAAATAAATAAATAAAATCTGTAAAAATAAACAAATAAATACAAATAAATAAGGAAATAAAAGGAAATAACAACTGTCTCTCTAAAACAATACCAAATATTGTTTGGAACCTTAATGGTAGACAACAGGCTGTTTTCTAATGTTACACTGGTTCCCAGAATTCTGTGCTTCTTTTACTCCTATATTCCATAACCTCTACTAAAGTATGAACCATTCCATGAGTCATATTACCCTAGAATTTGACTCCTTACAACCCAGTCCAGGCCATTTCCTGGGAACACTACATTCCAGAACACTACTTTCTTTGATTTTCAATGTTTCCTTGAAGTTTACCTTACTTGCAACCTGGTTTTCCTCTGTCCTCAAGGAGCTCATAGACTAGCATGGGAATCCATCAGGAAAACTAACAGATGATCTCTTGGATGAATTATTCTGAGTGTGAGTTGCTATGGAAACTCAGAAGGACATTAAACTCCAGCTGGGGCAAAGACTCAAAAAAAGATATCTAGAGGTTTTCAGGCAGTATGTAAAATGTACTTAGAAAAGAATGAGGCTGACGACAGAGACACTGGTTTATGGACTAGACCTGAAAAAAATGATGAACTGAACAAAGAAAAGGGGAGGAGGTAATTTAAGATATACCTTGAGGGACACCTGGGTGGCTCAGTGGGTTAAGCCTCTGCCTTCGGCTTAGGTCATGATCTCACGGTCGTAAGATCGAGCGCCAAATCAGGCTCTCTGCTCAGTGGGGAGCCTGCTTCCCTTCCTCTCCCTCTGCCTGCCTCTCTGCCTACTTGTGATCTCTCTCTCTGTGTCAATAAATAAATAAAATCTTAAAAAAAAAAAAAAAAGATATACCTTGAACTATGTCAAAAAAAATTTTTTTTAAGTTAAAATTCCAAAATACTTACGTAGGAATAGGAACTTGACACGGAGGACAAGGTAATGCAGTCTGAATAAATGCTGGCTCAGAAGGCTGTTCCCAAGGGCCTGCAGGCTGGTGCTACAAGTCAAATACATAAAAATTTAAAGGCAGAGGAATTAAATTATATGCCCAATGTAAGAATCTAAGAAAATAGTTCCACATACCCTCTGCTCAAGCAGGTTGAAATTTTTTTAAGTAACTAACAAATTGTGCTTACTGAAATATTTTATTCCATCTGTATTCTATCAGATTGCTTCCCTCCACACACATTTGATGTTAAAAATTAAGGCAGACTCCAGTTTTTAAATGGCAGAACAAAGACAATGTAGCTGCCTTTACTTTTTTTTTTTTTTAACAGATGGGAGTTGAGAAACTTTTTATTCTGAGTTAACCAATCCAATGCACCACAGTGGTAATTTATATAAATAAATTTACAAATTCATAATTTGTATTTTAAAGCATTTTCCCATTAAAAATTTTTAATTTTTTTTTTTTTATTAACACATAATATATTATGTGCCCCAGGAGTACAGGTCTACCCTCCTACAGCGCTGGTGAGAATGCAAGCTGGTGCAGCCACTCTGGAAAACAGTATGGCCATTCCTCAAAAAGTTGAAAATAGAGCTACCCTACAACCTAGCAATTGCACTACTGGGGTTTATCCTTTACTTATTAGCCAAAAGGCAAATGAGAAACAGAACTGTAAAATCTGACTTCCACCAGCAGAATGTAATCTCCATTATTTCTTCACTGTTGTTTCGCTAACAGGTAGGATAATGCTTAACACATAGTAAGGACTCAATAAATATTCACTGACTAAGTGAATGAATCTTTGAGGTAACCAGAAGATACCTATAATCCTGAACCACAATATACGAAGACTGCCAACCTCACGTGTATCAGAATTATAACATGACTATCACACAATTTTAGCAAACATCTGTTTATTGGCTTCTCACTTTTTCTATACCATGAGCTTCCTAAGACAAAAGAGCAAGTCTTATTTACCTTGTACCCCAGCTCCTATTACAGTGCTTAACACCCAGTAGGTACTCAACCATTGTTTGTTGAATGATAGGTACTCAACCATTGTTTGTTGAATGACTAAGTAAAAATGAAGAAAGTATGACCCACAGCAATGCACTACCTCTTAAAATATATTCCCTTACCCTGCCAGTTTGCTTTATTAATGCTTGATCATGACATGGAGCAGGACACAAGTGACCACATTTCTCCAAAACTTTTTGGCAAGGTTGATGACACGGAGGACAAGCGCCAAAGTGACAGCGATGTTTTTCTTGACTTGTATGATGGCAAGTTGGTGGTCGACTAAATCATAAAGTAAAATTTTTAAAATTACTTTTGATCATTGAACAATTATATCTAAAGTGCAATTATGTACTATTTACATTATCTTCTGTTTCCACACAGAACAAGAATACTGTAGATATTAGTATTTTAGAACATTAAAGCAGAATTTAAAGTACTAAGAATATTTAAAATCAATATAAACTTAAATTTATAAGACACCAGATATAAGTCTATGCAGAACCTCATACTAACCTGCATTGCTCTTTGCACTTGGGTGGTCTTGTGGTACGTTCCCGGCCACAGGGCACTGTCACCTTTGTATTGCCACAATTGCACTTCACGTCTACAGTTTCCGGGCAGGGATAACAACTGCCTAAAAAAAAGTTCTGAAACTTAAAAAGAAATGTCCTTAACTATTCGAATGATAATCAACAATAGAATCAATGAGTTTAGTATTCACACAATTGGATACTCCTCAATGAGAATAAAGAAACTACAATGTGAATGAACCTCACACACGAAACACTGAGCGAAGGAAGCCAAACACAAAGAGTGTGCAGTATATGAGTCCATTTACATACAACAAATGGGAAAAACTATACTGTTTGAAATCAGGATGATGGTTATGAAGGATACAAGGAGGGTGCTGGAAATACTAGTAATGTTCTGTTTAATCATCAGAGTTTTGGTTAGCCAGTTATGTTCAGGTTGTAAAAATTCACCAAGCTATACACTTATTATTATTTGCATTCTTTTCTATATCTACACTGATAATTCAATTAAAAAGTTATAGAATTTTCTTATTCTAAATAACAAATTTAACACATTAATCATTTAATCATCACTACACAAGCAAAACAGATTTATGTCTTAGAAAAACCTAACATCAATAATCTTCTTGGCTCATTTTCATGCATACTTCTACTTAAGTACATTATTTTAAATTCCCTAATAAGAGTAATTTCTCTCATTAGGGTATTAACAAGAACAGTCAACTTACTATTACTTATGCTTTATGAAGGACTAATTCTAAACTCTCATTTTAGGTTATAATTCCAAGTATTTCTCTTCTACATATTTCAAAAGGAAAAGTTATTTGGGTTTCAGTTTTTTACCTTTTGTTACAGGCTGGAAGGAATACACAAAAACAAAATAAAGAATTTTTTTTTAACAGGCTATAAAATTCTCCCAAAGCTCTGACATCATCTTCAGGTCTTTCTTCCCACTCCAGTGTTCCCATTAAATAAGGTTCCCCGCAGAAATGAAATAGCAAGAAGGGAATAAAATTCTTCAACTAAGGAGCAAGGATCGTAAAAGACTGCTGCCTACGTGTCAGAACCAAGCAAAACACTGAAGAGCAGTTAACCTGATAAGAAACAGACTAATGATGAAAAGTACCCTGGTTAAAGCCTCTTATAAAAGTTCCTAAAAGGACCAGAAGGACTTTTATTCAAATAGTGAACAAAGAATAAGGAAATGAGAGTAAAAAGCAACACAGAGAAAAAATATATATGTAATGTACAAGTCATCAAATTTATACTTCAGTGTTTTGATAAGTAAGGTACAACCCCATGAAGTCTTTTCTTGATGGTAATGCAAGCCAAGTTATCCACGTGATCAAATTTTATCTTTCAGAGTGACCAGGTGTCATATTTTCTGACAGTTAATAATGACCTTTAAGTATGAAGCATATCATTTTCCACACTTAACAATAATTTTCATTTACCTTCAGCAATTCAAAGAGGAACTTATCAAACATAACACCTTTCTGCCACTCTAAGCTAAAGCATCACTTTTCCTTTGTTGAAAACTAAATCTTGAGAAAAATAAGGGATAATTTCTTTAAAGCCTTCCTACTGACCAAAAGAATTACACACCCTGACAGATAAAGTACCTTCAATGATAGTTTTAAAATGAAAAAGCCGCATTCAGAATGCAACTCCAGTGACCAGTGGGTCGACTGCCAAAATGGGCACTCCTCCAGTAATTCCAGAACCGTTAACACAGATGACCTTGAACTTAAAAGAAGTGTAAGTCAAACTTCCATATGTTCACAGTGCAAACATGCAGTTCGCATCCTCTTCCTATGAGTTACGGTGTAACCCGGATCATGAAGGTGTCTCGAATGATGGAAAACAGTATGAGGTAATGGTTCTATGTATCCTATGGAACTGTGGATCAGATGGTAAAAGCTGCACAACACATCTTCTACATGCCTTCCATTAAGGTAAATTTTGTTAGGGGCTAATAAGCTCCTTTAAAAAAAAACAAAAAAAGAACCTGGATCTGATCAAATATTCCACTAATAATTTATAGGAAATATAGGAGAAGATGTCAAATAATACCACAGAGACATAATCTGTAAAATGCAGACCCTGTGCCTAAATAAAACAACCTCATTTCTTAAATAAGAGACAAGGAAAAAAGAAAAGGAGACTGAGGAAGAAATGAATAGATTTGTAGACTTTAGAGACATCAACCAATTGCAGTACGTCAATCTTACCAGGTTTTTGAGTCATACAAACTAAATTTAAAGATGAAGATATTTATGACACAAGATATTTGAACAGCAGATATTTGCTGATAGTAAGAAATATTTTAACTATTTTTTAGGTTAAGAATCCACCTTTTAGAAATGAACACTGAAGGATCTGAGGGATTTGCTTCAAAACAATACAAGAGTGCGATGTGCTTTGACACTCCTCCACCAAGTATGATGTGCGCTCTACCCTTTTGGCAGGTATTCCGTGGCAGGTTAAGGACGTTCCCTTCAATTTCTAATTAAATTTTCATCAAATATGAATGTTGAATTTCATCAACTGTTTTTAGACATTCACTAAAATAGTTTCACTTTTCCTTTAGACTATTAATGTGGTGAAACACATCATTAGATTTACTAAAGTTAAAATAATCACACATTATTGGAATAAACCTTACTTGACTAAGAAAGATTAAGGTTTTAAACAGCTAATACTATCATATTGGATAGCTGGATTTGAATAACAGAAACCTTAAATTTTTTACAAACATATTTATGAGTTAGACTAGCCTATAATTTTCTCTTTCCTTTCAGATAACAAGTTGGGACATGTTCCTTTTTTACATTTACTCTCAAATAGATTATGGAAAGACTGAACTTAACACACACACACACACAGACACACACACACACCTTAAATGCTAAAAATCATGTGTAAAAATCAACTAGGCCTGGTGTTTCCTTGGTGAGAGAATTCTAAACTACTGGATCCAATTTCTTTAATGGTAAATACAACTAGTTAGGTTTTCTAATTAAAGTCAAGGCCAGTGTTTTTATCAACAGTCAGCAAGGTCCTATACGTATTTTTCCTCCAGCAATCCTTTATCCCACCATCTCTTTGCCCTCCTTTCCTGTCATTCGTCCCCCTGAGCACGTACATCATTTAGTCCTCTTTGTAAATTCTTTCGAATGCTCCTGTCTCTAGGCCTTTGCAGTTTTTGCTTTCTTGCCCAAAACACCATTCCACCCCCTTCCACATGGCTTGTAATACCTTACTTTTTTTGGATTCCTCTCAAATGTCTTCTTTCTAGAGTCCTCTCCTGATCACACTAGAGTTCCTTTCTATAACTGTCACTACCTAATATTCCATATTACTTTGATTACTTATTTATACTCTAGCTGAAGGGAAGTAAAAAAAATAAGCTCCAAAAGAGCAGGCACTTTGTCAAAACTGTTCATTTATACATTCGCAATGCCTGATACTTAGTAGACACTCAAAAATACTTTTTAATTGAATTAATGACTAAATTTAGAATGTTAAATAAAATCTAATGAATCAATGATGTAATATGACTTTAAAAAAATAAAATTCTTTCACAATTTAAAGATACCAACAAATCAGAGAACAAATCAGGAAAAAGTCTATGGGATTAATTCGATCTGCCACTTTTCCTAACAGGGAGGCAATGTGATGGGATGGAAAGATCATTAAAGTTTGAGTTCACATCTGACCCTGCAACTAGTTCTACGACCTTTGGCCAATAGTCTCTTTGCCTGCCTCCTTACTGTACAAAGTAACAGTAGCACAATATACTTTTTGAACTTTTGAGAAGATTAAGAGATTAAGGGAGGTATCTGGCATCCACCTAATCCCAAAGGAAGCTAACAAAAACAGTACAGTTTGCGCTAGGTCATAAACCTGCTATCTAAGCTGCGGAGTCCAGACTTCAATCAGGACCTCTGACCCTAAAGTCTGGGCCTCCTCCACTGTTCTATACAATCAATATTCCTTTTCATATCAACCTACTCCAAATGGGTAAAGTTAACTCTGTTTTCTTTCTTTCTTTTTTTAATTTGTTTAAAATTTATTTATTTGAGAGAGAGAGCACAGGAGAGCAAGCAAGCAGGAGCAGAGCAAGGGCAGAGGGAGAAGCAGGCTCCCTGCTGAGCAAGGAGCTGCGGACTCAAAAGGCTCCAGCCCAGGACCCTGAAATCAGGACCTCACCTGAAGGCACACGGTTAACCGACTGAGCCACCCATGTGTCCTGTTAACTCAGTTTTCAATGTCTAATAACTTCAGCAACCCTGAGACCCTTTCAGGAGGTCTTAAAGGTCTCATGTGCATAGAGCAGTTTTACAGATGCCATGAGTCAAGGTGTATAGTAACAAATTGAATGCAGAAGCACACATGTGAATTTTGCCTATTCTCCATTAAGCTTGAGATTAAAGACAATTGCAGAAATGTAAAACAATACCATTCTTCTCACTACATTTATTCAGAAAAGTTATTTTTCACAAAAAATGTTACTGTATTAAGATGTAATGAGTTCATTATTGCTATTTTTAAATAAAACCATAAACATTATTACACTGTATTTTAACTTCAAATACAATAAATACCAATAGATAAAACCAGCATTTACAAAAAGTCATTGGTTACAAAAAGAATGTAAGAGAATCTTAAGACCAAAAAGGCTGAGAACCACTGGCTTAGGATACATCCATTCCCTTACTAGACTTAATTCCATATAAATGTCTAAAATTCAAAATAACACTAAAAAACCTAAGAACATATTAATTAACATAAAAATTGTGTGAGGGAGGTTAGGAAGAAGTAAGGAAACAACATGGTGTCATAAAAAGAACAAAATGTTTATATTCAGAAGGCCTGGGTTCAAATCTTAGCTGTAGTGCTTTACTAGGTATTTCTCAGAGAAAGTCACTGAAGTATCTTTAGCTTCAATCTCCTTGCCCATAAAATGGAGATACTGGTGACTGCCCTACCTCCTCAAGGTTGTTAAGAATCAGAAAATGAATGTAAAAACTTTATCAGTTATAAAGTACTGTATAAAAACAAACATTAAATTACAGCTATTGTTAAATTTTACCTCTGTGGCAGACAGATGGACATTTATGGTTTCTACATCCTAAAGTCCGTCCACAGTTTTGATCACAAGGTGGACAGTTTCCAGGGCAACACTGAAGGGAAAGCAATATATAAAGAACAGTCATTTGAAAACCACACATAATATGAATGTCATCACTAGTTATTCTCAGAATTCATGAAAAGCAAAAGATACTTCTTTTCACCATAAGAATAAAAGTATTCAAGAAGATTAACATTATTCTAAGTAGACAGACTGTACTAAGAACTTATAAATTTAAATAGACCACAAACTAATTTAATGAAATCAAGCTAAATTTCCTTGCCCTTTAATTATTCTGGGACTTAAAACAGTCCCATTAGATAATTTCATTCCTACGTATCTACGTAGAGATTGCCAATATTAACCAAAAGAATGGATTTGGTCAAATTCCATAGTCAATTCAGGCAAACAATTAAGTCTATCTTTTAAATTATTTAATGAAAATAAACCAATCTGTGATTCAGTGTATAGATTAGTTTGGTTTTCAAATTAGTTTATTTTCAAATTAGTTTATTAAATTAAATTAATATTAATTAAATTAAATTAAATCAAATTAGTTTATTTTCAAACCATGGCATCAAAGACTGACTAAAAGAGAGAAACAGAGAAAGGCTAATTGCTTCTAACTTTCTTTATCTTCTCACCTCCCTGTCTTCTAATCCATTTGTGCAGACCTCCCCCAATTTCATTCATGAACACACAGCAACTGCTTAAAGCCCATCTTGCCATCCTAACTCCTTCCTTGACCTCAGATATCCAAATGTTGAGGAAAAAATACAGACTACAATTGTCTTAAAGAAACATAGGACTGTAACCTACTTAAGAACAAGTTTCAAAGTATAAAAAATAGCTTAAAACAGAATACACACTATTGAAAAGCAACTAAAAGTCAAAATAGTTCACTCAATTAGGCTAATAGTTACCAAGTAATACTATGTACCTATCACTCTGCCAGTAACAATGGGAGGAAAGAATCTATGTGGTCCATGACTTGAATAAGCCTTTCAACATACTTCTGGGTTTTGACCATGATGGAGTAATAATGATCAGATTTACTCTGTTTTAAGCAACCAGAATATCAGAAAAAATATATGAAGCAACAGTTTTTAGACATTAGACATTTAGGCAGCACAGGACAACAATCTCTAAGAGAAACAAACAAGGTTAGTTCTATGATAGTACTTGCTTAGACTCAGGTTTCCAGGCTATAGCACAAGGAAGATCACAAGCAGAGTCTGGTGGTCTCACCAAGTTGAGCAGACAAAATTCATAATTCAGGGAGGTCAGTGTAGCTAGAATTTCTGGAGAAGTGGCAGCAGTACAGAGAAAGTTGTGGAGAACTCAGGAAAGGACCCCTTGAGTCCTCTGCTGAGTACTGGTCTTTAGATGATTAACAGCATACATGTAAATACATGTACATTTTGAATTCAATATATTGAATACATGTAAATAGTATACATGTATAATACCCAAATCTGAGAAAGAACCACTGGAAGGAGAAGTCACAACCATTTCTAAGAAATCAGTCAAGGCTAGGAATAATTTATGTTCCCTATGGACACAGTGGAACAATCTTCTAATACACAGGCTTTAAGTACTTAGAAGAATTATTGCCTCAGTAATGACACCAAATTAGCCCTGGATAAAAGGGTGGCCTCATTCTGCCTAATAAATTCAAGCCTCAACAGAACCAAATGATTTCTAAATAACTTGACTTAAACCCAGAATGAAGCTTAAAAATATTTAAAGGAATACAAACAAACCCCCAGCAGACAAAAATTTAAAGTTCATAATGTCTGGAAACTAATAAAAAATTACCAATCAGGAAAATATCATCCAAAAGGAGAAGAAAAACCAATCAACAGCAATAGACCCAAAAATGATAGATGACAGAATCAGTAGGCAAAGACATTAACATGAACATTATAAAAGTATAGCTCATCAATACATTCAAGAAGATAGAGGAAAGCATGAGCCTGCTAAGGACAAACATGGGAGATATAAAAAAGGCTCAGCTCCCAATTCTCAGAGATAAAAAAATTACTACATTCTGAGATGAAAAGACACAGGAAGGGATAAACATCAAATTAGATAATGTAGAAGAAAATTAGTGAACTGAAGACAAAGCTACATATAGGCTAAAATTAAATTTTAGAAATTAAAAGGACTAAATAATAAATGGTGCATCAGTAGGCTGTAGGGCTTCAAGCAACATGACACACACATCATTGGAGTCTCAGAAGGTGATGCATGGGGGAAAAATATTTGAAGAAACAAAGAATGAAAATTTCACAAATTTGATGAAAACTAAAAACAGATCCAGAGAAACTCAACAGAAACCAAGCTAAAGAAACAAGAAGAAAGCTACACAGGAGCACCACAAATAAACTGCTGAAAACCAACAGTATAGGGAAAAATCTCTAAAAGTAGCCAAAGAAAAAAGAGGCATTACATACAGTACAGAGGAACAAAGATAACCATCGCAAGCATACAGTTGGTTGGGAAAAAAAATGCAAGCTAAAGATAATGGAACAACATCTTTAAAGTATGGGGGAAATGTTGTCAAACTAGAATTCTACTACAGAAATATTTGTCACAATGGCTGAAGACAGTTCATTATAGTTGAAAGAAGTCATGACCAGCATTACAAAAAATATTAAAAGAAGTCCTTCCAAAAGAAAGAAAAAACAGAAACCCAAATCTCTGAAAAAGGATAACAAGCACTAAAAACAGTGAATTCCATGATAAATATATATGAGTACTTTTCTTACTTTTTCAAATTCTTTAAAAGATATCTATTAAAAGCAAAAGTAACTGAATGTATTTGGAGTTTATAAAATACATGGATATAAAATGTGTAAGAATCCAATAAAGGAGTTGAAATGAATCACTGAAAATCAATACTTGATCAAAGAGAAAACACAAAAGAGGGAAAAGGGACAAACAACACATGGGCAAATAGAAAATAAATAGCAAAATGACAGATTTAAATCCTACCATATTAAAGATCACATTAAATTTAAATGACTACACCCAAATTAAATGACAAAGATTGTCAACATTTGAGTGGAAGATATTATAAAATAGTATCTAAATGTGGTCTCTAAGAAGTCCACTTTAAATATGAGTTAAGAGTAAAAGAACAGAAAAAGATATCCATGTTAACATTAAACAAAACAGTATCACTGTACTTTAATAGATTTAAGAACAAGAAACCCTTACCAGAAATCGAGGTATAATTCATAATGATAAACGGAACTCACAAAAACTACAAATTTACAGATTCAATAAAATACTCCAGTCCAACTTATATGGAACCAAGTGTCTATAAATAAGATTTGAACACTAGGAAGGTAAGCCTCTACCACCAAATGAACTCTAACACTCTACCACTCTCTTACGCCCCACCACCACCATGATGTTTTAAAATCCATGGAAAAGAAACAGCCCGAGAACCAAGTTAAAACGTTTATGCCCAGGACCAAAAAGACACCCTGCCCTTTGAAAACCTTAGTAAAGATCTCCCACTAATATAAACAAGATTAATCTAGAATATTTACTAGTATTCCATATGGAAAACAAAGAACATGCTTTAACATCTGAAGAACAAATCATGATGGCGCTTATCACAGGCTCAAAAAGTACAAATTCAAGACAATTTAAATCAGTTTCCCAGGCTTACTCCACATACCTTTCTCCTACACTGATGCTTCTGACAGTCCCGCATCTTAACACACTTAGTCTCACAAATATAAGGCTTATGACATGGCATTCGTTTTGTATGTTTCCCACAGCGACAATGCTTTTCTACTTCCTGGAAGAATCAAATGAATGCTATTAAAACTAACTTCTGTTGACATTTTTCCTCCATTTTGCAATCTCTGTAATTAGTGAAGAATAAAGAAGGAAAGTTTAAAACGTCTTTCGTATAAAAAACTTTACCAAAAATAAAGCCAATTTCCTAAGACATTTGTTTGTATCTTACTTTACAAAGACTTCATGGAATTTCTATTATTAAATTTAGTAAAATTGGATATTAAATAGCAAAACAATAACACACATTAAAATAACATCTAGTTACGCCATACCATCCGCACATCTTATTTCAGTAAAACAAAAGAATTGGATTATTTAGTAGCATGGTCAAAACCAAAATGACATATATAACTTCAACATCTCACTTCTAAGCATTTATTTCTTTCCATCATCACTAAGCTGAATTATCATTGCTTTGAATATCTTCTGAAAAGACAGATAAAACTAAATTATAAAAATGACAACATTTCAACTTTTATCAAGCAAAACTAAAGGCTAATTTTTAGATTTGATTGTTGGCATACTCTCCTGCTTCTCTACCATAAATATTAGGTCAACAAAGCTCATACAGATCGTCATATAGATGTTTATAAAAGTAATGGAAAACAATTATAGCATAATCCTATTTGACATACTATGATAGGTGGTTTTTAAAATTAATTATTACAGGAGAAGACTAACTTGTCTGCATGTTTCACAAGGACCTCGGTGACAACGCTGTGAACATCTATGGATTCCACATTCAAGTACTTTGTCACAACTATCTCCACAAGTTGGTACATCTTCTGTACACGGCAAAGAAAACTCTAAAAGCAGACAAAAAGTCAAAGTTAATAAGATACATTACTTTAAAGCATTAAAAACATGCCATGTTCTTTTCACTCCCTAAATAGCCTTTTCAGACTGTGAATATATGCATCTACATAATTATTGGAAGAGTTACATTTAATGAAAATAATCCCTAATAAAAAGTCTGTTGTTAAAAAAGAATTTGACACATAACAAGTTACCATCCTCAAGACACATATGTTTATGAGCTAACTACTTCAGAAATACTTACCTAAATAAAAGAGTAAGACCACATATATCTACAAATATTCTATGAAATATTCTACGAAATATTCTACGAAATAGTCTATAAATCTACGAAATATTCTACAATAAACGGAATTAAAAAAGAAAATTTTCTCTTAACAACCTCACAGAATTAGAAAAAAAAAAGATGTAGACTTCAGAACATTATGAAACTGACCTTTAACATACACATATTAAGACAAGTGCTGGCAATAATCTTATAAATATGTGTGCTAGAATTGGTACAGAGTTAAAAGAAGTACACCCAAACTGCAATGTTCTGTGCCTTATCTCAAGGCAGCGAAATTAAATTCACCTATAACCTAATATAATGTAATAATGATGACAGTTTATGATTATGAGGTTTCCTTTATTGCCAGACACTATACCAAATACTTCATGAACATTTTATCATTTAATTCTGGCTCATTTCATTCTCTTTATCTTATAAAGAAAATATTATTACTGCATGTAACTTGAAGAAACTATAGTTCATGAAGATGGCTTCTGAACCAGTATATGCCTGACTCCCAAGTGTGAGTTCATAACCCATTAAGCCATACTATCCTTTCAGCAATCATTAAAAAAATCTAATATCAAATTGACATTTTTATTGAAATTACATTATGAACTTCCACAGAAATCTAATTTAATTAGGGATGTACTCTAAGTGAACATGAGAAATAATCATTTCCCACTAAAGGTTTAAAAAAAGTCTTACTTGACTTCTGACATGGACAGAACCTTTTCCCAGATCGAGGACATTCTCCACAAGCACCAACATGGCAAATCTGCTCACATGTATGATTACCACATGGCAATGTTTTTCCACATACCTAAAATAAAATGCAATAAGCACATAAAACTTCAAAGTCAACAAAAAGTCTTTTGTGCATGACCTAATCCATTTTTCAATCACAAGCCACTTCTTTATGTTCTTCATAATATGCGCTATATTTTATATAGGTACCACACACACACACACACACACACACACACACACATGCATGCATACAAACATACACATATATTTCCTATGTGCCAAAGATTGTATTTTTAAAATAAAGGGGAAAAAGTACATATAGCTTCATATGGCCATCTACCAAAGATTTCTAAATGATACTAAAACCCTGTCATTCTAGGACAATCTACAAAACCCTACTTCCTCGACTGGATTAACTCAGGAAGGAAGTGGTGTTAGTTGAAGAGAAGGGAATGACAAGGAAGGAGAGATATAGCAAGAAGCAGAGTACATAGGTATTGAATCTGAAAAGTCAACAAATAGCTATTCATTTGAAAAGAAAAAATGTCCTCCAATAATTAAAGTTACATTAAATTGGAAAATAGTTTCCTAAAACATGAATATAATTCATTTGGTTGGCTCTTCTTCTTCCATTTATCCAGCTAAACCTAACTGTTTACAGTTTAAATTGTTTACATTTTCTGCATTCTTTCACACCCACCCCTCCAAAAGCAAAGGCACTCACTTGCTCACAGTGCCACAGTGGACTCGCACAGCTCCGTTCAGCTACTTGTTTCCCACAGACACACTTCTGTCTACTGACTCTCGGACAGGGCGGACAATTTCCTAAAATTGCAATGAGACATTAGCACAGAAACATTACAAAACTAAGAAAGACTGCTTTGATTTTTACTTAAAAAGTCGTGAACACCCAACAGGTAGGACATTTTTACCTGCATGACAAGGATTTTCACACTTATGCTGTCCACAAAGCAACTTCCGCCCACATGGCAGCTGACAGGCCCATTCCTTAGCACTGCACCTACGAGGTATAGGTTTTGCTTTTTTACAGTAACAAGTAGTTGTGACCATCTTGGGACAAGGAGGGCAGGGACCTAGAATCCAATGAAAGGGGAAGAAAAAAACCTCATCAGTCAAAATTTAAAACTTTCAATTCCTACATGTATCAGTAATTTGTAAAGCTTTCTTTACTGATACTTTAAAACACTGAGCTTTATAAAATTGGTGTGGAGTTACAATATCTTCTATTATCTTCTTCTAATATCTCCTTATGTAAACTTGAGATCTGAATTAAACTTTGACAATTTTTTTTCTGCCTCAACATAAGAAATAACCACCCACAAACAGTTAGAAATGTAATATTTAACTCACCTGGATGACAGAGGAGTAAACACTTATGGCCACAAGGAGGTTTAAATTCTCTCTCACATACTTGGCCACATGAATGAGGCACAAGCCACGGATCTAGAGGTGGGTCTTCTACTTTTCCACAATAGCAGTAGTACCTACTAGGTGTGTCAGATCGTTTGTATTCGAACCTACATTTTGGACTACAAAAAAGAAGGAAATTACTGAAATTAATTTCATTTTTAAAAGTGACAAGAGAAACAGGACTATGAACATACTTAGGAGTAGAGTATACTCAATTAACTCCATAAATGTACCCTCTGCTCCATCTTTAAACAAATAAGAAACAAGATTTTACAAAAATCAATTTCAACCATCTAGAATAGCTCTGTCTAGTATAATATAAGACGAAGGAACCATTCTATACCTACCATGTCCAGACAAGTAGCCCTTAGCCACATATGACCAGTGAGCATTTAAAACGTGGCTAATATATACAAGTGAGGAAGAAACAGAATTCATCACAATTTTTCAAAATTTAAATAACCACATGTGGTTAGTTCCTACTGTATTAAACATAGTTAGAATGAAGCTACAAAAAGAAAGCAACACTAGCTTTCTACTAAGCAAATGAACTTTATTCTTGAGGTTGTCATTCCAATTTTTATAAAGCTCAATGTTTTAAAAGCTTGTTGGGTCACCTGCAAATAAGTAAAATATACTAGCAACAGCAAACAGAAGACAGAAGCCAGATTATAGGTAGGCAATACAGCAGCAAGAAACATGACTACAATTTAGAATTGAGGGGGAAAATAAAGAATTTCTCAACATCTAATACAAAATAGATATATAACAAATGTGCTTAAATCAAAGAAAAGTTCAAATATTATTTCATTTTCTCTGCTACAGCAGAAAGATTTTTTACCTGGCACAATTAAAATAAAACCTTCAGTCCTATCAAATTCACTTGTAGATCATAGATCTCTTCATTCTAAAAAGATGTTCTAATCCCTACTACTCCCCAAATGAATATAGCTAGTGTAATATACGGGAAAAAGTCTCACGTCATCACTTTCGTTTGTATCATTTATATTTTCATTGTCCTGTGACCACACCCTTTTTTTTTTTTCTTTTTAAGATTTTATCTATTTGAGAGAAAGACAGAGAGAGTGAGAGAAAACATGAGCCAGGTGAGGTAAGAGGAAGAAGCAGACTCCCTGCTGGACAGGGAGTGTGATGCGGGGCTGTCTCGCAACTCTGGGATCATGAGCTGAGCTGAAGGCAGATACTTAACCAACTGAGCCACCCAGACACCTCTAAGACCATGTTCCGTTTCCAAATAAACGCCACATAAATATTCAGAATAACCAAAGATACTTGTTTTTGTAATCAATTTTTTTTGTAATCAAAAATCAAAAACAAAATACCATGTCTCATCTAGAATAAGTAACTAAAATTATTTTGTTGGAAGTGTTATAAGGGAAAAATGTCTACATTCCTCTAAGCTAAAGTGGAAGAGGATATAGACTTTAAATACGCCTAGATAGGGACGCCTGGGTGGCTCAGTTGGTTAAGCAGCTGCCTTCGGCTCAGGTCATGATCCCAGCGTCCTGGGATCAAGTCCCACATCGGGCTCCTTGCTCGGCAGGGAGCCTGCTTCTCCCTCTGCCTCTGCCTGCCATTCTGCCTGCCTGTGCTCGCTCTCTCTCCGATAAATAAATAAAATCTTTAAAAATAAATAAATACATACATACATACATACGCCTAGATATGGATGGCTAAAAAGCAACTCACAATACCTTAATACTGCCTATCGACAGTGAGGCTAAATTGTTCTAGGAGACTGAGAGAGAGGTTAAGGGCATTATGTGTAAAATGTGTTTTATTTCAAGTAATGGCATGCAATAAGAAAATGTAATTATGTCAATGTCATAAATAAGCAAGCAGTATCTTAGTAGAAACATTTCAGCATTTTAAATGTTTGAATTCTACTGAATAACTAACTTAAAACTACTAATATTTGTATCAAGTTCTAGTTCCATCTTGATGAGGATTAAACAAATCCAGAACAGTCACTAATTTTCTTAAAAAATATAAAACATAGAATGAGAAGTTTACTACTACACAGCTGATTCAATTTTTTGTTCTTCAGATTTAAGTAAAGAGTAGAAGTTCATTCCCCTTTTAACTGGTACTTCCCAGCAATGTGGCAAAATGACCACTTAAAACAGAATGAGGTGAGCAAAGGTGATAAAAGTATGCATAAGGTTTAGATCTCTAAAATTGAGTCTGAATAGCTAGTTTAATTTTGTACCTATTGAACACTGAAATGCTCCCATAAATAAAAAAATATACAGTAGCAAAACAAATATAGTCTCTAAAATTTTAAACCGTTTCACAGAAGCTAATATCCAATGCAAACAAAACAATAGTATCTATAAAAATAGTATTATAAAAGACAACTCAGAAGAACTGAAAAGCACTGAATTTAGAAGCCAGAAATCCTAGGTTTCAAATCCTGCCTTCACCACTTCAGAGTAAGAGAAGCCTGAACATATCGTTTTGCTTCATCAATTTCAATAACCCATTAACATGGGAATAAAACCCCTCACAGAATTCTGAGAATTATTTTTCAAAGAAACTATTATGTCTAAAATGTTTTTGAAAAACTACACTACCACAGGGGAGCCTGAGTGGCTCAGACAGTTAAGCCTGGAGCCTACTTAAAAAAAAAAAAAAAAAAAAAAACCACTACACCACCAAAATTTTACAAATGTGTCAGTATTTGTAGTAAAAAGGGGAGGTTTGATACAGATCCAGGCTTTCCGAGGTCTGAATCTTACACAATATAGGGGCCTCTGTTAAAAATATAAAATTAATTACAAAAGTGAATATTTATATGAATACAGAACCCCTGAAGTTTATTCTTCATTACCTTGACAGTCAATCTACCCTCCGAGCTGCCAGTATGGATAAATTTTTTATTATCTTTATTTAGCAGAGATAAAAATTTTCCACTCCCCAACTCTTTCTAGAAATATAACAGGAGTTCACAATCAAATATTCACCCAAAGTAAGCCATACTAATGAAATTAATGTGGAAAAACTAGTAAGATTGTCTAATATACACCTGCAGTTTGAGAGATTTCAAAGATAAAATTGGGAAGCCTATAATCAAAATACATTAGATGGCAGACTTGTACCAAGTGATACTAACTAATGTATACCAACAGTAACTCAGAAAAGAAGTACCAGAATTACGAAGGATTCTAGTCCTAGAGAATTTTAAAGAAATGGAAGTTCCTTAAAAAAGATAATTAAGGAGGTGTTTGGCAGAAAAAAAAGTAAAGTCTGAATGATTTATTGGTTTTTGAAAGGAACAAGTAGTTATACAAATTGGAAAAAACAGAAGCCATGACCAAAGTACTATAACTCCACAAACCAAATTAACTGAAGACCCAACATGGATCCTGAAACTGCCAATAAGGCAACTCAGGACCTACAATTTTCTTTTATTTTACAACTTACTATTCCAACTAAATTAGCAGAAAGTTACCATGGCCAAGGATAGTCTCTCTTCCCAAAATCGTCATCCGTCAAAGGAGAAGATACCAGAAATTGGCTATCTTTAGCCCACTTCTGGATACAGGGCATGTGAAATATACAGAAACATCCTGAACAGCTCCAAACCTAAGAAAAAGGTATCAGAAATTAACATGTATGCAATGATTTTCTTCGATAACCCTACACTACTTTAAAGTGAGCAACACACTATTTTGAAGAGCTACGCAAGGACTAAAGAAAAAAATTTTTCCTTCCAGTCTAATAGAAGAACTGTTCTCCATAAAAATTTCAGTTTAGAACACTTTAAATAAAAATATTAATTACCTAGAATCATTTAGCTAGAAATCACTAACTACTAACATTCTGAATGACCTCCAATTGTTTTGGTATATATTTCATACTTGTTAAAAAAAGGTCATGCTGTATAAATTGATATGTAACTTTATAGTCTTTTAATATACTATAAGCACTTACCATTATTAAATATGTTCATACATGGTATTTATAGCTGTATATCATATAGATTTATATATCATAATTTAACCAATTTCTCACTGGACATTTAGGTTATTTCTAATTATAAATAATTCTACAGAGAATCTTGAAATATATTATGTACATATATCTGTATATAGCCCTTTCGTTATATAAAATCTATTAATCTAGCACTTAGTGCTAAACCAAAAATTAAATAAGCAAAAAAGTTAGGAATATATATATATATATATATATTTTTTTTAAGATTTTATTTATTTATTTGACAGAGAGAGATCACAAGTAGGCAGAGAGACAGGCAGAGAGAGAGAGAGGAGAAAGCAGGCTCCCCGCTGAGCAGAGAGCCCGATGCGGGACTCGATCCCAGGACCCTGAGACCATGACCCGAGCCGAAGGCAGTGGCCCAACCCACTGAGCCACCCAGGTGCCCAGGAATATATATATTTTTAAACTTAATAACAGTAAATTAATTTTTAAAGCCTGACAACATTCAATGACAAAAATCAGTTCTCTTTTCATTACAACATTTCACAGCTACTCAATAAAATCACACATATAGCATAACGCATAAGCTGGCAGAAGCATTAAAAAAAAGAAGGCAATTTCCCAGCTGAGTTACCCCAAAGCAGTGCCTGAGTAAAGAACTGGGATGCAACAATGAGGGGATAAGGTAGGGAAGAGGAAATGCCAATAAATGGTATATTGTTGAGCTGATTATTGCTAAGGGCCAAAGTTCAGTCCTGTTACGGACCTGCTGAAGAACCATGTAAAACACATCTCAAACTATCCCAGCTCCAACCCCTATCCGCCAATTAATTCCATGTGGAAGAAAGGGGACATTAACGCTCCTGTGTTTGTGCACAATTCCTGTGTACTACCTAAGAAATCCCAAAAAGAAAAGATTAAGGTTAAAAAATAAATAAATCATGGCCACAGTCACCAAACTGTGGTAAGAACCAAGACGCCCTTCAATGGCCAAATGGATAAGAAAGATGTGGTCCATATACACTATGGAGTATTATGCCTCCATCAGAAAGGATGAATACCCAACTTTTGTAGCAACATGGACGGGACTGGAAGGTATTATGCTAAGTGAAATAAGTCAAGCAGAGAGAGTCAGTTATCATATGGTTTCACTTACTTGTGGAACATAAGAAATAAAATGGAGAACATGTGGAGATGGAGAGAAGGGAGTTGGGGGAAATTGGAGGGGGAGAAGAATCATGAGAAACTATGGACTCTGAAAAACAATCTGAGGGTTTTGAAGGGGCGGGCGGTGGGAGGTTTGGTGAGCCTGGTGGTGGGTATTATGGAGGGGACGTATTGCATGGAACACTGGGTGTGGTGCATGAACAATGAATTCTGGTACACTGAAAAGAAATTAAATAAATAAATGAATGGATGAATGAATGAATGAATCTACACACAGCAAATGTTTAAGGTGGGACTATAACCACATGCAGAGTGACTATTCATCCACTAGCAGAAATCAGAGTAAGCCAACCAGATGTGACTCTAGACACCAAACGCCCATGCATCCACATCTACCCTATCCAATCTATGTTAAATTTCTGATTCACTCTACATGACACGACCAACTCAATTTGTTCGGCCTGATTTTGTCTAGGCAATGCTGCTACAATAGATTATTCTGAGTCTAAACACTGAGTCTACCATATTCAGTCATTATTTCTCCTTAATTGCATCTTTAATGCCCTTTTAAATTTACATATGAATAACTTCACATTAGACCATAGCACCTCCAAGTACATGAGTTATAGCTGAATCCATCTCTCCCCAGTGACCCCAGCTATTTTCTGGAGTGTCTTCAACACAAGAAACACAAGAGAAGCTCACTAATAAACTATTAAGTATCATGACTAGGTTCTATTTCCTTCAAGGCAGGGACCGTATCTCCCTTTTTTAAACCCTGCTGAAAGTAGTGAAATTTAGTCCATTTTAACATTTCAGTATTTGTGGGAATCCCTAAAGTGCAGATGCTGTGCTTTATCAAATTAACACGTGCATTACAACTGAAGATATTTGCTTCACTTACATTTAACAGTGCTAAAAAGATTGGCTGCTCATTTAGAGGTAATTTTTTTCAAATTACAGATTTATAAAATGACTATTCATAAATAAAATTCTCAAATGAAGTGTTTTTTAACAAAAGAATAATAAATGGTGAAATATGATAAATGCAAAATAAGATATTTTGGGGAGATGCATTAATATAGATAAAGGGAAGAACTTACTGCTTGGTTTCTCTTCACTGAAGCAATACAAATTAAGCATGTCATAGCCCCTGCTTGGAAAGCTTCATGTACATACTGTCTTGTTCGCTCTAATTCACGCATATCTCCATCTTGAAATTTAAAAAAACAAAAACTCATGTTAAGCAACATCTGAAAATAACACAGACTCACTAAATAGCACCACAGTGAGAATTGTAGCCATTATCAATTATTCGATATACAGCTGAAAAATGAGAAGTTTTAAAAAAAGCAACCAATGAGCTGCCAAGAGGTCACAAAGTCCATGCATTAGATCAAAAACAGTACATCAGCCCTCTCTGAGAACATACTTGCTTTTATTGCTATACAGTCCTTAACCACTTTGGTGGGGGACAGAGACGTGGGCAAGAGCAACAGGATGTCAAGTTAGAAGAGAAAGCATACCTATAAGCAAAGTGAAAGAACTTGCAAAGTCTAAGCTCAGCAGAGCCCTTTAGCATAAGTATAAAAGTGTGTTGATACATTGCACATTCCTTTTTTTTTTTTTTGGCTTTTTTGCATTAACATATAATGTATTATTTGTTTCAGGGCTACAGGACTGTGCAATCATCAGTCTTACACAATTCACAGCACTCACCATAGCACATACCCTCCCTGATGTACTAACCCAGCCATCCTATCCCTCCCCCACATACCCCCAGCAACCCTCAGTTTGTTTCCTGAGATTAAGAATCTCTTATGGTTTTGTCTCTCTCCCCAGCACCATCTTGTTTCATTTTTCCCTTCCTGCCCCCCAAAACCTCCCACCCTGCCTCTCAAATTCCTATCAGAGAGATGATATAATTGTCTTTCTCTGATTGACTTAATTCACTTAGCATAATACCCTCTAGTTCCATCCACATCATCGCAAATGGCAAGATTTCAGGTTTTTTTAATGGCTGCATAGTATTCCACTGTATATATACACCATACTCTTTAACCATTCATCTGTTGATGGACATCTAGGTTCTTTCCATAGTTTGGCTATTGTGGACATTGCTGCTATAAACATTTGGGTGCATGTGTCCCCTTAAATCACATTTGTATCTTTAGGGTAAATACCCAATAGTGCAATTGCTGGGCTGTAGAGTAGCTCTGTTTTCAACTTTTTGAGGAACCTCTATACTGTTTTCAGGAATGGATGCACCAGCTTGCATTCCCACCAACAGTGTAGGAGGGTTTCTCTTTCTCCACATCCTTGCCAACATCTGTCATTTCCTGACTTGTTAATTTTAGCCATTCTGACTGGTGTCAGGTGGTATCTCACTGTGGTTTTGATTTGTATTTCCCTGATGCCGAGTGATGTTGACCACTTTTTCATATGTCTATTGGCCCTCTGGATGTCTTCTTTGCAGAAATGCCTGCTCATGTCTTTTGCCCATTTCTTGATTGATTAGATTCTTTGTTCTTTCGGTGTTGAGTTTGATTAAGTTCTTTATAGATTTTGGATATAAGCCCTTTATCTAATATGTCATTTGCAAATATCTTCTCCCATTCTGTCAGTTGTCTTTTGGTTTTGTTGACTGTTTCCTTTACTGTGCAAAGCTTTTGATCTTGATGAAGTCTCAATAGCTCATTTTTTGCCCTTGTTTCCCTTGCCTTTGGCAATGTTTCTATGAAGAACTGTTATTCAACATAGTACTAGAAGTTCTAGCCTCAGTAATCAGACAACAAAAAGAAATAAAAGACATTCAAATCGGTAAAAAAGAAGTCAAACTCTCACTCTTTGCAGATGATATGATACTTTATGTGGAAAACCCGAAAGACTCCACTCCAAAACTGCTAGAACTCATACAGGAATTCAATAAATTGTTAGGATATAAAATCAATGCACAGAAATCAGCTGCATTTCTATACACCAACAACAAGACAGAAGAAAGAGAAATTAAGGAGTTGATCCCATTTCCAACTGCACCCCAAACCGTAAAATACCTAGCAATAAACCTAACCAAAGAGGCAAAGAACCTGTACTCAGAAAACTGTAATGTACACATGAAAGAAATTGAGGAAGACACAAAGATATCAAAAACGTTCCATGCTCATGGATTGGAAGAACAAATATTGTGAAAATGTCTATGCTACCTAGAGCAATCTACAAATTTAATGCAATCCCTATCAAAATACCAACTTTTTTCAAAGAAATGGAGCAAATAATCTTAAAATTTATATGGAACCAGAAAAGACCCCGAATAGCCAGAGTAATGTTGAAAAAAGTTGGCAGCATCACAATTCCTGACTTCAGGCTCTATTACAAAGCTGTAATCATCAAGACTATAGGTACTGGCACAAAAACAGACACACAGATCATCAGAACAGAAAAGAGAGCCCAGAAATGGACCTTCAACTCTAGGGTCAATTAATCTTTGACAAAGCAGGAAAGAATGTTCAGTGGAAAAAAGACAGTCTCTTCAAAAAATGGTGTTGGGAAAATTGGACAGTCACATGCAGATGAATGAAACTGGACCATTTCCTTACACCATACACAATAATAGACTCCAAATGGATGAAAGACCTCAAAGGATGAGACAGGAATCCATCAAAATCCTAGAGGAGAAAACAGGATACACAGCATATTCTTACTGAAAACTCATTGGATGAAATGATCCTGAGGTCGTTACATTATAATCAACTTGTTTCACTAAACTGTGTTCATTATTTCCACTTAAAAAAATAGCTAGAACTTCTTAGAAATATCACTAAACTATAATTTTCTGTAAGCAATTACTGAGCATGTATTTGGTAGGCACTGTAGGTTTTTGTATTTCAGTGGGATGAAATGAGCTATTTTTATCTTCATTTTAGAGAAAATGAGAAAACTGAGGAACGAACAATTAAGTAACTTCAGTCAGACTGCAAAGTGAGCTCTCTTAACCACTACACTATGCTGTGGCAAAGTTACTACCAGAAGATTGAAGAAATAACAGGTGGCAGCAAAATGAAAGCCTGAAAACCACCCAAAAGCATATGACACCAAAAAGACAATAATCTGAGTCACTTTAGTGTAAGAGAAATAAACCTACGTGTCTTTAGTATAATAAAGATTCCTCAATAGAGGAACTGAGTCTCCAAAAGTAGACTAACAGCATAAGATAATAAAGATAAATAAGGCAATAAAATGCTTCAAATCAAAATCTGAGTCACCAAAGAAAAAAGTTAAATAAACAGGACATTTGGCTAATTCTCTACTTTCTAAAATCATCTAAGTAAACAAGCACTTAGAAAAACTTTCTCTACCATAATATAAATATAAATATAATTGAGGATATTAAAAATATATATAAAATCACTTCCCAAACTATAAAGTATTATAAAATTATTGAAGACAATTCCTTTATTTTAAAAAATCCCTGAAGTTTAAAGAGTATCCTTAAAAGCAGACTTAAGAATCCTATTGTGTGTTTACTTTGCTCTTCAACATTGTGGGCTTTAACAAATGCATGGCTGACCTTTAAACAACCATGCAGTCACAAATCTGAATGTTACTTTTGACCCCCTACAACTTAACTACTAGTTAGTAGCCTACTGTTGACCAGAAGCCTAAGAGCATGAAACAATACATATTTGTATGCTGTAAGTATTACATGTTATATTCTCACAATAAAGTAAACTAGGGAATATGAAATGTTATCAGCAAACAATCTAGTTAAGAAATAGACAGGAGACATGAATAGACATTTTTCCAAAGAAGACACCTAGATCCGATAACAGACACATGAAAAGATGTTCGACATCACTCATTATCAGAGAAATACAAGTCAAAACCACAATGAGATGCCACGTCACACCCGTTAGAATGGCTAAAATTAGCAACCCAGGAAACAACAGATGTTGGAGAGGATGTGGAGAAAGGGGGAACCTTCTTACATCGTAGGTGGGAATGGAAACTGGTGCAGCCATTCTGGAGAACAGTATGGAGTTTCCTCAAAAAGTTAAAATAGAGCTTCCCTACGGTCCAGCAACTGCACTACCAGGTATTTACCCAAAGGGTACAAAAATACAGATTCAAAGGGACACATATAACCCGATGTTTAGAGCAGCAGTATCAACAACAGCCAAACTAGGGAAGGGGCCAAAATGTCCAATGACTGATGAATGGATAAAGAAGATATAATATATATACACAATGGAATATATAGAATAAAATACATAAATACATTTATTCAGTCATCAAAAAGAATGAAGTCTGACCATTTTTAACAACATAGATGGTACTAGAGTGTATTATGCTAGGTGAAGTAAGTCAGAGAGAGACAAATACCATAAGATTTCATTCACATGTAGAATTTAAAAACAAAACAGATGAACATATGGGAAAGGAAAAAAGAGAGAGAGAGAGAAGCAAATCTTAAGAGACTCATAACTACTGAGAACAAACAGGGCTGATGGAGGGGAGTGGGTGGGGGATGGGCTAGATGGATGATGGATGGGATTAAGGAGGGCATTTGTTGTGATGAGCACTGGGTGTTATATGTAAGTGATAATCACTAAATTCTACTCCTGAAACTAATATTGCAATATGTGTTAACTAACTAGAATTTAGGGACACCTGGGTGGCTCAGTGGGTTGAAGCCTCTGCCTTCGGCTCAGGTCATGATCCCAGGGTCCTGAGATCGAGCCCCGCATCGGGCTCTCTGCTCAGCAGGAAACCTGCTTTCTCCTCTCTCTCTCTGCCTGCCTCTCTGCCTACTTGTGATTTCTGTCAAATAAATAAATAAAATCTAAAAAAACAAAAAAAAACCTAACTAGAATTTAAATAAAAATCTGAAACAAAGGAAAAAAGAAATGTTATTAACAAAATCATTAAAAATGCATTTACAGTACTATACCTACATTTATTGAAAAAAATACAGATACAAGTAGACTTGCACAGCTCAAACCTATGTTGTTCAAAGGTCAACTGTATAAAATTTATAATTTTAAATTTCACCTAATTTAACAGCTAGCACATAAAATTTGGGAACATGATGGAATAGGTTTTAACAACATAAGGTGCAACTTTGTATTTATAAAATTTATTTAAAATTTCTTTGAAAATTGTATTCAAGTTTGGCTGCAGGATTAAGTATACTGCCTAAGGTGTCATACTGGATAGCCTAGCATCTTTAGTCACATTCTGAAAAGATCACTCTGGCAACTGAAGAAAGTTGAGCCCACAGAAGCCAAGACTGGAAGCCTGAAGTACCAGTTAAGAGGAGTTACAGCAAAAAACGACTTTAAGCAAATTACCTATTTCTGTCTCAGTTTTCTCGTCTTTAAAACAGTAACAAAAATAGTAATAACAGAAATAGTAGTATCTACCTTATAAAGTTATCTAAATTTAATCCAGATATTAAGCGGCTGCAGGGAACTGAATTAGGCAATAACAGTATGTGGGGAGAGGAAGGGTCGTTAAGAAACTCAGGAAATAAAACTCAGCAGGACTTGGTGACAATTAGATTGTGCTGCTTTTAAAAGCTTGGTTGAATGTTGATGTGAATGTCAACATGAACATCAGCACGCCAAGGAAAGAATGCAGTGTTTGACGAGTTGTCTGCCATGGGCAGAGGGGAGGATGGTTGGTACTGGCTGAGGCACACAAATGCACCACTACTGCGCCTGGATTTCTGGCTTGGGTGAGTGACTGGGAAAATAGTGGTGTTACTAATTCAGGTAACCAAAACAAAGAATAAGTTATCTTTCAACTTATGTTTGATGTGTCCATGGCCCAACAAGACAGAGACACCCATTAGGAAGTTCACCATTAAAGTCTGAAATTCAAGAGAAGGGTCATGAAAGTACAAAGGCTGGGCTGAGACAAAAAGAAAGAACCTCTTTGGCAAAGTTCTGGTGTTTAATCCACTGAAGTAAGATGGGAAACACCTCATGACTCTAACATTTATTGTTCCTAAATCAAGTCATCAGATCTCCTTACTTTGATATAGGCAAAGTAAAGAACAAAAAGGAACAAGAATCAAAATATTTATGGATTGGTCAAAAAAACAATGTAAGAAAAACTGCTTTAACATCTCAAGATGAAAAACAGACCAAAATTCAATAACTTATGAAAAAATGAATAACTTACAAATGATAATTTTTTTAAACAGTAGGAAGAAATACTGTTACAGTAGTGAATTTCCTATTTAAAAATAAAACCTTTCACTATCTAGAATAGTTTAAGTGAAGCTCTCTTGAAGCAAGAAACTTCTGAAGGTTACTTTCTATGAAGTCCTCTAGGAGCAAGAAACTTCCTAACCTTAAAGTAATTCTTCATCCACTTACCTGGCAGAACCAGTTGATAAAGATTACACTTTACCAACCAACCTAGCTGAGCCAGACTTCAAGCCTTCTAATCTTAATTCCTTAGCTGATATGGTAACTTCCTTAGAAAATCTACCTGACAATTGTGTGCCTGGCCTCTTGATGCCATCAGAATAGTGAGGCAACTAATGTTGACAATACATGCAAGCTTCTTTCTAATAATAACATTAAGTATAAAATATGGAAAGTGTCAAACACTTAAATTTAAAATACTCTATTTTTATACTTACCTTCATATCAACATCAATTTGACCCTCTCACTTATAAACAAGTATGGTATTAAGAGTAATCCAGATATAAACAACATTTAATGATACTGCACACATCAAACCAGAGAAGACTTTGTTTAAAATAAATAAATAAATAAATCAGAAGTTGTAAGATACAACATAAAGGAAGAAACTTAAGAAATGAAACTGAATCCAAAACACATTTAATATGTGACGAAAAACCAAAAAAAAGAATAGATTTAAGAGGGTCTTCAAAGTTTTCAAGCCCAACCAAATCATAACCATGGACAACCTGACCCCACACATTTCAGGGAGCTCTGGCATCCCCCTCCCAGATTCTAATGACTTGCCAATTACACAATCAGAATTTCTAAGGCTATAAGGGACACTGCCATTTTATTTGCTCTCTGGAAAGATTAGTGTTCTACAACATATAACTCAAATTGTAAAATGCACAAAATTTCAACTATATAATATAAAAATGCTCATTCTTAAGATGCAAAAACTATTCCATATAGACTACAAGTGTTTTTTAAAAATCAGGACTTTATTATCATTGATGTCAAAACAGCCAAAATTTAGCGTTAAGCTAACAATGGCAGCAGAGTAGGAGTACTATAGGCTCGTCTCTTCCTTCAAACAGGAGATAACTATCAAATCATTCTAAATATCCCAGAAACCAACCTGAAGACTGACAGAATAAGCTCCACAAGTAAGGGGAGAGAAGAAGCCACAATAAAGAAGCTAAAAGGACAAAGATGTGGATTAGGGGAGAAACGTCCCATGTTACAAAGGGAGAAAGGTGAGAGAGAGAGAACACCCAGGGGCACTCATAAGAACATTTCCCCAAAGCCACTGGCTGGAAAAACAAGAAGGGCTGATTTTCATGAGTTCCTGCAACCAGGGGCATAAAGACTGGAGTTTTAAAGATCAGTAGGCCCGGCTGGGATAGAGCCCTGAGGGCACCGCACTGTTCCTGTAGAGAAGGCAGGCAAACAACCCTTGGGCAGCCAGCATGGAAATCAATGGTCTGAAGAGTGCCTGGGGCACACAAGCGGAAATTATTTCCTCTTCCCTCTTATTAGAGTGCTCCCTGAGAGGTGGTGTTCACTGGAGATGCCTCTCTGGGGATAAAGGAGCCAGCTGGTGCCATTTCCCTGCCACGCCACTAGGTATAAAAACACAGCCACCTGCGGTAAGCAGCACAGGGCCGACACTGGCTCCCTAACCTGCTTACACAACATCCCACATGCCCGCACTCTGGCGGAACTCCCTTCTCAGCCAAGCCTGCCTCAGTCCCAGCACAGCAGGCCCCTTCCCCAGAGGATCAGCAGGAACCCCTGCCCACACCACACTTCCTGACCAGAGAGTTCTACAGGGCTTCAGTTCTCGTGGAATAGTAGCAGATCTCACTGAAAATAGCAAACCAGAATACACCTACTTAAAACTTGCCACACTCAGGCCAAGGACCAAACACTGCCCACTGCATGCAAGGCAAGTTTCTGCATAGGACTGGCCAGAAGGAGACAGCAGCCAGACACAACAGCAGGGCACATGTAGCTCGCACCAGACATACTGCCTGAAGCACCAGGCCCAGAACACTTCACTATCTGACTTCTTCTTCATAAAGCCATTATTCTCAGAAGGAAACATAATGGACTTTTCTAACAGAGAAGAAGGCAGAGACTTAGACAAAATGCCAAGGCAGAGGAATTAATCCCAAATTAAAGAACAAGATAAAGTCACAGCCAGGGACCTAAGTGAAATAAATTTAAGTACTACACTTGATGGAGAATTTAAAGCAACAATCATAAGGATACCACTGGGCTTGAGAAAAGAATGGAAGACCTCAGGGAGACCCTTACAGCAGAGATAAAAGAGTTAAAGAAGAATCAGAGATGAAACAGGATTGATGCAATGAACGCAAGGCTCGAAGAAGCAGAGGAACAAATAAGTGACACAGAAGATAAAATAACGGAAAACAGTGAAACTGAACAAGAGGAAGAATTACAAAATATAAGACTAGACTTAGGGAATTCAATGACTCCATCAAACGTAATCACATTTGTCTTCTAGGAGTCCCGGAAGAAGGAGAAGAGAGAAAAAGGGACAGAAAACTTATTTGTGGAAATCATACCTAAAAACTTCCCTAACCTGGGTAAGGAAATAGAAATCCAGAACAAGAAGACACAGAGAACTCCCATCAAAATAAAAAAAAAGACAGGTCAATGCCAATACATATTGCAATTAAATATGCAAAATACAGAGATAAAGAAAAAAATCTTAAAAGAAGCAAAACAAAAGAAGTCCTTAACTTACAAGGGAAAAACCCATAAGGCTAGCTACAGATCTCTCAACCGAAACTTGGCAAGCTAGAAGGGAGTGGCATGATATACTCAAAGTGCTGAACAGGAAAAATCTGCAGCCAAGAATACTCTATCCAGCAAGTCTATCAGTCACAATAGAAAGAGAGATAAAGAGTTTCCCAGACAAACAAAAACTAAAGGGCTCTGGGCCCACAAAACCTGCCCTGCAAGAAATAGTAAAGGGGACTCTTCCAGTGAAAAGACCAAAAGTGACGAAGATGAGAAAGGATGAGAGAAAATCTCCAGAAACAATGACAAAACAAGTATTAAAACAGCACTAAATACATGTATATCCATCATTATTCTGAATGTAAATGGACTAAACACACCAATCAAAAGATACAGCATGTCAGAATGGATAGAAAAACAAGACAAACTATACTCTGCCTAAAAGAGACTCATTTTAGACCTCACGACACCTACAGATTGAAAGTGAGGTAATGGAGAGCCATTTATCATGCAAATAGACATTAAAAGGAAGCCAGGGTAGCAATACTTATGTTGGAAAAACTAGACTTTAAACAAAAGACTATCAAAACATGAAGAAAGCTATTATATCATAATAAAGGGGACAATCCAACAAGAAGAGCTAATAATTGTAAATATTTATGCACCCAACATGGCAGCACCCAAATATATAAAACAATAACAAACATAAAGGAACTAATTAATAATAATATAGTAATAGTAGGGGACCCCACTTGTATCAATGGACAGATCATCTAACAGAAGAATAGCAACGACACAATGGCTTTGAATGACACACCGGAACACATGGATTTAGCAGATATATTCAGAACATTCCATCCTAAAACAGAATACACATTCTTTTCAAGTGCTCATGGGACAGTCTCCAGAATAGATCACACACTAGGACACAAATCAAGCCTCAACAAGTACAAAAAGACTAAGATCATACCATGCATATTTTCTGACCGCAATAAGAAACTTGAAGTTAAACACAAGAAAAAATCTGGAAAGAGCACAAATACATAGAGGTTAAAGAACTTCCTACTAAAGAATAAATGAGTCAACCAAGAAATCAACAAATTTAAAAAAACACATGGAAACAAATGAAAATTCAACAGTCCAAAACCTTTGGGATGCAGCAAAAGTGGTCCCAAGAGGGAAGGCCTACCTCAAGAAGCAAGAAAAATCTCAAATAAGCAACCTAACATTACACCTAAAGGAGCTAGAAAAATAGCATATTCAGCCTAAAGCCAGCAGAAGGAAGGAAATAGAAGAGATTAGAGCAGAAATATATAAATGATATAGAAGAAATCTATCAATGACAAGGAGCTGGGTCTTTGAAAAAATTAATAAAATTGATAAACCTCTAGCTACTTTATCAGAAAGAAGAAAGGACTTAATCACAATAAACAAATGGATTCATAATAAATAAAATCACAAACGAGAGAGGAGAGATAACAAACAACACCACAGAAATACAAGGAATTATAAAAGAATATTATGAAAAATTACATCCCAACAAATTGCACAATCTGGAAGAATGGATAAATTCCTAGAAACATATAAACTACCAAAACTGAAACGGGAAGAAACAGAAAACTTGGGACAGATAACCAGCAAAGAAATTAAATCAGGAATAAAAACTGTCCCAATAAAAGTCCAGGGCCAGATGGCTTCACAAACAAATTTTACCAAACATTTTAGAGAAGAGTTAGTACCTATCCTTCTCAAACTATTTCAGAAAACAGAAAAGGAAGAAAAATTTCCAAATTCATTCTATGAGGCCAACATTACCCTGGTATCAAAACCAGATAAAGATACCACTAAAAAAGAAAACTACAGGTGAAACCCCTGATGAACACCAATGCAAAAATTCTCAATAAAATATGAGCAAATCGAATCCAACAGTACATTAAAAGAATCAGTCACCATGACCAAGTGGGATTTATTCCTAGGCAGGAAGAGTGGTTCAGTATTCACAAATCAATGTGATACACTAGATTAATAAAAGAAAGGATAAGAATCATATCTCAACATGATAAAGGCGGTATATGAAAAGCCCACAGCTAGTATCATCCTTAATAGGGAAAACTGAGAACTTTTCCTCTATGGTCAGGAAAAAGATGGGGATGTCCACCCTTACAACTGTTATTTAACATAGTATTAGAAGGCCTAGCCACAGTAATCAGACAACAAATAGAAATAAAAGGCATTTAAACTGGCAAGAAAGAAGTTAGACTTTCGGTATTTGCAGATGGCTTGATACTCTATAGAGAAAACCCAGAAGACTCCACCAAAAAATTTCCAGAACTGAAACATGAATTTGGTAAAGTCACAGGACGCAAAATCAAAATGCAGAAATCTGCTGAATTTCTATATACCAATAATGAAGCAGCAGGAAGAGAAATCAAGGAATCAATTTCATTTACAATTAGACCAAAACTAGTCAGATACCTAGGTAAAAACCTAACCAAAGAGGTGAAAGACCTGTACCTGTACTCTGAAAACTACGAAATACTAAGGAAAGAAATTAAAGATGACATAGAGAAATGAAAAACAATCCACGCTCATGGATTGGAAATATTGGTAAAATGCCTACTACCCAAAGAAGTCTACACATTTAATGCAATCCCTATCAACAAATCACCAGCATTTTCCACAGAGCTAGAATATGTAATTCTAAAATTTGTAGACCCCCAATAACCAAAGCAACCTTGAAAAAGAAAAGCAAAGTTGGAGGCATCACAATTCCAGACTTTGAGTTTTACTACAAAGTTCTGGTAATCAAAATAGTATGGTACTAGCACAAAAACAGACACAAAGATCAGGGGAACAGGATAGAAAACCCAGTAATGAACCCCCAACTTAATGATCAATTCATCTCTGACAGAGCAGGAAAGAATACCCAATGAAAAAAAGACAATCTCTTCAACAAATGCTGTTGGAAAAATGGGACAGGATTATGTAAAAGAATGAAACTGAACCACTTTCTCACACCATACACAAAAATAAATTCAAAATGGATGAAAGACCTAAATGTGAGACAGGAAAACATTAAAATCTTAAAAGAAAAACATAGTAACTTTGACATTGCCCATAGCAAATTCTTACTAGATATGTCACCTGAGGCAAGGGAAACAAAAGCAAACTACTGAGACTTCATCAAAATAAAAAGCTTCTGCACAGCAACAAAATGAAAAGGCAATCTTTGGAAGAGAAGAAGATATTTGCAAATGACACATCTGATAGAGGGCTAATATCCAAAATATACAAAGAACTTATAAAACTCAACACACAAAAAACAATCCAATTAAAAAATGGGCAGAAGACATGAATAGATATTTTTCCAAAGACCTACAGATAGGCAACAGACACAAGAAAGGATGTTCATCATCGCTTACCATCAAGGAAGTGCAAACCAAGGAAGTGCAATGGGTAAAATCAACAACACAAGAAACAAGGGGTGTTGGCGAGCATGTCCAGAAAAGGGAAGCCTCTAGCACTGTTGGTGGGAATGCACGCTGGGGCAGCCACTCTAGAGAATAATATAGAGGGTTCTCAAAAAGTTCAAAATAGAACTACCTATGACCTAGCAATTACACTACGAGGCTTTTGTCCAATTAATACAAAAACACTAATTCTAAGGCATACATGCACCTTGATGTTTACAGTAGCATTATCTACAGTAGCCAAATTATGGAAACAGCCGAAACGTCCATCAGCTGATGAATGGATAAAGAAAATGTAGTATATATATATACACAATGGGATATTAGCCACAAAAAAGAATGAAATTGGGGCTCCTGGGTGGTTCAGTGGGTTAAAGCCTCTGCCTTTGGCTCAGGTCATGATCTCAAGGTCCTGGGATCGAGCCCTGCATTGGGCTCTCTGCTCAGGAGGAAGCCTGCTTCCTCCCTCTCTCTCTCTGCCTGCCTCTCTACCTACTTGCGATCTCTCTGTGTCAAATAAATAAATAAAATCTTAAAAAAATAATAAAATTTTGCCTTTTGCAACAATGTGGATGGAGCGATAGTATATTATGCTAAGTGAAATAAGTCAGTCAGAGGAAGACAAATACCAGATGATTTCACTCATATGTGGAATTTAAGAAACAAAACAAGCAAAGGGGCAGGGAGAGTAAATGGTAAACCAAGAAACAGACTCTTAACTATATAGAGAACAAACTGATGATTACTGTAACGAGGTAGGTAGGGAGAAGGATTAAACAGGTGATGTGATGAGCACTGGGTGATGTATGGAAGTGCTGAATCACTACATTGTACACCTGAAACTAGTATTATACTGTATGCTAACAAACTGGAATTTATATAAAAACTTTAAAAAAAAGTCAAAATTTAAAAGACCATACAGCACCTGTCTGAGTAGTGTAACTTGTAAATGTATTAGCAACTATTTTTCCCCGTTTTCCTTCAAAATCTTCGTCTCCTTCTTCTTCAGAGGAGGAGCTAAAGTGTTCTTCAACAAGTTTTTTGGCCGCAGCTTGATTGGCCTTCTTGATTTCCTCAAATTTCCTCTGAGACATTAGCTCTGCTTAAAAGAAAAAGAAATTAGTTTCGTTTCTACAAAATGATCTCTTAAAAGCATAAGTTTAAAATCTTCTTTGGAGCATTCTATTTTACTATAATGCACAAAAAAGGTATTTTCAAGTTTCTAGTGACACAACAAAAGAGAATACTACCACAATGAAAACTTTCATGTTTGTTCAATATCCTGTTAAATGCAGCAAAACATTCTAGAAACCATAATTAACAAATCAATTAAAAAATTATAAAGGTATGAAAGAAGTATCAAAAAACTGTTAATCAGCCTCAAAATAAGGATGCTAATAAAAATTTAAATGGGATGATTAAAAATAAATCAATTACAGTGATTTTTAGGAGGTGGGAAACATGCCAACTGGGAGCCCTTCAGAATCAGTTAAACTGGGTGCTTTCTCCAAAAATCCTCTTCCACACTACAGCCTAACCTGGCCTGGCCCAGCCCAACACAGATTTTGCACAAAGATTCACTGTATACCCATTATCTTTATAATTGGCTCTTAGAAAGCTTAAGGACTTTTTGCATTTATTAAAATGTAGTCACAAAATATATATATTTAACATTAATCCACACAAAATGCTGCCAATGGAAAATGTGGTTTCTACAGCAGTTTCATCCGGAAAGGAAATGTTAAATAAATTTCGGATACGTTCTTCTACTATTCCCTTTAGCTGACTGTACTTCTCATTTTTGTTACTTGTTAAATAACAACACAAAAAGAACTTTACTTCATAGCATATTCCCAAGTCCTTAAGGGAAAGGACCAGGGGAATTTTCTTCAAGTACTAACTATTAATAAACGATTATGAACAGCAACCATAGTTTTGAGAAAGGAGCCATAAACATACTGAATTGATCTGAATTTATTAATGCCCATATTGAGAGGATTTTAAATTCACTAATTAAAACAGTAAATCGCTGACTTAAATTCACTTTATGCTTAAAACTGATGAGCCACTAAAGATAAGCTTTCTTAATCTTGGTGGTGCGTTTGTACTTAAGGACATTTTATCTTTTATTTTCCTCTATGAAATGTTTTCGCTTTGTTGTTGCAGCCAATATTGTTGCGGGTTATACAGTATTTCAAATAAAACTGAAAGAAAACATACACGGTGCCTTTATAGGACTCTTTTGAGTATTAGGAGAGAGAAATAATGACTGTAAGATTATGACTCAAAACTTGATGTGCAGTAAGAGAGATGATATATGTCATTAATTGTGGAAAACAGCACGTAAGGATACATTTCTTTAAAGGCTGAGTTAGAAGACATAATAAAAACATCCATAACCCTATCAACGTGTCCACATAAGATCATCTCAAGAAAAAATGACAAAGCATGCTTCCTTATATATTATTTTTTATAGACAAATCTCAATTATCCAGGTGAAAAATGTTTGCTTTTCTACCATCCACAAAATCCAAGAGACTTTACCAAACCTACTTTTGGTCTCCAACATGCACGTTTCACCACCACCAGGATCATAACTCATAAATGCTACCAGAGGGGAGGTGGGTGGGAGGTATAGGTGACACAGGTGACGAGGATTAAGAAATGCACTTGTGGTGAGGAGCACCAGGTGACGTAAGGAAGTATGTACACCTGAAACTAACAGAACACTGTATGCTTACTGCACTGGAATTAAAATAAACCCAGTAACTCCAAGCAAAGAGAATACCACCTAACTTTAAAATTAGCTTAGGGAAAAAGCACTCCGAAGCTCAACTTTGCTCCTCCCCTCAAAAAATACATTCTGAAAAATACATTCCAAGCATAAAAATAAAATGATTTTCTGGGATTATTCCCTTGGCCTCATGCAATCCTCCATGAGCATAGACAATTCCGAGTTGCCCGTGCATTCTCAGACTCCACTAAAACACAGCCTTGGGTGAAGGATAATGACATGCCACAGGAGGTCACAGAAGATACGTAAGAAAAAGGACACGACATTTGTGAATAGGAACCGAAGTTGAGAAAAATTCCTCAAGCTCAAGTGCTTACGGGGCATAGACGATTAAAGTTACTAAACTCAGGCAACCTTGCAAAGAGAGAAGATGACAGCGGGCCCCCAGGTAGGAGAGACCACGTGAAATGGGAGTGCCTAAACCCAATCTAAACGGAATTTCTGCAACTGGCTCTTGCCATGCACAAAGGTAAAGCCACACTATCCTATTTTATAAGTAAATAAATAAATAAGTTGTTAACGAGATTTTATTTTTTTTTTTTTAAAGAAAAGGAAAACAAACCAAACCCGTTGGCAACCAATTCAGATGGTTCGGTGTTAACCAAACCAAACTACAGGCTAAATCAGAACCCCGGGGCCACAATGTGCAACTTTTGGTCTAGGGATTCAGGCAAAAAAAAAAAAAAAAAAAAAAGAATAAAGAGAAGAACAGCGGAGAAAGAAGTAATGCTGACGGATAGTATTTAAAATTAAGAGGAAAGAGGTATGCTAGGAATCTGCCTAGAATGCCGAAATGAGTAGCTTCCTTGAAGGTTTGAGCAGTGGGGGCCCGTAACCAAGTCTCCAGGGAGAAGGAGAGAAGCGAATCAGAGTAAGGGCGGGGAGGCAGGGGCTAGTAAGTGCCTAGCAGGCATCCAGGTGAAACGGAGGGCCGGAGCCCTGCTCACCACACGCTACAGAGGTCCGCAGGGCTTCAGCTCCCGCGGGGCTGCGCCCGGCTGAGCTACCTGCAGCCGCAGGGGTCGCGGCTCCTCTGGGGCTGGGGCCAGGTCCCGCAGCGCCCACCGAGCCCTTCTCTCGTCCTCCCCCGGCGCCGCGAAGATGGATTCCATTTCCTGAAGAAGGGGCCGCGGTGGCCCGTCCTCGGGCTCGGCCTCGGCCCCCGGCCACCTGGCGCCAGGAAGCTTCCATCCCTGCAGAGGAAAGGGGAGGGAAAAAAAAAAAAAAATGAGTGGAAGGAGCGTGAGCGCAGCGGGTGTCCAAGCGGAGAATAGGGGCAGCGGCGGAAACCAGTATGAGAGGGCGCAATGAGGAAGGTCCACGCAGGGCAAGGACCGGGTTTGAGAAGGTCGCGGCCCTGTCACTAGGAAGGCGAGTCGCCGCTAAGCCCTGGTTTTGGAGATGGACCGGAGAGGCAGAGGACTCGGCAGAGAAATGGACCTCGGGGCAAGGAGCACCCAGCGCCAGAGTGGGAGCGCCCGGGGAAAGGAAAGCGCCTCCTCAGCCTCAGAGGGAGTGCGGCGCTGATGGAAGCACAGACTGACCCCTCGGCTCCTGCCGGGAACGAACTGCGGTAGCGGACGCCAAGCAAAGCTACGTCTCCTTACCGACGGCGCCCGCCCCCGGCGACTACAACTCCCAGAAGCCCGGATACACGGCCCGCAGAACGCGTGGCATCACTGCCCACTTCCTTATCCGGGAGTGTTTCGGGGAGCGAAAGGAGCTCAGAACGCGTGCGCTGAGTTGGGCCGAGCCTTCGGAAACTACAATTCCCGGCGTGCTGTGGGACTTGGGCGGGATCGTCACCCAGAGAGCGCGGAAGGCTGGGAAGGTGGGCGGGCTGTAAACTGCGTTCTCCGCTCCAGAGGATGGTGGGGTTTCCCCACGAGTATCTTTAAACCCACTTGGGTGTCAGGATTTTGTCAGAGTAGCCATAATTGACTATCCATCCTCCAGCTGCAGCACTGACCTAGGCTTTCAGGTGGCAGGAGGATTCTCACTGACGGAAATAACCGTGAATACACTTCGGGGTTCGGGAATAGAGAGGGAAAGCTGGGGAGTATTGCGGAAACGTGCCTGGAGTGGAGAAAGCGCCCTTCGGGTTTGCTAAAGCGATGTAGAGGATACGTCTCTCTCTTAGATTTTATAGTTGACAATAAGGTTTTCCTGTTACCTACGTGACAGCTCCCTAAAGTAGATGATACTAAGGAAAGGAGTTGAGAGCCGTGACCTAAAGCTGACTTTGCTGATTTCCAGCAAGATACGGATAAGTAAATAAAGTTCAAAACATTGGGGGTGTGTCTGGGATTGAGAAGTATACTGATTGCTGTTTGGAACTACACAGTCTTTATACAACTCTTCAACTTAATTTCTCTACATTAATAATAAACACCTAATGTTTAAATAGCATTTGTTAAGTGCCAGGCACTATTCAAAGTGTCTCAGGTATTAACCAGTTAGTTAATTATTCACGATAACACTGTTTATTCCCGTTTTACAGCACAGAGAGGTTAAGTAACCTCCCTTGCTCATAGAGCTATTGTTATCATCGATACCATTTTTCAAATTAGGAAACAAAGACATGATTTTCGTATTCAAAATCCTAGCAGAGTCAGAATTACAACTGCCTAGAATGATTCCTGGCCTATATCCTTAAGCACCGTGCCATATGATTACTGCATGAATGTATTTAAATGTTCACCAAAAATTCCAGTTACTTTTAGGACCTAATGAGTCACATAACTCATAATCAGAATTTTCTCCTGCCATATTATACAATGAAAATTTATAATCATAATAATTAGTTTGGAATCAGAAAGAATCTTGTATGTTCTCTGAATTAGGAAACTGTTACAGTATGACAGTAATGTTTTGCAGTAAAAAATTGTATATCATGTAGAAGCATAGGTAAATTGAGAACATTTTCAAAAGTGACCATTGCTGTTATTTCTACTTTGTATTTTTAGATAATGTTTGGAAGAAACAAGAGGGTTTTTTGTGTGTTTATCAAAAGGGAACATGGGAAATATAATTAAATACTAAGATTGATAAGTATTATTGTGCAGGTCCAATTAGTTTTAATTCTTAAATATAGTATTCAGAGGAACAGCTAAAAAGGACTGACAATACCAAGTGTTGGCAACTATGTGGAGCAACTAGAATTCTCTTACTGATGGAAGTGGAAATTGGTTTAAAGAATTCCAAAAAATGTTTGACAGTATCTAACTAAACATGACCTAGGACTACGGCACCATGACCAAGCAAGTCCTGTTTTGTATTTACACCTAAAAGAGATGAGCGCATAGTCCACAAAAACTCACATTGAAAGCAGCTTTATTCATAACAGCCCAAAATTAGAAACAACCTTAATGTCCAGGCGACATAAATGTGGTCTTTTCATATAATGAATATATATATGTTTGCATGTATGTTCATTATATGCATATATATGTGTTTGTGTATAGCAAGATGGGTGGATTCAAAGACATCATATTTTAAGTGAAAAAAGCCAGACACAACGAAGTCCTTACTTATGGTTTCAATTTCATAAAGTTCCTGAACAAGAAATAGAAGCCAGATTAGTACTTGCCTCTGGTGAGGGTAGGAGGATTTTAACTGGGAAGGGGAGTGAGTTATCCACCTAAGTTGTAGAAAAATTGTATCTTGATCTAGGTAGTAGTTTCACTTGTGTGTACACATGTAAAAAAAAAATACAAATTTTTGATTTGTGCAATTTACTATTTGTGTGATACACCTCAAATCTGAAAAGAGTTCTAAAAAATATAGAAAAAACGTATCTGAATACTATTATCCAGTCACTTGAAGAATGTGATTTAATTATATTTATTTGTTTAAATATTTATATTTATTTGTCCATTACTGATATATTATCCTGATGTGGATTCTTTTTTGCCAGAGTATTCACACAAAATACCCCCAATACACTTATCCTTGAGAAATATACATATGCTTAAGTAAACACTGTGACAATTATCAACTTACTGCCTTGGCTCCAATTCACCTTCAGTATGTGCCCTATAATAAAGGACAGCTCTTTCAAGCATCTCCTTTGAGAGCACCACCTTAGGTTTTCCCAGCAGAGGGCGCTGGAGAGACATTACCCGAGAGAACGATATTTTGGCGGATGTTTCCTGCTGCTTACTGCACATTGGAGTCCGCAACCTTCCAGCCTCTGCCTCGCCTGCAGTTAGGCCTTGCATTTACTGGCGAGAGCTCTCAACGTGGAAACTGGCCCCAGGGTCCCCTGCTCATTCCAGCGCCCTGAGCCACCACTTCCTCCGCAGACAATAGCTCCCATGCCCTACACCTCCCACCCTTCTCTGCAGAGCATGGCGCAGCTCCCCTGTGCCCTAGCCTCCATTCCCTCTGCAAGCCCACCCCACCAGCTTCTGATCAGCTGCACTCCAGAGGGACTGCAGAACAGCCTCGTCCAAAACAAACCAACAAGCTTCTCTGCTCTCCATTGAGTTGAACTATACCTTCTCCAATAAGATCTGAACAAGCCTTTTGGCGGGGAGGGCTTCCCAGCTTCTCCTTCTTTGGATACTCCCCTTCAACGCTACAATACCATATATGGTTTCCTTATAGACATTCTTTTATCAAAGTTTATTCATTCTTTATATCAAACAACCCATTGTGTAGTTTCTATTCCTGTTGGACCCTAACGGCTACAGGCACTGTAAACATTCTAGATCAGCTTTCCTTGACATCTTGGATATGACCCAATCAAGCTGACAGTGACAACAACAAAAATCATCTGGAGAACAGGATGGAGGTTCCTCAAAAATTTAAAAATAGAACTACCCTACAGCCCAGCAACTGTATTATTAGGTATTTATCTAAAGGATACAGAAATAATGCCCCATGTTTATAGCAGCAATGTCTACAATAGCTACTCTATGGAAAGAGCCCAGATGTCCAACAACAAATAAATGGATACAGAAGCTGTGTTATGTATGTATACAATGGGTTATTACTCAGCCATCAAAAAAATGAAATCTTGTCATTTGCAAAGACATAGATGGAACTAGAGGGTTTAATGCTAAGCGAAACAAGTCAATCAGAGATAGACAAATGCCATATGATTTTACTCATATGTGGAATTTAAGAAACAAAACTGATGAACATAAGGAAAAGGAAGGAAAAATAAAATAAGATAAAAACAGAGAGGGAGGGAAACCATAAAAGACTCTTAACTACAGAAAACAAACTGAGGATTGCTGGAGGGGAGGTGTGTGGAGGTTTGAGGTAATTGGGAGATGGGCATTCAGAAGAGCACTTGATGTTACATGCACTGTTATATGCAAATGAGAAGTCACTAAATTCTACCCTGAAATTAATAATACACTATATGTTAACTAAATTGAATTTAAATAAAAACATAAAAATAAACAAAAAAAGAATTGAAGGATATGACATAAAGTTCAAGATGTATCAGCCAAAATAAGCAAAAATTATTTTCTGCTATATGTAGGACAGAGAACTAGAGAAATTAACAATCAGGTTGTTTTTCTAGTCAGCTTAAAATGTATGTAACTTTAGGGAACTGATTCCTTTTTTTTTCCCTTTAGTTAGTAATAAAGAGAATTGAATAATAAAAATAGTATATATAATGTGAACTTCATGAAAATGAAACTAAAATAAATCTTTTACCTTTATCATCTTAGTTTTTAGGAAAACCTACATAACAGAGACAGAATCAACCAAGCATTTATTCATATTTAATGTAAACTGTTTTAAAATATTCAGCTTAGTCATCCCTCTGTCAATCAATGATTGAGTCTAGCGGATCTCTAATACTATTGATGAGGGAGCACAGGGCTGGCTGAAGACAAAACAAAAGCTGACGCCTTGCACCCCCCTCTCCATCCGCTCCCCCTCTGTCATTTGTGTAGCATCCCTCAGGCAGCCCTGACTGCCATGAACAAGAAGCAAATAGTTAACTTGCAGAGCTCGCAATCCTGCTAGACAGGAGTCTCCCTTGGCTTACAAATGTCCTAAATCTCACTAACAAAGGCAATTGATAGCAGGATTGTGACATCCCACCAAAAAGTCTCCTAGCTATCTTAATGTTAATAGCTGGTCTAAAGACAACATTGATCAAGCCGCAAGGGCAAGGCAAGGCCTCCAGTAGGCCTCTGACATCCTGGCACCTTGTAGGCCCCCTTTAGCATATGAAAACTCCATTGAAACCTCCCTTCCCCTCACCTTCCCCCAACTGCAGGGTACATAACCTGCCATCCCCCACAACCCGGGGCGGCTGCATCTCTGCCTGCCCACTGGTCCTGTCCCCGTGCTTTAATAAACCACCATTTTGCACCAAAGATGTCTCAAGAATTCTTTCTTGGTCATCGGCTCCGGACCTCAGCCCACCGAACCTCACCTAGGTTCTAGAACTTCATCATTATCAGATACTGGACATATGTACTCAGAGATGGGAGGGAGTCATTGTAAGTAAAACATCCCTAAGGATAGGGATGAAGAAGTTCATGAAGACCCTAAGAACTGAATAAATGACTAAGTTCAGAATAAGAATTGAACAGGACCGAAAGACACAACCCAAGCAGTAGAGACACAGCATAAGGTAAGGTTTAGAGTGAAAATAAACATGGGATGTGTTTGAACCAAAAAAAGAAAAATCTGTTGAATCTCAAGGCAAGGGTCATAAATAAGGTTGGAGAGCACCTTGAAAACAGAAGTAGAAAAATCTTGACGTTGGCAGTATATAACTGTTAGGTCCCCCAATAATGGGTCCATGATTAAAGGAGCGAGACTGATACAAAGTGAAGGTCAAGCAAAGCTTTATTTCGTGCCAAGCATCAAGAATAAAACCGAACGTTCAGGGCCGCACCTCTTACAAGAGAGAACAACCCCTCTCTGCTTTCCAGACTAGCTATTAAGGGCAAAGGCCATGTGGTTGGGCCTGGCCATACACAGGTGACCAATGAAATTGTAACACATGGAGAAAGCTGCACAGTCATATTAGGTCACACATAAGTGACCAATTGAATTACAATTTACCCTAGTAGACATTTGAACCAGCCTATCACCTTGGTCAGAATTGGCTCCCAAAAGGTGCCCAAAGGGCGGGGCCCATACTCCTTGGTAACTAGGGAGACAGTATGTAACCCCCCACTGATCGGATGTCTCCACCTGGCCTGACCCACCCTTGTATTTGGGCTTTGTTACCTGGGGCTGGTTTCCGGGACTTGTTTTTGAGTAAGTCCCTTGGGGGAAGGGGAGCAGAGACAGTTTAAGGGTTATACAACAAGGTTCTTGTTTAACCTGGATGGAAGCCTCTGGCTAAATAGGTCCTTACAATAACCAATATGAGGTTCAAAAAAGGGGAAATGATATCGTAAAAGGAAGGGTCTCTCTTTTTTTTTTTTTTTTTAAAGATTTTATTTATTTATTTGACAGAGAGAGATCACAGTAGACAGAGAGGCAGGCAGAGAGAGAGAGGGAAGCAGGCTCCCCACTGAGCAGAGAGCCCGATGTGGGACTCGATCCCAGGACCCTGAGATCATGACCTGAGCCGAAGGCAGCGGCTTAACCCACTGAGCCACCCAGGCGCCCCAGGAAGGGTCTCTCTTAAAATCTGATTTTGTTTTTAAAAGACCACCGTGGCGACTCCATGGAAATGGACTACTAGGGTAAGGAGAGCAAGAGTGGAATTAGACACTGGTTAACTGTAGGAATTCAGGTGAAAAATGGTGGTTTGGTTGAGCAGTGGATGTAAGGTGTTACCGTCACATTCAAGATGTATCTTGAGGGATGCCTGGGTGGCTCAGTGGGTTAAGCCGCTGCCTTCGGCTCAGGTCATGGTCTCAGGGTCCTGGGATCGAGTCCCGCATCGGGCTCTCTGCTCGGCAGGGAGCCTGCTTCCTCCTCTCTCTCTGCCTGCCTCTCTGTCTACTTGTGATTTCTCTCTGTCAAATAAATAAATTAATTAATTAAAAAAAAAAAAAAAAGATGTATCTTGAAAGTTGGGCTGACAGCATTCACCGGCAGAGCAGAGAACAGGTTTGAGGTGTGAAAGATCCCCCCGGGGCTCCAAGCACCCCGGAATGGACCCCTTCTCAGGAGGAGACCCCCGGACCCAAAAACCAAGCCGAGTCCACTGATCAGATGCAAACAGCACGAGGTTTATTGAGTTGACACAGGTACCTGCGGGCGATCAAGTCTCAAAAGGACTCGCGCGCCAGCCCTTTGTTCAGGGCCTTTTTATGGGGTTTGGGGAAGCAAAAGCATACGTACAGAAGCAGAAACATAGTTACAAGGTTCTTATTGGCTGGTTTGAATGTAAGGCATACTCGGTGTTTGTAGATTGGCTTTGAAGGACCCCGGCGCGCGAAGAGAAAGGTGGGGAGGGGGAGTGAGGAGGGGGAGTTGGACCTTATTACTCAGCAGAGAAACATCCTGCCTACGTGACTAGGCCCACGTACCTAGGCGACCCCCCCTTGCCTACATGACTATGCACATAAGGTATCCTGTTTAAACAGGAGACCAGTATCACCCCCTAAAAGCCAAGTGGTTACAGAAAGGCAAGGGAGTGGTTAAACAATTAACTGGGGGAGGGGTCTAACAGGGGAAGGGCGAGCGATTACAGAAAAGCCAAGAAGCAGTTAGTTAATCAATGGCTGGGGGGGGGGTGTCTATATGCGGAGTCTTTCAGGTGAATAGTCAAGATGACCCCAAGTTTTCCACTTGAGGAACTGGGTCAACAGCAATGCCATTTTTGGACATAGAGAGTCCTGGGGGAGAAAAAAAGTTGGAGAAAGAAAGTCATGAGTTCTCAGGACTCATCAAGTCCTCAGTAAAAATAAAATTTGCAGCTTCTCTCTATGCACAACACCACTCTGAAAGTAGATGTGTAAGTTCTTCCACACGAGAGTCATTCCGTTTGTGGAATATACCAATTAGGTGTCCTCCATTCAACTCAGTTCTGACAGTAAGTGCCTGGAGAGCGCAGGAGCTATAGGTTAGGGGCTCAGTCCCGAGATTGCCCCCCCCATACACACACACTCTTCAGGTGCCAGTTCAAGTCTCATGTTATCACCTGTACTTGTAGCCAATGGTTATAAATGGGAGGTCCCTGTGTCCCTCTCCCTGTGTTCTGTCATTTGCTACAATGGCTCATGGAAGCCAGGGACACAGTTTAGTTTTTATTACTGATTTATTATAAAAAATACAACTCAGGACTAGCCACATGGAAGACATGCACAGGGCAAAGAAGTTGGGAAGGGACACGGAGCTTCTCTGCCTTCTTTGGGGGGCACCACCCTCCCAGCCTCTCATTGTGGTTACCAAGCCAGAAGCTTTCCAAACCCCTTGAATTAAGGTGTTTTTTTTTTTTCCTAAGGATTCATTACATAGGCCTCGTTGATGAGATCATCAAGTGTTAGGGATGAACTCAGCCTACAGACCTTCTACTCTTCCCAAAAGCTAGGGGCTTTCCAAAAGTTACTTCAGCAACATAAACTCATGGGGTTCCTGGGTGGCTCAGTCCTTGGGCGTACACCTTCGGCTCAGGTCATGATCCCGGGGTCCTGGGATCGAGCCCCGCATTGGGCTACCCGCTCGGCAGGAAGCCTGCTTCTCCCTCTCCTACTCCCGCTGCTTGTGTTCCCTCTCTCACTGTGTCCCTATCAAATAAATAAAATATTTTAAAAAACAACATAAACTCATATATGGTTAAGAGGGGCTTGTTATGAATACCAAAAGAAATGCTTTTTAAATGTTTTTCACTCCGGAGCTATCTCAGGAGCCAGTGACAAAAACCAAATATAATAAAAGATGTTCCTATAACTTATCACATAGGAAACTACAATTGTTTTAGGATTTTGGGCCAGGACCCAGAAAAAAGCCCCAATTATGTATTTCTTCTTAAAGTACTTTGACCAAAGGAAATAGATACCAAGTGCCTAGTTGGATATGCAAGTCTGGAGTTCAGAGGAGAGGCTGAAGTCATAAATTTAGGAGTCACCAGCATACAGATGCTTATGAAGTGCCATGGGATGTGTGAGCTCCATTAGGGAGTGAATATTGTGGCCATGGGACACTTTGGCCTTTAAAAATTCAATGAGGAGGGGAACCAAGGGAGATGGAAGTCTGAAGAAGTGACTGAAAGCCAAGTGTCCTGAAAGGCAAGTGAAATGTTTCAGGAAAAATGGTGCTCATCTCTACCTAATACTACTGGGAAGTCTACTAAGTCTTGGACTCAGGGCTGATCATTAGATTAGCCACGCAGGGTTCATCAGTGACCTTGAAAGAGGCTTCAGGGAAGTGAGAGCAACAAAACTTACCTGTGTCAGGTTCAAGGAAGAACAGAGAAAAAGGATCTGTGAAGAAAGAGGAGCCGTGTCAGGTTCAAGGAAAATCCTAGAGAAAAGTTTTACAGTAAAAGAGAGAAGAATACGATGTCGGCTGGAAGCAGATACAGGGTCAAGCATCAGCTAGATGTTCTTTCAAGATCTGTATAAAAATTTATACATTGCACACTGAAGGGGACAATCCAAAAAGGGTAGGGGATGGTCAGGCATGATGGGGGGCCAAGGAAGGGGGAGATCATTATGACAGCAAATTCCTTGAGTACAAGAGAGGGTCTATGGACCTGTGCACAGGTGGATGATGTCATTTCTCAGACAGGAATTTGGAGTGTTTGTCCATTGTAATGGACTTATCTCAGACATTCTTCAGGCTTGCCCCATGCCTGATGCTGGAGTGAGTGTGTAACAGGGTGTAGCACAGTGCCAGTGCACTGTTTGGGCCGGGAGACTCTCTGGGAGGCTAGGCACCGGGTCTGGGATCCAGTATTCCCAGTGTTCAACTTGGCTGCATCCTCTGAGGGACTGCGGTAGCCTTGGGAAGCACTCAAAGAACCAAGAATTTTTTTTTCCCCTTCTCTCAGCCCAGAGTTAAAATCTAGCAGAAATCCTAGTTCTGAGCAAAGTCAAAACACCTTGCAAAATGTTCTTGCCTTTCATCTGTGATCTAGTAAAAGAGTCCCTATTTCTTTGAATATGTTGAAAGGAAATTCTCTAAAACTAGAAGAGAAACCCCTGAAAGTACAGTTGACATTCAGATATCACCTTAAAAATAAAAAAGATAATGCTGGGCGCAGGATAGTTCATTCATTTATAATGGTGTCAAGAAACAACAGACTTATCTGGGGAAGTATCATGGAGTTCAGGGGTTCTATTGCTAAAGGAAGAAGATAGGTATTTCTGCTAGATTTTAACATTGTATCATGTATAATGTATATTATAGAATTATAGATATAAAATTTTATATTATATACAATATATATTACATCATTATTTTATATATATCCCATAGAAAAAATTATGTTGTTTCAGCCTCTCTCTCTCTAAGGTGTAAGCACACAACTAAGTTTTTGTCAATGAAATGTAAGTGGAAGTGGAAAGCATCCTGAAAGGAAGCCCAGTGCCCTTCCTCCTGTCTTCCTCTTTCCTGATGTCTAACATGTAAACGGGACAGCAAAAGGTGAATTAGCCATCTCAAACCGTGAGGCGATCTTGGGAGAGGAGACCTAGAGAATGAAAGGCAGATCTGTCGAAACATCCAGAGAGGAACTGATATCCCTGAGACCTTGTTTGGAAAATGTCATGGCAGCCCTGTTCTGCGTCTATCTGGGCTTCAGCATGAGAAGTAAATATAGACCTATTGGATTTAAACCACAGTTCCTGCATTCCACTAACCCATTATTACCTTCTGCATGCAACTGAGCCTACTTCTAAACTCCTCTAATGCACAAATCATCCAGTTTTGTGAAGGAAAGTTGATAATTCAATTTCAATAAAAAAATAAATAAAATTTGAAAATTTTTAAAAATAAAATTTCAATAAAAGCCACCAAAAGAATTTGAAAAACATTCCAAAGGTAATGATATGGTTGTCAGAGAATCAAATGATCAGCTTAAAAGAGGTGACAGATTTTTAGGGATGCCTGGGTGGCTCAGTGGGTTAAGCTTCTGCCTTTGGCTCAGTTCATGATCTCAGGGTCCTGGGATCGGGCCCTGCATCGTGCTCTCTGGTCAGCAGGGAGCCTGCCTCCCCCCTCTCTGTGCCTGCCTCTCTGCCTACTTGTGATCTCTCTCTGCCAAATAAATAAATAAAATACTTAAAAACAAAGAGGTGACAAATTTTTAATTCTTTGAGGCCTTTGAAAGAGCTTAGATATTATTCCATTAGACATTATTCATGTGAGCTCAGCAGTAGTTAACCTGACGTCTGAAAATCCTTTCCAGGTTTGTTGTTGGATTATTCTGGTGCATTTATTTTTCTAAGGTTTGCATCAAAACTACGATACTAGAAACATGTTAGTTAGTTCTTAATGTGGAGTGACAGTGTGCTGAACAGCATCTAGTGCTTCTGAAGTTATTAGGATAATTCATTTCCACAACACTGTGTTCTCTTGAAGAGAAAAGTAAAATCAGGTAAATCTTAGGTCTGAGTAGATTCAATGCACCTTGCAAAACATTCTTGCCATTTATCTGTGATCTATGAAAAGACTTACTATTTCTCTGAATGGGTTGAAAGAAAATCTAAGACTAGAAGAGCCGCTCCTGCAAATGAGGTTGACATTCAGCTATCATTTAAAAAGGAAAAAAAGGTAATTCATCCATACATTTGGGTCTCAAGAAGTAACAGGCAACCACTCTAAATAAACTATGTTTCATTCTGAGTCACAGCACCGTGAGGAGTTATTGTCTTAATGTTTTATATGAAGAAGCTTCCAGAACCTCCACTGTTGTGTATTTTCCCCTCCCCTGTCCCATTACATGATTTTCCTCACATCTGCCTTGTTTAAAGTGAATTCCTCTTCCAGGCAATCCTACTTATCCTTCTCTGGAAGGGTATCCCCTCCCCCTCCAAATTGCCAGTAATGGCCCATTAATTAATCATGAAATCAATTTAGTAATATACAACAAGCATTTTTTTCAAAAGAACTAAAATAGGATGGATGGAACAAGTCCTCGAGTATACTGCATGTTGGAAGGGGAAGTACTCTTTTCTGAAAGGTTTGTTACAGCTGCGTGTTTCCTGGATCGCAATCAAAACCCATTTTATATGGGCCCTGTATTGTGGGTCATAATCAGGGAAGGTTGAACAGATTGCTCTAGAAACAGTTACCCTCATTTTTGCGCCTGGCCTTCCCCTACTCAGAAATATATTTTTTTCTTTTTTTCAAAACTCTGCTTAATGATTCACTTTTTTTTTTTTTTTTTAAAAGAGTTCACTTATTTATTTGACAGAAAGATCACAAGAGAGGGAACACAAGCAGAGGGAGTGGGAGAGGGAGAAGTAGGCTGCTGGCTGGGCAGGGAGCCCAATGCGGGGCTTGATCCCAGGACACCGGCATCATGACCTGGACCAAAGGCAAACACTTAACAACTGAGCACCCAGGCGCCCCTAATAATTCACTTATAAGACTCATCGGCTGCCCAGTGAGAAAAGCAAGGGGTCCTGGAGCTTTGGTGCCACGTTATCTGCTGTGTGTCTGTCTGGCAAGTACAGCAAACACTCAGGAAAGTCTAATCAGTAAAGCAAAACCAGAGGCTAGTGGGTCACTCTGTTTATCGTACACTTGGCTTCAGGGCCTGATGCGTTTTAAGGTCTCTTTCCACCATAAGACTAGTGTTCCTTTTCGCTTAGTCATCAGGGACAAGTCTGGGAATCATCAGCTTCTGAAGGCACTTTGAAGATGAATTCATCAATGTTAAGTCTCTCCATGCTCTTCATAATCCTCTAGAGGCCCGTTGGTTGTTGCTGTCTTTTAAAGCATATTTCTCTCAGCCTTTGTCTTTCCGTCCTGGAGCCCCACGCTCCCTCCCGCCCCTCCGCCCATTGACACGTCACCCTCTTACTCATTCTCAGGACCTCACCCACCTCTAATAAAATATATTTCAAGGATCGCTCAGGAGGAGCATGTACAATTTTCTAAGTTCAGATGCCTCGTGATTTTCTACAAAGGCAAGAAATGATGCTTCTTTAAACTTCCTAAAGAAATCCGGCCTTTTTGTGGAAAAAAAAAAATTTTTTTTTGGTTCCTCCGTGGTCCATTACAAGCTACAGAACTCCTTATGTAGGCCTTTATTGTATTTGATTGCTTAAAGCCAATTGTTTCAAAATTATCATTTGAGTTATTTTACTCCAGTGTGCCCCAGTGGAATTTATCTCTACTGAAGGTCATCCATTAGTTTTAAGAGCATTTTTAAACATGTTAGGTATAAGTGGTCCCATCAGGATCAGTAGGTAGAGAATCTATTTATCCTTACCATCATGATATGATCGTGTTCTAAATGTCATACAGAATTTAATTAATAATCATCATCGTTATGATAAATCTTTGAAACTTCAAATAACTGATTTTTACTGATTTCCTTTAGTCCAGAAATCTAGTACAGCTCAAATAGATGATTTAGTTATGGTTTCCTGTTCTCAAAGATCACACAATCTGAAGACAGCAATCTTAACTGCGCTCAAGAACACTCAGTCCTCATTATCAGTATCTTTGGCATGCGGTATTTGATTACAGGTAAGTGTTTGAAATATGGTTAAGCTAAATGATGTATTTTTAGATTCATTTTGTGACTTATTTTTGACCATCCTCCCTGAGGGCATAGAAGCAAAGACTTTCGGGTGTGGCACAGAGGCCAGGAGAGCGGGCTCCCTCTTCAGGTTAAAACACAGAAATGAAACTAGGTCAGTGGTGGTAAACTAAGAAGTCTATATTCAGAGATTCAGTACCAAATTTTTAATCAAGAATTTCTAACATGCGAAGAAATAGCCATTATTTCAGCTCAGTAAGAAAATGACTCTTACTTTTCTGTCACCAAAGAGTCTTGTGTCTCTTTAATCAATGAGTTTCAAATGCCCAATTATTTTAGACATAAAACTAAAAGAAATATAATTGAGGTATATTTCATGTCACTTTTTACTGTGGCATGCTTTCTTGGTAATTTTATATATTTCGTATTTTGGGGGCATTTTGAAATTATATGTGAATGGAGCAGTGGAAATACCTATAATGTAGATCTATTAATTATTAGTAGTTTTTGCAAACAAAGGAACTAGGGGGAGTGAATTATTGTTCAAAAATGAGTGGGAAAAAATTGCACTCCTGTTCTAGAGCCTCCGACTAACAGTAGGCAAACATTCATGCCTTGTGCCCTGGGTGTCTCATTGGACACTCTTTCTGCCGAGAATAAGCAACGAGGTCACTGAAGGGTATCATGGAAGACCATGGATTTGGGCACCATGGGAATACTGTGCCCCTGGGCATCGTGAACCTTTGCGACAAACCCAGGAAACAGGCTATCTGAAGACCTAACTCAAGTAGGTTCTTGGACTAAGCCCAACTGTCTAGCATCTACCCAGATAGCACAAAAATGAACCTAACTTAAAAGAGAGAAATTGGCGATCTGACAAGAACCCCAATATTAACCCTTTTTTTTTTGTTTTGTTTTTCAGTTTTTTTAAAAATTTTATTATCAACAATAATCTGAATGTTAGCAGAGGAAATGAGCCATAGTCTTATGTGAATTTCTGAGGGACATAAGACCCAGCTCCTCTCCAGGCTGAGCTGCCAGGTCATGGTGTCTCTTGTGTCATAGGAAGTAAAGCTCAAATGTTCTTATACCCATTTCACCTGACCACTTCATGTCCCACAGATGAATGAGGCTCTTCACACCTGTTTTTGTGTCCAAAGCCATACCTTCATTTGTATGTTGTGCTCTGTCACAGAGATACAGATACAACAGCACATCTGCTATTTCCAGTATTCTGCTTCTTGGGCCTAGATGGTCTTGAACATCCTCTTCTTGTATGAAATGCAGGATTCTCAGTATATCTCCTGCCACTGGTTTAGACTGATAACTAGTTCAACCAATGCCCTCTACCTAGCTTTTTTTTTTTTCCAATTTATTTATTTTCAGAAAAACATTATTCATTATTTTTTCAACCCTTTTTTAAGGGGCAACATTGTCAGGCTAGTGAGTCATTTTGTGGCAAATTGCTATTTTCAGAACCCCAAAGGGATGCATTGGTGAAAAACGCATTCTTTCACCTCTAACTCATCAGGAAACCAAGAGCCAGACCTGAAGTGTGTAATTCTAGAAAGTATTATCTCGAATTTACTCAATATACAGACCGACTAAAGTGAAAACATACAGAGAACAGACACGTTATCACCAAGTGGAGCCCCATAAAGCACTCAGCTTGGTCTGTGTAGAAAGCAATCAAGTACAACCTTTTAGTGAAGTAAACATTGAACCAAGGGTCAAAGGTCCAGGCTCTGTCACTAAACCAGCTGTGTGGATTTATACTTACCTCCTCTACTCCTCTTTTCTTCTTCATTTGCGATAGGGCGTGTATACCAAAATTATAGAGACTACCTATATCTGCACCTATGTTTGTCAGACCTTACCACGTGGGCTTATTTCCTTCAGACTGTTGAAAAATATGAAACAACAGTGACAGCTGAAGTCCTCTGAATGTGTCTCTCTCCTCGAATCCCATGCCGTCCAGCCCCACAAGTCCAAGCACGGTTCTGATTCCTGCTATCCTTCCCATACCTGTTATTAAACTGTCATATCAGAGGTACAGATTCATAAACACCACGCAGGATTGTGTGGTATGTTTGTGAATTCTGTGTGGAAGGGATGGTGTGTACACACAAATTCGGCGCGAATGCCAGCATTAAGAGCAGGCACCCTGAAGTCTCAGTAACTGGGTTCAAAGATCAGTTTACCACTTCCTTCCCGGGAGCCTTGGGCAAATTACTTTAACTCTCTATGCCTCCCTTTTAAATAGAAAACACAATGGAACCTGTCTTATAAGTTATCCTGAGGATTAAGTGCATCTAGAAAGTCCTTGTACAACGCCCAACACAAACTAATCACTAGGTGTTACTTGTTACTATTCAAACATTTATAGTATTCCATTATATGAACAGGTTCCAATTTATGTAACTAGCTTCCTCTCGATGGGCATTTAAGTTGCCTTCAATGATCTCATGTTCTATGTGTGGTCAATTTTCTGTAATGACTACACCTAGGAATGATTGCTGGGTTTTAGATCAGCCCAACCTTGGCTCTAGCAAATATTAGCATCTGGTTCTCCAACATGTGGTAACAATTCTCACTGTTACTTCAAGTTTCAATAGCCTCACCAATTTTAATGTTGTCTGATCATCATTTCTGTATTTGTAAAATGAGGAGTCGTGAATTCGATGTTCTCTGAAGTCTTTTTGCATTTTCTATATTCTCCGGTTTCCTTTCCATGCACTTCCCACTTTCTCCTTTCACCTAGAAATAAACTAGCCCTGTGAATAGCAAGCTTTTCTTTTGAGTCTGTAAGCCTACTCTTTGGTATTTTATATTCCAAACAGTCTATAAAATGAAGACATCCAAAAATACTATTTCTGTAGTCATGGGAAGAATAATATCTTAATTGGCAGTGTTTTACCCAGGCATACTTCCAACGCTGTTAAAACAGACCAGTAGGGGTGCCTGGGTGGCTCAGTGGGTTAAGCCATTCCCTTTGCCTCAGGTCATGATCTCAGGGTCCTGGTATCAAGCCCCACATCATCGAGCTTTCTGCTCAGCAGGGAGCCTGCTTCCCCCCACCCCGCCTCTGCCTACTTGTGATCTCTCTCTCTCTGTCAAGTAAATAAAAAACAAACAAAAAAAAACAGACCAGTAGTTGCCAAACTTTTTAAAGCAATGGACTTTAAAAAAAAATAAAAACATAACCTGAATTTCAATATAAATGCTGCTTGCCCCTTTTTTATTCCTTTTGCCTACCTCTAATACATACCTTACACAGTGGCAAAAAGCTTCTTGTAATGTAGCTGTCATTATTGCTTTGTGAAACTCTCTGAAATTAAGAAATACAATGCTTCAATCTGTCTTGTTGCTTTATCCATTCAATTTGCATACTAAATTTTATTTGATCATGTTTTAATGTTAGGCTTGCATAGAGTGTGCCATGCTAAAATCTTCTGGAAATCTTTTTAGAAAAAAAAAAATGCCCGTTATTGCCAGAGAGCTCTGATTTTACTACCTATAATTTCTGTGAAGAAAATTTCAAGCTTTGAAGGTTGTAATTGTAGACCAACATTGCCACCTAATGGTAAAAAGTTGAATCACACATATTTCAAGTAGGAAAAGTAGTTTTTTGTTTTTTGTTTTTTAAGATTTATGCAAAACTTTGAGAGATCTACTCCTATAAGAATATTACATTATAACAGAGTTGCGGGGGCACAGAGTAAATACTTATCAGACACACTGGAAAGACTAGCTAATTGGGTTCCTGCTCCTTCATTGATCTGCCATCAGAGTCCCAGAATTCTCTCTCATCGGCTCTCAGACGCAATTACTAAAGATACTCAAATTTCAACCAGCCCTCCCTCGTCTGAATTGGAACCCTGCCACCACCTGTCAGAGCCTCCACCTGAAGGCTTCTGGAAAAGGAGTTGGCTAAGCCGTCCTGACTCCCAGTCTTTGAATCAAGAATCTGTCCCCTATCCAATATAAGCATCAGAAAGACTCACAGAGCTGCGGGTCAGAGTTCATGAAATCAGAACGCTTGGATGTCTCTAGCTAAAGTAAGACTCAAAGTACCCACCCTCCTGGGGGCTGTCTGGGGTTGCTCTGCTTGGGACCCAGGCCCTGAGACAGGTATGTAACCCTTACTCATTTTATCTTAGCAGATCAAGGCTCTTTACAGTGTCTTAGAGGTTTTTATAACAAGCAACACACAAAACAAGGAAGAAGAAGAAGAAGAAGAAGAAGCAGTTGTCTCTGGCAGAAACCATGTTATGTATTAATCACACTCCAGAGCTAGTCACTTTCTCTGTAGGGAAGAAATACTTGCTAGCTGTTATTGAATAGATGAAACGAAAAATGCCAACATGAGGGGCCCCTGGGTGGCTCAGTGGGTTAAGCCTCTGTCTTCAGCTCAGGTCATGATCTCAGGATCCTGGGATCGAGTCCCGCATTGGGCTCTCTGCTCAGCGGGGAACCTGCTTCCTCCTCTCTCTCTCTCTATGCCTGTCTCTCTCTGCCTACTTGGGATTTCTCTCTGTGTGTCAAGTAAATAAATAAAATCTTTTTTTTAAAATGCCAACGTGAGACCGCAAATACCATGTGCAGTTCAATGAATATTTTTTTTTGGTAGAACAGAATACAGTCTACCATAGGCATACACTGATCAAGGTCCACAGAAATATCTGAAACGTCAAATTAACAAGATGCCATGTTAAGTCATATTATTATAGGCAGAGATAGAAATTTTATATCAACTCCAGTGACCTCTGTTAAGATTTTTTTAAACCACATCTGGGTTCAGTGGTAGAAAGCTATATGATTGATTATCAAAGTCTTTCTCAACCACACACCTGTCATACAGTACCCTTTTCTGAAATTTCTCGAACAATCCCATTAACTCTTTCCTGACTCTCTAGTTGGGTGCTTCTCAAGATTTAATGTGGGTATGAATCACCCAAGGGGCTTGCTAAAAAGCAGGTCCTAATCCAGTAGTCATGAAGTAGGGCCTGAGATTCTGAATTTCTAGGAAGTTGCCTGATGATGCCCGCGCTGGTCCATAGAACTTACACATCTCCTTTCCAGACATTACAATTTTCTTTGTTAATCACCCAGCAATGGAATTATTTTTATACCTTTTTTTTTTATTGCTGGCCAGTCAGATAAGGAAGATAGTAGTCCTTGCTACCAGGCCTTAATAATCAGAGAATCTAAAAAAGTTATCATAGAAGTACAAACTGAGGGTTGCTGTAGGGGAGGTGGGCGGGGAGCTGGGGTAAATAGCGATGGGCATTAAGGAGGGCACTTGTTGTACCGAGCACAGTTGATGAATCACTAAATTCTACCGCTGAAACTAATATTACCGTATATGTTAGCTAACTTGAATTTAAATAAAATCTTGAAAGAAAAAAATTCGTTATAAAACATTCCTACATTTTATGATTTTTAAAAAAATTTTTTTAAAGATTTTATTTGAGAGACAGAGATCACAAGGAGGCAGAGAGGCAGGCAGAGAGAGAGGAGGAGGCAGGCTCCCTGCTGAGCAGAGAGCCCGATGCGGGTCTCGATCCCAGGACTCTGGGATCATGATCTGAGCTGAAAGCAGAGGCTTTAACCCACTGAGACACCCAGGCGCCCCCATTTTATGGTTTTTAATGTTACGTATTTATATATAAGCATAGATATGCAAAGTCTGATTTGTCACACTTTTATCGTGAGACGTTCTCTCTTCACCACCCTTCCTAAGTCCTAGACTTAGGACTAGTGTCCTTAAAATGACCCTAAAGGAGACTAAAATGACCCTAAAGGAGATTAAAAGACCCTAAAAAGCTCTAACAGATCCTAAACTCCCTTCTAAATTATCAAATAAACAATATTCACTCCAGTTTTGTGACTCACGTTAGTTTATTACATTCTAATTCTTTTTAACATGGTATCCGGGACGCGATGTCCCTGGGAATTCCCAGTTGTTCCTCCACAGTGTAAACTGCTTGAAAGTCAGGAGTACTTGTTCACGTTTATAAAGAATATTTACATAAAACGAGCATACATGAAAAAAATCAGAAGACACAGATACTGACAAGTTAATCCTTCTCTATCTTTGCACGTTATCCATTCTGAAAAATCCTAAGGACGGCAATCCTTTAATCCCACTACCTCACAGGGGAGTGTGTGGGCCTTGTTCCCTCCACCTGAGCACACTCCCCTTACGGAAAAAGTGCTCCAGATGCACCTTCTTCTTTTTCCAATTTAGAGTTGCTTAATCCCACCCCCAAAAGGATCATGAGGCACGTCCTTCTTAGTGACCACTTTTTCAGTCCTGCGTGGAGTCCAGGAGCCCGCTTTCAACTCCAGATCCTTCAAGAGCTGAAAATTCTGTGTCAATGAGTGGTTTCAGAAATCTCTCAACTTTGGTTAGTCTTTGCTTCAGTTTCTGCTGCATTGACTCATACTCAGCCAGGATCCGAGCAAACCTCGTTTGCAAGAGGTCTACCGACCCCTCCATTCGGGTGACCTTCTCTTCGAGATCTTTGGGATCGCTTCCAGCGTTTGCAATATTTATATCCAGTAGACCATCTTTCATCAAGATTTGCTTTCCCTTCTCTTCTAGCATAGTTTTGGCGTCCGGGTACTCAGTCAGAGCTTCCATGAGGTCGTCTTTGGAGAGACAGAACAGATCTGAGTAGCCGATACTTTTAATATTGGCTGTTCTTCGATTGCCGGCTTTGCTGCCTTTAATGTTAAGGATACTGATCTCACCAAAGTAGCTGCCGTCACTCAGTACCACAAACTGAGTGACTCCGTCATCGGCCACCACAGCGAGTCTGCCTTCTTTGATGATGTACATCTCCCGTCCAATATCCCCTTTCTTGCAAATGTAATCTCCAGGACTGTAGACTTGGGGTTGCAGTTTCAAGACCAACTCCACCAAAAGCCCAGCTTCACAGTCCGCGAAAATACGCACCTTTTTTAAAGTGTCTAAGTGAACGTTGATGGCAATCTCTGCTCTCAGCTTATCGGGGAGATACTTCAAGACTTCCTTCTCATCAACTGTTTTTTTGTTGGACCACAGGTAGTCGAACCATTTGATAACTCTCTTTTCCATATCTTTGCTTACATTTCGAAAATGCATATACTGCTTGATTGCATCGATTCTTGCTTGAAATTCTGCTCTGGCAGCATTCATGTTGGAAATCATAGAACCTATGTTACCAACGATGGTAGCAAAAATTAACACTCCGATTAGGAAATCAACCACCACAAAGACATACTCGGAATCCCTCACAGGGGGCGGTGTTTCACCAATTGTAGTCAGAGTCAGTGTAGACCAGTAAAGGCTGTATACATATTTTCTAGCCAAACGGCCAAATTCGGGATCATTAACATCAGGATACACCCATGTATCATTTCCAAATCCGACAGCTTTGGAAATAGAGAAGTACACGCATGCATTCCAGTGGATAATGATGACGATATACATAACAAGGTTGGAAATCCTGAAGATGTTGGGGAAGTTGGTTCTGGTTTCTGTTCTCTGGAAGAACTCAAACATTCGAGAGATCCTTAACAGTCTGTTTAATCTGATTTCTGGATAGCTCCACCCCAGCTTAAAATACAGCAGATCAGTGGGTATCACTGAAAGAAAATCAAGTTTAAACTGCAAGGTGGATTTATATTTCTTTATGAGCTTAGTCTCTTCCTTCACCAGCAGTCCTTGTTCTAAGTAACCTAAAATAGAAGAAAAAAAACACAACGATTTAATGTTTTTTTCATTTTTACGCCATTATGAATATTTCTAAAATAACCCACTGAGTTGAAAACAAGAGTTCATTTCCAGTAGAGGTGCCTGGGTGGCTCAGTTGGTTAAGCATCTGACTCTTGGTTTCGGGCCATGTCATGATCTCATGGGTCATAATCTCATGAGTCATGAGATCGAGCCCTCACTGAGTCCTGCACTGAGTTCTGCGCTCAGTGCAAATTGAAGATTCTCTCCATCTACCTCTTCCCCTACTTACTCTCTCTAACTCTCTAAAATAAATAAATAAATAAATAAATAAATAAATTTTTACAAGATTTCATTTCCAATATACATGCTTTTTTTAAAAAAAATATTTTATTTATTTATTTGACAGAGAGAGATCACAAACAGACAGAGAGGCAGGCAGAGAGAGGGGAAGGGAAGCAGGCTCCCTGCTGAGCAGAGATCCCAATGTGGGACTCGATCCCAGGACCCTGAGATCCTGACCTGAGCCGAAGGCAGTGGCTTAACCCACTGAGTCACCCAGGCATCCCCCAATATACATGCTTTTAACAATGTAATAAGATATGGGTACTGGTCAACATATAGCTATGGAAAATAATCTTTTGAAGAAATAAAAAATAAAACTTTGTAAGTGTAAAAGTGAAAGCTTATATGCTTCGCATACGTACGTTGCATGTACACAAATCTCTCCAGTGCCAGTATCTCTACCCAGCGAAAGGATTCCTTTTACAAACAGCATTCTTGGAAATTTTTCCAAACACCCTCACACTGTGCCTCATGCCTCACGCCACTCTCTTGTCAGAATTCCAGCCCAACCCTTGAAGTTTGGGCACCCGCCTTACTGCCCATTATGTGTATTCTTGTCTTGTCCCTTCACTGTGAAGAAGAAGTGTCCTTCAGAGGTTTGTTTTCTCTCTCTTTTTTGTCCACCGGCTTCCTTAGTCATCTGGGATCTTCCCTTCTCCCCTGTTGCTGCAGTGGGCCTCGAACGTCAGCATTTTGATACATTTCACCCAAGGAGGAATTTGTTCCTCTTCCTATACCGGCTACCAGAGCTGTGAGTAGGACATAACAATGGGAGCACTGCTCCAGCACACTGATGTTTAGAGCGTGTCCCTGTCTTATAGAATGATTTTTTTTAAAGATTTTATTTATTTATTTATTTGACAGATGGAGATCACAAGCAGGCAGAGAGGCAGGCAGAGAGATATGGGGAAGCAAGCTCCCTTGCGGAGCAGAAAGCCCGATGCGGGGCTCGATCCCAGGACCCTAAGATCATGACCTGGGCCGAAGGCAGAGGCTTAACCCACTGAGCCACCCAGGCGCCCTGCCTAGAATGATTCTTAAATGCTCTTCTCTGCACAGCGGTTACCTGGAAACACAGAGCGCAGCATAGAAATGGTAAGTTATACCCACTGAACAAGAATACTTAAGGGGGAAGTTATCAGACCCTACTCCCTGGTCAACGACGCCCACCAGGACCCCAAAGTTGAATTAAGTATTTGTTTACTGTTATAAAAATTCTAGTACAGGGACCCCTGGGTGGCTCAGTGGGTTAAGCCTCTGCCTTCAGCTCAGGTCATGATCCCAGGGTCCTGGGATTGAGTCTAGCATCAGGCTCTCTGCTTAGCGGGGAGCCTGCTTCCCCCCCCCTTCTCTCTGCCTGCCTCTCTGCCTACTTGTGATCTCTTTGTCAAATAAATAAATAAAATCTTTTTTAAATATATATATATATTTTAAAAAAATTCTAGTACCGCTCTGTTGGGCACAATGACATCCCCCTTCCATGTGTCTGCATAGTATCTCTCTGTTAGGGAGCAATTACCCTTTCCCCACAGAGCTGGCAGAACATTTCTCTTCTCTTTATTCCTCTCCCATGGCTCTAACCCAATGAACAAATTAATGGGGGGAAAAGCCACCAATCCACATTCAAAGTTTGCCTAATTAAGCAAATCAGTTGTAGTGACCTAAGCTTATGGGTAGGTATATGGTACTCTTGCTTTCAACAGTGCCTTTTCCTCTAAAACAGATTTTTGTGAGTTTATTTCAAAGAATACTTGAATTACAAAATTTCAAATCATACCATAGAGATAAAAGCACAAAATTACAAAATATCCAAAGCTGAACATATTTACCTGTCCTTATTCGTACAAACATATCAAGAAGATAGATTACATCAGATATGTAATCTAAAATGACCCAATATACTAGGTAATCAGACTGAAGTTCCTCAAAGCATGCTCTGTAAAAGAAAAACTTGTGTGATTAAAATGAAATGGGGGCAAGTTTAAGTAACCGTCCTCTCTGCATAATTTTTTATCATGGTAAGAGATATGATGCACTAAGACTAAGAGGGGCTGTAGGCCCATTTAATTAACCATGGCTCTTCTGAATATGGGCAGATGGATTTGGTTTTCTCCTGCTTCTGAATTCCAACATTCTTTCCATTACAATAGTTCACATTGTGAAGACATCAAATAAAAATAAATAGTCTCAAGCCAATGTCAAAATACAATGGGTCACACACATTGATAACCAGGTTCTTACGATCTGTCCCTAAAATGCGTCAAGGAATTGTGCTTCCTTCTGGAAGGCCAAGATGCTTACTGTCTAAAAGACAGAAAACCATAGAAAAATCGCTTGGGAAACACATCTTGCTCTAAGACAACGTAGGTCTTTGATCTTTTTCTACTCTTGGCAACATGTTTTTCTTACAGTCTGAAAAGTACATAAATAAAATAACTAAGTTTCTCCCAAAATTCTAATGACATAATTCAGCAATCAAAAGTTTAAAAAGGTCCTCTCACTCTGAGTCCAGTGCTGGATTTCTAAGTATATTGAGAAGCAAAGCACCTACTCCTGATCTTAGGAAAACACATTGAGAATAACATAACCTCTCTTTACAACCTGTGGTGGAGAAAAGAGGTACGTCCCCAAAAGCCCTTGACCAATCTGTTAAGTCAGGTAACTTAGAAACCAGAAGCAGGTCAAGATCCACAAAAATATATAGATACCTTGCAATAACCATAGTCCAGTTGTACATAACAGGTAAAGAGATGCAGAACAGCCAGTTGTAATACGTGGTTCCTGAGGGATCAATAACCATGACTTCTTTCTTCTCCCTAGCAGCAATTAGAAAGTGGGAGATCATCACAAATAGCATGGAGGACAAGGGGCGTTAGAGAGGAGTAGGGAATTTGGGTAGATTGGAAGGGGAGGTGAACCATGAGAGACTATGGACTCTGAAAAACAATCTGAGGGATTTGAAGTGGCGGGGGGTGGGAGGTTGGGGTACCAGGTGGTGGGTATTATAGAGGGCACGGCTTGCATGGAGCACTGGGTGTGATGAAAAAATAATGAATAATGTTTTTCTGAAAATAAATAAATTGGAAAAAAAATAAATAAAAATAAAAATATTTTAAAAAAAAAGAAAGTGGGAGATCATCAAGAAACAAGGACATTTTTATTTCACATATCAAATGTGGTTATGTCCATCACCCACCATTCATGAAACAGATGTAAGCTGGAGAAACTCACTCTGCAGGGAGAAAACTAGCTTGCCATGAGCGTGATAGAAATGAGAAATTGCTTAGTGAGGACTGGATAGATAGTTAAATTACTAGTCTTACATTAAGGCTTGCCTGAGATTTTTTAAAGATCCTTGTTGTATTGTGATGTTGCAGACATATCTATCAATCCAACTCCTGAGAAGGAATGGTGCCACAGATCATGCTAAACTCTGGATATGCCATAGACCTCTTTGGTAGGTTATAGGTGGTAAGAGAATGGGGCGTTGCCACTCCCCCTACCAGGAGACAAAGCAATCAGGAACTATGCTGTGAGAGGGAACTCATGGCTTCTTTCTCTCTTGTATGGAAAGAAGAATATAACACAATCTAATAAAAAGTCCTTGTTGATAAGCATCTGGTGAAGGATGAAGAGGCAATAGAGGGCAGAGGGAAAGCAAGAAGGCAGGAAAGAAGGAAGGGGAAAAGGAGGGAGGGAGGGAGAAAGGAAATACATGGTCAAATGGAAAATTTTTAAAATTTTCTAGTGTCAACCTACAACCTACATTGGGTTTTGGCATGGGCGAGGGTTGTTGTTGGTGGTGGTGGTGAGTTTTTTTTAAGGGCTTTTTAAAAGATTTCTTTTTAAGTAATCTCTACACCCAACATGGGACTTGAACTTACAACCCCAAGATCAAAAGTCACATGTTTTATTGACTGACTAGCCAGGCACCCCAAGCCCATATTATTAAGAATTTCTCCCTTTTGTAAAAGCTTTAACAGCTTTCCAGCAAGCAAAAATAAGTGAATATTATCTGGTAAAGAGGTTTTTTTTTAAAGTTTAGAAAACCCCAAAGATACAGATGTAGTGAAAAGAAGGGCCATCTGTACCCCAATGTTCATAGCAGTAATGGCCACAATCGCTAAACAGTGGAAAGAGCCAAGATACCCTTCAACAGACAAATGGATAAGGAAGATGTGGTCCATATACACTATGGAGTATTATGCCTTCATCAGAAAGGACGAATATCCAACTTTTGTATCAACATGGACGGGACTGGAAGAGAATATGCTGAGTGAAATAAGTCAAGCAGAGAGAGTCAATCATCATATGGTTTCACTTATTTGTGGAGCATAAGAAATGACATGGAGGACATTGGGAGAAGGAAAAGAAAAGTGAATTGGGGGAAATCGGAGGGGGAGACGAATCATGAGAGAATGTAGACTCTTAGAGACAAACCGAGAGTTTTGGAGAGGAGTGGGGTAGGGGGTTAGGTGAGCCTGGTGGGTGTTAAGGAGGGCACATATTGCATGGAGCACTGGGTGTGGTGCATAAACATTGAATCTTGGAACCCTGAAAAGAATAAAATTAAATAAAAAAAATAAAATAAAAACATCTTTCACTTGGATCATCAAACAAACAAACAACAAAAAAAACCTCCCTTTAATAAAAAGTAAAAAGATAACTGAAAATATCACTCAGCCTTACCCTCATGAAATTCTAACCCTCAAATGTTTGTTTAAAAAGGATCTTTCAGGGGCACCTGGGTGGTTCAGTCGATTAATCGTCTGCCTTCCGCTCAGGTCCCACATCAGGTTTGAGTCCCACATCAGGTTCCCCGCTCAGTGGAGAGCCTGCTTCTCACTCTCCCTCTTCTGCTCCCCCAATTGTGTTTGCTTTCTCTCTCTCTCTCTCTCTCTGATAAGTAGAATAAATAAGTAGAACCTTAAAAAAAAGGGGGGTCTTTCAAATGGCTGGTGCTGATAAGCATTTGATCTACTCTCAAAATTAAGCATGGCTTTTGCAAGGAAATTTGCTTACTTTTGGATTATTTGCCGCGCAGTATTTATGACTCAAAAATGTTAATAAAATTGCTACATTTTTTATTTCAACTCAAAAAATTAATGTTAAGTCCCTAGGAACACAATTTTCTTGAAACCTAAATATCTCTCAAAGTAAATTTATCTTCACCAGAGCTTCAGAAAGATAATTAACCATAGCATTGAAAATTTTTGATCAGAAAACTAAGAATAAAGCTATCACTGCTCATTTTAAGGAAATTTTAAAAAATTGATTCACATTTTATAACAACATATGTAGTCTTTTACTCAAGGCTTCATAACTATAAACTTTCAGGAAATTACCCTGCATTCAAAATCCATTACAAATTTGTTCCTAATTTCAATGCCACTTACTCTTCTTTCTTATCTTTGTCTTTTTCCTCTTTCTTTTTCTTCTCTTTTTCCTTTGCTTTCTTCTTTTTCTTCTCTGAGTCCTTTTTGTTTTCATTTTTATCATCTGATTTGCTGAAAAGTGAGAGATGTAGTTAGTAATAAGATACAAAAATGTTATGGGCCCAAAAACCTGGGATTACTCATGCCAAAGTCTAACTTACCCCTTCTTTTCTTTTTTCTTTTTCTTTTTCTCTTTTGGCTCTCTAAAAAAGAAATGTCCAAGTCACATCATCAAATTACATTCTGACTTCCATTCTTATTTACTTTCCTCTCCATTGAGCCTTGAATTCAGAAACCCATGCTCAGAGACCAGAAATTTGGTTTTCTGCTGGAGAGTTCTACAAAAATGGACATGCAGCCAGTGATAAAACACACACACACACACACACACACACACACACACACACAATTTCCTGGGTTAGTCCATGTTAAATATTGAAGGAAATGGAGGTGGATAAAGGCATAACCCCAACAAGGGAAATTTAGGAAGCAACAGCTACCATGGGTGCAATTTCAAGGCATCCAGGTGTCCAAAACAATTATTATTTAAAGTTTAAGTTTCTTTATATCACTTATAATAATTTATTATATATAATAATATATATTATAATTTATTATTATTTATTATTGAGTAAGAGCTTTGAGAAATTTCAAGAAAATACCATCAACTTTATTTAGAGGGATAATCCTAACTGTGGCAATTTTTCATGAGTAGTCAGAAAGCTCCACACCCTAGAACCCTAATTCTTAGAATCATTTACTGGATTTGAGATCGCCTTTTTCTATATGCAATTTCTTCTGCAGTGGAGAATATGTGATTAGAGGCCTCTTCCTACAGTTTGGCTCTCTCCCTATCAGCTGAAGGATGAAACCTGGAGGCAGGCAGATCTAAGGTCAAAAATAGGTTGCCATCGTTGGCTCAGATGTCTTGGGAAAGTTTATTATTCAGACATGAGCAAACAGGCATCTCACAACCAGGAGGGTAGGCAGAGAGGTAGTTATAGGGAGGGAGCTAGATCTAGGCCTCAAAGTATAGGTTAAGAGTTAGAGAAGTTGAGAAGAAGTGAGGGGATGTTAATCAGAAGAAAAAGTTTGAGGTATACTTATTCTGTATATGAATAGCCCAGCAGAAATGGAATGCTGCCATTGAGGAGGAGCAGGAAACAGAATGGACAAGGAGATGGGGCTCGGCACCTAAGGTCGTCATCTACAAAGGGCAACACAACATAGAACTGGATAAGGGAGAATTTGTTGCTATGAAAGCACACCCTTGTGATACAGGTTTTAACACCCTAGCACAGATCCTAAGAAATGGTGCTGACACGCTGCTTGGATGGCTCCCGGAAGCTCAGAAAAAGGGACGGCTCATGCTAAGTGCAATAAAATTACAAAAGGCCATGGCAGAGGGTAGAGGAAGGTACAAGAAAGACTCGGAGGAGTGATATGCTTAAGTAGACATCCCAGATAAGAAAGACAGTCCACTAGCTGACTATGGTCCCTCAGAGAGCTCAGAGGACACAAAAATGATAAGAAATGCGCTGGTGGAAGGGGCACCAGCATCGATGAGAAACTCAGTGGTACTGTCCTCTGGAAGCCAGGGCTAGGGCTGATAGTGGGAGATGCTGAACTGGGTACAGAACTGGGTTCCCTGAGAGCAATAGGGATGACAGAACCTGGGAATAAGCGATCAGTGGCAGTGTTTACTCATCAGAAGAGAGATGGGTCCAATAACTGTAATTAACACTAAGGGGAGCAGGGGTAGGCAGAGGACTTATCCCACAGAGAGCTATGGAAGAGGTTAATAGAATCTATTCCTAGACAGATGCACATCCCTTTGGCTTGTCAGGGTACTGTTTAACATATACAGTCACAACAGATCAGGAATGGATAATCAGGAGATTGAGAGCAACTTAACCCAATAAAAAGTCACAACCTCATGCATAGTTTCTAAACCTGAGCCAGCTCAGAAATGAAATCACTGACTGAAGAATGAAATCACTGACAATATATGACTTATGGGGCTTCCACTGGGTCTAAAGACCCCCACTGTGGTCATTTCTCCAGTTCCTCAGTGTAAAAGTGGAATATATATGTTTGGACATTGGTAGAACCCTCATCCCTACAAGCTCCTCAGCTTGTAGAGGAAGAGTTGACGATAATGGGGGTGCGGGGGGTGGGGGGGACAAGTAGAAGCCCTCCAGCTGCCTCCCACCTGCTGGCTGAAAACCATATTGCATCCTGGACAGGAAAGAAAATGCAGTCCTTAAAGGCCTCATGCAGGCAGGGCTGGTGGTTCCCTCCCACCACCATTTCATTCAATGTCTGTTCCCTACAAAACCCACATAGATACTAGCAGCTGGCAGTAGACGACGCAAAACCAACCACAGAGTAGCCCCAGCTGCAGCTGCCTGGGCTATTGTGAAAAACAATGCTCGCGTGTGATCTAGACCATATACCCAATGTTCTGGGTCAGTCATGGTGAGTGTGTGATTTTTTTTTTTTTTTAATCGCAATTAGGGAAGAGAAGCAGAAATAGTTATGAGATGGAAAGCAGCTCACGGGCTATGTTCTCTCTCCTGCTCAATGTCATGACCCAGCCTAGAGGGACCTGGACCATCTGGACATGCCTCAGAATGTCACATTGATCTACTCTATCAACGGCATCGTGTTAATAAGGCTTGGAAAGAGGATTAACTAACCATGGGACAGAAAGTGGCTATTGACCATGAGCTGGATTCTGCCAGAATTAGCAAGTGATAAGGTTGTGCAGTAATCCATCCCATGATGAAGTGGAATATCTGGGATCAAGCATGGGGCACAGTAAACTCCCCCCCACCATGTGCTCTACCACTGTTGTATCAGTGCCTATCCCTCAGCTCTTCACCATGGCCATAGGCAGGGGGTCTTACAGGAGGAGTTGAAGGAGCATGGTCTATGAATGGCTCAGCCTGACATCCGGATAAAAGTCAAAATGGGCTGTGTCTACTCTATAGCTCTACTTAGAGATGACCCTAGAAGATAATTAGTAAAGTCAATCTTCAAATAACACAGCTTCAAGGGGTGCACCATCAACTACTTGGTATGGGTCTGGGAACCAAGGAGTGTAAGTAGGAGAGACTCACACAGAGAGTGTGTCCTTCTCATCCCCACAACATTATGGTCTGTGGATCCACAGGTTTCCAGACGGATCACGTGTCTTCCAGGCAACACAGTTAGTGTCTCATCAAACATTAAGCTGTGACTACTCCTCAGGCACTTTGGGCCCCCCAAAAAATTGATAAGCAAGAAAGGGAGTCACCATCCTGACAAAAGTAACTGACTTCTTTCATCACAACTAGATAGTGTTGCTGTTGTACAATGTGTGTGTGTGTAGGGGAGGGGTATATTTGGCACACAGGTGATCTGCTTTGGTGTCTTTGGTGTTCTTCAGCCCAGTTTTAGTGGTAAATGGACAAATACAGCAGGTATAACTCAAGAAGGATATGGTGATGACCAGGGCCCCAAATCCTTTAGGGAGAAGAGTCTATATCATTCATCCCATGAAGTAAATCATCTAGACCAGCAAAAGTGCTGACCAGAGGTGACAGGTTCTAGAATGTGTAGGAAAGGAGAGCATAAGCAATTTCAGTTAAAGCCTCAAGACCAGCTGCAGCTGTCAGGGACCTAGGTGTATCCCATTAACCACCTTCTTATAAGCTTTCTCAGGAAAAAAGAACAGGACTCCTGGAGGAGGTATATTCCCACATAGGATGATTTTTCTATATGAGGAAATTGGACACGAACAGTGCAAGAAGTGTGTTGTCCTGATGCATTAGTGCACAGAACTCTGACACCCATTCCCCACTGGCCAAAAGTATTGGTTGCTAACAGCTCACAGCTCCCTCTCCTTTGGCTGGCCTTGGCTGACGGAGGCCACCAGACTCAAAGCTATGCCCCCCATCCTATGGTCATCCCTCACCCAATGACTGAGCATGTGCAAAGGCCCAGTCCTATTGCCTAACTATGACCCAACTCTGAAGGGTCATCCCTCCTCTAGAGCTTCCCATAGCAACTCTATCCCCTGAAGTTCAACTTCTCCCTCTGCCCAGTCCTGCTCCCCACTCTCCTGGGAATCATTCCTAAGGGCACTCCCAGTAAACCTTTGCACACACACCTCCCTCTCAGAGATTGTCTCCTAAGGAACTTGACCTGGGATATATTGGCCTAGAATAGAAAGGATGACTGATATTTCATTTCTTTTTGTCCACAAGGAGGGGCAATTGCATTGACACTACAGACCATGGCTTCCTGTATGTATTCAAACACATACATATACATACATACATACATGCTGCTTTTAATATAGGTAGCCATTTTTTCAGAAGTAAATAACCAAATAACAAAATAATAAAATACTATATAGCCATTGTATCAAATAGAGTTTTCCTAATAAAGATATCCTCTGCAGCAGATTCAGATACATTCCTACCTTCTTAATGGTGTTCTTTAAAAGCACAGCTTTGGTTTTCTATTGTAAATGTACTTACTGCTCCTTATTGCTGCTGTTGTTAACATTGAAAAGCGCAAGGGCACCAGGCAGGTACTGCTCCCTGGAAAGTGAAATCACAACAATCACTATCTGTATAACATCCATGGTAAGAAAAGTCACAGAGGACTGTGACATGAGGTTCTTCAGGGACAGAGACAGGTCTCAGGGAAAATGATCATCAGGAGCGTTGGTGACTTAAGGCCCCCATGGATATGAATAATCATCAGGTCGTGACAGTTTCCCAAGAGAGGAAAAGGATAAGCAGCAAGTTATTCCCAAGATCCTGCGAAGTGGCCTGGGTAGCAGGAACATTTGCCAAGTCCACGAAGCGGAGGAGTAGAATACCTTTCTTTCATCTACATAATAGTTTGAAAGATCAGGAGGCATAGATCATCGTGCTCACCTCTGTGATGGCCCCCCTCTGTGTGTGTTATGTCTACGGGAATCCCTTGCATGGGGGTTTTCATTCTCGGATTCTTCAAACATGGAGGCGCTGTCATCGTCACCCTCATCATCATCAGAAAAGGAGCTATGGTCCAACAGGAGGCAAAGATGAGTTAGATCAAGGTTTGAAACCATTATGAAGGAGTAACATTTCTCATTAGGAGGACCCTGGCTTCATCCTTTCTCCTACCCTCTGAAACTAACATATAACTCTTTTGAATTAGAGTGAAATGAGAACTTTCAGGATCCATGGAATTAGGTAAGATATATGCACAATTCAGTAAAATGTGTGTAATTAAAAAACAACTTTCTAAGAGCACCTGGATGACTCAGTGGGTTAAAGCCTCTCACTTTGGCTCAGGTCATGATCCCAGGGTCCTGGGATCAAGCCCCACATCGGGCTCTCTGCTCTGCCGGGTGGGGGGGCTGCTTCCTCCTCTCTCTCTCTCTCTCTCTCTCTCTGCCTGCTTGTGATCTCTGTCTGTCAAATAAATAAATAAAATCTTTAAAAAAATGCATGGAGAGAGTTGCTGGGGGGTGGGGGGTAGGTATAGGGTGACTGGGTGATAGACATTGGGGAGGGTATGTGCTATGGTGAGTGCTGTGAAATGTGTAAGCCTGATGATTCACAGACCTGTATCCCTGGGGCTAATAATACATTTTATGTTAATAAAAATATTTTTTTAAAAATCCATGAAAAAATACATGGATTTACCTGCCCACTCCATTTTCCATCCTTCTTATTTCGCTTTCAATATCTGGAGCAATCACATTGGGAACGTTTACAAAAGAGTACCATGTGTTGATAATATTTTTCTTCATGGTAAGTTTAATATCTAGAGAGAAAAAACCCCTGTTAGTGGAAAGACTTTATTATTTACATATATAAACAAAACTTCCACTCTACCTTTCATCTAAGGCTGTCATAATGATTTTATTTGGAAATTATTCTTTAATAGAATACAGATGTAACCTAAACCCTTAATTACCACTAGCGAGGTTTTTTTGTGTATTTTCTTAAAATTCAAAAATATAACAGAGGTTCAGGTTTTTTTGTTTTGTTTTGTTTTGTTTTAGATTTTGGGTTTACCCCAGCTTTAAAATATTCAGGCAATGTAGTCATAGAACAAAGCTATAGAGACGTCACATACACATCAAACAAGTAAGAAAAAAAGTAGTAAAATAAAATACCAAAATGAATGTCATCAGCTGTGAATGTCTCCAAGCATTCAAAAAAGGCGGGGTGGGGTGGGGTGGGGAGATTTTTGAACGGTATTCAAACTTTGGAGTGAAAAAGGTTGCGACCGATCCACATTTTTAGCAAGGCCTCTAAATTACTCTGATACATATCGTGCTTGGCTTCCCGTACTTGCATTTCAGGCTTCAGGAGAATGTCAAGAACCAAGAAATCCTGAATTCCCTCAGGTATGTCCTACCTCGCAGTGGGTTCGAGCCCAACCTCTTGCTCTTGGGGAGGCGCGGTAAAGGGGGCGCAGGCGCACCGCGCTCCTCGCCTTTCTGGTGAGGCTCTGCCAGGACCCAGCGAGGACGTCGCTGCATTGGGGACCGGCTCACGTTCATCCCCTGGTCTCCAGTGTGCCGCAGCCTCGTCACCCGCAACTTGGAGAAGTTCCTGGTGGGCGCGAACCGTGCGCCTGTGCGCAGGTTACAACGGCGGCTTTGCGACCACTGGCATTAGAAGCCCTGCTGTCCCAAGGGACGCAGCTGTCCCTAGGGCGCCCCTCCTATCCCCGCTTGCTGGGGTCACAGCGCTGCCCTCTGGGGATTTCATCCCTGGGGATGTTTCCTCCAAAAGCACGTGGAGGAACGCCTGAGATCCAAGAAAATCCCTCGAAATGGACACCGGGTGTGCATCCCAGCCGCCTCTCTCCCGAGCAAGGCTCCCCACTCTCTTAAAGTGTCAGGTGTCAGTGGGCGAGGTGGAGGGGGGATAAAAAAATCAGTATCTGGTCACGGGCTCTGGCTCCAGGAACAGTGCCACCGTTTACTAGCTCTTGTACTGAAAGTGCATGGCATGGTTTCAGCACCTTCCATGCCTCTGCCTTCTCCTCTCTGGACAGCTGGTCATCTACAACCCCCCCCCCACACACACCCACACACAACAAGCCACACACACACAACAAGCTCCTGGTCTGCCCTCCAGGTTTTTATTTCCTTCGTTATTTTTCGACCACGATTTCTGGGTTTGGACAGCAAACTTGACTTTGTCATTAACAAGCAAAAAAAACAAAAAAAGAGAAAAGCAATCAAGGGATGTGGAAACGTGCACAAAACACACCTCATTCTTTATACTAAAAGACATTAAAGAACGACTTGCATTTCACAAAAAGTTAAATCTCCAAGTGAGGATAGCAATCCACGGCGCTCTATGTTTTACTCTGGTGTCCAAACAATGATGAAAATACCTACCAGCCAGTAGTGGAAAAGTAAATGGAGATTTTTGGTGATGTTAATGAAATGTGCCTATGTTTTAAAATATAATTAAATTTGACTAAGAAGCAGCACTTTTTAGGAAAAAAGTTATTTCATTGACTCCTTTTCAGTATCTGAATGGATGTGACTATTCTGGCTATATTTACGGGGTACTGATGTGCTATTGACATCAGTGAACGCTCCCTCTGAGAGACCTCATGCCTCCTGACTAGGAAAGGGAGAACATATGCTTGCTACATCCATCAAAAGACAGAAAAGTTTATGTGAGTTAAAGGTTAAACAAAGACATAAAATATCCAATATGTCAGAACAAACCAAGCCAGGACCTTGCTTGTACCTGAAGAAAAGAAGATTGAGATCCCTTGTCCTATAACTTCTTGGCCTAAGCTTTTTACATAGGAAAAAAACATTTGTTTTTAATTGCACAGTTACATTTTAATACCTATATCATATTTAATACATATATCACTCTAGTAATACAAATTTCACTCTAGGAAAAAAAGGAGAAAATATATTTTAGTATATGTGCTGCCGAAGCGAGCACAAAAAAAGGAGAAAATATAAATAGAAAAATAAAGATGCTCAAAATTCCACTCCAGACCTTAAAATTATTTATCAACATATTTTCCTCAATGCTTCTGTGGTTTCCTTTTTCACACTTAAACAGTTTAATCCACCTCCAATTTATTTTGGTGTAAGGTGTGATGTAGAGATTTAACTTTATATTTTCTTTTTTTTTTTTTTAAAGATTTTATTTATTTATTTGACAGAGCGAGATCACAAGCAGGCAGAGAGGCAGGCAGAGAGAGAGGAGGAAGCAAGCTCCCCGCTGAGCAGAGAGCCCGATGTGGGCCTCGATCCCAGGACCCTGAGATCATGACCTGAGCCGAAGGCAGCGGCTTAACCACTGAGCCACCCAGGCGCCCTAACTTTATATTTTCTAAATGGCTAGCCAATGTTCTAAAATTTCACTTAATCAATAATCAATAGTCCATCTTTTCCCTACTAATTTGAAATGTCATCATTCTAAACTTGCCTTTCAACCATAGAGATTTTGATAAAGATTTTATTTATTTATTTATTTATTTATTCGAGAGCGAGTGCAAGGGGGGAGCAGCGACTGTGGTGGGGGGACCAGACTCCCCGCTAAGCACAGACCCAACTCTCAGGGCTTGATCCCAGGGACCCCGGATCATGACCTGAGCCAAAGGCAGACACTTGACCGACTAAGGTACTCAGGCACCCCAGGGAAACAATTGCTTTTAGAAAGGAAGTTTCAGTTTTCATTTTTTTTACCTGAATCACAAAAATTTCTCACTTAAGTGAGAATGTGAAAAACCGCACTAAGATATAGCAAAGCAAATGATTGGGAAAATCTTATGGACAGCTCAGGCAAAATTAATTTGGAACAAGAGCTATGAATGGCCAGGAAGTCGTCCATGCTATTGCTCAACATCAGGCTCTGTTTTAGGTTCAAATCCTGATTCTACCACTTACTAGTTGAATCTTATTCAATTTTAACATCTCTACAATCAGATTAATAGGATTTCTTTTGTATCAAATAGCAAAAAAGATATGCTACATATCCTCGGTCACAAATCCACGCATGCAGACATAATTAACTGTGCAGCAGTGGTTCTCTGAATTCAGTAAGAATGATATCTATGAAACTCGTTTAAAATTCAGATACAAGAGCCCTGCTTTCAGAGTACGAAAAAAGTACAACTTTGTGCACATGAATCTACAATTTTACCAAGCACCGTTATGTAAATCCATTTCAAGCAATTCCTGAATCATACTTAATGCAATAGGGCTCTATGCTATGGGCCCTTGGCACACTACCCCAGCCATATCTGTAATTCTGAATACAGTAGTGGGAGAGAGGAAATAACGGTCAGGAAAGGCTTCAAGGTTGTTGTTACTTCTCTGACATTTCAGACCTACAAATCTGAAACACTGGGAATCAATTTCCAAAGATAAAATCCTCAAACAACTATTATACCAAATTCAATTTAATAACTTAAGAAATACAGACTTCCTGGGTGCCTGGGTGGCTCAGTTATTAAGCATCTGCCTTAGGCTCAGGTCATGATCCCTGGGTCCTGGGATGGAGCCCAGCATCAGGTTCCCTGCTTGGCAGGAAGCCTGCTTCTCCCTCTCCCACACCCCCCTCTTGTGTTCTCTGTCTCACTGTGTCTCTCTTTGTCAAATAAATAAATAAAATCTGTAAAAAAAAAAATACAGACTTTAATATGAAAAACAGCCTGTAAAATTCACCATATTAATAGAAAAAAAGATGAGAAAAGTCATATGATAATTTCAACAGATAAAGAAAAGGTATTTGACAAAATTCAACACCTATTCATTATATAAAACCTTAGCAAATTAGGAATAGAAAGAAACTTCCTCAACCCAATAAAAAACATGTACAATAAAGCTGTAGTTAGCATCATACTTAATAATGAAAGGCTGAACATGTTCCCCCTAAAGTCAAGAATAAGGCAAGGAAATTTTAGAGGTATTCAGTATTGTCCTAGCTCTCTTACAATAAGTCCTCAAAATATTTTAGCATATGCTGCCGAAGCGAGCACAGCCCCCCAAATATTTTAAAATAAAGAATAAAAAGCATCAACATTGTGAAGAAATAAAACTATATTTACAGATGACATGATAGTGTATTAGACAATCCTAAAGAATCTACAAAAAAAAAACTATAACAAATAAGTAAACTTAGCAAGGTCTCAAGACAAAAATCAATGTAAAAATTCATTTTCTTTCTGTATGTTTGCAGTGAATAATTAGAAAATGAAATGAAAATGAAAATACACATAGCAAGCAATTAATGTCTATGTCCATTTCGATGACTAAATCCTATTTACAAAGTTCTCTGCCAGTTGTTGTAAGAAAGAAGCCCAAAGATGAGTCCGGCCGTAAAGAGCTTACAACTAGTAGCAGGAGAGAAGACGAGAGCACCACACCAGACACATGGTTTGGGTCCATGAAGGGAACAAAAGCAAGTATTCATGACTGTCAATCATCTCTTTAATTTCCAAGATTATTTCTTCTTTGTTTCAAAATTTGTAGATCTTTCCATAGTGTTATAGTCTAAGAAAAACATGATAGCTGGAATAACAGATATGTTTTAAACTCTAGCAGGGGGTGGTTTAAAAAAAGAAAAAAAAATCCCTTTCAGCTAGATTATAAAGAAGTTCATAAGATGGCAGAGTATAGAAGCAAGGTCTACAATCAGGGTCCAATTAGAAAAATGATGAAATCAGACAGTTCAATAGAGAGAAGTAATATCAAAAGCACTAGAAAACCTAAATAGGGAAACTGAGAAAACCCAGAGATGTACAGTAACAGGGCCCTCTCCCTGTTCTAGAACAGGAGACATGCAGGGCAAAGGGAGATTATTAGAGTCTAAAACCAGGGCTTCCAGGCTGGAAGACAGAATTATTGTGGGAGATGCGTCAGGAGGCAAAGAGTGAGTGGGAGAAATGACTTCACCTCTGACTTCTGCCCTCCATCGTCCACAAGTGCCCCCCAGTAGCTGAAGCCAAAACAAAGCCGTGAAGCCGGGAAACATAGATTTCAGGGAAGAGGAGGCAAGGATCTAAGCCTGAACGGAAACGAGAGCATGAGCAGATAGGATTGAACAGACAGAAGTAGGTTGGTGAAAGAACCTCTCTTTCTGGGTAAAGAGGAATTCATGAGAAAACTCATGGGAATGGGAAAGAAGCTGTCAGGAGATTATAGATGCATCTATTTTAACTAGAGGACACAGAGAACCTGGGGGAAATAAGTATGGGGAAGTAAGACAACTTTGGCAAAACAGATGTTCCTTCTCCATTTCAATAGGAAATAGTCATAGAAGATTTTAAGGTATGGAATAACATTATCTTAAGGTACTTTAGGCTGATTACTCTGGTAGCAGGTACAGGATAAATTGGATTAGATGCCTTTTAAATTCTTGCCATGGCATCTCAGTTGGCCCATAATGTTGCTCATCGATTGTCTTCCTATACCTGCAGAAGCTAGCCTGAGCCTCCTCCATTAGTGTAATGCCCTATTTCCAACCCCAACCCCAAGAGACATCCCCTGCTTTGCTAAGTTCTAGCCACATTGGTCCACTCACTGATAAAAATTATTGAAGGAAACAGCCACATTTGAATGACCACACAGCACCCAGCAGAGATGTTTGCACTGAGCAAGCATGTAGAAAACGGCCATGGAATTGACTCCAAGCCTGGGAGAAGAATCTGAAGCTGTCTGAAAACTAAATTAAGATGAAAAGCCACATGGTGTCTCTAGTCCTTCCATTCTCTCTTTCTTCCATTTTCCCTTCCCTAGGGAGAATGCAAATAAACATTTCCACTAAAAATGTTTGTTCAACAGCTACTAGCAGCAGGAAATGTGTTAAGTGCTATGATACAACATGACATATGCTTAAAGAAATGCATATATGATTAATAAAACAGATAAGATATTTGATAGGTAAGTAACACCTTTGTTGGAGGTTATCTTTAGAGTCCCAACAGAAAACAAAGATATACACAAAGTGGGGTTATTCTGTAAGAGGTTTATTTCCAAATGGACTGTTTATGAAGGTGTTCAGGTAAGGCAAACAGAAAGCACGGTGCAGTAACCCGGGGATTCTAGTGGCCAGTTACCACCCCTAGGCTCCAGACACAAGCAGAGGGAATGGGCGTCAGCCCTGGAAGGAGAGGGAGTGCGCAGAGTAATGAGTCATGAGGCACTAACGTCACTTACCATGGAGGGACACAGCCAGCACAGGGCAAGCCCACAGGAAGGATACCACCAGGGCACCCAACACCCTGACCTCATGTCTCCCTCCTCCCCCACCCCTGCTGGGGTTCCACACTGGGTGACCTCAGAGAGCAGGCAGATGCCTTCCATAGAGGGCAGTTCTCTCCTCCAGAATGCAGAACGGAGAAGGGTATGTTACCGGTTGAATTGTGTCCTCCAGAAACGGTATCTTGAAGTCCTAAGCCCCAGTGCCTTAGAATGTGACTTCATTTGGAAATGAGGTCTTTTGAATTAGGTGGGTCCTAATCCAGTATTACTGATGCCTCTATAAAAGGGAAAAGTTTGGACACAGACAACCCCTCCCACACACACACACATACAAACACACACACACACACACACACACACACACACATGACTCCGTGGAGATACACAGAGAACACTGAGAGGATGGGGGGTTAGAATAATGCATTGACAAGCCAAGGAATGCCTGTGGCCACCTGAAAGCAGGAAGACGCATGCAATGGAGGCTTCCCTGGTGCCTTCAGAGAGAGCCTGGCCCTCATTAGACCTCTATGGGGTCCTTCTGGCTGTAGAACGGAGACAATAAATTTCTGCTCTTTGAAGCCACCCAATTTGGGTGCGTTCATTATAGCAGTCCTAGGAAACTAAGACAGGGTGGAAAGGGAGCAGGGGGTCCAACAGCCAATATCAAGTACGTAGAGGTAGGTCAGGATTCGGAGATGCTGCAGCAGCCAGGAGGAAATGCACCGAACCCTCTGCAGGGGCCGGAGATAAAGCTTCTAGAAAAGGCAAGGCTAAGACAGGCTTGGAGACAGAGCAGACACCTGCCTAGCCTATTACGACGTGGAGCAAGATTCCTGGCAGAAGCTATATGGTACGAAAAAAACCAAACACATGAGAGAACACAATGCCATCAGGCAATCCCTACAGACCAACCGTTTTCCCACCTGGTGCGACAGATTTAGGCAGGATGAGAACAGGCATATGAGAAAGAACTTCTGTGCGTTGCCTGTTCTCCGTATCACTGGACCACTTTCCGACCAGAGGGACAAAGAGAAAAAGGAAAGAAATGTCTGTTGCGTGTCTGCTAGAGGCCAGGTCTTACATGAGGTCAGCACGTTGAGCCCATGTAAGAACCGGAGGCACGACTTTCCGTTCTTCATTTCACAGGGGAGGGTATGGAGCTCAGAGAGGTTAGAGGAGTTGCTTAAGGTCATATGACTTTCCTTGTGCAGCTGGGATGTAAAAGCTCCGCCCCACAGAGCTCAAGCTCTTGCTGCACATCTTACAAAAGGCGTCATACAGGAACTTGGTCACCAGATGCCCCCAAGTGACCCTTCTTTGTCCTGCTTTGTTCCTATCAGGGTGGTCTTCTCCATGAGAGTGTGTCTTTTGGATGCAGCCAATTATGTGCAATGCAAGGACATAAATTCAAAAAGCTTATCTTAAAATAGCAACTTAAGCAAAGGGATGGTATTGGAGGGTTTTTCGCCTCCGATGATAGGCCTTAGGATCCCCAACTCACCTCCAAATAATACCTTTAAAAAAAAAACCAGTAGATTTGACAATTAAGCCTACCTTTAAGATTCATTTCTAGGCCCCACTTCTCATCAGATCTGCTCCTAAGCCCCAACTATATAGAAATTCTGAATCCACAACTGTCCTTAGGAAAAATACCAGAAATGATTTTTCTGTAATTTCCCCTCAACTGAGTTCCTTAAGGGAAGGAACAGTGTTGGTTCGTGTTTCGTCTATATATCTGCAGCATTTAGAGCTGTGCTTGGAACCTAGCAAACACCCAGCGATGTTGGTGGAGAGAATGAATGAGTAAATGAAGAGATGAAGGCCAGAGACCGCAAGAGCAGAGACTCCTGGTCATCTTTGCCAGGACCCCAAACTCTCCTGTCTCCTCTCTCTAGCACTTCCTCCCAATCCATAAATCCTGGTGCCATGAGTTAGAGTTGTAAGGACACTCGGATCTGATGATCCACACTGGAAAGGTAGTGTGGGGGTGAATCTCATTTTTCCATCAATTAGCAAGTTCTGGGCCACCAAAGCTCCCGGGTGAACCAGACAAGTGCCATCTTGGACAAATCCACCACGGTGACCATTCTGTGACCCAAATGCCCTCTGGAGCACAGCCCCTCACCCCACATTCTTTCTTTTTGTTTACCCTCACCCTTAGCACGCCCTTGGCATAATGTCCTTGATTTGCTCTGGAGATAGGACTGTGACACACACCTGTACTTTTTTTTTTAATTTAAATTTAACTAATTAACATATGAAGTATCATTGGTTTCAGAAGCAGAGGTCAGTGGTTCATCAGTCTTATATAACACCCAGTGCTCATGGCATCACGTGCCCTCCTTAATGCCCATTGCCCAGTCACCCCCTCCCTCACCCGCCTCCCCTCCAGCAGTCTGTTTTCTAGGCTTAAGGGTCATGTGCTTTGTCTGCCTCACTGATTTCATCTTGTTTTAGTTTCTCCTCTCTTCCCCCATGATCTTCCATTTTGTTTCTTAAAGGCCACATATGAGATCATATCCTGATTGTCTTTCTCTGATTGACTTACTTCACTCAGTATAATGAACACCCCTGATCTCATCTGGTCTCAGAAGCTAAGCGGGTTCAGGTCTGGTTAGTAATTGGATGGAAGACACACACCTGTTTTTAAACATTCCCTCCCCCATAGACGGGCAGCGCTCCCAGCCTCTAGGGTTAGAGAAGCAGGTCTCAGGGGAGGTGGGGATGCTGAGACAGGCCCAAGACATACTTCTGCCCAGAAGTCTCCCTAATAAGCCATTTCTTGTCAAGCTGGACTTGTCAGCCTTTTTCTTTGGTCCTACGGCTCCTTCAGCCTTTGGAGGCCTTTATGCATGTACCTCCCCCTCACAGAACAGCTCCTAAGCGTGGGAGCCCCGGGCCCCCACAATTGTTTTCCCTGGGTCCTTCCATCTGTAGTAATAGTACCACAAAGGATACATCTTCCATATCATACACAGAAATTAGTGTTGTGTACAGTCCCACACAGCATCCTGCACTGCTGAGGAATTGAGGTGCCCAGACGTTTTCCCATTTTCTTGCATTCAAGTTCAACCCCCGGATGCCTGGGTGCCTCAGTGGGTTAAGCCTGTGCCTTTGGCTCAGGTCATGATCTCAGGATCCTGGGATCCAGCCCCAAATTGGGCTACTTGCTGGGCAGGGAGCCTGCTTCTCCCTCTGCCTGCCGCTCCCCCTGCTTGTGCTCTCTCTCTCTCTCTCTGACAAATAAATAAATCTTACATAAAAAAATAAATAAATAAAAGTTCAACCTCTTCTCTAGGCCAGTATCTCCCAATTCACTCATCCAGCTCTGAGCACATTCCCCAGCTCCTCTGTTACGGCTCATTCATTAATTCATTCACCGACTTTCTGTCCCTCCTATTAGCCACACCCCTTCCATTTAAATTCTGAAGCGTCCCCTTCAGATCCCTGTGTCCAGTGCGCCTCCAGATTTTCTCCTCCTTCCCTGTCAAGCCAGCTCTTCTTCCTGACATTCCTATTTCTGTTCGCAGAATTGCTGTTTGAAATTTCAGTCACTTCAATTCCCTTAGAACTCGGAATTAGTCATCTGGGATTCTTTCCTTCCTGCCAGGCACTTCATTGAATCTTACCTATTCTGCTCTGCGTCTGTTCCTGCCCGCACGCCCATCGTTTCCTCCTAATTACCACCGGAATCTGTCGGGGGCCTGTTACCCCTTGTCTTAAATCAGTCTTTTAGCCGGTTTTTTCATCCTCAGCCTCACCTTCCCTCCAATCCATCCTCCAGAGTACTCCCAAATTAATCCTTTGAAGGAGGATAAACTACTATGTTCCTATTCTAGAACCTTCCAGATTTTCACCATTGTCTACTGAATTATTACCCTTTCTTCTGCAGCAAGGTCCCAACCTCCTTCTCTCCCCTCTTCTCCCTCCCGTCCTATCCTTTGATTCCTTCCAAAAATATGTCCTATAGGGTGAAATATACTGCAGTCAGTCATTAAAATAAGAAGGCACTTCTGTATGAACAGGTATTGAAAATCCTCCAAGATATAATACACTACCAGGGGCAGGAAAAAAGAATATATGTATTATGGGTGTGTGTGTGTATGTGTGTGTGCACGCATGTGTGTGCATGTGTGTGTGTGTGTGTGTGTGTGCGTGCGTGAAGAGAGGGAGAGATGTAACAAGAACGTCATACCAGGGATTACTTGCTTCTAAGAAAGGGAACCATGGGTGGGACTAGGCAATAGGAATACAAAAGCGAGTAGTTTGTACTTTTTAAATTTTGTGTCATGTAAATTAATGACTTACCAGGTACACATAGGGACCTTGATTTTAAAATGTGAAACAGTATAAAAATTATATCATCCGTGGCTCCACCACCAGGAATTAATTGTGACCTTTCGTCTTATGTCAAATTTATGTCCACACCTTTTATGGATTATGAAAAATAGAAAGCTTTATACCTTAAGTTAAAGCCCTATAAGAAACTCTCACCTCCCAGTCCCGTTCTTGCCGTCCCCCTTCCCTACCTCCCGGAAGCAACGACCACTGTAAATTTGGGGTGTATTTTAGCAGACCATCTTCCCTCCTTTCAACTAGCTGCCTAAGCCTCCGTAATCACGGTATACTTTGGGACACGTTAAAGCATATGGAGCTGTGTCCTCATCTGTGTATAATTTCGCAGCTTGCTTTCTTCACTCAAAATTATGCTTGAAATTATTTATGCTAATATACACAGAGCTCTTTCATTTTATAATACTGTTTGTAAATATTGCAGATTCTGTATATCATATTTTGCTCCCTTTTTCTATGTGTGTTTCCTCTTTCTATTAATGAGTGAGGTTCTTTCCAGGTTTTTGTTGCTATTGTGAACAGTGCTGTAGTAAAATCCTTTGCATGCCTCCTTAGACACCTGTGCGAGAGTCGTTCTTAAGTCTACACCCAGAAGTGGAATTGTTTATTCTAGTGTCAGGTTAGTGGGGCTGGCCAAAGTGCTGCCCAAGGGTGAACTTCATTTTATACATTCTACCAGCCGTGTACAAACACGTCATGTCCCCAACATCCTGGACAACCCTTCATGTTGCCAAATTTTAAGGTTTTTCCCCAATTTGATGAGTGCAAACTGTGCTTTTGATTCACATTTATGAGTAAAGTTGCAAAACTCTCATATGCCTATTGGTCATTTGGCTTTCTTCATAAATTAGATTTTACTATTCTTGGCCAATTTTTCTTCAGTTGGGTTCTTTGGTCCATTTAACATGTAATGTATATTTATCAAATGCCTGCTGGGTATCAGGCATTATTACTGTCCCCTAAGTGAATAGGTACCCCTGCATCTCTATTAACTGTATTTTTTTTTACCTTGCAAAAATCAAGATAAAAATCTGTCATCTACTAATGTCATTGGCAACTTGATTAATTTGTAAGTCCCTTAAATCACATAGGTGTTTACATATGTGTAATTACAAAGATTACACAGCAATCTCACTCCTGTAATCCCATTGAACTACGATCACTACTATGTTATGATCTATAACAGACTGTATTGAGTAGTTCCTAAGCAGGAAACTACTTCTGGATAAAATTGAAAACTGAACTGAGAAATTCATTTTGCAAGGCTGACGTAGTACATAGACTTTATTTTTTTTAAAGATTTTATTTTTTTATTTGACACACAGAGATCACAAGCAGGCAGAAAGGCAGGCAGAGAGAGAGAGAGAGAGAGAGAGAATCAGGGTCCCTGCTGAGCAGAGAGCCTGATGTGGGGCTCGATCCCAGGATCCTGAGATCATGACCCAAGACAAAGGCAGAGGCTTGGGGCGCCTGGGTGGCTCAGTGGGTTAAGCTGCTGCCTTCGGCTCAGGTCATGGTCTCAGGGTCCTGGGATCGAGTCCCGCATCGGGCTCTCTGCTCAGCAGGGAGCCTGCTTCCCTCTCTCTCTCTGCCTGCCTCTCCATCTACTTGTGATTTCTCTCTGTCAAATAAATACATTAAAAAAAAATCTTAAAAAAAAAAAAAGGCAGAGGCTTAACCCACTGAGCCACCCAGACACCCCAGTATGCAAACTTTAAAGTATCAACTTTAAACAAGGATGGTTATGTATTATGCAGGTCAGAATACCTGCACTGCTAAATTATTCGAAGATGGCCAAAGATGATCCATCTCTGTATAGAATTCCTGGATATTTGTGCTTTCTAGAGTGGAATTCTGTGTGAATGTTCCAAAAGATTATTATAAATGATGTGTTTGGGCTTTGTATGTTATTTGTTATAGTGACTCTAATAAGTAAAATATGTACCTTTAGGGCACCAGGGTGGCTCAGTGGGCTAAGTCGCTGCCTTCGGCTCAGGTCATGATCTCAGGGTCCTGGGATCGAGTCCCGCATCGGGCTCTCTGCTCAGCAGGGGGCCTGCTTCCCTTCCTCTCTCTCTGCCTGCCTCTCTGCCTACTTGTGATCTTTCTCTGTAAAAAAAAAAAAAAAGAAATATGTACCTTTAAAAATAAATGATGCTCTCTTCTCCATCAGGAGTCTAATCTGCTAATGCAACTAGTAAAATTCAGACTTCATAGAATAGTCCAGAACTTATATGCACTACACTGTAAACAACAGTTACCTCTGAACTAGTCTGTTGTTCTCTGTATTGTTTGAACTTTAGATATAAACATGTATTAATTTTATAATAAAAGGATAAACTTGGATATTTTTTCTCTAAAGAACGTCACTAAACAACTTGTAGAAATGTTCATGATATAGTGTTAAGCAAAAAAAGCAGATCATTAAATAATATTTACGGTATCATCTCATTTTATTAAAAATTATGTATATGTGCATAGATAAACACCTTAATGTTAAACATGTTAAGTTTTTAGTGGAAAGATCATTAGTGTTTTTACTTTCTTCTTTGTGTTGTTCTGTATTTTCTCCTGGTTTATTTTTTTTTTTTTTTTTTTATTTTTTTTATTTTTTTTTTTTTTAAAGATTTTATTTATTTATTTGAGAGAGAGAGACAGTGAGAGAGAGCATGAGCGAGGAGAAGGTCAGAGAGCGAAGCAGACTCCCCATGGAGCTGGGAGCCTGATGCGGGACTCGATCCCGGGACTCCAGGATCACGCCCTGAGCCGAAGGCAGTCGTCCAACCAACTGAGCCACCCAGGCGTCCCTCTCCTGGTTTATTTTTAAAAATATTTTATTTATTATTTATTTGAGAGAGAGAGCATACAGTGGGGGATGGAGGGAGAGAGGAAGAGGGAGAAGTAGACTCCCTGCTGAGCAGGGAGTCCAATCTGGGGCTCTAACCCAGACACTTAACAAACTGAGCCCCCCAGGCGCCCCTAATTTGTTTTTTAATGGGAAAAAATGATAATGTTTTAAAATAGAATATTGTCCAATAACAAAAATTTAAAAAAAAAAAAAAAAGGTGGCTCCTGGATGGCTCAGTGGGTTAAGCCGCTGCCTTCGGCTCAGGTCATGATCTCAGGGTCCTGGGATCGAGCCCCACATCAGGCTCTCTGCTCAGCAGGGAACCTGCTTCCCCCTCTCTCTCTCTGCCTGCCTGTCTGCCTACTTGTAATCTCTCTCTCTCTCAAATAAATAAATAAAATATTTTTAAAAAATAAAATAAAAATGGAATAAAATAATGTTTTCCAGGGCACCTAGGTGGTTCAGTCAGTTAAGCCTCCACCTCCAGCTCAGGTAACAATCCCAGAATCCTGGACAGAGCCCTGCGTCAGGGTCCCTACTCAGTCAGGAATCTGCTTCTCCTTCTGTCCCCGCCCCATTTGTGATCTCTCTCACACTCTCTCAAATAAATAAAATATTTTTAAAAATAAATAAAATAAAATCTTTTCCAGGGATGCCTGGGTGGTTCAGTCGGCTAAGCGGCCAACTCCTGATTTCAGCTCAAGTCATCGTCTCAAGGTCATAAGATTGATCCCTGCATCAGGCTCTACACTCAGCAAGGAATCTGCTTGAGATTCTCCCTCTCCTTCTCTCTGGACCTCTCCCCCTGCTTGTGTGTCCTCTCTGTCTCTAAAATAAATAAACGCATCTTTAAAAAGAAAGAAAGAAAAAAAGAAAGAATGTTTTCCAATCCTTGCCCAATCTTAGTTGCAGAGCTAAGGTTGTGGCTTCAAATTTAACGATGTTCCTGGAGTTGTGTAACCATGTAGAACAGGCTTTGCGGGCTACCCCGCCGGGAGGCAGCCCGTGCCTGCAAACAGCCACCTCCGGCTTGGCAAAGACCTGGGTTCCACCCTAGCTCTTCACCAAACTGCCAGCGAGACCTCGGCAGAAATCCTTCTAAGCTTCTGTTCCCTCCCCTGTAAGAGGGAGATGAGAGTGCCCACCCTACCCATTGTAATGATTCTCTCCGGGGAGCTAACAAAAACAACGTATCAATATATCAAAGCAATAAAAATAATAAAATCTATATAAAGCAATACTGAAGGGGTCTACAGATGCAAGTCGATGATATTATTACGTCATCCCCAAGCTCAGAGAGGCAACCATCAACCTTCTCATGGAGACAAGAGTTAAATGATACAAATGGTCTTTCTTTAATGCCTCCCCCCTTGAACTATCACTTTGAGAGGCCACATTGGTCAGAACAACTATTTAATAATTATCTTTATAGGATTAAAAGCAAGGCATAGTTCCTATGAAAATGAAAACAGAGCTGACTCAACATTGTTGCTGCATCTGCCCTTAGCACGCACAGGGACCTGTCAGACTCACTAAGTCACTTGTTAGCAACTCTGAAAAACACATTCTTTTCTCAGGGAGAAACAATTTCACCAAAGAGGGCTCTCGTACTCATTATTGCCACCTTCACGATCCACAGACAATTCACAAAGTAGCCATCATAACATAAAATCTCGATTGATCACAAGCCAAGAACAAAACCATTAAATAACCAAAAACATCTTCCAATATTTCTTTCTTTAGCCAAAACATTTTACAAGAAAATAGTGATATAACAGAGGGGTTTAAATGCCAGAAAATGTAAGCATGGAAGAACAAAAGAACTCTGTTTTGTTCACCACTACATTCCCACTGACTAGAAATTTTTGTTTGCTTGTTTGTTTGTTTTTAAGATTTTATTTATTTATTTGACATAGATCACAAGTAGACAGAGAGGCAGGCAGAGAGAGGAAGGGAAGCAGGCTCTCCACTGAGCAGAGAGCTTGATGAGGGCTCGATCCCAGGACCCTGAGATCATGACCTTAGCCGAAGGCAGAGGCTTAACCCACTGAGCCACCCAGGCGCCCCTTAAAATTTTTTTAAATACATTTTGAAAATTGATTTTAACACGAAAATCATATATACTATGATGCTGGGGCATTGCAAGACCCTAGATCGTTGAAGAAAGTTTTCTTTAAAATTAATACATTCAGGCCTCCTGGATGGCTGAGTCGGTGTCCAACTCTTGATTTCTGCTCAGTCATCATCTCAGTGTCATGAGATCAAGCCCTGTATCCGGCTTGAGATTCCTCTCTCCCTCTGCCCCTTGACTTTCTCTCTCTCTCCCTCTCTATAAATAAATAAATAGATATATAGAGAGAGACATAAAATCAGTGTGTTCTAGAACCAAGGGTAAGAACAAAGACTTTCTGCAATGCTTGGAGGCTTTAATGTGTTATCTTTCCATTTTCTCCTTTGAATCAGACACTATTCAGAATTTTAAAAATTGACCCCTCAAAATTAATAAATTCTGATTAACTGAAGGTTTCCTTGTCCCTTATGTTGGGATCTCACCCCAATATCTGTTTCACAGTGTAATTCCTCAGGGAATGCATACTGATGAGAGGTGTTTGGGGAAAGTCATAGAGCTCCATCTTCTACAAAATCTATTGTAATTTCACCAGCCATTAATATATATATTATATATATCAATACATGTATTGACTATATTTTAAATCATTTCTTTGGCCCTAAGTACTTACTTCTTTGTATATATGTATCTATGGTTGTCTGTGTATGTCCCACTTTCCCGAGGTTCTCCACGCTTCTGAAGGATAGATGACTTCCTTTGTCTCTGTCTACACCCTGGGACAACACAAACACAAACGTTTTATGGAAATCATAAAGGTGAATAAACATATAAAAAGGCAAATAAATACTTAGAGTCCAGCACTTGAGGTCCCCTGGACTCTAATCACATGGAGATTTTGTCAGTCACAAGGAGTATTTGAAATTTAGGATAATCTTTTTCCTTCTTTTCTTACAAATGTATACCTTATACCCAAAAGGAACACATTAAGAGTCCTGATATTTTTCCTTGCAAACAATTTGCAGATAACATTCTAACCTGCATTTACTATTTCTGCTTCTCAGCATTTGCGGAGCCCAAGCTGTGTAATCAGCAGCTCCATGTAGCTTGCTGAGGTGTGAAGGCGAGAGAGAGACAAGAAAGGACAGATTGTTGATTAAGACAGGCTTCCGGCCCTCGAGAAGTTAGCAAAGAGAACCTTGTAAGTAATAAAAATCTAAAAGGACAATTTTGTGTGTGTGTAGGTCAACTCTGTACAGCTGGGAGATTCACAAAAAGCTTTCCAAAGCAGGGCATATGGAACTGGATCCTAGAGGATGATTAGGAGTTTTCTAGGCATAGAGGAAATGAGCAATCTTGGCAAAGGAAACACCATGTGATAAAGGTAAAGAAAGAAGAAAAAATCAAATATTTATTTTTTTTTAAGATTTTATTTACTTATTTGACAGACAGAGATCACAAGTAGGCAGAGAGGCAGGCAGAGAGAGAGGAGGAAGCAGGCTCCCTGCTTAGTAGATAGCCCAATGTGGGGCTGGATCCCAGGACCCTGGGATCATGACCTGAGCCGAAGGCAGAGGCTTTAACCCACTTGGCCACCCAGGCGCCCCTCAAATGTTTCTAACAGCTGGAATTGGAATGCCTGGGTGCCTGAGGCTCCCCTCGTCTCTCACATAGAACATAGTACTTAGCATCAGGGCACTGAGCCATTCTTTTATTATGAGGCATTTATAGCTGTGTCTTTCCCGCCAGACTTGAGAGCGGGCCCCAATGAGCACTGGTTTTTACGTCTACAGCATTATAAATAATGTCTAGCGCCAAATAAACAATGCAAAAAATTATTTTACTTTTGTTACTTCTTTTATTGTGTAAACATTATGTCTACACCACATGTAGTAGTAATAAACATCTACACTCCGTCATCATTTAAATGACTATATTTAAATAGCTATTTCTATGACAGTACAATGTGTACATTTATTATTCCCAGTTGCCTTTAGAATAATTTTATCATGTTCCCTAGAACACAATGTGTTTTAGAAAGAGATTTCATTAGATGTATGAATTTTGGGAGACTCAACATGCTTAATATATTAAAACTTTAAAAATCATATATCAAGGGACATCTGATTTATCAATAGCTTTTAAAAATCTGCTTTGTACTCCATAATTTCCTTTAAATAAGCAATGCAAATTTCCTATTAAATACACTCTACAAATTTAAATTTTTATTTGTAAATAAGACCTAATTTTATTGTATTGACTAGTCATTATGGGCTTATAGAACTACTAATTTATACATTGATTTTTGTAGCCTATTATCTTATTGAACATTTTATTAGTTTTAATAGTTTTAAATTAATCTATTGAAGTTTTTTGAGTAGATAATTTATTATCCACGGGTAATATTAATTTTTTCTCTGCAAACTGTATACTTTGTTTCGTTTTCCTATCTTACTGGGTTGAGTAGAAATCATAGAACAATGTTAGATAATATATCAGCACTCTTTGTCTTATTTCAGTCTCTAGAATTTCTTCTATTTTTGCCCATGATTTCAGATAAGTTGTTTTTCTTATGTTAAAGCTTTTTTATTACTAATTTCCTATTTTATCAAAAATAGATGTTGAAATTTATCAATTGCCTTCTCATCAATTAAATCCATATGAATTAAAGCTAAATAGATTGGTACTTTGGAACATTTGTACATTTAAGAACCATTAGTATAATTATAAACACTTGTACCACATAAAGAGTAGCCAGAGAATGTAGGCTGTGTACCCTTTTTGACGATATTTGCCTAGTTCATAGCATACCTCAAAATCTTCACACGGTGGTTGTCTGCTGAGGCGAAGGTACACTATGTTTCTCCTTTAAGAGATGTAGTTACCAGCTGTGGAAGGTTTGGTTAGTGCTACAGCCAAAACTTACAATATGGCCGCCCAATTCCCATGTACTCTTTCCCAAGGGAAAGGTTCTGGCATTATATGGATTTATTCCTTTGACCTATTGATGGGGACACAATAAGACAGTGACTGGCACACAATAGGTACTAAATAAATATTTGTTAAATAATTAATAAGTAAAAAAATATTTAAGTTATAAGTGGCATTTTTGGAAGTAGTTCTTGGACCCTTCTTTCAATTTTGCCTGTAATTTTTCATCAATTTGATTTTTACTTCTAAAATTAAATTTAGGGCATCTGGGTGGCTCAGTTGGTTAAGCGGCTGCCTTCAGCTCAGGTCATGATCACTGGATCCAGGGATCAAGTCCTGCATCCAGCTCCCTGCTTAGTGGAGAGCCTGCTTCTCCTTCTGCCTCTGCCTGCCGCTCTTCCTATTTGTGCTTTCTTTCTGTCAAATAAATAAATTAAATCTTTAAAATTAATTAACTAGTTAATTAATTAAAATAAAATTTAGACATTTGTTTTTGTAGAAAATAATCTATTTTATCCAGACTTTTTACACATACTGACTTCACAGCCTAAAAATTACCTCCTTGAAAAAGACAAAGATCGTAATCGCTGTTTTGTTATCTTCACTTAAAGACGTATTTGACTATTCTTCCCCGCCAACCCTATCCCTGCTTTTTTTTCTTTTCTTTTCTTTGTTATTTCTAAGGGGTAAGGCATTTAATTTAAACTTCATTTATTATTTCTAACTTTGACTGTGGGCAGAGAATGTAGCCTGTACACTTCTTGGCCTTACTCAGATTATTCTATGATCAGAGTTTATAAACATTTCAAGTGTAGAGAAAAGAGGGTGTAATCCTCTATGGTATATAAAGTGTAATCGATAGCTATCAGGTCTTTTATTTCCAGTTATTCTGATACTCCCACCTCACCCCATCCTCTTTCGTCTCCCTGCTTGATCCAACAAAGACATAAATGAAAGATGAATATGGACAGAAGATATGAACAGACACTTCTCCAATCAAGACATACAAATGGCTAGCAGACACATGAAAAAATGTTCATCATCACTAGCCCTCAGGGAGATTCAAATTAAAACCACATTGAGATACCACCTTACACCAGTTAGAATGGCCAAAATTAACAAAATAGGAAACAACATGTGTTGGAGAGGATGTGGAGAAAGGGGAACCCTCTTCCACTGTTGGTGGGAATGCAAGTTGGTGCAGCCTCTTTGGAGAACAGTGTGGAGATTCCTCAAGAAATTAAAAATAGAACTTCCCTATGACCCTGTAATTGCACTACTGGGTAATTACCCCAAAGACACAGATGTAGTGAAAAGAAGGGCCATCTGTACCCCAATGTTTATAGCAGCAATGGCCACGGTCGCCAAACTGTGGAAAGAACCAAGATGCCCTTCAATGGACGAATGGATAAGGAAGATGTGGTCCATATACACTATGGAGTATTATGCCTCCATTAGAAAGGATGAATACCCAACTCTTGTAGCAACATGGACGGGACTGGAAGGTATTATGCTGAGTGAAATAAGTCAAGCAGAGAGAGTCAGTTATCATATGGTTTCACTTATTTGTGGAGCATAACAAGTAGCATGGAAGACAAGGGGTCTTAGAGAGGAGAAGGGAGTTGGGGTAAATTGGAAGGGGTGCTGAATCATGAGAGACTATGAACTCTGAAAAACAAGTGAGGGGTTTGAAGTGGCGGGGGGGTGGGAGGTTGGGGTACCAGGTGGTGGGTATTATAGAGGGCACAGATTGCATGAAGCACTGGGTGTGGTGAAAAAATAATGAATACTGTTTTTCTGAAAATAAATTAATAAATAAAAAAATAAAAAAAAGAAAGAAAGATGTATATGGAAAGAATGCCAAGAGAAGGAATGAATATAATTGAACAAATTAAGGGGTATATAAACCAAAAGATCGAAATGTAAAAAGCCAACTGTAAGACATGTGTTTATCGGTAGGAACATTTTAGAAACTTAGTTTAATAATGTCTAACTCTCTAATATAGAATGAAATGGCAAGAATTTATAATCCTGTAAACTTCGCACAACAAAAAATGATAAAGAATAATTTTTTTAAGATTTTATTTATTTATTTATTTGAGAGAGAGCGAGAGCAAGACAGAATGATCGGGGTGAGGGGCAGAGGGAGAAGCAGACTCCCAGCTGAGCAGGGAGACTGATGAGGGGCTCAATCCTAGGACTTTGGGATCATGACACTAACAGAAAGCATATGCTTAACCCACTGAGCCACCCAGGTGCCCCTAAAGAGTAGTTTTTAAATTTATAAAAACAAAACATGATTGAGCGCCTGGGGGGCTCAGTGGGTTAAGCATCTGCCTTTGGCTCAGGTCATGATCTCAGGGTCCTGGGATGGAGCCCCACATTGGGCTCTCTGCTCAGTGGGGAGCCTGCTTCCTCCTCTCTGCCTGCCTCTCTGCCTATTTGTGATCTCCATCTGTCAAATAAATAAATAAAATATTTTAAAAAATAAAATAAAACATGACAGTAACAAAAAGTCTAATTAAAATATACATGCCTATCATGGAGAATTAAGAAAAGAAGGCAAGGTAATTTCAATTTGGGCTCCATCACACAACAGTAATACTTTGCCTTCAGAAACCCACTTAATCTCTTTAAACCACTTATTTATCTCTAAAAGGGAGTGTGCAGAGTGCTATAAGTTTATAAAGTACCTAAAACTTAAGAAGTTCTCAACGAGCTCATATTTTCAGGAGTTAATTTTTTTATTAAGATTTTATGAATTTAATGGTGTTCAATCTCCAAACATTGGAAAGAGAAAGAAAACCCAGTATATGGTACTTCCTTTGCAGAAAGACAAATCTGCCAAAGTTATTGTTTCTGAGTTCTAAAAATGAACTTGAAATTTGCAAAAAGGAGGTGGTATTTACTGTGTTGTGATATCCAGATTAGTAGACTCCTATTACCAGGTCTTTATTTATTATTATGTTTAACTAAAAGTGTATTTTAGTAGAATATTCACTTGTCGGTGAAAAATAAAAGCAATCACCAGCTGTAAATAGAAAGCACGTAAGATAGAAAAAAGCAAATGCTGATACATAAATCAAGACAGAGGTAGAAGCATTATGTGAAAATACAACAGTAATTACTACTGGGTTCTTACCTTTGGTTGCTTAAGCAATATATCTGTGTCTTCTAGAAATGGAAGTCAATGGCATATCCAAAATAAACAGGGATAGAGTATAAATCTTGACATTGTCAAAATCCAGTTCCTAATTTTTTTAAATAGTAAATCTGCTGTTCTTTTTCTTTTCTGTAATTATGTGCAAATGGCTAGATTTCCTACCTAATCATTCCCAAGGAAAGAAACAGTTCTGTGGTATTGGCAAAGGAGGATTTTCATGGGTCATTATTGGATTTGCGGATTTATATACGGATGAAAATAACAGCAACCAAATCACCATTATCCTTAGCTTGACCCGGAGCTTATTAATATGTATGAGTTAGAGATAAAAGGGGTTGCTCTGAGCTACACCTCTTGACAAATCTGAAAGTGAAGTTAGCCAAGGGTTATAGTGCCTAATGGATTTTATTAAAGTTACACTATCAATTCACCCAGGGTTATAATCCTGAAAGAATTGTTTGGGTTTAGGGATGCCTGGGTGGCTCAGTCAGTTCAGCGTCTACCTTCAACTCAGGTCATGATCGTAGGGTCCTGCGATTGAGTCCCACATGGGGCTCCCTGCTTGGAAGGGATCCTGCTTCTCCTGCTGCTCTGCCTGTTTGTGCTTTTTCTCTCTCTGACAAATAAAGTGAATAAAATCTTTTTCAAAAAAAAGAAGGAATTGTTAAGATTTTTTGCAATATATGATTAAATTTCTAAATACAGTGCGATCCTATTAAAATTATTAAAACTATTAAAAACTATTAAAATATAGAGTGAATTATTTATTCATTTTATGAAAGAATTGCATGTGTGAAACATACCTGATCAAGAGATAACATGAGTCTGAGCTTGCCTGAAAGGATAGTTCTTACTTCAGCTGTGCAAAAAACATTAAGTTATGCCAGTTAGCATCTCAGTGTTATTCTAATGACCCCAAAAAAATTTTCCCTAAGAATTTTTAGTGCAACAGTTGACAATTTACATAGCCTCAAAACTTTGGCTTATGACTGAAATTCATGAACAATCTGAAATATTCTCTCCATTTAGCAAAACTGCTTTCATTTCAGTCTATCAGCTCCCAAAATACATCTTTCTTTCTCCAGTACTTGCACTATATGTCCTGCTGAGTAATTAGTCATTGAACAACCCAGTAATGTTTGCCGTTCCAGTTGGATGACCTCCGCACCCAGTGGGCTCCAAGGTTCTCAAAATGGGAGATCCCCCACGGTACCTGACAGAGAAAATTAGCGGAGTACCGAGTACTCTTTTCTTTCGGAAAGTTGGCTTTTGGGTTCTAGAATTTTAAAAGTAATATTTAATTTCTGATTATAAAAAAAATATGTTTCATAAAACATGTCTATTACAGAAAGGAAGAAAATAAAACTAAAATGTGTTTACCTTTCTCATATTCTTATCATAATCAATATTAACATTTTGGTTCATACTCTCATATGTAGTTTTTATATAAAATTATTCTGGTTTTATTAATATTATAGTATTTTTTATTTTTTATTACTAAATATGTCCCCAAAGTGTCCTTTCAAAGACTGCATCACATTCTATTATATTCCATTATTACATAATTTATGGATAGATTTCAATTTCATTGGACATTTTTCTTCTGGTATAAATTTTTCAAAAGGAATGTTCTTATTTTTAAATCATTATGCACAACTGTGATCACTTATTATTTTCTTAGGAATGAGATTACTAGAATAAAGTGTATTACCATTTTTATTACTTCAAATTTGTATTGCCAGTATAATTTCCAGAAAATCTGGTTACCTGTTTGACTGTATAACATTAAGTAAACGACTGTCATTTGTAATTTGTTGACTTCTTTCAATTTTTCAATCAGTATGTTACCAACGTACTATTTTAACCTACTTTTTTGTAACTTAGTTATAACACATAGCCTTTAAACTGCTAGAATGTGTGTTTTTGATAAAACCACTCCATTACACACTTCCTCCAAACTAACCAATGTAGTCACTTAGGTCACAATTTAGTTTTATGCTAAAATGTTATTGTGTCAGTCTCTCTCTCTCTTTTTTCTTTCTTTCTTTCTTTTTTTTTTTTTTTTACAATGCATGCTTGTTATTTTAATTTCAGTCTGGATGTGTCAGTCTCTTTAAGCAGAATTACATAATCTGCTTAGGAAAATAAACCCCTTGCTTTGCATAACACAGAGGTATCTTAAACCCATCTCTATGAAATTAATTTAAAACATTTCAAAAAGCATGAAATGGTAGTAAATATTGAAATCACCCATAGAAAGGATAGTAAGGAATGAAGAGACACACAAAGAGAACTCCCCACTCCTCTCCCCACTGAAACCCTCAGTTTGTTTCCCCGAGTCCAGAATCTCTCATGGTTCGTCTCCCTCTCTGATTTCTCCCCCTTCGGACTTCCCTCCCTTCCTCTATTGTCCTCCATGGTATTGCTTATGTTCCACATATGAGAGAAACCATATACTAATTGTCTTTCTCTGCTTGACTTACTTCTCTTAACATAATCCCCTCCGGTTCCATCCGTGTGGTCGCATTCATCCTTTGTGATGGCTGAGTAATATTCCATTGTATTTATGGACCACATCTTCTTCATCCATTCACCTGTTGAAGGACAGCTCAGCTCCTTCTACAGTTTGGCTATTGTGGCCGTTGCTGCTATGAACATGGGGGTAGCTGTGCCCCTTCTTTCACAACATCTGTATCTTTGGGGTAAATACCCAGTAGTGCAATGGCTGGCTCAGAGGGTAGCCCTATTTTTAACCTGCTGAGGAACCCACACTGTTTTCGAGTGACTGCACCAATTTGCATTCTCTAGACCTATCTCTTATGTGAAAGATAAAACTAAAACAAATACACCTGAAAATAAAACAAGATGACGAGATTGGGAATTTGTTCATGGAATATTCATTTTCTCATGGATTTTCTTATTTGAAACTTTCTTAAATGATTTAATGAATTAAATAGTTGGAGCAATAATTTTAATAAAAATTTCTTCCTCCTGCCCATTTAACTTCCAGCTGACATCATGAAACTTCACAGAACTTGTGATTATAAAACAGTTCTTGCCCCAGTGAATCTTAATGCGAGGTCTTCGAGCGCAATGGTCCAGAAAGAATTCTTGAGACATTTACAGTGCAACTTACTAAGTTCATTTAAGTAGTACAGGGGCAGGACCCTTGGGCAGAAAGAGCTGCACATTTTGCCCTCTGAGGCTGGTGGTTATTGACTTAGTAATCAAAGGGAAGGGGGCATTCAAGAAGTATCAGATTACTTTGAATTTCTTTGAATTTCCATGCCTAAAACTAATTTTGCAAGATTCCTGTGCTGCTTATCATTCAGTTCAATATTAACTCTTGGTGAAATATACAGGCAGTGGTGACACCCTTAAGGAATGTAGCAAATAGCAAATATTTGATCCTCATCCAAACTGTGCAAGCTTTAGGTCAGCCTTCTGGGCTAAGGGTAAATATTTTCCTGCCTCAAAATCAAATCCCTCAACCAGTCTCTCTCTCCCTCCATCTCTCTCTCTCACACACACACACATACACACACACACACACACACACACAATTCTTTACCTCTTTGGAATGACTCATTTATCTCAAATGCACCTTTCTTTACCATCTCTCACACTTCTTTCTTCTACCTTTCCCCTTCCAAATCCACAATTAATTAATTTTAGGGACGCCTGTCTGTCAAATAAATAAATAAAATATATTTTTAAAAAAGGATGAACTTTTTATTATCCCAATTCTCTGGGTAATCCTCTTTAGCTGTGTAGTCTAGAGACAAAATGACTTAATCTTCCTGAATTTCTGTTTCCTCTGTGGAATGAAAATGTAATGCCTGCCTCATTAGGTTTTTGTGAAGATAAATGGAGCAAGGTTATAGAGTGTCACACACTTTTGGTATATACAGTAAATGTTCTCTCCCTCTCCTTCCCTTTTCTCTGAGCTCTTAGACTGCATCTGAAGCTTCGCTGCCCATGGATGAGGTCTTACCAGTCCTCAATATGTTGTCATGGGACTCCTGGAAGCCAGGGACATGCAGCTATTATTAATAGCTAACTTATGTAAAGCTGTAGAACCATTATTTATATCTTGTTTCCTTTTTTTTTTTTTAAAGATTTTATTTATTTATTTGACGGAGAGAGATCACAAGCAGGCAGAGAGGCAGGCAGAGAGAGAGGAGGAATCAGGCTCCCCGCTGAGCAGAGAGCCCGATGCGGGGCTTGATCCCAGGACTCTGGAATCATGACCCGAGCCGAAGGCAGTGGCTTAACCCACTGAGCCACCCAGGTGCCCCTTATATCTCATTTCTAAATAATTTATTATATAATTCTAGTAAAGTATGATCAAGTGAAATAATTCATTTTTTAAATGAAAATCTGTTTTTTGTGTGTAGAGCACTTAACAATGTGAAATACTAATCATTCGTGAAGGCATAGAATTTGTTCAAATGTTCCTTTGTTCATTCAACATATAATTCCTAAGCACCACACTGTACTGGGCACTGTTTGAAGGTCTGGGAGAACACACAGCCTTTCCCTTAGAGACAATAACCAAAGAAGAGATTTTTACAATACAAGATAGTTAAGAGCTGAGGAAGCACTTACAAGGAGCTCTAAGATTTGGAGAGGAGAACTAGACCGGAAGACTGCCACGGGAAAATTATCTCCGCTGAAATTGAAGGTAAATAGGAATGTTTTTTTCACACTTTAAACGTACATACTAGGATATTCAAAGGGTGAGAGTGTGTTTTATTTTGTTTTGTTTTGTTTTCCCCTCCAAAGTGTGATGAGCTTGACCTAGCCCATCTATCCATGGATTTCTTTTCTTGGGACCTGCAGTAACCTTGACTGATGGAAAGAACAGAGCCACATTGGATTACCTGTTTAGTAGGCTACTTTTAGTCTGGTTCCGGGTCTTGCTTGGTCAGCTCCCTTTAATCTTTATAATCCTATTTAAACTGCCTCTAACTATAAATGCTCATTTGCATGACATTGACTCCTGTATTTTCATTTCAAAAATCATGTGATTCCAGGGATTCTGGCTCTTGACCCTAGATTATTAAATATTTGATAGTCTGCCTTCCAACCCACCAAGACTTTTTAGCCAGAGTGGTCAGCGATGTCTTTGCAGCATTTATAACCATAATAATTAAATGTCATGTAATTAATTGTTTAATGTTTGTCTTCCCTGTAATAAATGTAAACACCAAGGAGCCAAGGCCCTGTGTCTGTGTTGTTTATCTTTGTATCTCTACTGTCTACCGTCATTCTATAGTAACTGATATTACAAGACCCCCTCATAAATTGCTATGCAAATTAAAATAAATAAAATGTTTATTATTATGTCTGAATTTAACTGGTCTCAGAAACTTACAGAATTTTGATTAATCCTCATATATATAAGGAGAAGCTGAGTCATGGAATTTTAGCACCTGATGTTCTTAGAATATTGGAAATAATAAACTTTGGAGTCAGACTAATGTAGACTTGGATCCTTAGTCTTGGGCAAATTATTTAACTCCTCTGAGGCTCTGTGTTTTTTATCAGTATAATGGGACGACTTCTTTGTTTCAAGTTATAGTAATTAGAGATAATCTACATTAAAACTCTTCCCACAGTTTCTGGCACAAATCAGGCCCTCATTATGTAACTATTAAGATTATTATTATTTTACTGAGAAATAGTTCCTGAAACCCATGCTATTAGTAATTTACTGTTAGATATCAGGTAAACAACAGAATTAGATAGAGAAAATCTCAAAAGGATTCAGCGTAGGAATGACTGTCATGCAGAAGTGTGTAGTTGTACCAGAGGATTTTAAGTCTTTTATTTTTTTTAAATTTAATTTTATTTTTTTCAGTGTTCCAAGATTCATTGTTTATGCACCACACCCAGTGCTTAAGTCTTTTAGGTAAATATGAAAACATTTCAAATTTTGTAACTTTGTGCCTTCAGTATGCTAGGATTCTGTAGAATCTACAGTGGAAATATGGTTGCTTACTTACCTTCCTAAAACTAGCTTTGGATTCAGCTTTCTCAGATAAGCCAAATCTTCTATATGATACCTAACTTTTAAAATTTGGTCGCTGTGCCCCTTCTCCCACAGGCCCACCCCTAACATGAGCAGGACTGAGTGAGGCAAGAGAACACATAAAGGCCTACATAACACATGTCTAAATATTTAAAATCAAGTTAATGAAGTATTAAATAAAATGTGTTTTGTTTTCACCTTGAAAAACACCTTTGTAACATATACATACATACATATATATATATATATATATATAATCTGTAAAATAGATTGTTTTAACACGATTGAAACTTGGCTCAATGTCAAAGATAACTGGATTTAATTTTTTTTTGAAGATTTTATTTATTTATTTGACAGACAGAGATCACAAGAAGGCAGAGAGGAAGGCAGAGAGAGAGGGGGGGATGCAGGCTCCCCACCGAGCACAGAGCCCGGTGCGGGGCTCAATCCCAGGACCCTAGGATCATGACCTGAGCCAAAGGCAGAGGCTTTAACCACTGAGCCACCCAGGCATCCCTGGATTTAATTATTTTATGTGTCTGGGTGGGCCTATTGGTGGACCAGGGATACTCATTAAGTAATAAAATAAAGATATACATAAATGATGATTTACTATATATTACATACAATTTATTTTTCTACCTTTTCAGGAAAATTACTAAATGCCTTATAATAATCATGATTTTACATTATTTGTGTTCTATTGATAGTAGGGCCAAGTTTGATAATCTTTTTTTCTTAAAGCCTTTACTTTGAGACACAAGGGACAACAGAAAAACCTTATAGGTAGACATGGAAAAGTAAGATGTGATCACAGTTAAAAGTGAAGCAATCTAACTATAGACAGCTTTAATGCCTGTCCGCTAATGTAAAAGCTGAAGTTCTGAGTGTGACATGTTGTAGGGTTGAAAGGAATGGAAATTAGTATTCCGCTCCTTCTTATTCATCCTCTCCTTCAACAGAATCTACACCAACCTCCTTGTAATCCTTCTCAAGGGCGGCCATATCCTCATGGGCATCAGAAAACTCTCCTTCTTCCATGCCCTCCCCCACATACCCATGAACAAAGGCACACTTGGCATACAGCTGGTCGAACTTGTGGTCTGGGTGAGACCAGGCCTCAGCGATGGCTCTGGTGCTGCTCAGCATGCTCACAGCTCGCTGTACTTTGGCCAAGTCTCCACCAGGTACCACAGTGGGAGGCGGGTAATTAATGCCCACTCTGAAGCCCATGGGGCACCAGTCCACAAACTGGATGGTACACTTGGTCTTGGCAATGGCAGCACTGACGTCTTTGGGAACCACATCATCACAGTACAAAAGGCAGCAACCCAGGTATTTACTACGGAGGGATCACATTTCACCATCTGGCTGGCTGGATCAAAGCATGAATGCATTGGTGACCTCTGCTATAGAAAGCTGTTCATGGTAGGCTTTGCAGATGAGATGACAGGAACATATGTGGCCTGAGGGAAGTGCATGTGGGAATAGGACTCCAGGTTGGTCTAGAATGCTGTCAGATCAACATGCAGGGCTCCATCAAATCTGGGGAAGTGGTGATAGAAGAAATACCTCGCTAATAAGGTGGTTAAGGTTATTGTAGGTTGACCATTCAGTATCCAGGTTTCTATAACAGATGTCATAGATGGCCTCATGGTTAACCATGAAGGCACAATCAGAGTGCTGCAGGGTGGCCTGGGTAGTAATGATGGAGTTGTAGCGCTCAACTACAGCTGTGCAAATCTGGGGGTCTAAACGGAGAACTCCAGCTTGGACTTCTTGCCATAATCGAAAGAGAGACGTTCTATCAGCAGGGAGGTGAACCTTGAACAAGTTCCCCTCCAAAACTGTGTAAAACCAAAAAGCTTTGCATGCAGCGGTCAGCCAATTTCTGAATTTGGTTCAAAACAAGGTCAATGATCTCCTAGCCAGTGGTGTAGTACCCTCAGACATAGTTATTAGCAGCATCTTCCTTGCCTGTGATGGGCTGTTCAGGGTAGAAAAGCTGGCAGTCAGTGCCAGTGTTCACTTTACCAATGACTGTGGGTTCCAGGTCTACAAACACTAAGAAGGTATTGAAGGTGTGCTTGCCAGATCCCATCTCACTGAACCAGGTGTTGAAGGAGTCATTTCCTCCTCCAGTGGTCTGCTCACTTTCCATCTGGCCATTAGGTTGGAAGTATTCCAGGCAATAGAGTTCCCAATAGGCATTGCCAATCTGGAAACCAGCCTGGCCAATGTGGATGAAGATACGCTCATGCATGGTAGCTACGGGTAGCAAGGGCAGGTGACAGGAACAGACATTAGTCCCAGTTACCATCCCTGATAAGCTAGGAGTTGAGGTTAAGTAATGCACTCAAGTTAGATCATACTTCTTGAGTCATCATAGAGTTTACATCATTTTGTTAATTTCTATGTAGGCAATCTTTGTATTGTTTGCCAATACAACTCATAAAATGATACTTAGATTTAGAAATAAATCATAAATTTTAAATATCATGTTTCAACATTGCACTTGGCTCTTATAAGTCACCTATATTATGGGACTTGGATTTGCTGTGACAATGTAGCTTGATTCCAAACTGGACAAAAGATATGAAACCACTGTCTTCAAAATACTGCACAATAGCATACGAGTGTGATATTTGAGAGAAGGGGAGAAAATGAGTTGAACCCTGCCCAAAGGTAATTTCTGAACTATGACAAAATGAGATAAAGCAGAGCCTAATGGTCTAGCTTAGTTGAGGAGCCTGAAATATGATCTTGGAGACCAAAGTGGTTAGAATTGCAGAACAGAGTTTCAGAGAGGAGGAAACTGTGCAGACAGAGAGCTCCAGAAATCTGCAAAGAGGTCTTCTCAAGTCTTTGGTGGAATAAAATAAAATAAAATGCATCTTCATGTCATTTACAAGAAATGGCTTTTTAAAAAGATTTTATTTATTTGTTAGAGAGAGAGCATGAACTGGAGGGAGAGGGAGAGAGAATCTGAAGCAGACTCCATGCTGAGTCAAGAGCCCAACCCCAGGGCTCAATCTCACCACCACAAGATCATGACCTGAGCCAAAACCCAGTCTGCTGCTCAACCCACCCAGGAGCCCCATGTACAAGAAATGTTTTAAACAGAGAGGTAAGGGGATAGAAGAAGGTAGAACGTGTAAACTCTAGTAATAAAACAGCTGATTTAGCTATATTAGTATCAAAGTAAATTCAAATCAAAAAGTTATTATTAGAAATACACAAGAACATTGAATAATGATTGAAGTGTCAATTGATTAAGAAGCCATAACAACCCAACTTGTATGGGCACCTAATGACAAATCTTCAAAAATTCATGAAACAAAAACTGGCATCACTGACAAACTCACAACTGCATGTGATTTTAATACTTTATTCTCAGTAATTGATAGGATGAATTTAAAAATCAGTAGTAAACTAGATTTTGAGCAACGAATTTATCCTAACTGACATTTATATAACACTATACCCAACAATGGCAGAATTTATATTTTAAATTTTACTTGGCACATTCACCAAGACAAGCCATATGGTGGACCAGATGCCAAATCTCAGTAAATTTCAGAGGGCTGTAAGTATAAAGAATATATTCTATGTTCAAAACAGAATTAAATCAGAAGTCAATAGTAGAGGGGTATCTGGAAAATCTCCAAATATGTGGAAATCAAGCAACATACTCCAAAATAGCCCGTGGTCAAAGAAGAAATCAGTAGGAAAGTTTTAGAATACTCTGAACTAAATGATTAAAAAAAAAATCAAAATTTGCTGTATGCAGCTAAAGCAGTATTTGAAGGCAAATTAGTTTTAAATGTTTGAATTAGAAGGAGTAAAGTTTTAAAAATAAATGCTCTTCCCTGATATGAGGAAGTTGAGAGGCAACGTGGAGGGTTTGGGGGGTAGGAAAGGAATAAATGAAACATGATGGCATGAAGAGGGAGACAAACTGTAAGAGACTCTTAATCTCTCAAAACAAACTAAGAGTTGTGGAGAGGAGGGTAAGGAGAGGGTGGTTGAGTTACAGGCTTTGGGGAAGGTACATGCTATGGTGAGTGCTGTGAAGTGTGTAAAACTGGCGATTCACAGACCTGTACCCCTGGGGCCAATAATACATTATATGTTAATAAAAAAATAAAAATAAAATAAAAAATTAAAATCAATGATCTATGTTTCCACTATAGAAACTAGAAGTAAATTAAAGTCGGTGTAGAAGGAAAGAAGTAAAAATAAAATAATAAGTAAATGTATCGAATACATAATAATGATAATAAAAATTATAAGCAGAAGCTAATGAAATCTTAGAAATCAGTAAAGAAAATCAATAAAGATAAGAGCTAGTTCTTAGAATAATTAATAAAGGGCACCTGGCTGGGTCAGTAGTGGAGCATGAGACTCTTGATCTCGGGGTTATAAGTCCGATTACTTGAAAGTAAAATTTTTAAAGAAAATAAAAAAATGAATTGAAACCTCCTAGATGACTAATTGAGAAAAAAAATAAGGGATCATAAATTCTCAACTGTAGACTTGGCACGGTTCACTGGTGGGCCAGTTGGAGATTTTTTGATGCTCCTTTTTTGGTTACATAAACACCATACTTTTGGGGGGAATAAAAATCCCCCAAATTAATGTCACTCAAGACAGTCTATGGTGCTGTAACAGCGTAATATCCAAAATCATCCAGAAATAGGCAGTGAAGGAAAATATAAAGTTCTGCTTAGGCAACAGTTAAACTGAGAAAACAAGGATCCTAAATAAGGTTAAATATTTTTTTTTGAAGGGTTAAATCTTTATTTTTCTCCTTTTTATCAGAACTGAAAAAGAAGAATTACAGCAAAGTGCCTCCTACCTAAAATAGACCTTAATAAGAAACGGGAATCTAATTTTTATAAGAAATCATCTGGGTGGTACATTTTTAGTGGGTTTGTTTTAAAAAAAATAATCCAATTAGCAAATAGGATAAGAGCATAGACTCTGAAGCCAGACTTCATTAGTTAGCATTCCAACTCTACCACTTGCCAGCTGTGTGTCCATAAACAAGTTACTTAATGTCTGTGTGCCTCTCTTTCCTCATCTGTAAAGTAGGGGTTAATAATATTAACGCCAATCCATTATAATTTAAAAGGCAAATATTTATACGTGCTTAAAATAACTCTCACACAGTTGCCAAATAATTAATAAATAATACTTTAGATCACATTTACAATCATCATCAATCTTTAATCAAGGCAAATTTTTCAAGTCTGATGTTCAAACAAAACGTTTAAATAGAAATCTAAGTTCTAAGACTTACTGTCCAAATTTTGGCATAAATCGCCCTCCCTTCCAATTTTCACCTAGTCCCCCCCATGATATTCCTTCTCCACCAAGCCACCCACACATAAAAGCGTGTGCCTCGTATTGTTGAACTGACTGTTCTTAACTCTTCGTTTATCAGCCTGAGAACAAGAAAAGCAAGATTGAGGCCGCTGTCATGAAACTCTTAGGTAATAAAGTTAATAGCACTGTTCATAGTACCTAGAGCAAAGGCAAGGTGAGCAGAGGAGAGATTTTCATTGTTGAAGTCCCAGAACACAGAGACTTTTACGGCAAAGGTTTTAACAGGATTTATACCCATTTCATACCAGATAATCACCTACCACCAGGCCTTTCACCAACTCATTGGTTAAGTTACTTAACCTTGCTCTGTGCCTCAGATCCCTCATCTGTAAAAAGTGGCCATTAAAAGACTAGGTTGTGAGATACAATGGGTGCCCACATACGCATGGCAAAGAATATCATAAATGTTAGCTACTTCTATTTTGTGGGAATCAGTCGGTTCCGTTTGAGCCTTGTCTCTGCTTTAGGATTTATGGTAATAATTGCAGGACTTAGAAAAAAGGGCTTTGGGGGACATGAGTTTGAAGCCGAGGGACCGCGGGGAGAATCTGACAGCACCAGAAGGGCAAAATCTGTTAGAATCAGCTTAAGCCTGGTCATCAGAGCTGAAGCCCAATGGCCGGCAACTTCCTTGCAGAGCGGTTAACATCTGCAGTAGGGGCCTCGGGAAATTTCTGGACCTCGGAAGAAGGCAGAAGGGGTGCTCAGCACAGCCTTTACTCCACTAAATTGCCGCAGAGTTGGCCCGCGGCCTGCACGCTCCGGGGGGCGTCTTTACCCTGAGAAGTGTCCACTGCGCGGTTCCAGCAGCAGAGCCGAGAGCCGGCGGGTGCTGCCGCCAGTCCCACGAGGGACCAGGCTCTGCCGCCGAGGTCCACACCCCAAGCACTGGGTCCCAGCCTCCGACCTCGGGGGCGTGGCTCGTGAGGAGGTCCACCCCTCCCATTGGCTAAGGCTGCCCCGGGGGGGGCGGAGTGAACGCGCGCCAGTCCCGGACCCTACAGCTCCGCCCCATCGCGGGTCCTGGGGGAGGAGGAGTAGCCTGGGTGGAGGAGGAGGAGGGAGAGCCTGCTGGGAGAAGCCCCGACTGGGGGGCCATGGGGGGACAGGTGAGGCTGCCGCCTGAAGAGCCCTGCCAAAAAGGTGAGTGTCTGTCCCCAGCCGAGGGACCTGGCCCCGGGGTGGTGATGAGACCGGGTGGGCGGTCCCGGGTACTTGGTTTACTCATTCAGGCTCTCGGCCAGTCAGTAGATATGTACTGGTGCGCGCAGTATGCCAGGCTCTGGGGAAGCCGGAGCTGGACGAGATAGACAGACCCGGCTCCCCCTCTGGTGCAGGAGGCAGTCCCATGTAAATTGCAGCGTGCTGGGCGTCGCGACGGGGAAAATCGGGGTGCCGGGGGGAAGACTCCTGCGTCTCGTCTGAGAAAGGCGCTTCCTCTGACTCAGACTCGCTCCCGGAGTCCGCGGTCCAAGTCACCCGGTGGGCAGAGGGGCGTGCCTCGGGACGGGGCGGGAGTCCGTGTTGCGCCCTGCGTGGGCTCCTCGAGGGTCAGACACTGAGCGAACTCAGGCGCGCTGGGCCTCGCGGGGAGGGCGCTGGACCCTCCCGGGCCGCCCACGTCTCTCCTCTGTCTTGGAGATGAAAACTTTCCCAACCCTGCTGGCCTCGCGTCTGACTCGCCGTGCAGTCACTTCTTGGCTACTTCAGGCGAGAGCCCAACAGAAGAGGAGGCGGGGAACTGGGCGCAGTCACTGGTAGGTTTGTCACTGTCCGCCAGGCTGTGGTTTCGGCCCCTAAGCGAATCGTGAAGAATCGCTGGGCCAGGCCGCTTGCCCTTTGCCAGGTGTTTGATCGCTGCCTGGCTTTCTAAAGCCACACACAGTGCAGAAGGCCCGTGTGAGCCAGGATCGAAGTAGGACGGGAATACTGGGAGCGTGCCCCTGACGGGAAGGGTGTGTCTCAACTGAAATGACAGTTTTCAACGTGTGAAGGCGAAGGCTGATTTCTAATTTACCTGGTAAGGACAGGAAGAGGGACGAGTGAGGGGCGTGGCAAGAATGCTTTTCCAAATTCGCTAACAACTTGAGGTTTCCTCTCCTCTTGTCTCCTCCAAATTATTCTATTATTATTATTATTATTATTTCTTTTCTATGACCCTGCAATTGCACTACTGGGTATTTACCCCAAAGATACAAATGTAGTGAAAAGAAGGGCCATCTGTACCCCAATGTTTACAGCAATGGCCACAGTTGCCAAATTGTGGAAAGAACCAAGATGCCCTTCAATGGACGAATGGATAAGGAAGATGTGGTCCATATTATTCTTTGATGCAGAGAGTTTACATTTTAGAAAAGGAGGCCTGGGGGAGTTGGAGGGAGTGTCAGTGAACTGGTCGAAACTATGCTAGCAAGAGAGAGAAGGAACACAAAGAGAAAATGCCTGAAAAACTCACAAATTACTGCAAAGATGAAATTTTGGAAGTTGTTACTAGAGTAGCTGGCTCTGAAATTATTTCCTAGATAGATTGCATGATCTTTGTCTAAATAATTCCTAAGCCAATAAGTCAGACTGTTAATAGTATATCCACCCTTATTTACCCAAGGGATCTGTAAGTAAGGAGGGTTTGTGAATTACACTTGCTTGTTTGAACTTTGATGTTTTTCCTGCTTTACTCATGCATTTAGTTCCAACAAGATGTATTCAAGCTCAGTGCTTAATTCCTGTGATTAATTATAATTAATTGTGTGGGGAAGACTTGAGAGAAATCCGAATCCTTATCAATAGTGGGAAGAGATTAGGCTTTGTCATCTGTCTTCTCAACTATACCTGAACGTCCTTGAGTCTTCATCCTAAACCAGGAATAATTTGTACAGTTTACAGTTGTCTGATTACATATGAAGCACACAGCTCAGAGCTTGACATAGAGTAACAGCTCAATTTTCATTCATACATTCATCCAAATAACAAGAGTCCATGTGTCAGGCACTGACATGGGTGATGCTATAGATGAATTTGCAGGACAGTCTGGTCCCAGACTCTAGTAAGCCTCCCATGTAGCTTACTGTGTAGAAGGCAGATAATATGCAACAAACAAATGAATAAAAGAGGACATTACAAGAGTGGTAAGTGTTATAGATAATGTATTGAGAAAGTTGAGGATGTTTAGATTGGGTACTGAGGGAAGGTCCCTTAGAGAAAGTTCTGTTTGAGCGGAGATCCAGATGACAAGAAGTTCATCATGAGATCTAAGGATAGAGCATTCCAGTTGGACTTCCATAAAGGAAAAGTTAACCTCATACTTCGTTTTTTACCTTAAAACCATAGATGCTTCAAAAAGACTTCCAATTCTAAATTTTCTTGTTTCTTTTTTCTAAGATTTTATTTATTTATTTGAGAGAGAGAGAGTGCAAGCGTGAGCAGGGGAAGGGGCTAAGGGAGAGGGTAGAGCAGACTCCCCACTGAGCCGGAAGGCTGCTGCAGGGCTCTATCCCAGGTCCCTGTGATCATGACCTGAGCCAAAGGCAGACGCTTAATTGACTGAGCCATCCAGGCAGCCCAAACTCAAAATTTTCTAAAAAAAAAAAAAAAATTAACACACATGGAGGGTGTTTTTCATTTAGGTGTTTGATACTATGTCACATATTCCACAGATCTGTTTGAGTCCAAGAGCCAATAGAGGCTTCTTAATTTGCAAATATGACACCATGAAAATACAGTGCAAGAGATATACCCAACTGCACGAAGACTCTGTCCCCAGGACTATGTGGGGCTGTGAGGGGAACAAAGGACAGAAAAACTAGGCTGTAAAGAGGACAAACCATATATCCCAGTGAATCTGCTTGAGAATTCTGACCTGATTTGGCAGCAAAGAGAATAAGCTGGAGATGGAGAGGGATCCAGTGGTTTTCAAAGCTTTCTTTGACCATGTGAACCACTTTTCCAGGGAGCAGCCAGCTAGCAGAGCGGAAAATGACATAGATGGGTTTTGGGACTGATTCATCCTGGCATGATGTTGAAAGGAAGAAATTAAGGAAAGGCGTTCTTTGAGAACTGACTGTATCTCTCTTGTACTGATTAGGGTATGTCCTGTATTCGTGTATATAATTTTAAATTGTCAAAATGGGTTCTCATAAAAATGTATCAGTTTATCTTTATACATCATTAAATTCTGTGTTTTATTGGGTAGTCATTTTTTCCTTTTTGCAGATTAGAAACCAAGGCCCAAAGAATTGTATAATTGAACATCGAATAATGTTTCCTAATTAGTGATCAAACTAGGCACAAAATTATTTGGGCCTTTGTTTTTCTGTAGGTGCCCATACCCATTTTCTGGCTTTCTTGGATGCAGTACTACTCATTTTAATGATTCTGAGATTTTTACTTTTAAGAACACCTATGTCTGAAACATTTCTCAGAATTCCACCAAGTGAACACAACTTTCATTATCAGGAAAAACTTCATTTTTTGTGTAATGTATAGCTGCTTTTCTTACTGCACTAAAGAAAAATGTCCTCCAGATTTTTGCAGGTTGATTTTCCATCTTTCTATAGATGTCCTAAATGCTGAAATTCAAAAGTACTCAAAGCTAGTTAAAATTCTCCACTAAAGGTTATTCAGAAAATAATATGCTGGAGTGCCTGGGTGGCTTAGTCAGTTAAGCGTCTGCCTTTGGCTCAGGTCAAGGTCCCAGGGTCCTGGGATCAAGCCCGGCTTTGGGCTCCCTCGTAGGAGGAAGCCTGCTTCTCTCCCTCCCACTCCCCCTGCTTGTGTTCCCTCTCTTTGTGTCTCTGTCTGTTATATAAATAAATAAATAATCTTTTAAAAAAAGAAAACAATATGTAAAAAATAGTTTAGTCTAATATTTAATACATAATTGCTTTTATTTTTTAAGTTTTTATTTTAATTCCAGTTAGTTAACATACAATGTAATACCAGTTTCAGGTATACAATATAGTGATTCAACACTTCCATATATCACCCAGTGCTCCTTAATCCCCATCCTCTATCAGCCATGCCACGCCCCCCTCTGGTAACCATCTCTAACTGATGGTTAGAGAACATGATTTGTTCTCTATAGTTAAGAGTCTGTTTCTTCTTCTTTTTTTTTTTTTTAAGATTTTTAAAATTTATTTGAGAGAGTGAGAGAGCATGAGCAGGGGTGGGGAGGAGAGGGAGAAACAGACCCCCTTCCGAGCGAGAAGCCCCACACAAGAGTCTCCATCCCAGGACCCTGAGATCATGACCTGAGCTGAAGGCATGCTTAACCTATTGAGCCACCCAGGCACCCCAAGAATCTGTTTCTTGATTTATCACTCTTCCTCTTTTATCCTCTCTTGCTTGTTTGTTTTGTTTCCTAAATTCTACATATGAGTAAAATCTTATCGTATTTGTCTTTCTGTAACTGACTGACTTTGCTTAGCATTATACTCTTCTAGAACCATCCATGTCATTGCAAATGGCCAGATTTCATTCTCTCTTACTGCTGAATAATAGCCCATTGTATATATATATGCCACATCTTCCTTATCCACTCATCAGTTGATGGGTACTTGGGTTGCTTCCATAATTAGGCTATTGTAAATAATGCTGCTATAAACGTAGGGGGATTTTTATATTCTAGTTTATAAGGTAGTTCTATTTTTAATATTTTGAGGAACCTCCATAGCGTATTCCACAATGGCTGCACCAGTTTGCATTCCCACTAGCAATGCAAGAGGGTTCCCTTTTTTCCACCTCCTTGCCAGCAACTGTTATTAATTTTAGCCATTCTGACAAGTGCATCATCTCCTTGTAGTTTTTATTTATGTTTCCTTGATGGTAAGTGATAATGAACATCTTTTCATGTGTGGCTTCATGATCTGTATGTCTTCTTTGAAGAAAGGTCTGTTCCTGTCTTCTTCCTGTTTTTTAATTGGATTATTTGTTTTGGGGGTATTGATTGGGAGTCTGATAAGTTCTTACCTATTTTATCTTTAACAGTTTGGTAACTTTAGTGATGTACACATTGTAAAGTGTGAAAAGAGCAGCAGTTTATGTAGGAAATCTAGTGGTCAGTAGTCCTAGAGTCCTTGGCTTCTAAACATGCTGATAGTGGTTAGATCTTGCTTAATTTTTTTTAAGATTTATTTATTAGTTTGAGAGTGAGAGAGAGAAAGAGAGAAGGTGCACAAAGAGAGAGAGAGAGAAAGTAGGGGGAGGGGCAAAGGGAGTGGGAGAGAGAGAATCCTCAAACATATTCCCTGTGAGTGTGAAATCTGACGTAGGGCTTGATACCAGGACCCTGAGATCCTGGCCTGAGTCAAAATCAAGAGTTGGTTGCTTCACTGACTGAGCCACACAGGCACCCCTTAATTTTTTTTTAATTGGTAATGTCTTCTCAATTTTACTTTGATTAATTGAAATAATGATCTTCTTACCCAGCCTTAATGGAGTTTATATGTAAATCTATTACTATGATTTGATTTCCATACTTACTCACAATCATTACTCATCCTTATTCTGTGCCAAATTTTCTCTAAATTATTTCTCATCCCTATTCTGCTCCCTTGTTCCTGTTTGATAGTTTTCTCACTTAAATTGTTAGCTCCATAAGAACAAAGACCTGTTCACCTGTCCTTTTGGTCACTGTCTTTTTTTTTTTTTTTTAAGAATTTATTTATTTATTTGACGGAGATCCCAAGTAGGTGGAGAGGCAGGCAGAGAGGAGGAAGCAGGTTCCCTGCTGAGCAGAGAGCCCAATGTGGGGCTCGATCCGAGGACCCTGGGATCATGACCTGAGCCGAAGGCAGAGGCTTTAAGCCACTGAGCCACCCAGGAGCCCCCTGTTGGTCACTGTCTTACCCATACTTAGAACAGGGCCTGGTACTCAGGAAATGCCCAGTAAGAATTTGCAAAGTCTTGAATAAATGAATACCTAATGCAGTGCCTTGCATGATAGGTTTTCAACAACTAGTTTGTTCAGAAGAAATAGATATATGGATGTACAGTGTTGTTATATAGTCATAACGAAGCTGTGAGAAGAGGTTGGTTTCATCAGCAACATTAAATAATGATGATATGGTGATATGATGGAAAGAGACTGGGAAGTTCCTTTGTTTTTCTTTTTTAAAGATTTTATATATTTATTTGACAGAGATCACAAGTAGGCAGAGAGCAGGCAGAGAGAGAAGAAGGGAAGCAGGCTCCCCACTGAGCAGAGATTCTGATGTGGGGCTTGATCCCAGGACCCTGAGATCATGACCTGAGCCAAAGGCAGTGGCTTAACCCACTGAGCCACCCAGGCGCCCCAGAAAGTAACATTTTAAAGTGAGACTCAATGAAGAGGAGTTAGCTCTGCTTGCAACTACCAAGGCTAATTAGCAAGTTACAAAGCTTTGAGGTGACCAGGAATTTAGACTATGAGAGAGGATGAAAGAGTAAAAGAAAGAAAGAGAGAGAGAGAAAGGAAGAAAGGAAGAAAAGAAAGAAAGAAAAAAGGAAAGAAAAAGAAAGAAAACCAAAAACAAAACAGTTGTAGAGAATATGGTTAGAAAGATAACTGGAGGCAGGATTCTGGAGGCTCTTGTAGACTGTGGTGGAGATTTTAGATTTTTCCTAAATGAGAAAGGAAGCCACTGTAGAATTTTAGAGGGAGAAATGACAAGATTGGACCTACTAATCTAAAGACTCATTTCCCCTGATCTTAGCCCCTCAATCTCATCTCAGGCCGGGTCCCTTCAACCACACTAGCCAGCCTCAAGCATATTCCTGCCACAGGGCTTTTGCATTTACACATAGCAGAGAGGTTTGTCCACTTAATTAAAGAAAAAAAATTCCTTTTTGATACTTCCCTGTTTTCCAAGGCACTCAACATATTATGTAGTTATTAATTTACTTGTTTATTTATTTTTGCCCCTCACTAGAATTGACACGAGGGCAGGAATTCCACTTTATTTACCATTGTATCCCCAGCTTCTAGAAAATGCCAGCCAGACAGTAGATACTTTTGTGGAGTCAGTGAGTGAAACAACTCACTAGTTTTATTTCAAGGAATGAGTGAGAGAGAGAGAGAGACGCAATATGATGTCAGAGGTGAGCAAGCTTCAGAACATGTAAAACTTAAGGAGTTCAGGATTAGGAGTTGAGGTTTTATTGCCATTGCAGTGAACGCTCATGGGGAGAGGAGAGGAAAGTTAAGCAGGGGAGTGACAGAATCTAATTGACACTGGCTGATATTTAGAGAGTACATTGCAGGGGACATAAAGAAATTTATTCATATTTTTTTCTATGATAACAGAAATAGGCAGGTGTATCAGTCAGCTATTGCTATGTAACACACAGCCTAAAACTCAGTGGCTGAAAACAATAATGTATTCTTGCCTCTGCCTCTGAAGGTCAGCTGATGGTTGATTGATCTAGCCTGGGTTCACCTGGGTGTCTCTGCCTCAGGGTCCGTGGCCACCTAGGTTTTTCTCCTTCATGTGGGAAGAGCTTGGCTCTGCTCCCTGTGTGTGTTTCCATTCTGGGGCTCAGGCTGCTTAGGGACACTCTATTCCTGACCAATACAGAGGTGGGAGAGAGTAAACCAAAGCGCGTAGGTGCATTTGAAGCCTGTCCTCATATTCCCCCTGCTGCCCTCCCACTGGCCACCAGCTCACCTGCAGCTTGACATCAGAAGAAAAATATTCTGCCCACATCAGGAGGGGTAAGGGACTAACTATTTGCTGAATAATAAGCCAAACTAACATGTAACATAGATGGTGAGATAATGATTTCCTCAAACTGGAAATACCTGGTAGTGATTTAAAATTCAGTTTGGTTGTTTTTTTTTTTAAGATTCATTTATTTATTTATTTGACATACAGAGATCACAAGTAGGCAGAGAGGCAGGCAGAGAGAGAGAGGGGAAAGCAGGTCTCCTGCTGAGCAGGGAGCCCGATGCAGGGCTCGACCCCAGAACCCTGGGATCATGACCCGAGCAGAAGGCAGAGGCCCCAACCCACTGAGCCACCCAGGTGCCCCTAAAATTGTTTTTTTTAAAAGATTTTATCCATTTATTTGACAGAGAGATCACAAGTAGACAGAGAGGCAGGCAGAGAGAGAGAGGGAAGCAGGCTTTTTGCTGAGCAGAGAGCCCGATGCGGGACTCGATCCCAGGACCCTGAGATCATGACCTGAGCCGAAGGCAGCGGCTTAACCCACTGAGCCACCCAGGCGCCCTAAAATTCAGTTTTATGTTATCATTGACTCCTTAGGAAAGAGCTTTTCTATTGTATATAATTAACTGAATAATTTAAAGTATTATTCTCTATCTATAGGCAAATTGTACTTGAAAAATTATTCAAAGCATTTCAGCTTTGTATAAACATTAATAACAACTTTTAACTGCATTTACTTGTACTTTATGTTTTTACTTTTCTGAAATAAAAAGAATACTGACCTGGGAATTGGGTTGCTCCTTGGCTGTAATTCTGACAATTACATGGCTTTGGCCAGTCACTTAATATCTTGGCATCAGTTTCTTTGAAACGTCTTTCGATTACAAGTGCCCAGGAGCTTAAAGCTGGTGTAGCAGCAACATTTGTGAGCCACTGGGATTATAAGTAAATTACTCTGGGAACAAAGATCATGTATGATCAAATCACAGAATTACAAAAGGCATCTTCAGAATCACTGAGTAAAATTCCCTTATTTTAGAGATGAGGAAACTGAAACCAAGAGTAAATATTGAACTTGTCCATGACTAGAGATAGAAACAGAGCACAAGGTGAGGAAAGGCACACAATCCATAGTCAATTTGACTTTGAAATCTTTAGTTTGTGTGTGTGTAAGTGACTTTCACACTTGTGCATGAAAGATACATATTAAGTTCAACCATACAGAACTGCTATTTTTATGGGGTCAAAATTGTCAAATTATCATGAATTAGATATATTTCAACATAATTAAGAACTTTAGCAGTACTATTTGCGAGAATAAAAACATCGTACGTGACTCAAATGTCCACCAACTGTAAAACAGAAAAATTAATTGTGAGGTAAACATGCAGTGGAATTCTGTAGGACAGTGGGCAAAACCAAGTCCTACAGCCACAGGCAGGTGTCAACACTAACAAATCTCAAAAACAAGCAAGTCCCCAAAGAATGCGTACTGTATGATTTACATTTTATAAGATGCAGAAGCAAAACTAAATAATTTGTTATTTAAATAAACAGTCATATAAGGGAAATCTTTTTTTTTTTTTCCCCAAAAAAGTGATCTTACACAGTAAGTCAGGATAGTTGTCTCTTCGGAAAGGCAATGTTTATTCCTTAAATTAGGTGGTTGACACATTGGTGTGTATTGAATATTTCTTTATAACTGATACATATTTTCTAAATATTAATTACACAATGTTTAGAAAACATAATAATACCAAAGAAATAATACATGCTCCCTGCTGGCGGGAGTATAAATTAGGACCGTCAGTTTGGAGGGCTATTATAGTGTCTATTAAAATAAAACATAATGAATGTAATTAATTTTCTCTATGTTGAGCAAAGTTTAAACTCCCTGGATAATTACTTTGCTTACTAGAATCTCAAGAAGCCAACTGAGATAGCTCTAGATTCCTCTGAAATACTCCAGACTCCCTACCCACACCTTCTACTTCGCCTCTACTCCACCATCCTCAACCCCCTCCACGTCCTCTGCCCCCTGCCCCCCCGCAACCCACCCTTCACTCCCTGACTCCCTCTTTCAGTCACATCTGCTGTAGGCCCTCTCCTCAACAGGCACCCAACATAAAACAATTTAAGGTCTAAGGTCAGAAGCTAGACAGGAGTTTTATTATTTTTCCTGCCATAAAATTTACAGCATTAAAAGCTACTGCTCACAATGAGAACTTACAAAATGCAACAAAGATTATTTGCTTTTGCTTATAACCCTCTGCTCCCACATCCCCTGAAATGCTGGAAACATTTTGCTATGCCAACAGCTTAGAAGGAATATTGTTTCACTGGAATGAGACCTGCCTACTCTGTTTTCAGAGATGAAGTTTTGGAGTGGTTATGTTAATTACATAGTAAGTAACACTAATGCAGCCTTGGAATTCACTGGAAAGTCCAGTCAGATATTTTCTCAGGAATTAGTGTAATGGAAATTCTTACTGTGAAAATCACTTTCCATTCTTGGAGTTTTAAATGAGATGAACAGTGACTGAAACAAGATTGCTAAGGGTTGGCTTGTTTGAAAATGAGCAATTCTGGGCGCTTGGGTAGCTCAGTGGGATCGAGCCCTGCATTGGGTTCTCTGCTTGGTGGGGAGCCTGCTTCCCTCTCTCTGCCTGCCTCTCTGCCTACTTGTGATCTCTCTGTCAAATAAATATACTCTTTTAAAATGATTTTTAAAAATTTTTTAAAAAGGGAAATCTTTAAAAAAGAAAATGAGCAATTCTTAAAACAACCTGCCTGAAAATTCCTCAATGTTATAAAATATTCCTGAAGTCGCATAATTCTCCTTGGAATATTTAGAAGTTTTGACTTAGAATTTATTCTGTTTCTTTAAAACAAAGTTGATTCATTTTCAACTTATGGAAATAGGTGAAATAATAATCACGAAAAGTTTCAATGCAATTATTTTACCTTTTCAGGGACCTGAACTTTATCATTGTTTCTTAACTTTGTTTTTCTGTTTTGTTTTTGGGTTTTATTTTGGGGTTTTTTTGTGTTTGTTGTTGTTGTTGTTTGCTTGTTTCTTAACTTTGTAAGTGGGAAATTCAGATAACCACATAATGTTATGCATGGAAGCATAGATCCAGTTACCAGAGTTTTGTTCTGAAGACATCATTTGGTCAAACTGTCCTTTGTTGTTCATAGGACTTCTTAAGATTTTTGAGATGTAAAACTAATTTTTTCATTGAATTCTAAAATTGTAGTTGATTCATTTTTCTTTGCCCTTTTTTGTTTAGAATAAATCAGAAGGGGAAAATACACTTCTTTAAAGAAAAAAATGAAATTTAAAAAAAAGAAAAAAATGAAACTAATGTAACATTGTATGTTAACTGTACTTGAATTAAAATGAAATAATGGGGCACCTGGGTGGCACAGTCAGTTGAGCAGGCAACAGTTGGTTTTTGCTCAGGTCATGATGTCAGGGTGGTGAGACTGAGCCCTGCATTGGTCTCCACCCTTACTTAGCACAGAGTCTGCTTGAGATTCTTTCTCCCTCTTCCTCTGCCCCTCCTGTTCTCTCTTTCTCCCTGTAAAATAAATAAATAAATCTTTTAAAAAAATACAATAAATAAAATAAAAGGAAACGAACTATTGAGACTTTATCAAGATAAAAAGCTTTTGCACAGCAAAGGAAACAGTTGATAAAACCAAATGATAACCTATAAGAATGGGAAAAGGTATTTGCAAATGCCTTATCAGATGATATACAGAGTACCCAAGGTCTATAAAGACTTTATCAAATGCAATACCCAAAAAACAAATAATCCAATCAAGAAATGGGCAGAAGACATGAACAGAAATTTCTCCAAAGGAGACATACAAATGGCCAACAGGCGCATGAAAAAATGCCCCACATCATTTGGCAACAGGGAAATACAAATCAAAACCACAATGTGATACCACCGCACACCCATCAGAATAGCTAAAATTAACAAGTCAGGAAACAACAGATGTTGGTGAGGATGTGGAGAAAGGGGTCCCTCTTACACTGTTGGTGGGAATGCAAGCTGGTGCAGCCACTCCAGAAAACAGTATGGAGGTTCCTCAAAAAGTTGAAAGTAGAGCTGCCCTATGACCAGCAATTGCACACATACTTAGCTTACTTGGGTATTTATCCAAAGGATATAAATATAAACCCAAATGTTTATAGCAGCAATGTCCACAATAGCTAAACTATCAGAAGACCCCAAATGTCCATCAACAGATGAATGGATGAAGAAATGGATAAAGAAATTCACAATGGAATTTTACTGAGCCATCCAAAAAAAATGGAAATCTCACCATTTGCAACAATATGGTTAGAGCTAGAGGTATTTATGCTAAGTGAAGTAAGTCAAACAGAGAAAGACAATTATATGATTTGACTCATACGTGGCAGTTAAGAAACAAAACAAAGGATCATAGGGGAAGGGAGGGAAAAATAAAGTCAGACAAAATCAGAGAGGGAGACAAACCATAAAGAGACTCTTAACTCTAGGGAACAAACTGAGGGTTACTGGAGGGGAGGTGGGTGGGGGGAGGGGGTAACTGGGGGATGGACATTAAGGAGGGCGCGTGATGGAATGAGCACTGGGTGTTATATGCAGCTGATGAATCACTGAACTCTACCTCTGAAACTAATAATACATTTCTATGTTACTTAAATGAATTTCAATAAAGTAAAATTTTTTAAAAATAAAAGGAAAAGAAAAGTTGAGAAAAGGGTCAGAAAATCTTGTCACGGTATCACCTTGCCGGCAGTTAGCTTTTCAAGTGGAGCACAGATATAAAAGTTCCTTATATTGTCTACAGTGGGTTCATTTTGTGTTGTAGTGTTTAGCTTGAAAATTCTAAGACCTTTAAAATAATGGGTCTGGTTCAGTAGATGTATATGTTTGTTTGAGTCCTTTTCTAAGAAAAGCATACTGGTGTTTAATTCATTTTTTTTTTTTTTTACTAGATTTTATTTAGGAGAAGGTAGATGAGTAGACCTGAAAAATCATTCTTTGCAGGGAAAGTGGTACACAAAACTAAACCCACTTTTAAACAATTTTCGGAAATGCCCCATCACCCCACCAAGCGGGTTAGCAAAATTGCCTATAAGATGCGGACAGATGAATTGCTGTGCCTGTCCCCACACTCAGGCATCACCAACACTGCTTTCCAGGAGTCATGCTAGTCAGGTGGAGGGTGGAGGTGGTCTAGGGGGCCATGTTGAATGGCGAGCGCCTACCGCGTGCCAACAGCTACTCTCTTGTCTTGTTACTCTCCCAGGTGCTGTTTGCTGCAACAAAGGGCCAGCAAGTATTGCTGGAGTCTCCAGTTTATAAGAGGAAATCAGACTTTAGGTGACAGCTCTCATTTGTAAATGAACAGGTGTGTGGCCCTCCCACTGGGAAAGTTCTTCCACCCAGTTTAAAAAAAAAAAAAAAAAAACCACTCTCAGGAACTGTCCACTTGGGTTTCTCTTCCTTGGAGAAAAGCAGTAATTATTCATGTATCTCCCTTTGGTGTTTGTTGACATTTCCTTCTGTCCTTTCTTTCAGGCTATGTGCTGTCTCTGCTGTGCCCAAACTCCTCCCAGGCCTGGTGTGAGATCACAAACGTGTCGCAGCCTCTGGCTTTTCCTGGCCTCTACAGGGACCTGAATGCCAGCATAAGCCCCTTCAGCAGTTCTGCAAAAGTTGAAAACAAATACAGTCTGTACGTGGGCCTGGTGCTGGCGGTCAGTTCCAGTATTTTTATCGGCTCCAGCTTCATCCTGAAAAAGAAGGGCCTCTTGCAGCTGGCCAAGAAGGGCGTTACCAGAGCTGGTGAGAATCGGAGGCAACTAGCCCGTTCAAGTTTCTGCAGCAGCTGCGGAAATAATTCCTGTTCTAAGACCGTAGCGCTACAGTAGTGATATTTTACTGTCTCTGTCTTAGCCCCTGTCTCTGTTCTTAGCAGATCTCCCCCTACAGTTTCCGGGGTTGAACCAGGTTGTGTCCCCTTGAGGGTGAAACTGAAGGTCTTGTTCCCAGAGGTTGAGTCCTCCTATCAAAGCTTTTGTGTGCAATTTCAGTGTTCAAGTTCAGATGTAGATGTAGCTTCCCTGCTTAAGACATGTCAGTGGCTTTTCTTTGCACTCAGAATAAAACCCAATACCCTTCCCCAGTCTCTGACCTCCTGCGTAAAATGGTCCTTGCTACCTCTCTACCTGTATCTTCTGCCACTCTTCCTGTCACCTACTTCTGTCTGCTTCCTGGAACAGACCAAGTTCTTTGTCCCTTCAACGCCTTTTCCCTTCACCTGGAACGTTCTTCTCCCTGGCCTTCCTTCTGGCTGACTCATCCTTCAGAATTCAGCTTAAGGATCATCACCTTGGCTGGTCTTCCTCTCTGGGGAGGTGTCCCCCACCCCCACCTCCATTACTGTCTATCATGGCACGAAGGGTGTCCTTCCTGGTACCTGAAACAATCTGTCATTGTAGGTTTATTGCTTATTTACTCATTTATTGGTAGCAGAACCACAAGAGTAGGAACCTTCCCTAGGATAGTGTTTGGGACCCAATAAATATTTGTTAAATCAATAAATGCATAGCCATAGAATTAAGTTGCTATTTATAGTGATGCTTTACATGCTGAGTAACAGCTTAACTACCCTTCCTTAACCATAAATCTCCATTCATTTTTTCTCTTTTTTGCCATTTTATTGATATGTAGTGGAGATACAAACACTTCACATATTTAGTATATACAATTTGATGAGTTTGGACATAGGAATATACCTGTGATACCACCACCATAACCAAGACAATAAACATATATATTACCTCCCAAAGTTTCTTTATGTCCCTTTTCCTTCTTTTGTTCTTTTTGGGTTTTTTTTGGCCAGCAGAATATGTAACATGTCTACCCTTCTGTGTTTTGTTTTGTTTTGTTTTTCTCTTTCAGACATTTCTTTTTATTTACAATTTGTGTTCAAGGAAAATCAATTCTATAATATGAGAAGTTACTATGAGTCAAAGCATAAATACACAAACACAATATACAATCCAAAATAGATGCATAGCATTCAGGTGTGAAATAAAACAGAATGTTCATTCACACACTGCAACTTGACATCTGTTGGATATTGTTGTTTCAGCGCAGGTTCATAAAGATGGGGGGAGAAATGACTTTGGTTATCAAGACTACTATGGCCATATTAGATATTGGAACATCTAAGCATCCATGCAAACAAGTCCTTACAGTGTTCATTTTTAAAAAGCTTTGTGTGCATTGAGGCAGAAAACATCCAAGATTAATTAAGAGATGATTTCTTTTTTTTTTTTCAAGATTTTTTATTTATTTATTTGACAGATAGAGATCACAAGTAGGCAGAGAGGCAGGCAGAGAGACAGGAGGGGAAGCAGGTTCTCCGCTGAGCAGAGAACCCCATGTAGGGCTCGATCCCAGGACCCTGAGATCATGACCTGAGCCAAAGGCAGAAGCTTTAACCCACCGAGCCACCCAGGTGCCCCAATTAAGAGATGATTTCTTAAAATGTAGCTTAAGAAGTATGGGCACAGGGGCACCCGGGGGCTCAGCTGGTTAAGCTTTCTGCTCAGGTCATGATCTCGGAGTCCTGAGATGGAGCCACTCATTGGGGCGCCCTGCTCATCGGGAAGCCTGCTTCTCCCTCTGCCTCTCCCCCTGTTTGTGCTCTCTCTCTCTCTTTCTCTGTCAAAAAAATAAAATCTTTAAAAAAGTAATAAAATAAAATAAATAAAAGTGGCATTTCAATCCTCTGGGGAAAGGATTGATTATTCAATCAAAAGTGTTAAGACAATTGGCAAAAATTAGGAAAAAATGTAAGAGTTCTACCTCATACCATTCAGGAATTTAAAATGAAATGATTTTCTCAAGAAACCTACAAGGTCTTTCTAAGAATGTAGATAAAGGGAAGAATCTATTCTGTATAAAGGAAGAGACTATCTGGATTGATTTTTAAAAAAGAAATAGAAAGAAAGATAGAAAAATGAAAGAAAGAAAAAGAAAGAAACAAAGAAAGGAAGAAAGAAAGAAAAAGAAAAGAAAAGAAGGAATCCTACACTGCAACACCTTAACTAAAACTAAAAACCAAATGACATAGAGGGCCAGGGGTGGAAGGAGTATTTCCAAAATAGATGACAGACAAAGGATATTAAGATCCACAATATATAAAGAATGACCATAGTTGATAAGAAAAAGATTAGTAGCTTAAGATAAAATAGGCAGATACGTAAACAAGAAACTCACAAAATAAGAAATGCAAGTGTCCAATAAACATATAATATATAAGTAAATGTTATATCACTAGGACCAAAAGAGATACCATCATATAGCAAGGAGTGCCTGGGTTGTTGTCTACTATGTATCTTATCTTTCTCTCATTCTTTCTTTCTCTTTCTCTCTCTCTCTCTCTTTTTTTTTTTTTGGTGGGTGGTGGAGGGAAGGGCAGGAACAGAGTGGGAGAGAGAGAGAGAATCTGAAATAAGTGTCACGTCCAGCACAGAGCTGATCATGACTCCGAGATCATGACCATAGCAGAAATCGAGAGTCAGATGCTTGGATGCTTAACCAGCCGAGCCACACAGGTGCCCTTGTTGCCTACCATCTTAACAAGGTTTTGTATTTTCTTTAAAAGGCCCTGCATTGGTAAGGGACTTAGGAAAATAAATAGCCCTCCCAAACATTGCTGGAGGCATTATCAAAGGGTACAAACTTTCCTAAGAGCAATTCCGTAAAGCTTAAAAATGTCAATGGCTTAAAACCTAATAATTCCACTTCTGGAAATGTATCTTAAGTGAACAAGGATGCCACCTATAGTTACATACCAGGATATTTATTTAAGGGTTTTATATAATGAGAATAAAAGTAGAAACTCAGTATGTGTATATGTATAGCTGCACTCCGGTTAAGTAAATAATGATATGCCAGATTTTGAAATAATACTCAACCACTAATTAAGGACATGAGGAAGTATTTATGGTATATTAAGTTTTAAAAGACATTATGAAATTATTTTATAATATTCCAATTTAATCATGTGCATTGTAAGAAGAAAATCCTAAATCAATTACTTGGCAAGATAATCTTCACAGCTAATACACCCTGTTTCATTTAATTATAACAAAATCAGAGAGGTCAAATACATAGGATTGAGTATACTAAAATTGGTGAGAAAATCCCATTTTCTATAGCAAACGTAACTGTGACTTTAGGTCACAGATTACAGTAAAGAAAAGAATACTGTTAGAATACCTTAGGAAAGCTTTTTACCCTTTCCAGTAGACTAGAAACTCAATTTTATGATGCCAAGGTAGAGAGTAAGGAGAGTCTAGCTGACTAGTGTTTGTTACCCTCTGACTGACTATCCAAAATGTCAAAAGCTCTTCTGTCAACCACCTTCTTCCCTTTAAGGTCCTCATTAGGTACTGAGAGAATTTACAGCTTATGGTTTTCTGTCTTCAATTTTAACTGTAGCTGAAACAAAGAATTTAGGATTTAGAATATTCTGTGTCCACACCTCTGGTGGACATCCATACAGTAAACCTAATGATTAAACAAAATTTTCTTGCAAATGAAAAAACTACAGAAATCAAAAGTGATGTAATCGAAAGCTGTCCAGGATCTTTAAAAAATGACCAAGTTGGGGCGCCTGGGTGGCCCAGTGGGCTAAAGCCTCTGCCTTCAGCTCAGGTCATGATCCTGGGGTCCTGGGATCAAGCCCCGCATCGGGTTCTCTGCTCAGCGGGGACCCTGCTTCTCTCTCTCTCTCTCTCTCTCTCTCTCTGCCTGCCTCTCTGCCTACTTGTGATCTCTGTCTGCCAAATAAATAAATAAAATCTTTTTTAAAAAAATGACCAAGTAAATAAGCTGAAGACTAGCTATCCTGAGTTGGCCTTAAGGTGGGGTCTCAATGGTGTGTCTCTTGATGGGTGGGGACCCCCAAATGTGGGGCAACAATAGGGTGGAAGCCACTGGTGTGGGAGATGAAAAATTCACCTGAGGCAGAACAAAGGAGACAGAAGTTGATTGAATACACCTCAAGAAAGGGAGTGATGGGCAGAACCGCAGAGGAGAGGCTGTCTGGGGCGAGGTAATGGGTGGGGGCTGTTTTTATAGGGGGAAGATAAGGAGATATGGGAATGTATGGAATTCTCCCTTTTTTGGTTAACTGTGCTTAGTCTTAAGTAGCCCAGTAGTCAGGTAGGGCCCGTGGGTATCTTGAGGTGGGTCTCCCAAGGGGCCTTTTCTGCATTCCATTGCTCAAGGCTGTTTGCCTGGGCTTGACCTTTGAGTCTTGCCTTTTCCAACCATATCCCATTACCTCTCCTCGTAGTCAGCTCTTGAAACCTTCTTCTTCCAGTTAAGAACTTAATTTTAATTTTTTTTTTAAAGATTTTATTTATTTATTTGAGACAGAGAGAGACAGTGAGAGAGAGCATGAGCGAGGAGAAGGTCAGAGAGCGAAGCAGACTCCCCATGGAGCTGGGAGCCTGATGTGGGACTCGATCCTGGGACTCCAGGATCACGCCCTGAGCCGAAGGCAGTCGTCCAACCAACTGCGCCACCCAGGCGTCCCAAGAACTTAATTTTAATTTTTATTATGCTCCTAGGGCAAGGTGGACACTCTTACCTCAAGGAATGGCTCTGGTGGGCCGGATTACTGTCAAGTAAGTCCTTTACTGCTCAGAAGAGTGTTTGCTTGTAAGATGATCAATAAATTACACGGAATTGTTCAACATTGATTACTTTATCTTCCTGGTAAGAATGGAATTCAAGTCTAGAAATTTTCGTGTGGGTATCCTATATTGTCTTATATGTAAAATAAGTCCTAGGTTTTTAGAATTAATTATTCCTCTTCTCTCCCTCCACCTCCATGTTCTCAATACTGTCCTGGAATGCCAGGGCGGGGAAGTTAACATTTGAAATATTATATTTTCATCACAAACTTCTCCTTAGGTTATATTTTATTCCCTAGAGCAACTGAGGAAAATGCTTTCTTCCCACATTTCCCTGCTTCTAATTGAAACCTGTGACTGTCCTAGCTGCATGTTTTCTGAGGAATGGGTTCATTTTACTGGTCAGGACCAAAATGTGGGTAGACTTAAGTCCCCTCTGGCTGCTTAGCACTGAACAAGTGAGGAGAAGATGAAGCTTGTGGACACTGCCCTTCTCCCAGACTTGCCCTGAGGACACCGAGACTGTTGGATGGAAAGCACAGTATAGATGCTCATGTGATGTGCAGAGAAGGCAGTATTATCTCTCATGGGCACTTCTGCAGATTTCTCTCTCCTCCCCTAAATCCTCCAAAGATTCTTGAATCCCAACCCAAAACTACCAAAGGTGGGACCTCATAAACTGTCATTTCCCACTGCCTGCCAACCACCTTCCTCTGCAGCAAGAAGCCTGCAGACTTCCATTGATTTTCCCATAACACGTGACACACGTCAGACTTGTGCGATCCTCTTCTGCCAAAGAATTGGGAAAGAACCTTCTCTAATATTAGAACTTTCTCTAATATTAGAATCTCCAAAGATGATAAATAAGAATTATTTAAATTTAAACGTGTATAGATAGCCCTTTTTTAGTGGTTAAGGTGTTTTCTGATTCCTTACTTCATCGGAATAAAAATTGACAGGGACTGAACTGAGAAGATTCCAGATAGATACTTTGGATGATTTTTTTCTCCTTTTCTCTCTCTCCTTTTTGTGTCTCCCCCCCGCCCCCGCCTGCACAATAGGATGAAGATATAAGGAGAAGGTTATGTGGCTACATTTACAGTTTTATTCTCATCAGGTACAAAGTTGCTAGTATTGAAGAGAAAAAAGCAGAAGTCTACAACATTAGAGATTTTTATCTAGTGACAAACATACAGCACTTCAATCACGAAATTAATGTTTTCCTGGAAAGCTGTCTATAGAGATAAAAATACAAATATTATCAAGTGTTCAAGAAAGCTTCATATTTGAAGAAAACTGCCATGGCTCTTCTTAGAAGAGCAGTCTCCCAGTTGCTCTGTTCTGGAAGTTTCTATCTGTGTTACAATATTTCCCTAAACCTGAGTACTCCTGAAGATTTGGCTGGGAGAGAAGGGAAGGCTGGGAGCGTAGCAACCAGAGGGGAAAAGGAAAAGTCTTCTGGTTCTTTTATCTGTTCCAGAAGCTCTCTCTACAATGTAAGTGTTTTCTTGACGTAATTTGCCCTCATGAAGTACTACATTCCGTGGACAGCTGTTCAGTTGTAACCCTTAAGAATAATTTGGCCCTCAGATGAGAACCTGTCCTTGGAGTTTCCCTGACTCAAGAGGTCATCTCACTAGAAGTGTGGAGTTTCTCAGATAAGAGAGAAAAGGCAGGAGCCCATCCCTGTGATTGTAAAGCCCTTCGGACCTCCTCAAGCTTCTAAGATATTGTAAAGGTGCTTTGGGGCCATCTTCAATTCAGAGATGCCTAGCTCCTTGGGCCTGTGGTAGGCATTTCTGGCTATCTTCTGCCAGCCCAGTAGACCTCCGCAGAGCATTCTAATTTGCCACAGGTTTCTTTGTTAATGTGCTTAACAGTAAGTATGCTTGAGCACCTAGAATAATTCTTTGCTTAGGCCAAAACTACCTCTCATTAGATTTTTGTCAAAGTGACCAACTATGTTTTTGTTAGTGACATAACTAAAATCTCTACTGGAAGTCATTTAAAGTGTGTAATCATCTGACCCCAGTTTTTGCATTGATTGAGTTCATATCACCAGGTAATTACAGGGTATCTGCATCCCTTAAGACCAATCCTTCCCCACCCTCCATAGGAAAACATCAAATTGTTCCTTTTAGCTAGATCTGTCAGTATCTCTGGGATGGAAGTCTACCTACCACTTTGCATGCATTATTGCTTTTTCTCTTCTGGCGAATAAGTCCGTCTCTCACATCACCCCTGTGGCTTGCTTTCCAGTGGGAGCCGGCGAAGCGGCGAATTTTGCAGCCTACGCTTTTGCACCTGCCACCTTGGTCACCCCACTGGGTGCTCTGAGTGTTCTTATAAGGTATGTGAGAAATGAACTTGGCTTCTTTTTTTTTTTTTTAAGATTTTATTGATTTATTTGTCAGAGAGAGAGAGCACAAGCAGGGGGAGCAGCAGGCAGAGGAAGAAGGAGAAGCAGGCTCCCTGCTGAACAGGGAGCCTGATGCGAGACTCAGTCCCAGGACCCCAGGATCATGACCCGAGCCAAAGGCAGACGCTTAACCAACTGAGCCACCCAGGTGTCCCTGAGCTTGGCTTCTGTAGAGATGTCAGTACCATGATGAATATAAACCACAAGAAATACATCGTTAAACATATCTTAAATTATCATACAACTCATGTGGGAAGACACAGGAAAGCGCATGAGCGTGGGAATAATTTGTGGTGTTATTTAGAAAACCTATGAGGGTGGGCCTGGTTTCCCGCTAACCTAAAGTAATCCTGTGTTATGTTTGTGTTTATTCAAAGAAGACTTGCAGGTTTTTTTTTTCCCTCTCTCTCTCACCTAAAAACATTGCCACAGCCTGTTCAGTCCTTTGTGTTGTCATAGTGTTTAATGACCATGGTGGTCATTGGTCATGGTGGAGGACTTTTAAAAGCATAGTGTTTGGGTTAAAGGTCAACTCTCACTTAAAGTCTTCCCTTGTTTGCCAGAGAGTTGTGTTTGGAGACCTTTTAGTTTCTTTTTCTTTTTCTTTTTTTTTTAAAGATTTTATTTATTCATTTGACAGACAGAAATCACAAGTAGTCAGAGAGGCAGGCAGAGAGAGAGGAGGAAACAGGCTCCCCGCTGAGCAGAGAGCCCGATGTGGGGCTCGATCCCAGGACCCTGAGATCATGACCTGAGCCGAAGGCAGAGGCCCAACCCGCTGAGCCACCCAGGCACCCCCGACCTTTTAGTTTCTTTTGGTAATGGAAACGGGAATAATTTTCATGTTTGTAGAACAGGAGATCTCATTTTTCTGAGCTGTCATTACTATGATCCCAAATGATCATGTTCAGTGGATGCAGGAAATTTTATACCTAAGCAACTCTATTATTTATTGTATTTTATCTCCATTCAGTATCCACGTTGGGTGGAAAACCTATAACTAGGCCAACCCACTTCTTTTCACGTTCTTTGTAGGACTGTTGAGAGAAGTAAATGGGTCAGTACACATAGAACTCTAGAACACTGTCTACGCATGGGACCGTAACTCTTAGTAGTAGCAGTGTTTTGGCGGAGGCTGCTGTCCGCACTGACTCTAAGAAGGTGTCAGGTGCTGGACCACAGTCTCAGGTGCATCTTGGTACAGATAATAATGGTACTCCCATGTGGGAGTGCCAGGGCATCAAGAGAAGGAGGCCAGAATGCAGAAGCCCCAGCAGACGTATTTTGAGGAACAGCAGGATGGCATAGTCTGGTGTCCATGGTGGTACCAACAGAACTTCCTGAGGCCATGGCAACCAAAGTAGTGGGGACTGTTGAGTAAGTGAAAGTATCAGGGCAGTAGCAGCTGGTAAGAAAACACTTCAGTATTTTGACAACCCATGTGGTTATACTTGTGTGTCCTTGCTACATATCAGCCCTGAGCAGGTGATTCTTCTTTAGACATGGATCTTTCTTGAAGCTTCTATAAGCACACATAATCTCAATGAATCTTGCCAGTAAGATGTAAAAGATCTTCCATTTTGTTTGGCTTTGCGGGAGAAGATGGGAAAATAAAATTAATTGGGTGAGACTTACCTCTCTTGGGAAGATGACATGGTTCAGAATGTCTTTGAAAACCCTTTTGATATAAAAGCAAGCAGATTTGATTGACCATTTCTGAGTCTTAAAACTAATCAGGTGTTTCAGTGTTCTGTAGTGTATTCAGCTCAGTTGATTGGCAACTGGGATAGAGGGGTGGGTACCACAGTGGGACTTGTGAGCTGCTACGGAATCCAGTGTTAACTGAATGAGAGTGACTTTTTTTTCTTCTCCCAACAGCGCAATCTTGTCTTCCTACTTTTTAAATGAGCACTTGAACATTCATGGGAAAATAGGCTGCATATTAAGTATATTGGGGTCAACTGTGATGGTTATCCATGCCCCACAAGAAGAAGAAGTCACTTCTTTGCATGAAATGGAAATGAAATTGAGAGACCCAGGTCTGTGATTCAACCAAAAAAACACTCATATTCTGTTCCACTTTCTCTTCTCATCAAATGAATTTGTAATAATACTGTAAAAGGCTCCCTTCAAGCTTCCTTGTGGGTTGGGTGATACAGTGAGATTTAATTTGACTGTATTACAAGTCTTTGGTAAAGGTGACACAATGTACTGGTCCAGGCTTGCTCTCTACACAGTGAAAGGAGATGGGAATAGGAGGGGAAAAAGGCATATACTCTAACCCCAACTTTGGCCACTTTCTCCCTCTGAAAATAAAAAGTCTATCAGACGATACCTGCCATACCTCATAGTGTTGTTATCTGTGCAATTCAAATGATATGTTTGTGAAGGTCCATTGTAAAATGTCCAGAGCCATGAAGTAAAACGTTGTTTCGTTTCTGTTATTTTAAGTTAATCTCACTTCTCTTTTGGAAACACCTATCCTCCTAAACTCATGGCTAACATGATTTTGCAAAAGATAGCATTTTCTGAAGTCTAATTCTTTTTTCTTCCAAACAGGATTTATTTCCTTTGCTGTGATCATAACGGTGATCTCATTGGTGCTGATTTTGATCGTGGCTCCCAAGAAGGGACAGACAAATATATTGATCTACATTTCAATCTGTTCATTGATTGGAGCGTTTTCAGTGTCTTCTGTCAAGGGTCTGGGAATCGCCATTAAGGAACTATTGGAATGGAAGCCAGTTTACAAGCATCCCCTGGTCTTCATTTTGCTGGCTGTACTTGTGCTCTCGGTGACGACACAGATTAACTATCTCAACAAGGCCCTGGACACCTTTAATACATCTCTTGTGACTCCCATTTATTATGTATTCTTCACGTCCATGGTAGTAACTTGCTCCGCCATCTTATTCCAAGAATGGTACGGCATGAAAGCTAGAGATATCATTGGGACGCTGAGTGGGTTCTTTACCATTATCAATGGTATCTTCCTTCTAAACGCTTTTAAGCACACTGACATTACCTGGAGTGACCTGACATCCACTACTCAGAAAGAAGTCCTCTCTCTGAATGGCAGTGAAGACAAGTATGTCCTACTAGAGAACACAGAATGTTCAACCCCAGGATTCAACGATGACATTACCTTGTTTAGCAGGACTGATGATCAAAGTCTCTAGCAACCTTGAACTTTAACTAATATAAGACACCTGAGGAGGATAGGAAATGTCTGATTTTTTTGAAGAACTATTAGGAAAGCTGGCATTTTTAAAGTTCTAACTAATAATCTAGATGTGAGACCAAAAAAAAAAAGGAGGCCTTCCTTTTTGGTCACCAAATTTGAAAGTCAAGATTTGGATCCTCCCCCCAGAAGACTTCTACTGTTTTTAATTTCTACAAACTTGAAATATTCTCTAAGCACAAAAGAAGTTAGGGTTGCATGAGTTTCCAAGTAATCTCTTCTGGTCACAATATATTTGTCTCTGCCAAGTGGCTCTTCATTTCTTTGGCTGTTATTCTTAGTAATTCATAGATAAACTTAACTATGTGCTGATTAGCAAAGTATCAATCATCATTCTCTGATGAGTCATAGTTTCAAATTATTAAACCTGAGAAGTGAGATTACTGATGCTCTCCCCACCCCCAACTTCTATAACTTCCTTCTTTCTAATCTAGATGCTAAAGAGTGGAATGTTAAAAGAAAAAATAGGCCTGCCTTGGAAATTTGCTCCCTGGTGGGCTAGAATGCAAAAGACACACAGCCCACGAAGGACTTATCAATTGTAATTTATTGCCATATTAGAAAAATGTATTACCCATTCAACAGGGGAGAATGGAGAAGGGAGAGAAATACCTAAATGAAACATGGTGCTTTTTCTTTTTCATAAAAACAAGTGCAAATGGTTAGAGTCAAGGCTTCTTTTAACTCAAAACTGAACAATGTAAGACAACATTGAGTTTCTGGAGAATTCCAAGTGATTTCAGCTTTGGAGTTCCTTATATTCACTTTGTCCCTTTTTCTGTTATCCCAAAGATCAAAGAGACTTTTATAAAAGTAACTGATATATTACTTTAGGATTATATGGTACACCTCAGTTTTTCTCAAATATCTAATCTGCAAAGGGTAAGTTTTCCACAGACTGTTTGGAAACAATTGGAAAAATCTTTTCAAAAACTTGAATGAGTTATCATTAATTGTTCTCTCAAATTTGACACTTTCACCCTTATTAAGGAAATTATAGTCACTAACCTTTTTAAAAACATACATATCCTACCACTATAAGTGGTAGATTTTTCTTTTTCTGTTGAATTTCATCCTGACCATATTTTCTGTACATTTTATTGAGAAGTGTTTTGGGAGAATAGGAAGGGGAGTGAAATTCCCAGAAAACAAAATATTGAGAACTTGGGGACTAGTACAGGAAAATACCTTTTGGTTATTAACAGTTCTATGCAATTTTCCTATCTCCAAGTATACAGTAGGAATAACATTTTTGGTGGGCTTTCATGTCTATGGACAAATATCACTCACTGATTTCATGAGAAAATTACCTACTTCCAGACTAAACTTATATCTGTCAAAGCAAAAATCCTAACCAAAAGGTTACAAGATTAACACAAAGAAAACAAAAACAAAAAACAAAAACCTTCAGGTTGATTCAGTTTTTCTGTTCCAACATTAGAAGTTATTTTATTTGTTTGTTTGTAATCTAGCTCAAGTCCGTCCTGGGCAATAATAGTAAATTCTCCTATTGAGAATTTTATTCCACTGATTTTAGCATTTCCCAGTTCAGTTGGGCTCTCATTGATGTTCCCAGGGATATCCTGAGGTGACGTTAAAGTTGGAAAGGACTGTCAATGTCTCTTCAGCGTAGGTCAATGTTGAGTGCACCCTCAGTGGGTTCTTATTTTTGAAAATTAATAATCCATGGGAGATACATGTGTTGATACCTCAGGTCAAGTATATGTTTACTCTGTTGGTTGTTGTTTCACTTTCTCTGTATATCAGATACATAAGCTATGAGCACAAGTTTGTAGGAGAAGTATTTTCTGAAAAGGAAGCGTTAAAAATGGTAGAAATTCTTTTAAAGATTTTTTTTCCTATTGAAAAACTCTACTGGTTTCTCCAGGACATGTTCTTAGTGAGGAAATTAAGGTCATCCAACCTGAGGTTGTGCTGGTTCTCCACTCTAGTGAAAGTCAACGTCACCTGTTACAAAACTTCGCCCTTGGTGTATTGCACCCAGGCTAACGGCTCATGGAACACAAGAACTCGTGTGTATCCTGGATTGGAAAATGAACTGGTGCTGACATACATGTCCAGGAGAAAGGCTGAGAAAGATTTAACAAGTTGAAACATGTTGGAGAAAAAATTAAATATTTTTAAAACTAAAAATTCCTGGTGGGTATATGCATGGAAAAACCAAAATGTCATTGTAAATCTAAAACCAACAATAATTTTTCCCAAACAGGAAGATGTTGTCTAAGAAGGAATGAAATGCTGGATCCCTGTGTTCAGACTGACTATGTTAGTCTTACCTGGTAGTTTCATGTATGTATATATTAAAACATATATTTTTATTTCACTAGGTTTCTTAAGATTTATTAGCTGAATATCATGGGTCATTAGGGATGTCAAGGCTGTCTTCACACAACCAGATTGAAGGTTTTCCCAAATTCTATGAATATAATAGTTTCATCTTACTTTTGACATCGTTTTATTCTTAGGTCAATGCTTAAGAACTTTGTTTTTAGTTCAGATTGCATCCAGTGTTCATAAAACTCTTTAGATTCAGCAGATGAAATTAACACCTTTGTTTTAAGACTACAAAATGAAATACACGGAAAACACCCCACCTCAGGCCTGATGTAGGAGGCATTTAACAGAATTTAGTTCTCTTTGAAATGACATTTTCTTACAGTCTTTTTACTAGACGGTTAAGAACCATTAGTTTCCAATTTTCATACATTCTTTGTCTTTTCTTGAGTTGTGTCACAGTAGCTTGTTTTAAATAATCCAAGTGGAAATGAATTATAATTATCTCAACACCAAAATGAATCCAAAAAAATATTTTTTCTTAAAGCCCATAAATCTGAACTAAATGCAATCTTCACATTCTAACAAAACTTTATGGAAAAGTAATTTGTATAAATATCTATGAAATGTTCTAAATATTTTAAATAAACTCTATAGTTATGAAATTTTTTATTTTTCAAATGTTTATATGTACTGTTCATTTTAGAAAGTTTATGAATTTTAATGTTTCTGTATATTTTACATTTGCAATAAAATGTGGTTTAATCATGTTTGTTGGAGTTCACTTTTTAGTTTATTGAAATTAAGTATATGTAGTGGCAAAAATGTCCCCATGTAGATTTGAGACTTTTTTTTTTTTTTAAGTTTTGAGGTTAAAAAAAGAAACTGCAGTTGGGTTAATTTTGCTCTATCATTTTCCTTGAAATTGAAATCTGTTTTTTAGAAGAAGTTTCTCCACAAAACCATTTCCTGTGTAACTGATTTGACACCTGAACCAAAGGTAGGAGAAAAGCGTCTTATCTTTAAATGATTGTATTGAACAAAACAGGTGTTTAAAGCAGTCAGTGTAATGAAATCTCTCAGTTCAGGAATTCAAAATGAGAAAACATTATGAAAATACCTGGTAGCATTGCATTATATTAAAATCACATTTACAACCTCAGCAAACTGAAGAAGCAAAGGAAGAGGGAGAAAACAAAAATATTTGGTAGCATTGCATTACATTAAACTTTACATTTACAAACCCTCAGCGAATTTCCTTCTAGCCCCTCTGGAACTACATTGTCATTTCATGGGGTGCCTGGCTGGCTCAGTCCATACAGTCCAGGACTCTTGATCTTTAAGTCATGAGTTTGAGCCAGCTTGGGGGTAGTGTTCATTTAAAAAAACAAAAACAAAACCAAAAAACATTTTTTTTCATGTATTGACATCACTATGACCTTATTAATTTTCCCTATTTTGATTTGAGCTCGTGTTTGCATACAACCCTCTCAGCTGTTTCTATGGAAATGAATTGTCTAGTCCTCTTTTCGGCCTCTCTTTCCCACCATTGTATAGATAAAGAAATAATACATAATTCCTTAAATCAGGTAGTTACTTAGGGCTAGAGTGAGGACCAAGACACAAGTCTGCCAACACCCGGAACCACTCAATCCACTTAGAGATGTCAGCATCTCTAAGGAGGGCTTGGTCGAGTTGGCAGTGTGCAGAAATAGTGTATCTCAGCGGAGTGTTCATTAAATGTTCATCAAACATTACAGCACCCTGGCTTCAGTGTATAGGAAACCTCTAAGAGGTAAGCATAAGTTACCAAGAGTCTTAAATTTTATTTCTAACACCGAGTGACATAGTCTTCCCAGTGGAAAGCTCTGATTGGTTGCAAAAAGCCACAAAAAGCCTTTTGAGAAAGATGGCTGCCTGAACCACCCTTTACCGCTTCAGTCATAAATCTTGAAAAACCTTTCTTCTGGAGGGAAAAATGAATCTCTATAAATGCCATTTGAAGAGGAGAAAACCTTTGTGTTAGAAGACATTTTCGTTTTTATATGTAGAATTCATTTTCTGCCTCTGTGACCCAGCTAGTAACTCCTGACTGCCAGTGAACAAAGTCCAGTCACTCTGGCTGGAAGGGTGATGGACTGCTTTGCGAATGCCTTCTCCAGGGACTCATAGTCCATAGAAAGCCAACCCAGGGCCCTAGGCTCTATGGAGAAAGCCTCTGGATCTCCCCTGGAATGGATCCTGGGTAATGATACGGGGCAACACTGTGAGATCATCTTACCTAACAATTGTCCAGACAGTACACTCAAGGACCATCCATAGTCCAAGGCCAATAAAACAGGTTACTTCATAGACCAGGAAGGTGCAAAATCACCCTCTGACTCAGGAGGTCTCCCTCTCTCAGTTACCTTTGGTCTTTGTTTTCATCATCAACATTTCACCATATTGCTAGAAGAGTTTGAAATAAAATATATTTACGTAAAAGAGATCTGTCTTCTCCTTAACTCATGGAACTATAACAATGGGTTATAATGGGCAAGACTTAGGAAACAGAAGAATTCCTATCCGTAGAATTAGGTTTTATTTACCCATTACCTTACTTGAACTTGATTCCTTCTGAGTAGTCTTGCATGCACAGAAAAAGAGGACCAGGCTTTCTACCAGTTTGGAGCCTGATTTCAGGATCACCAGGTATGGATTTTGTAATGCAGTGATTCAATCTTTTCAGCAAGCATTGAGATAGACACGCAGCTGCCGGATCAAGTTTACACGCGCAGAAACGAGAACCACCGTCCAAAGCGCCATGAAGTCGTCTTACTGTGGGAACCAAACTGGTTTAGAATCAGACAGACTTAAGGAGCTCAGCGCAGTTCGCAGTTCGAGTTACACAGAGCAGGTCCACTTACGGGGAGGGGCCTGCTGATTGAAGATTAGCCCACAGCCAGAAGAAAAATAAAAAGCTTGGAGGAACTGGTCAAACAAGATCAAGCGTTCATTACTTGCGGTGCCACGTGGTGGTGCGGACTGGCCCCGGCTGGCACCTGATCTACTTCCACGGCAGGGGAAGAATTTCCAGGTCAGCAGAATAAAGGTCAGCCTCTTCCACCAAACACATCTGTGGGTCCAGTGGCTCTGAAAGGCTGTAACTCCAGAATGGTCAAGAGACATCAAGGATGAATTCTAATACCTGTAGCTACGCAGAAACACGTCCAATTTCATTCCCAAGCAGACGAGTCAAGGGAGGCTGACTTCCAAGTCAGAAGTCAACTCAGTCAACAGGCAGACTCCACAACAACCAATAAACTCCTTCTTAAACTACTTGAACTTCTGGCTCTTTCCTCAGGCGTCATGGACATGCCCCCTGTTGTGCAGCTCCCCTGAGGAGAGATACAGAAAGAATCCCACCCCTTTCTCTAAATCTTTAAACTCTCCTCCAGAGACCTGACAGCCTTGACATCGAGTGAGGAGATGCTGTGAGCGCCCCATCTCTGGGTTTTGGGCTTTCAGTGTTTCCCTCACTCTCCCTAGCCTTGATGGCACACAGCCACCCTGGTGGCTGACCCAGTGAAAGGGTAGGTGGGCTGGCCCAAGCCTGTGCCCAGTTAGTGAGGGGACTGCCCGTGGAATAGCCGCTCATCATCGGGCCTTGATGGGACATGTTTCTTTCACTGTTCCACCTCTTAAAGAACTTCATAAGAAGGCTTGACTCACAGTAAACATACCTACACATACACAAAGTATTTTATCTAGTACCATGATTTTTGGCCCTGGCCTGCATAATTACTTACACTGAGGAGGCTTTTAAAAATTACCATGCCTGGGCCCAACCCCAGGCCAATTAAATCAAACTTCAGAGGGTAGACACAGGCAGCGTTTCCTATCTGCTAAAAGCTCCCCAGATGGTTTTAATTAGCAGCCAGGGCTGAGAACCACTTAGATCTAAGTCCAAGACCCCGCCTAGTCTAAGTCACATCCCAATTTCAGCATTGTTTTTTTTTAAAGTGCTGAAATATACACATATTCTATGGTTGTTTTCAGTGTCTCAGGCAGATTTCAACAATCTCCCATAAAGGTACATAATCTGTACCTAAGTACACAGTACAACAACTGCCAAGAGAAGAATCAGCAGAAATGTATCTTTAGGAACGGGCTTGGCTTCAGGTAATTGAACATCAGACCGATAGAGGCTTAAAGCAAAGGGGCTCATTTGTTTCATGCAACAAGAAGTCTGGAAGTGGGCAAATCAGAGTTGGAACGGGTGGCTTCATGACCCTAGGAGGGACCCAGGATTTTCTTTCTGCTCCCTAGATAGGATTGCCAAATTTAACAACAACAAAAATGCAAGGTGAGCAGTTAAATTTGAATTTCAGACAAACGACGAATAAATTTAGTGTAAGTATGACACATGAAGTATTATACTTCATGTATATATCGGTGTACTCAAGACAGCCTTGAAAGCTGAGTGCTTTCACATGCATAACAGAAAGAATAAAGGGGGCATAGCTGACTTTTGGAGGATAAACCCACAGCACTACTAGGAAATCACCTGTATTTCCAAATACTTCATGTGTCATACTTACACTATTTATACATGAAGTATTAATACAAATCCTCTTCCTCCTTTGTTTATAACCTCCCACACCTGAGCAAACTGATAAGACAGGCCTGCTGCTCCCTCCCTTGGCGCCAGCTTCAAGTTCAAACTGCATACCGCCAAGCCCTTCAGCTCAGCCCCATTCCCCATCACCCCGAAACTCCAAAGGAGTTCCCCCTTCCTGCTCTCTCAAGCTAGTTGTGGATCTGCTGGGGATGTCCCAGCAGATGTCCCCAGCGACCCTCATTATGTGAGTCAGAAACGTTTCATACCTTCTTGGTACGTGTATGGTGTCAAAGGTCTCTGTGTCTGAACCCTGTATGGGATGGGGGGGGTCCACCCATTTCTGGGGCTGACCATAACAGGAGAGGTGATTGCAACACTTGGACTAAAAAAATCTATTTGCTTATCTGAAATTTAAATTTAACTGGGCATCCTCTATTTTACCAAGCCATCCTAGCTAGGGGCCCTCATCTTCATGCCTGTTTCCATGGAGACTTGGACCTTTGGGTCTCAAAGCCATTCCCCTGACAGGAAGAAACAAAAAAGTTTTCTTTCTGGTGCGTCTTGGCTTTTTATTTGGGAACAGAAGTTCTCATGTGCTTCTGGCTGCATTTCATTTTGTGAGACTTGCTGGTATCGGTGTACTCAAGTCAGCCTTGAAAGCTGAGTGCTTTCACATGCATAACAGGAAGAATAAAGGGGGCATAGCTGACTTTTGGAAGATAAACCCACAGCACTACTAGGAAATCTCCTGTTGCCATAGGTAATGGGTTTATATCTTTACTTATCCATAAGTCAATTTCCCTCTCTCCGAATCCTGCTAGCCTGTAGGGTATGCGTGTGCAAATGTCACCTGGGAAGAAGGGTATGATCCCAGGACTTGCAGCTTTGACATCAGCTAGGAACTTTTAAAAATGCAGAACCTGAGGTCCCACTTGGGACCTCTCTGAACCTGCATTTTAACAAAGTCTCCAAGCCATTGTATATAGATCAAAGATTCAAAAGAACAGAGATAGAACACTGAAAAAGTGAAGAACATTTACTAAGCTATTCTCAGGCCCCAAGAGCTATGGATGGGACCCAGAAGCTTCACTATGTCTCAAGTCGGTTTCCGTAGTGTAGTGGTTATCACGTTCGCCTCACACTATGTGCTCAAGATGGTACAGGAAGCAACTGAATAGAGAACCGGAAATGCTGGACACCTGGATGGCTCAGTTGATTGGACATCTGACTTCAGCTCAGGTCATGATCCAGGGGTCCTGAGATCGAGTCCCACATTGGGCTCCTGCTTGGCCCACTTCCTCTGCTCCTCTCCCTACTTGTACTCTCTCTGTCTCAAATAAATTAATAACATCTTGAAAAAAAAGGAAAAAAGAACCAGAAACACTATGGTGGCATTGGCCATCCAAGAGGCAAAATGATGGCAGCCTCTGATGCCAACAGGCAAGTGATGGAGACTGAGAGAGACCCTCAGTGGCAGCAAGGACCCAAGGTCAGGTCAGCCAGGGAGGGCTCCGGGGCGGTGACCAAGTCAGGAGAGACCAACCCACCCAGCCACCAACCGGGTCTGTAAATGCCAGCAGGGCAAGCAGCTAGCAGGAGGTAAGAACTATTGTTGAGACCAGAGGTGCCAGGGGACCCTACTCCAATTCAAACAATCCTCCCACTCACCTCCCCACCCCAAGGTTACCTTCCGGAGGTTGAGGGCCAGTCTGCATCGGAAGGGTTGGGCTGATGACCAGAAGTCAGTGCCCATTCTGATTGGTCTGTGCCTGTGCCAAATCAGTTGTGAGATATTCTTAATATCACCCCTGGAGAAAGCCACCTCTCCCCCTTCTCTACCCAGATACTACCTTGGCAGAACCAGAAGGAAGGAAAGGCAAAATCTGAGTGTCCACCTTATCCACTTGCGAAAAATATTTTCATGGGTGTACCTACGAGATTAGGCGAAATTGAATTTTCCCAGCATTCCCCAGCACGTGGGGGGAACAGGAGGAAAGGAGAGGTACAGACTAAATAAAGCAGCTATGGGTTGTCTGCATCTGGCAATAGGGTGAGGAAATTTCCATCCCTGCTGTGGACATAAGGATAATCGACTTTCTCTATTAAATATTTAGCTATCTATATAGATTTATATTTTTCTGTAGCTGTATTCAGGTGTCTTTTATTTCTAATAATCCGATGCCAATCACTAACATGATGTATTTTTCTCCATGTAAGGAGGGAGAGGGAGATACGGAAAATGATAGGTAAGTCAAGTTCTTCCGGAAAAAACAAAAGAAGACCTGACCTGAGGTGATATGCTACAACCAGAAGGGAAAACAATCCACCAGTTGTGTGGAAATGTTACCGGAAACCCAAGTTTGGCTTCCGGTGGCAGGAAAGGGCAGTACTCAAAAGACAAGTTTTGATTAGAAAGGAATTTGAGCTTTATTCAGGAGGCTGGCCGTCTGGGGAGGAGGCCGACTCTTATCCAAAAGCCAACTCAGAGGTTTCTGCCTGGCCCAGAGAATTTTCAAGGGATTCAATCAGGTAAGGGAGTACAGTGGCCCGGCGGTATTTCTTGATCCTGCACTGGCTCCATCGTGCCAGCTCCAGAATTATCCTGGTGCTTGGAGGTTGAAGGTCTGGGTCCTTTGGTAACCAGGGGTTCTGCAAGAGTGTTTTGTTCTTTCTGCAAAGGAGGGTGAGGTCCACCGATAGGCAAAAGGAGGTCATTAAAGTCATCTCTGTGTCCTGAAAAATGAAAAACATTTTGCTGGAGGACTGCTGGGCTCATCAGAAAGTTGAGGTGGCTTAAACAGACTTGCTGGCCTCTGTGACCTGGGAATGTTCTGGTCCTTTATTCCCCAAGGCCAGTGGTCTACAAATTGCAAAGAAAGTAAATTTGTTTTGTTACAGATCTTGGACCTTAAGTCATCAAGCAAGCTAACTTAAGACCAACTATGGGGCTGTTATAGAAAAGCAATGGATTAGTCCAGAACCCCAAGAGGGGAGCTGCTTATCAGACTGACCTCCATCTCTGGGAGATGAAGCTTCTGGATAATCAAACTACTCTTTCTTCACTAGGTCATTCCATGAATATTTATTTAGCTTAACTCTGTAATGGACATTGTTCTAGGACCCAGAGATCCAGCAGAGAACAAAACAGACAAAAAGACCTAACTTCACAACTGTTACAGTTGCGGGGTGTGGGGTAGGGGAGAGACAATCAACTAATTAAATATGTAGAAATATGTGATTTATTTTATAGTGTTAAGAGAAATAGAGAACAATTATTCATCAAAGGGAGAAAGGGAATGTCCATGGTAGGGTTACAATTTTAAATAGTATGGTTAGAGAAAGCCTTAAAGAGAGAGTAGAATTTGAGAAGAACCTGGAGGACATGGGGAGGCAAGGCAGGTAGATATTCAGGAGAGGCAGGAACAAGAACAGGAACAGCAGGTGCAAGGGCCCTGAGATAAGCAGGGCCCAGGCTGTGCAAGGGACCACACAGGAGAAGGGAAGAGTAGCAGGAGGTGACATCAGTGGGAAGGATGCAGCCTACTGCTCCAGTCCAAGCACCTTCTTCATCTACACTTTCAGCCCTCCCAGACGGCTTAACACAGAAGTCACCAAACCCACCTTCACTTACCCTAAAGGAAAGCATCTTCATGGGCTTTCCAGCTTCTTCTTAAGATCCTCATGTATTGCTAAAACTCTTTCTTTAATTGTGAGAAAGCTTACTCCAGATCATTTCAAAATGTTCAAGTGCTGAAGAAAACTGAACCCAGCCAACTGGCACTTAGTACAGACAAATTCCCCAATTTACTAATCATGTTTGAGCTTATCTGCATTAAAGAAACATGGATCATAGCTGAACAGCTCCAAGTGGTTCCTAGAAAAGATAGTAGAACACGTGTTAAATGGCCAGAAAGAAAGGGAGTAATGAGGAAGAGCAGAGCAGTAGATATTTGTTGATTATCATTCCAGGATCTGTGACTTCCCCTTCCCTGCCCAGCTCCCTCCAGAGCTCACTATTTCTGATTCCAAGTGGTGGCAGGTCATTGGAGTCCATCCCTGGATCTTGTGGGAAAATGTGACCAAGGCTAAGCCAATAAGAGCATTACATGCCTCGAGCTGCAGAGACGTGTTCAAGGAGGCATGTGTCTTTGTTCCAGTGACAGAGAATGTTGGGATTCTGGTACAAATGCAGGGACAAAGATGTTTTCTCCCTTTGGATGATATGAGCTGTCAAGGTGAGATGTGCGGCTATAGCAGCCACTTGCCATCTGGGGGCAGAGAGGAGAGGGAGGGGAGGCAGCCTAAGGACCAAGAAAGGGAGCTAAAACTATGACAACATGGTGAATTTCTGCACCCCTGGACCAGTCATATGGTCCAATAACACCTGATTCAACCTCAACCCTATTGACTTGGGACTGGATAATTCTTTGTGAGGGAAAGTTCTGTGCACTGTATGATGTTTAGCAACATCCCTGGTCTCTAGATGCTAGATGCCCATAGCACCTCCCCACTGGTGGTGATGGTCAAAAATCCCTGTCTTTTGGGGATTGGGCTTCCCCCTGCCTCTTATTTTGGAAGTAGAATGGAGCCATCTTGACCTCCAGAGAGATTTGATTCGTTGACTTGCCTCACTCAAGCTAGTGAGGTGTGGGAGCTCTGGAGGAGAAGGCGGCCTGAAATGCTCATCTGGAGATGGACCCCATGCAGGTTGGAGGCGCCGGTTGCTCTCCAGTGCCCCCTCCCTGCTGCCAAACATGGGAGCAGTGGAGACTCCACTCATCACGCCCCCTTTGCACTCATCAGAGGAGTAGAAGGCCAGCAAAAAAGAGGTCAAGCAAACCGGTACTGAGGACCAACCCTGGCAATATCTGGCGAGGGAGGACAGAGATGGCTCTGAGGATAGAAAGTGCCTGGATGGATTTGCACATTGAGGAGTCAGCCCACAGCACTTGCCAAACTAAATCCTCACAGGACTTCTGTTAAAGCAACGATAAGCAGCTGGCCAGTGGCCTATGGTCCAGGTTCAGAAACTCTGTTCAAAACAGAGGTGCACCACAGTTGATACATCCAGCTACATCTGTTCAGTCATCTCCCACCAAAATGACTAGGAGGAGGAATGCCCAACAGAAGAAAAATACAGAGGATGGACCTTCTGCAACAGAGCTAACGGCTATCAACATAGACAATATGTCGGAAAGAGAATTCAGGCTAACAATTATCCAGGCAATAGCTAGGTTGAAGAAAGCCATGGATGACCAAATGGAATTGATTAGGGCCGAACTGAAAGCGACCAGACAGGCTGTTCACAATTTCAGGACGGAGCTTAAAGCTACCAGGGAGGAGGTTCACAATGCTCTCAATGAGTTCCAATCCAATCTAAACTCTCTCAAAGCTAGGGTAACTGAGACAGAAGATATAATTAGTGATCTGGAGTACAAACAGATAGAGAGAAAGGTTCAGGAGGAAACCTGGAACAAACAGCTTAGAAACCACGAAAACAGAATCAGGGAAATAAATGATGCCATGAAGCGTTCCAACGTCAGAATTATTGGAATCCCTGAAGGGGAGGAGAAAGAAAGAAGTCTAGAAGATATAGTGGAACAAGTCCGTCATGAAAATTTTCCCAATCTCACGAATGGAACAGTGTTCATGTACTAGAGGCTGAACGGTCTCCACCCAAGATTCTACATTCCAAAAAAATATCATGACACCTGATAGTCAAATTGAGGAATTATAATTGTAGGTATAATCTCTTGAAAGCTGCCAGGGCAAAGAGGCTCCTTACTTACAGAGGGAAGCCCATCAGAATAACGTCAGACCTGTCCGCAGAGACCTGGCAAGCCAGAAAAGGAAAAAAGACAGTTTCTTCAATAAATGGTGCTGGGAAAACTGGGCAGCTATTTGTAGAAGAATGAAACTTGACCATTCTCTTACACCGTACACAAAGATCAACTCAAAATGGATAAAAGACCTCAACGTGAGACAGGAATCCATCAGAATCCTAGAGGAGAACATAGGCAGTAATCTCTTCGATAACAGCCACAGCAACTTCTTTCAAGATATGTCTCCAAAGGCAAAGGAAACAAAAGTGAAAATAAACTTTTGGGACTTCATCAAAATCAAAAGCTTCTGCACAGCAAAGGAAACAGTCAAATAAACAAAGAGGCAACCCACGGAATGGGAGAAGATATTTGCAAATGACAGTACAGACAAAAGGTTGATATCCAGGATCTATAATGAACTCCTCAAACTCAACATACACGAAACAGGCAAACATATCAAAAAATGGGAAGAAGATATGAACAGACACTTCTCCAATCAAGACATACAAATGGCTAGCAGACACATGAAAAAATGTTCATCATCACTAGCCCTCAGGGAAATTCCAATTAAAACCACATTGAGATATCACCTTACACCAGTTAGAATGGCCAAAATCAACAAAACAGGAAACATGTGTTGGAGAGGATGTGGAGAAAGGGGAACCCTCTTCCACTGTTGGTGGGAATGCAAGTTGGTGCAGCCTCTTTGGAGAACAGTGTGGAGATTCCTCAAGAAATTAAAAATAGAACTTCCCTGTGACCCTGCCATTGCACTACTGGGTATTTACCCTAAAGATACAGATGTCGTGAAAAGAAGGGCCATCTGTACCCCAATGTTTATAGCAGCAATGGCCACGGTCGCCAAACTGTGGAAAGAACCAAGATGCCCTTCAACGGAGGAATGGATAAGGAAGATGTGGTCCATATACACTATGGAGTATTATGCCTCCATCAGAAAGGATGAATACCCACCTTTTGTAGCAACATGGACGGGACTGGAAGAGATTATGCTGAGTGAAATAAGTCAAGCAGAGAGAGTCAATTATCATATGGTTTTACTTATTTGTGGAGCATAACAAATATCATGGAGGACAAGGGGTCTTAGAGAGGAGAAGGGAGTTGGGGTAAATTGGAAGGGGTGCTGAATCATGAAAGACTATGGATTCTGAAAAACAACTGAGGGGTTTGAAGTGGCGGGGGGGTGGGAGGTTGGGGTACCATGTGGTGGGTATTATCGAGGGCACAGACTGCATGGAGCACTGGGTGTGGTGAAAAAATAATGAATACTGTTTTTCTGAAAATAAATTAATTTAATTAAAAAAATAAAAACATTAATCATCAAAAAAAAAACAGAGGTTCTTAATTTATTTGGAAGTCTGGTGAAACCTTTAATACTCCTTCTCAGAATAAGGTCTTTAAGTGCATAAAATAAAAATATATGAAGCTGGAGCTCCTGGGTGGCTCAGTAGGTTAAGCCTCTGCTTTCTGCTCAGGTCATAATCCCAGGGTCCTGGGATCAAGCCCCAAATGGAGCTCTCTGCTCAGCGGGGAGCCTGTTTCACCCTTTCTCTCTGCCTGCCTCTCTGCCTACTTGTGATCTCTGTCTGTCAAATAAATAAATAAATAAATAAAATCTTTAAAATATATATATATATTTTATATATTATATATATATATATATGAAGCTAATAAGGTAACCCATTTTATTGGAAAAGCTATAAAAATATTTTAAAAACATATGTGTGCCTTAGTAATATGTCTTTTTTTTTTTAAGATTTTATTTATTTATTTATTTATTTGACAGAAAGAGAGAGAGACTAAATGAGCCACTCAGGAGCCCCAGTAGTATGTCTTATTCATTGACTTAAATGAAAAGATCTAGCAACAGTTCTAAAAGCCTCATGTCTTTGAAGTAGTGATGAATGTAAATTTTCTCCTAAGAAAGCTGCAAGAGCTCTCACATGATATGAAAATAACAGTTTTCCACATTGTAAGAAAGTCACAAAACTGCTCATATAAAGAACTGGATTTTGTTGTTTTGTTTTGCCTACATTTGGAATTCAAGTAAGTGTTACATTTTAGTTAGAGGTCTGGAAAAATAAAGATGTGATTTTTTTTTTTTTAAGTTCAAGTTTATGGCTCTCTTTAATTCCAGGTCAAGAAACTTTTGTAACTAGATCAGTGGTTCTTAACCAAGGGCCATTCTGTCCCCTAGGGAACATCTGGCAATGTTCCTGGGTCATTTTTTGTCGTCCTCACTAGGGGGGTCGGGATGTGCTGCCAGGTCAGTGAGCAGAGGCCTGAAGATGATGCTGAACACCCAACAGGGTACAGCATATCTTTCTGCAGTAAAGAAATTAACCAGCCCGAAATGTCGGTAGCACTAAGACTGAGAAACCCGGAACTAGAGGAAGAACACTTGGTCTGGAAAAACTAGAGTAAGGATAAAGACTTTCTAGAGGAAGCTGGGGAGTCTGCCCCTTGCACAAACCCTGGGAAGTCTACTCCTTGCCCAAACCACATGACTGATCTTTAGGAAGCGTGAAAAGCCTGTCATCCCCACCTTTACCCTCAGCACTGTTGTCTTTAGAAGAAGATAAGAGGTAGGATTGTGATTCTAAAGACATGTGCTTCTTAGGACACCCAGACTTCCTGGGTTTAGAGGTTTAGACCCAATGAGGGCAATTATGCTGGATGTAACAAAAAGGGAGGAGACAGAGGCCAGAGCTTAGAAATGAAGTAAAGGAGTGCCTGGGTGGCTCAGTGGGTTAAGCTGCTGCCTTTGGCTCAGG